>NC_060141.1:740049606-740698356 GCF_021461385.2 Schistocerca piceifrons | reverse complement strand
CAGTGTTACGATTTCATGTAACCATTTTCCAGTTAAACCATTTCCAGTGTAACCATTTCACAGTTGAACGATTTTCCAGTGTAACCATTTTGTAGTGAACCATTTCCACTGTAACCATTTTAAAGTTAAATAATTTTCCAACTGAACAATTTTCCAGTAGAAGTACTTTCCAGTTGAAGAATTTTCCAGAGCAGGCATGGCCCATTGTAACCATTTCCGGTTTTAGCATATTCCAGCATAAGCACTTTTCCAGTGCAAGCATTTTGAAGTATGACAATTTTCCAGTGTAACAGTTTTCCATCATTACAGTTTTTCAGTGTAGCTGTTTTCTACTGTAATAATTTACCAATGAAACTGTTTTCCAGTATTACCATTATGCAGTTAACCATACACAGTATAAAGTTTTTCCGCTGTAACCCTTTCCCAGTGTAACCATTTCATTGTAACCATTTTCTGGTGTATAAATTTTCTAGTGTTAGCATTTTCCTGTACAATGGTCTTCCACTGTTATAGTTCTCCATTGTAACCATCTTCCAGCGTAGTTGTTTTCCAATGTAATAATTTGCCAGTCTAATCGTTTTAGAGTGTAACTATTGCCCTGTGTAACCACACTTGGTATAAGCATTTTTTTGGTGTAATCATATTCCAGTGTGTACATTTCGCTGTTAAACAATTTTCCAGTGTAAGCTTCTTCCAGTTAAAGCATTTTCCTGTACAACTATTTTCCAGTGTAATAGTTTTCTATTGTAGTCATTCTCCAGTGTAGCTGGAAATAGTTGCATTGGAAACAATTATATTAGAATCACTTTCACTGGAAATGGTTACACAGGAAAATGGTTACACTTGAAAATGGTTACACTGGAAAATGGTTACATGAGTAAAAGGTTACACTGGAAAATGCTTGCACTGGAAATGATTACATTGGAAAATGGTTAGACTGAAGAAACAGTGAAAAGCAATTAGACTGAAAAAAGTTAAAAGCAATGAAAAACCTTTACACAAGAAAATGGTTGCAATGTAAAACACACTGGGAAATGCTTCTACTGAAAACGGTACACTGGACGACAATTATATCAGACATCACTATTTGTGGTAAGATGTGTATATGTGGGATGTGTATGTATGGTTACAGTTTTGCAGTATCATGGAACGATTTGTTACAACTCTTCTGTAAGTTGGGCTCTTAGAGTTTCTGCTGTATAACAGGATGTTACAATTTTTGTAGTCATATCAGTTGTTAGAAATTCTGCTGCATTTTGGGTGGCAAAAGGTTTGCTCTTACATGAGCCATTTATCAGCCATGTATTTGTAGTAATGGCAGTCTGCCACTGCACATACACGCTGTCAGCTATTATTAAACACAGTTTTAAAATCCGCTGCTAAGTTATGGCACACACAATGTTAGCTTCTGCATTTAGAGTACTGTTTCATTTACAAGTGTCGGATTGTTTGTGTCTACCATCACTGCTTGACCTTCAGACGGATGTCGGGAACATACATTAGGTCGATGTTTGACTATGGCGTATAACCATTTGTTTCGTGTTTTATCGACAATTTGTGGCAAACAAAATATAATATTTCATGCAGCCGTAACTGTTCTTTAATCCTCGTAAGTTGGGGTCTGTGAAACGATGCAAACAAACGATAATAATTTTCATGGAAGACATGATGTAAAAGATACATTTTTGTTGATTTCGGTTCATCTTCGAAGCACCAAACAGACGACTGCTGGGTGGTTTTGCGCTCGGATATCTGTAACAAATTTCGTCTCCTGGTTTGATGTGGCGTAAAGATTTGCAACTCCCTGGTCCAATTTTTCCTATGTTTTCATACTCCAATGAACACGAGGTTCGTTTTTAGTGTGTGACATTCATCGGAAATACATGTTTTTAAAAGCTTGATTTCCGTGCAAAATCAACTGCACCGCGGCATTTCATATGCCTAACGATGCATCTTGATCACGGTATGACCCATACAGGAACCGAATTTGGTCGATATCCAAAAAACTCATACCTGACAGCGTCACGACGACGACGAAACTCTAGAAACCAATTGTAAACAGTCTTTTCTGAAGGTGGTTGACTCCCAAAAGTGGGACAAAAGGAATCGGGACTTCGTTGTTGAATTTTATGTCTATGATAATGGATAAAAACAGTTTCGATTAAAACGTTCACATGCAGTAAATGTATTTTTTTTTTTTTTTTGGCAACATACACTTTTGAACGCTAAATGTAAACAAAGTGCTCAGCTGATTTCTAAGCTGCTCGTTATTTAAACAAAAAGAAATGACATTTTATAACAATAGTAATGTAACATCGCAATAGCAGCATGTAGTAGTTGTTAGTAAAAACTTGAAAAATAAATTAAAAGAGCAAAAAAGGAGATAGATAATAAATGAAAGTCAGTAGTAAGTCTGTATTACACTTTATTGAAGAGTAAGACAGAGTTGGCCCCCTACAACCCCAATCCCCCCCCCCCCCCCCCGATGTTCGGCCCTCCCTCTTCCTTTCTTCTTCCCCACCCCTCCTCCCCACATCTCCTTTACAACAACTGAAGCCGCTAAAACAGGCGGTAATGGCGGCGGCTTCTGAGACGAAGCGCCTGGTGTCCGGTTCGCTTCCGCATGACGCGCCTCTGACGATGACGACGTCGACGCCCTCGCAAACTTATCGGGCGTGTCGGCGGCTCAGAAGTGCTGGCCACTCAGACGGGGACAGCCCCCGAAGTGGACGGAAGGGGGTCTTCGGCGCCCTGTAAACAAAATACAGAACCTTCAGAATTTCTCCACCAACACAGTAAATTATATGGTAAATTGCTGGAGAATAAAAAAAAAATCCGAAAAATACGGTAACTTCTAGTGCTATCAGCTAACTTGAATGTCGTAACGATGCTGTTCAGATTTTCAAACTGCCGAAAGTACTCAGTTTGATCGGCTTCATGATTGACAAAGTTTGTCTGGTGACTTCTTTAACACTCGGGGCTGTTAGACACTGAACCATTCGATCTGCAGAGCTGTACAACACATACTAAGTGATATGTTGACAACTGCACTTCGTGACAGGTACCAGTCGGTATCACACGCAGCTCCGTGCACTGAACCGTCACGTCATCTGGTACCTTTTTCCGAGACTGGTCATGCAGACCGGAAGCAGTAAGCAGAATTTAAAACAAAACAAAAAAAATATTGTGATCTTTGACCGCGTACTATTAAGACATTAAACAAGATTCTTGTGTTCCGTAATGATGTCAAGGACTGCAGTAATTACATCGCGCAAATGGGCATTTAAGCAGTCATTGTTCTTGCGCTCAAGACGTGAACGGTACATAAAGGAAACGTAAGATAATGGTGCAATGGCAAGCACTTTCCGCCACGCACTTCAGAGTAATTTGCCGGCAGGTACGGACGAGGGACTCATATAACTATTTCCGTGCCGTTGTCACGAGAAAGTTTTACTCTGCGGTACTCACCCCATCAGTGTCTCGAACTTCCTCCCCTTGCTGTCCGGGTCCCACCAGTAGCAGCAGGAACTTGACCAGAGTGAGAAGGCGCCATTGCTGAAAAAGAACACACGAGTTTAGATACGGAGCATATAATCGAAGCTGTAGGGCGCTCTAATATTTAGCATATGTAGACTATATGCAATAGTAGCACTATTAGTGCGTTTTGCAGCTTTCGTGAAATTGTGATTAACTTTTTCTAAGGAGATTATTTTCCTCACTTTTTCCGTGAAAGATGTTTCTCTTTCAAATTATATAAACATTGCAGTTATGTGTCAGAAGAGAGAATTTTTTCCGTAAAAAGGGATTTCAATTAGAAATTCAGAAGTGATTAGAATTCGCATCATTGGGACAGAGCAAGGTATTTGGTAATGCAAGTAAAGGCGGTTTCTCCTTTATAGCAATTTTATTAAAGAGTTAGTGATTGGCAGTCAATAATTTCGTTAAGTGTTTTTTCCTATGCAGCCATTTCCAAATTCTGAAAAACGTGGAAAAATTTAAAACAATGATTCTCCATGATGAAACGAAGTACAATAATACACGTCCTACATTTCCGTCATCTATAAATTTCAATATAGGTTCCATCTTTATTTGTGTAACTATGCAAGCCGGTGACCCGGCACGACCGAAACATTACTTATAGGACGAGGTGGGTTTAATTCTCTGTTCTTCTCATCACTCTGTCGAGATTTTCGCCCTCTTTTCTGGGCACGGTTCCTCTCCCTTTTGAAAAGACCCTCAGCAATATCAAGTAGCCAACAGTTTGATCTTTTTTCGAACAGAGTGTCATCTACACAGGGGCTAGGCATATGCATTTAACATACTGATCAAATGAAATATTTTTCTGAGGCAGAAAGAACGAATTTTGATCTTAGATCGGTATAACCATGGTATCAGGCAATTCTACACCTGCCTTACGTATATTGTGTTCTTTCACTACTGTTGAGTGAGGAACTGCGTACATTAAACTTAGCAGCGAGAGCCTACTGGATGCGTACACCTCCACACACCGCTAGGTCGATTGCAGAGCACAGATGTAGATGCTGATGAAGCAGCAAGACTAACGTGTCTCGGGAGGAAAGCACTAACTGGAGAAAGTAATTCGCAGATTGATACCACATATGCGAATATAAATTGGCGCGATGAGATCACAAAGGAGAAATACTACTCGAGTCGTGTTGTTTCTAACAACGTGTCAAAAAGTCATTCTAGCAAAGGATGGGTGGAGTTACAGTACATCGTGATGGCGTTTAGTAACTAGTAGCAGTGTTAAATGCTTTCAGGTTACCCTTGATTCCCACTGTCCTGTTCCCCTCTCTTGTGAGTGACGTAACACGAGAGGCCTCACCTGCAGGATGTCGGACAGCACATCGACGCTCTGCCCCTCCACATCCACGTCCTCCTCCGTCTCCTGGTCTCTGGCGCCCAGGCAGCTCATCTTCCTCAGGCGTTGGAAGATCTGTGTACAGAGAAGAAAGTGTGAGGCAGTGTCCAGACGTCGTGCGTAAGTAAACGCTATAGCGCCGTTTCTTATGCGATATGCGATGCGGTATAATTCTTGCAGGTAACTCTCTGTAGAACAGGTCCTGCAAGAATTACTTCCTTTCCCCTCTTTACTGAAAAACACCTGACTGCGTGTCAAAGAGCGTGGAACCATAATTTTGCTGCGTACATAACTGACAGTGTTGCAAATGAACGTTGAATATGAAGATCAAGCAACTACGTTACTAGCAAGAAGCATTTACATTCTGTAAAGAAATTCCAGTATATTCTGTATCGTCGATGCAATATACTCAACAATTCCTAAAGGTCTCGCACCCAACAATACCCTGAGACTGTTTCTCTTTCACTTCACCGTTCCAACAAAACAGTAAGAGCATGTGGTTCTCTGCCTGTACCTGAATCGCAACTGCAACTGAGGATTCGAACGATAATTGCAGGTGTTTTGGGGGACGTACCTTGTGGCGTCTTCCCCTTCCGGTGGGCTGAGGGCGCCAACGCCACTGGCGCGCCACCCGGTGTGGTGTCTCTGAAGAGCGGGACGGCTCGGTGTCCAGACTAGACGAGCTGGCAGACGAGGCGCCAGCAGCGTCCTGGAGAAGAAATTTAAAATTCTGAACTAATGCCAACAGGCAGTGGCGTGATGGCTTAATGGGTTTGGTAAGCATTTATCAGTAACGGTAAACTCTCGAAGCTAATCAGTAGTGTGTAAAGCTCTTAATCTGAGCACAACTACTACGAGTTCCATCCACTTTAACCTGCTTGGTGTAGTCATGCTATGGTTTATCCCACACCACACAGACATACACACAAAATGGCGCCTGTCGTCAACAGCTGCAGAATAAATAAGTCAGGAAAAGAATTCCTTGAATGAGTGCAAGATGACACCTCTACTGCTAACGTTAATGAGGAGAAGAAATATCCAGTAACTGTCTTCAGACCACTCGAATAACGGAAGAGCATGCAATTTGTGGTACTCACCCCACCACCTCCACGCTCTTCCTCTCCATGCAGGCGCTTCTCCATTAACAGAAGAAAGAACTCGTCCAGAGTGAACGCTCGCACCTGTTGGAAAAGAGAATGCCATTGTAGACAACGAGGATTTCATTCAAGTGTTAGGACGTTGTAATAGTTAACAAGTATAGATAGTGCGGCACTATAACGGGAATCGTGCGTTTTAGAGCTTCTACAATACCGATATATCTGTTGTCTGGTTAAAGTATGAAAGACATATTAATAGTTTTGAGTCACCAATGCTCGTTTCGTATCTGGAAGCTCACAATGTTCAGTGGAAGGACGGTTGTACATATGAATCATGTGGTTGCTCTAGCAAAAGGCTGGTAATATACCATTTACCAAAAGCAAAAGGGAATAGTTGTAATGGAATATCAGAGGGATAAAGAATAAACCATGGATGCAGCGTTTCTCCACAGCTGTTGATCCTTTACGTCCTATACGCAGCGACGGAAATAATGGAAACGTTCAGGATCTTAATTAATATTCATAGTGAAAGAACATCAGTGATAAGATTCTCAGATGACTTCAGTGACGTCAGTGTAAAAATTCAGGGTGAACCTTCAGCTGTCCTTAATTTTGCACAATTCGCTTCGCTATTAGTTTCAGTCAAATGACCATTATGAAGCAAATCCGGCATAAACAACTGGAAAGTTATACCATAATAAGAGTAATTTGCTCTAATAATAGCTGTGTACAATAGTTTTCTTGAAGAAGAAAACTCCACAACGTCAGCTAATAAGACAACTAATACCAAACTCAGGTCTTCTTTTCAGGAAGGAGAATATTGTGCTAAAGTGAACTATCGTTGGACTCTGGGAAAATCTGAAAAGGACAGAATCGATGAGTTTGATGTGTGATCTCACAGATTTACGCAGAAAACTGAGAAGGTGAGTGTCGTAGTGGACTTTGATTCTTCATGAAAACTATTCTACACAGGTATTATTGCATACTAGATATATATATATATATATATATATATATATATATATATATATATATATATATATATATATATATCTAGTATGGTGTGCACAAAAGAGCAAACTACTCTCACTGTGGTATAACTTTCCAGCTCGTTTATGTCAGGTTCGATCGATAATGCTCATTTGATCGAAACTAGTAGGGAAGGGAACTGTGCAAAATAATGTACAACTGAAGTTTCATCACGAATTTTAGCAATTATATGGTGACTGAATATCCCCAGCTGAAAACATGCATAAATATTGTCTGTGTAAGTGAGGAAGCACTAAGGAACATGTAGAGCCCACTAAACTGTGTAATGAGCAACGAAAATGGGCTGAGGGTAAAGTCATGAAAGAAAAAAATTAGTGAAAATTGTCAGATGTGATGTTAGAGATAAACTTGAGATCAAATTTGAGACCTTGTATCATACGGGTAAAAGGAATTGTCGTAAATTGGTAGCAAAATAACGTATGACGTGAAAAGCTAGGAGAATTCAAGTAAAAGATTAGGACAGATGAAGATGCACGCCCCGCTAGAAAGCAGTCAACTAATATCAAACCCAGGCCTTAATTTGAGGAAGAAGTTTCTGAGAATCATGATTTGGCTCTGAGAAAATCTCAAAAGGACAGAATCGAAGCGTTTGGTATGTGGTGTTACAAAGGCACGCAGAAAACTGAGACGGATGATAAGGCAAGAAATGAGGAGGTTCCACGAAGACGGAAAAGGAGTATATGAAAAAAATGATCATGAGAAGGGAGAGGGCTACATCACACGTGTTGACGTCAGGAAATGCTTTCCATTTTACGAGGGCGAGGCACAGAGGGCGAAATCAGTAAAAGAAAATAAAAGTTGTAATATATCGAACAAATAATCGAAGACTGTGAGTGTAAGTGATACTCTAACATGAAGGGGCAAGCACAGTTGTGGAAGGCGTGGCGACCGCTTCAAACGAGTCAGAAGACAATCACATGTCTCACCCTCATTCCCTCATACAAACAGTCGCTTAGCAGCACGAGGACATGTGGGACATCCACGTGGCTCGACACCTGCTTCCCACTCAACCATGGAGCACCTGACCACCTCTTTATCGACCAGACAATCTGCACTGGCGTCATCCGACAGCGGTTCCTACACCACGTCTCGTGAGTGAAATTCCCCTGACAAAAAACGCAGCGACACATCCAGCAGGTGGTTCACTCGGACACTTCCTGTCCCCGTCCTGCGCATTGTCATCACGGTGTAGTTATTCGTCGCGAAAGTCATAGATAACTTCTGTTTTAGCTCCAGGTCTTTTGATTACATTACAGTGTATGTCTCTAGGCTTAGACTAAATGAGTAACGATAGTTTCGCCGTGTTTTGGTTTCACGAGCATTGTATCAGGACGTAACTCACCTGCGAGCTGGCCGCCACGTGGACGATGGGGTTCTCGACGCGGGTCTCCTCCCCCCTGCCCTGTTCTGCTGAAGGACGGCAGAACCACTTCTTCACACGTGCAAACATCTGCGCAGAGAGGACACCTCGTGAGATGTCATCCGGTCATTCCACAGGGATAAACTTTACAGGTAGAGATAGGAATAAGTCATTCCGTTGTTAGGGCTATTGTAGGTGTTACTTTATCGTGATTGTTTTTCACGTGTGTTGCTATCTTTTTTATGTTATTGCTCTTCACTGTCATGTCCCAAATTAAAATACCCCTATGAATTACACTACCATTTTAAACATCAAATGTATTTCCATTACTGAAAAAAAAGAAAAATTTATGTTAAATTTGTTAAAAGAAAATAGACCTTTGAAACCACATATTGTTGGAAGTTTTTCAAAGGATAGTATTTTCTAAGTTTTTACGCTCTCCTCCTAGAAATTAAGCTACCGATCCGCCAACACTTCGCTTCAGTCAGTTCTTTTTGTGAACATGGAAGCACAACAGGTAACATTTCCCAATGTTCATATTCTTGCCGCCGTATAAATTTGCTTTTCCTCTAACTTCTGAAGGGATTTGTGTCATACCTCAGGTGAGAAACTCTGATTTGGAAACGACCTGCTCGAACGAAAACCATTCTGATACCTCCGACAAAAGAATACATGTACTGGTACCGTTGTTGCTAAGACTGTAGGGTCGGAAACTATCAGAGGTGATTGTGTGGGCCAAAATAAGAAAAAATGGTTCAAATAGCTCTGAGCACTATCGGACTTAATATCCGAGGTCATCAGTACCCTAGAACTTAGAACTACTTAAACCTAACTAACATAAGGACATCACACATATCCATGCCCAAGGCAGGATTCGAACCTGCGACAATAGCGGTCACGTAGTTCCACACTGAAGAATCTAGAACGGCGTTAATTGATCATTTTATATCACACGATTTGCTATCAAATGTACAGTTCGACTTTAGACGTCCTTTGACAACTGAAAATGCTATATTCTCTTTTCTCTGTGAGGTACTGAATGGGCTAAACAAAAAGTTTCGAAAGCTTGGCGTATTTTTTGATTTAACAAAGGCATTTGACTGTGTTGATCTCACAATATTGCTCCAGAAGCTGGACCATTACAGAATAAGGGGAGTAGCTCACAATTGGTTCACCTCTTACTTTAGCAACAGGCAGCAAAAGGTCATTATTCACAATGTTGATAACGGCTGTGATGTGGGATCTGAATGGGGTACTGCCAAGTGGGGGGTGCCCCAGGGATCAGTGTAGGGGCCGCTCCTATTCCTTATTTATACACTCCTGGAAATTGAAATAAGAACACCGTGAATTCATTGTCCCAGGAAGGGGAAACTTTATTGACACATTCCTGGGGTCAGATACATCACATGATCACACTGACAGAACCACAGGCACATAGACACAGGCAACAGAGCATGCACAATGTCGGCACTAGTACAGTGTATATCCACCTTTCGCAGCAATGTAGGCTGCTATTCTCCCATGGAGACGATCGTAGAGATGCTGGATGTAGTCCTGTGGAACGGCTTGCCATACCATTTCCACGTGGCGCCTCAGTTGGACCAGCGTTCGTGCTGGACGTGCAGACCGCGTGAGAGGACGCTTCATCCAGTCCCAAACATGCTCAATAGGGGGCAGATCCGGAGATCTTGCTGGCCAGGGTAGTTGACTTACACCTTCTAGAGCACGTTGGGTGGCACGGGATACATGCGGACGTGCATTGTCCTGTTGGAACAGCAAGTTCCCTTGCCGGTCTAGGAATGGTAGAACGATGGGTTCGATGACGGTTTGGATGTACCGTGCACTATTCAGTGTCCCCTCGACGATCACCAGTGGTGTACGGCCAGTGTAGGAGATCGCTCCCCACACCATGATGCCGGGTGTTGGCCCTGTGTGCCTCGGTCGTATGCAGTCCTGATTGTGGCGCTCACCTGCACGGCGCCAAACACGCATACGACCATCATTGGCACCAAGGCAGAAGCGACTCTCATCGCTGAAGACGACACGTCTCCATTCGTCCCTCCATTCACGCCTGTCGCGACACCACTGGAGGCGGGCTGCACGATGTTGGGGCGTGAGCGGAAGACGGCCTAACGGTGTGCGGGACCGTAGCCCAGCTTCATGGAGACGGTTGCGAATGGTCCTCGCCGATACCCCAGGAGCAACAGTGTCCCGAATTTGCTGGGAAGTGGCGGTGCGGTCCCCTACGGCACTGCGTAGGATCCTACGGTCTTGTCGTGCATCCGTGCGTCGCTGCGGTCCGGTCCCAGGTCGACGGGCACGTGCACCTTCCGCCGACCACTGGCGACAACATCGATGTACTGTGGAGACCTCACGCCCCACGTGTTGAGCAATTCGGCGGTACGTCCACCCGGCCTCCCGCATGCCCACTATACGCCCTCGCTCAAAGTCCGTCAACTGCACATACAGTTCACGTCCACGCTGTCGCGGCATGCTACCGGTGTTAAAGACTGCGATGGAGCTCCGTATGCCACGGCAAACTGGCTGACACTGACGGCGGCGGTGCACAAATGCTGCACAGCTAGCGCCATTCGACGGCCAACACCGCGGTTCCTGGTGTGTCCGCTGTGCCGTGCGTGTGATCATTGCTTGTACAGCCCTCTCGCAGTGTCCGGAGCAAGTATGGTGGGTCTGACACACCGGTGTCAATGTGTTCTTTTTTCCATTTCCAGGAGTGTATAAATGATATGCCCTCTAGTATTATGGGTAACTCTAAAATATTTCTGTTTGCTGATGACACTAGCTTGGTAGTAAAGGATGTTGTGTGCAACATTGACTCGATTTCAATTAGTGCAGTACATGACCTCAGTTCATGGCTTGTAGAAAATAAACTAACGTTAAATCGCAGTAAGACTCATTTTTTGCAGTTTCTGGCACACAATTCAACAAAACCTGACGTTTTAATCTCACAGAACGGGCATATGATTAGTGAAACTGAACAGTTCAAATTCCTAGGTGTTCAGATAGATAGTAAGCTGTCGTGGAAAGCCCACGTTCAGGGTCTTGTTCAAAGACTTAATACTGCCATTTTCACTATTCGAACGGTATCGAAAGTGAGTGATACTTCGACACGTAAATTAGTCTACTTTGCTTATTTTCATTCACTTATGTCGTATGGTATTGTTTTGGGGTAACTCTTCCCATTCTAGAAGGATATTTTTGGCTCAAAAGCGGGCGGTTCGGGCAATAAGTGGTGTGAGTTCACGAACCTTTTGTCGACCTCTGTTCACGAGTCTGGGTATTTTGACATTGGCCTCTCAATATGTATATTCCTTATTGTCGTTTCTTGTTACCAATATTAGTTTATTTCCAACAATAAGCAGCTTTCACTCGGTTAATACTCGGCAGAAATCAAACCTCCATTTGGATCGGACTTCCTTAACTCTTGTGCAAAAAGGTGTGCAGTATACCGCTGCATCCATTTTAAATAAGCTGCCACTCGAATTCAAAAATCTTAGTAGTAATCCACGCGCTTTCAAATCGAAACTGAAGAGTTTCCTCATGGGTCACTCTTTCTATTCTGTCGAGGAGTTCCTTGAAAAATTAAGCTGATTCTCATTGTATTGCTGATAGCGTTTGCTTAAACTTATGCACTGATTTTCTTTTAGGTTCATGAACATTTATTTTTATCTGTTATTACTGTTAAATTGTAAGTTCATGTACTGACACGTTGCATGACCTTGGAGATTTGCTCCTCAATTTGGTCCTACGGAACTTGACATGAAAATAAAAACAAATAAATAAAAGTATACGTATTCCACCGTCAGGGTTGTCGGAACGATTTTCGGTCAGAACTGTTCGTACTTTGGCCATTCGTCGAAAATATGAGACAGGGAAGCTATCTGCGGGAAATGTGCGAAACCTAGCGATAAAAAACCCGAATTTCATGAAGAAACATCTGTTTGCTGTATTCCGTGCAAGAACAGGACATGTAACGAAACTGGCGGATTAGATTGCCCTAATTACAGAGAACTCTACAAAAGACAAATGGAAAGAAACGGTAATGATGTCACCAATAGTGTCAACTAGCACACCCCAAAACCAAAGCAGTGACACAACACTCATAGAACATCTAGGTAGGGATATGAATACATGTATCAACTACGGAAATGTGCAATTTCCTCTCAACAAAACAGCATCCCAGCGACTTGTAGTAGACCGGAGGCAACAACTTGGAGTGCTGCTGACCACAGACTCTCCAACAGACGTGAATCCTGTAAATAGTTGCAAGTCTTGCTTGCGAGATGGAAGTGGAGCTCAGCATGTGTAGCATCGTCGATAGGGTCTACGATGGAGTGAGGGCCTGAATCAGAGATACAGACGCTTCTGCGACCATTTAAGCTGCAGATTCACTGGCTTGCGCCATAGAGTGGTGGGTTTTTGGGTTCCAGTTAGTAGGTCAGGGGTCCACTTCACACAGGAGGTGGTAGAGGAGCTGTGTGGAGGTCACGGGGCGACTTTTGAGGCTACAGGATCTCGGCAACTTACAGAAACGGCGTCAGTCTGAAATGGTGCAGGTCAAACACAGGATGAGAGTAGGCTGAGAAAACATCGGTACTGTATTTGTAAAATTTAGTTGCTTGCTATGCTGGAAAAGAACCAGAGCTCCCAGCGCCAATAGATGGCAAGAAGGTCAAAGTCTTACAGGTACTGAAAATTCGCTAAAGCCGGCGATAAGTCCAGCCGAAATTTTTACAAGGGAGCTAACCGTGCTCAAAAAGGATAGGTTAAATACTGTTGGTGGTGGAGTGTTTCTTACTGACAGAAGTGGTTTACCGAGAAGTGAAACTGAAGTACATAGTTTTGTGGCGGCGTTCGTAGCGACAAGCAATTCGCTGTAGAAACGGCTTACGAAGTCACCGCCACACTTTTAATAGCGGGCCGACCGGTCCGCTGGAACAGTGAACAGAAAGAGGAAAACCCAAACACTCTGATTAAATAAAAGTCGGTACTTATCTTTATTAACGAAGATACAGCAACACAGTAGTGAACTCCATGTCTACAGAAATCTGTCTAGTTCGAGTCGGAGCGGCTAGGTCAGCGTCGGCTGACGACAGACAACAACTCTGCTGCGATGAACACACAACTGACTAGCAAGTACACAATTCGGTGGCGAGTATACTACTGAGCGGCGAATACAGAACTGTCCTAGCGCTCGCGACTCCAGCGCTTAAGAACCCAGAAGCCAGCGGTGGCGCGCGCAGACTTGCGGCGATTTCCTGTCTCGCTGGCGCTGCTTACGACGACGGCGTCCGGACTTTGATGCTGCCAACCTTTTGGCAGCGGGCTCGGGTGGCATTACTGGCTAGGATATAACACATAGTTCATGTGAGTTAGTATGGATAGAGGTTATACTTGACAACCTGAGTAAATTGATTCCTTTTACCGACCCTCCCCCACCCCTCTCCCCACCATGATGTTGCAGTTGCTGAAAAATCATTTCAAATAGGTATCCCATTCATACAATTATATTCGGTGGCTACTTCAATCTACCATCGATATGTTGGCAGAAACACATGTTTAAATTAGGTGGTAAGAGTGAAAATTCGTCCGAAATCGTACTGAATGCCTTCTCTGAAAGTTATTTTGAACAATTAGTTCAAGTGTAAATGGTTGCGAAAACACACTTGACGTCTTCTTAGGAACAAAGAGTCCTAAGCAAATAGGTAGCATCATGACGGATACAGGGATCAGTGATCACAAAGTCGTTGTAGCAAGAGTGAATACCGTAACGTCCAAATCCACCAAAAACAAACAAAAAATATATCTGTTTATAAAAGCAGACAGAAATTTGATTGACGCCTTCCTAAGAGACAGTCTCCACTCCTTTGAAACTGACTGTTTAAGTGTAGACCCGGTGTGGTTTACATTCAGAGAAGTCGTATCGACAACAGTGAGTGACATACATTTTAAAAGACGTGTAAAATCCCCCAGACTGAAGAAGTTTGCACGATTTAGCAATAACGTCAATCCAAGATGCCTTTCATGCTTTTCGCAATGAAACTCTGTCTCGAAATCTGGCAGAAAATCGAAAGAAATTCTGGTTGTATGTAAAGTACACCGGTGGCAAGACGCAATCAATATTTTCACTGAGCTACAGCAATGGTAACGTTATGGATGACAGTGCCACTAAAGCACAGTTACTAAACACGGTTTTCCGAAACACTTTCACAAAAAGACGAACTATATATTCCAGAATTCGAACCAAGAACAACTGCGTAGACGAGTGATTTAGACATGGATCGACCTGCTGTAGCAAAGTTGCTTAACCCTCTGTTACCCGCTAGATAATCGCTGACACGGTGCTTCGCGCGGATGACGGTTGTCATACACAACATAAACAGTTTCTTTGAGCTTTTGAACGGAGATGATGAATGATTTTTCGAGTGTTTCATTCAAATCTAACTATACTACACAAACACGAGTACATTAAGTTATACACTTGGTGACAAACATTTTTGGGCAATTGTTAGTAAACAGCTCCAGTAACCCACTGATAGCAGCAAACATGTCGTTCTCTCTGCGAACGCCTCTGTCATGGATACTGTCGAACATCAGACAACTCAAGTGCAACATGAGTTCGTTTCTACTCGTACATAAGTGGCATGATTCATGACTGTTGAACCTTGAGTTACCTCACAACTTTGATAAGCTCTGTGTGAACATCTCAGATATTGCAGACCAATGAAAGCTCTGATCTCAGTGATATCTGATTCTTTAGAAATCCTTTCCGCAGAAAAGTTACCGCGATCTTCATTGATATAATATGCTGCAATAAAGTGTGTTATATTTTCATATAAGAATAACTTCGTAGTTCAAATGGCTCTGAGCACTATGGGACTTAACATCTGTGGTCATCAGTCCCCTAGAACTTAGAACTACTTAAACCTAATTAACCTAAGGACATCACACACATCCATGCCCGAGGCAGGATTCGAACCAGCGAAATAACTTCGTAGTATCGTTTTCTGTCTTTGTTACACGAGTTTCAGTTTTGGGTTCAAGGAAATACATATTACAAGGTTTTGGTGCAACATTGGTAGGATTTTTCTTTCCTCCGTTGAGCTACTCGACCTTTTCCTCTTTACCGACTACTTTGATTCACATTCACCATTTCTTAATATTTTTTGTTCTGTTCCTGAATCAAAGCTGCAGTTCTTATTCTCTGAGTCAGCAATATCAAAGTCAGGATCTTCATCATTCAGCTCATGGAGCAATTCCTGCCATACATCAGTATGTCTGCTCAGCCGTGCTCTAGATCATTTTGTCTATGAGATTTATTCCACAAACTGAAGGACAGAGAATATTTCCTTTTTGCAGGTTTGTGTCCCAGTTAAAAAGCTGATTAACTGTAATTAGTTTCGATATGCTTCAAATTACATTCAAGTTGAGCTGAATCTGGGAGATCAACAAAATATACAGTTAATTTGTTACATACTGCACTCTCGACAGCCGCAGGAAGGCCGCCTACACATCTCAGATGAGACCCTCGGAGACATACCGAGTGTACGTTGGGTTTCTTTCTACGCTCAACGCTATCTGCATAAGCGGCTCCTAAAGCTCCTAACGTTGGAGCTCCTAATATCCAGTAAACCCCTCCCACTGTGTGCCTGGTTGTACCTTGGTAAAGGAGCGGCCATCTGTTCACTCACAAGGTGAATGGGTGAGGCCTGGCGGCCAGTCTCCACATTGGGCTTGCGGCTCGAGCGACGCGAACGTGTTTCCATACGCCACTCACCCCGCTGTGAGGGTGGAACCATCGCATCCTGTGCACTATGAGTTGTCTCAGGAACAAAATCCATCGGCAACACAAGTGGCACCTGAGGTGTCCCACGCGACACGCCATATTCTCCGCCACCACTGCACCGCGAGGCAGCAGCCTGAATGTGACTAACTATAGCCAAAAGCGCATTCAACTGTTCGCGAACTGCGGGCAACTCCTCCTGCGCCCGCATACATCATCCTGACCATCGCAGCAAAACTAACTGAATAAGTAAACTCTAAAAGCAGACAGAATCTTATGCATGCAACTCGCTACCCTGCCTATGTGTCAGCGACAGACGCTGATGCGTTAATGACCTCTGTAGCTGGCTGTTCAGTGAGCTCTACACCTACGAAAACGCGAGACCAAACCTCTTAAACAGAAAAACACACACGGAATTTAGTAAATATAGTACGACGAAAAGACAGGAAAAGATGAACATTTAATTTGTCGCTCCGTAGTCGTATATTAGCTGAAACCTGCAGCCTGACTGCGGAAAAACCTCAGAAATCAATGTGGGAACCAAGATGAACGTATTCGTTAGGACAGTGCTGCAAAATTTGGCGCGAATGGGCTATAGCAGCAGACTACCCACGCAAATGCCTTTGCTAACAGCACGACATCGTCTGCAGCGCGTCTCGTGAGCTCGTGACCACATTGGTTGGACCCTAGACGACTGGAAAACCGTGGCCTTGTCGGATGTCTTCCTATGGGATGGGTCCCCCGGTACAATTGAACTGATCATTACCTGGATATGGCTATTATCAGCTAAATGGAGACCATTTGTCGCCATTCGCGGACTTTATGTTTCGAAACAAGATAGGAATATTTATGAATGACAGAGCGCCATGTCACCAGAGAACAACTGTCGCAGTTGGTTTGAGGAACATTCTGGACAATTGGAGCGAATGATTTGGCCGCTTAGATCGACCGACATGAGCCACAAGGAACATTTATGTGACGTAACAGTGGGGTGAGTTCGTCCACAATATACTGCACCGTCAACAGTTCCGCAGCATGGCTCAATATTTCTGCAAGGTACTTCTAATGACCTGTTGAGCGACGCCACGTCGAGTCGCTGCTCTATTCCACACAAAAGGAGGTCTTACACAATATTGGTAGGAATACCATGACTTTTGTCGCCTCAGTTTATATGACAGTTTGCATGACGTAGTCCTAATGACGCCTATGTAGCCTGTCCGTTTACTTGAAGATTTATTTGATGAAAAATAGATTCTACTTTGTATTACCGATTGCTGGATCCCATTCTTTACAGAGTTTATTACTCAGTTGTAGTATTTCTAAAGGTGCGTTGACACCTGTGCACCTTGCGGTTAGTCACCGTTTGGCTGTAGCTTGTCCCACAGGAAGAGGCACGCACGTACACGTGTTCCTCTATGTGCGTGTGCGGCAAGCTACAGCCGGAAGGCGCACAGGTGTAAACGCACGTTCAGAGTCACAACCTGCAGTTTTACATTAAGCGTCGACATACTGCAGCAAATAACTCTTCAAATAGTTCAAATGGCTCGGACCACTATGGGACTTAACATCTGAGGTCATCAGTCCCCTAGAACTTAGAACTACTTAAACCTAACTAACCTAAGGACATCACACACGTCCATGCCCGAGGCAGGATTCGAACCTGCGACCGCAGCGGTCGCGTAGTTCCAGACTGAAGCGCCTAGAACCGCTTGGCCACAAAGACCGGCAATAACTCTTCTTTCAGATATAGAGTTTTGTGTTACATATGGAATAACCGTTACAGAATATGGATCTCCGAAGGCTACTTTTGGTAATACACTACTGGCCATTAAAGTTGCTACACCGAGAAGAAATGCAGATGATAAACGGGTATTCATTGGACAAATATATTATACTAGAACTGGCATGTGAATATATTTTCACGTAATTTGGGTGCAAAAATCCTGAGAAATCAGTACCGAGAAGAATCACCTCTGGCCGTAATAACGGTCTTGATACGCCTGAGCATTGAGTCAAACAGAACTTGGATGGCGTATACAGGTACAGCTGCCCATGCAGCTTCAACACGATACCACAGTTCATCAAGAGTAGTGAGTGGCGTATTGTGACGAGCCAGTTGCTCGGCTACTTTTGATCAGACGTTTTCAGTTGGTGAGAGGTCTGGAGAATCTGCTGGCCAGGGCAGCAGTCCAACATTTTATGTATCCAGAAAGGCCCGTACAGGACCTGCACCATGCGGTCATGCTGAAATGTAGGGTTTCGCAGGGATCGAATGAAGGGTAGAGCCACGGGTCGTAACACATCTGAAATGTAACGTCCACTGTTCAAAGTGCTGTCAGTGCGAGCAAGAGGTGGCCGAGACGTGTAACCGATGGCACCCCATACCATCACGCCGGGTGATATGCCAGTATGTCAATGAGAAATACACTTTTCCAATTTGCGTTCACCGCGATGTCGCCAAACACGGGTGCGACCATAATGATCCCGTAAACAGAACCTGGATTCATCCGAAAAAATGACGTTTTGCCATTCGTGCACCCAGGTTCGTCGTTGAGTACACTATCGCAGGCGCTCCTGTCCGTGATGCAGCGTCAAGGGTAACCGCAGCTATGGTCTCCGAGCTGATAGTCCATGCTGCTGCAAACGTCGTAGAACTGTTCGTGCAGATGGTTGTTGTCTTCCAAACGTTCCCATCTGTTGACTGAGGGATCGAGACGTGGCTGCACGATCCGTTACAGTCATGCGGATAAGATGCCTGTCATCTCTACTGCTAGTGATACGAGGCCGTTGGGATCCAGCACGGCGTTCCGTATCACCCTCCTGAACCCACCAATTCCATATTCTGCTAACAGTCATTGGATCTCGACCAACGTGAGCAGCAATGTCGTGATACGATAAACCGCAATCACGATAGGCTGCAATCCGACCTTTATCAAAGTCGGAAACGTGATGGTACCCATTTCTCCTCCTTACACGGGGCATCACAACAGCGATTCACCAGCCAACGCCGGTCACCTGCTGTTTTTGTATGAGAAATCGGTTGGAAACTTTCGTCATGTCAGCACGATGTAGGTGTCGCCACCGGCGCCAACCTTGTGTGAATGCTCTGGAAAGCTAATCATTTGTATATCACAGCATCTTCTTCTGTCGGTTAAATTTCGCGTCTGTAGCACGTCATCTTCATGGTGTAGCAATTTTAATGGCCAGTAGTGTAGTTCTCGGTCCAAATACTTTTCGGTCTGCCAGCAAGGGAACGTCGCGATGAGGGCAGTTGAGCTGGCATGGATAGAACAGCGGTGTTGCTCAGAAAGCCGTCTCGAAGGGCGAACGCGTACCACCATATGGACAGACCCGCTTGACTGGTGTGTTTACTTCCGAGGGGCAGCTAATAGTTGAGTAGCCGCTTCGTGCGGAGAGCTGCCGTGTACTTAGTGGTTGCCGGCACGGTAGCTCAGCGTGTTCGGTCAGAGGGTTTAGCTACCCTCTGTAACAAAAAAACTGAGTGAACGAATCAACGATCAACCTGAACAGGCGTCATCGGACGTCCGCCACGAACAAATTCAACGAACAATCTAGAACAAATTGAGATTAAAAAAAAAAAAGTGGTTAGCCACCCGGGCAAGCCGCGTGCTGAATTTACTGCCGAGCTGTGGATTCCGACGCTCCTCTTCCCGTAGTTCAGTTCACACGGCGAGTTCGGTACACACACGGGGCTCTTTTCCCCGATTGTTACTGACAAGGGAAACTCCAGTTCGCACCCCCCTCATATTTAGCGTTAAAATGGACCGGTGTGTATCCCGTCAAAAACTGCACACAGATCAAGCGTGAAAACAGGAAGAAGGCATGCAGAACTGTGAAAAAAAAAAGCAAAGCAGCAAATATGAACAGTCCAAACTCAGCAAGTGCAATACTGAAGAACTGTTGCACAGCCGCGGCATCGCGGTTGAGTGGTCACGATGTTACACTGCAAACATAATGGAGGCGTGTTCAGAGCATCGCCGGGCCATTTATTTATATTTTCTCAAAAAATTACGGAGTGTCCATCCGGTCATTTAAATGTTTCCTCTCTTTCTATAGTCTTGGCAGCTGTCATAAAATCATTGGCTGTAGAATATGAGCCATGTGGTAAGAATACGTTACCGTCGCAAGTAAATGCGACGAATAGTGAGAGCGGACGAGGTACCATACAAACGTCTCATAGTAATGAGAACAACATATAAACGGCTGCGAACTATGGTACAAAAAAGAAATTCACGACTCAAAGTTCCGAAAACGAAACAGAACTTCTTAAATGTTAGAAATATACGTTTTGACAGAGCACAGAGAAACTGTATGATTGTGAAATTGTTCCGTTCATTTGCTGCATCTATTATGTTTTCTTCATTTCCTTGCGAGTCATCACAAACACATTCAAAGGAACACCTAAATCTGGCAATGAGCCATACCTCACTTACTTTACCAGGCTTACAAATTAAGTGCGTCGGTAAGAGATTCCTATCGTGTGACATACGTACTTTCACTAATGATGTGTGTCACGCACCAGACGTATTTTCCGGTGGAGGACTTAGTTACCTTGTCGCCTCGTCATCAAACGTTTGCGGTTCCCATTCGAAAACCACTTCCTTTCGGCTGCTAATAGAATGATTGTGTAGAATCAACTATCATTGTATGTCCCTTTCTAATACCTCGCTGTTGCAAACGGACGTTACACCATGACTCAGATACAAATTTGATTAAAGCGAACAGCGACAAAAAAAGAAAGTCTTCAGGCACGAGTGAGGTTTGAACACAGAACGCACTCTTTACAGTCCAACATCGTTACCTCGTAACCAATACGCCACTGTTCCCTGAGATTCGTATATATTGAATTTCCTGTCGTAGGACCGTTCTATGCGTCTAATTTGCTTCTTTTCACAATTCAGTGAAACATCTTACTGTTTTCATGCTTGATCTGTATTCAGTTTTTCACGAGCTATCCACTGGGTCATCTTACTACTCAGTCTGACGGGGTTGCGATGGGAAGTTCCCCTTATAAGTCACCGTCGAATTTATTGCGACGGCCGTGTGAGTAGCGACGTTGCTACGCCTTCTGCAGATACTAATCGCTTTATCATTGTATTTTAGATGTAATATTATGAACTGACGTCTGGGCTAAATAGCAACGAAACACGTCAGCAGTAACCAGAAGATTAAAATGGGTATGTCGATCCAATCACAACAGATGGCCTCAAAAGATCCAAACGTACTAATAAGGCGCACCTTTGACCTGGAAGACATGGAACAGCGTCTTTTAATAGGGTGATACAAAGTAACAACATATCAATATCAAAGGAGGGAAATTGCATGTAATTCAATGACGTCAGTGCATGTTCACATTTTCAATCTGTAGTGCCAAAAACTCTCTGCTTAAAGTAATTATAATAACACAATACACATACATCGAAATGTAACTAGTTTGGCTTCTAATATGGGACTGGTTGAATTCGAAAGTGAGTTTGAATGTGAGGCGTGTACACTGTTCGTGCTTGTCCTGACAGTGCAGATGTGGGATTTGGATGAAGTGGTTAAAAAACGTTGAAGGGAACAGTGTACCCAACTCACTAAAGCGTTGTTTTTACATTCAAAATCGCTCTCGCAATCAACCAGTCTCACATCAAGAACCACAGTAATTACATTCGCGTATGATGACATGAGAATGTGAGTGTCGTAAGCTGCTTTTCGCCAAGCGTATTCCAACATAAGCCTACACTTTGGTGTCGAAAATTGATCGTAAATCACAGAGTTAAGTTTGATGATGAAATAGTGATGAAGTATCATCACTTGAGGTTTGGCACGTCGAAGTCTAACAAAATCACCAGTTCTACTGATATAGAGTTTATATTGCCAAAAGAAGTAAATATCAAGGGGCTGTCAACATTTTGTTGTTTTTTATTACAATATCTTCAGCGCCGGCCAGTGTGGGCGCTTCAGTCTGGAATAGCGCGACCGCTGCGGTCGCGCGTTCGAATCCTTCCTCGGGCATGGATGAGTGTGATGTCCTTATGTTAGTTAGGTTTAAGTAGTTCTAAGTTCTAGGGGACTGATGACCTCAGATGTAAAGTCCCATAGTGCTCAGAGCCATTTGAACCAATATCTTCATCACAACACCTTTGTTTGAAAAAAATGCATTTAGAAGCTGACGATTTGTATGACCTGACCACGAATCCCATAGCAATAGGCTCCTTTCACTTTTGAGATGTTCGCCGAGGACTGAAGTTGGAAAACGTTTCATGTGTTCTTTAGTCATTCTTCCACTTTGCTTGCCTCCACTTGAATGTATCGTGGGCAGGTTGTTTCAAGTTTCTTTGAAATATTTGAGCCTAAAATGCCGTATGCCTCTTGAAAACAGGCGTATAACTTGTTTGCTAGTCTGCCTGTCATTGATGTATCCACGCCAATTGTGTAGCTGTGTATAGAGCTATGTACAGATTGGTACGCCCTTGTCTAATTTTCTCTCCTTTGTGAGGCCGTGTTGATGACATCATACATTTAATACAAGTCACCACTCTGGTCACTGTTTCAAACACCATCTTTCATCACCCTGCTCTGCCATAAACTTGTTCACGTCTTCCATAAACTGTTGTACCTTCTGACGTGTACTGTTACCGTTTTCTGTGTCCTTACGTGTGACAAATGTAGAAATGTACCGGGATGAATTGCCATATTCAGCCTGGAGATTGTCGATAAAAGAAACAGAAACTTTCAAACTATCCATGCCAACCACCTGAGACGCTTCTAAGTTTGATTTACTTTCAATGCACTTCTAGCGTCTCGTTAGTTTGTTATGGGAATTGAAGCCACGACTGTAATAGTCTTCATCAGTGTTCTATAGTCCACTGTCATCAATATCTTCTAATACTCTGGGCTTCGACTCTTTGCGCGGAGACAGTTGCTACTCACTTCAGGTTCTTCCTGCTCCTCAAATCAGGATATCTATCCACCGTAACGTCATTTATTTCTGTGTCGTCCTCATTATATCTCTGAATTATTAAGTTACATAACACATCCGCGAACTCTGTCCTCGACCCCGATTTCATTTCCGTTTTCAGCACGTTGCAACATTGGCCCTAACATTTGGACCACATTCGTAGGATTCATTTTCCTCATGGTGTCACTGTACACAGTTTACACAGTAACCAGCATGCGAACACTGCAAGAGACAGATACTTACTGCAACTGCACCATTTACGCAAGTCTAGCACTTGTTAGTGCAGCTACAACACGTCACCATCTGATGGCACTAGCAGACGAGTTCGGAGTTTTGCCTGGAAATTACACAGACCGCTGTTGTTCTTACGGTTGAGTGCTAAGTCTAAGCGTGGTTTCGTGCGGTTCTGAGCGTTTGGGCTCAAAAGTGTCCTGGTAAGATAGAAAAAGATCCAGAATGTACAAATTCTAAATTGTTTAAGCACGCATAAAAAACTGAAAGACAGAAATTAAAGATTTTAAACTGTTGTTGGAATAGGCGCAATAGAAATTTAGTATGTCATTAGTGTATCCCGTACTTGAAAATGAAAACAGAACGGAAACCAGAAGTTAAGTATTTATAGCTTCATTTTGCTCAAATTATGAAATACATTCGCAGATAGTACAGAGTGAGATAGCGTAGATGTTAGAATACTGGACTCTCGTTCTGGTGGACGACGGTTCAAATCCGCGTGTTTTCCGTGAATGCTCTTTATCGCTTCAGGCACATGACGGCATGCTTCCTTTGAAAGGTCACGGCCGATCTCCTTCCTCATGCTTGAAACATTCCAGGTGTGACTTTGTATAATGATATCAACTGCACATTAAACCTAATCTTCCCTCCTTCAAAGCCGGCCGCGGTGGTCTAGCGGTTCTAGGCGCTCAGTCCGGAACCGCGCGACCGCTACGGTCGCAGGTTCGAATCCTGCCTCGGGCATGGATGTGTGTGATGTACTTAGGTTAGTTAGGTTTAAGTAGTTCTAAGTTCTAGGGGACTGATGACCACAGATGTTAAGTCCCATAGTGCTCAGAGCCATTTGAACGATTTGAACCTCCTTAAAAAAATGGCTCTAAGCACTATGGGACTTAACATCTGAGTTCATCACTCCCCTAGACTTAGAACTACTTAAACCTAACTAACCTAAGGGTACCACACACATCTATGCCCGAGGAAGGATTCGAAGCTGCGACCGTAGCAGCAGCACAGTTCCGGACTGAAGCGCCTAGAACCGCTCGGCCACAAGGGCCGGCCTTCCCTCCTTCCTTTCGCACAATGTACAGAGTACAGTTAGTGTAACAGCAGAACCAGTTACGCACAGAACGATTTCTGTAAAAGCAGATCGTGCACAAACCATTTTCATCATAACACGTTTAACAGTTGCTAGCAATAAAAAGTAATTCAAAAGCTTAAACGAAAGAAATTACTCGAAGGCGTAAGGGGTAAGGATCTTCTGCAGCAGTTAGCAAGAGTAATGAAAAGTATATATCGCAGAACACATATTAAAATCATAACGGGAAGTCGGAAACTGAAATAATCAGGGATTTAGATAAGAGTACCGTCTGCCACCTACACTAGATTGCAAAAAGTTGCATCAATCACTTCTAAATCTATAATAAAAGGCACCACGTTCTTTCGAGAGAACCAAATGATTTTAGTAGATCAGTGGTTTATAGTGTGGGTTGTATCTGCTTATGAAAGTATTGTAACCGTTATCCTGACTCCACAGTTTTCTAATACTTCTGTACTGGCTTGTGCTGACCTGCTTTCACACTTCTGCACCTACATCTACATCCACACTCTGCAAGCCACCTTACGGTGTGTGGCGGAGGGTACCTTGAGTACCTCTATCAGTTCTCCCTTCAATTCCAGTCTCGTATTGTTCGTAGAAGGAGAGATTGTCGGTATGCCTCTGTGTGGGCTCTAACCTCTCTGATTTTATCCTCATGGTCTCTTCGTGAGATATACGTAGGAGGTAGCAAAATACTGCTTGACTCCTCGGTGAAGGTATGTTGTCGAAACTTCAACAAAAGCCCGTACCGACCTACTGAGCGTCTCTCTTGCAGAGTCTCCCATTGGAGTTTATCTATTATCTCCGTAACGCTTTCGCGATTGCTAAATGATCCTGTAACGAAGCTCGCTGCTCTCTGTTGGATCTTCTCTGTCTCTTCTATCAACCCTATCTGGTGCGGATCCCACACCGGTGAGCTACATTCAAGCAGTGGGCGAACATGTGTACTGTAACCTACTTCCTTTGTTTCCGGACTGCATTTCCTTAGTATTCTTCCAAGGAATCTCAGTCTAGCATCTGCTTTACCGACGATTACTTTTATATGGTCATTCCATTGTAAATCACTCCTAGTGCCTACTCCCGGATAATTTATGGAATTAACTGCTTCCAGTTGCTGAGCTGCAATATTGTAGCTAAATGATAAAGGATCTTTCTTTATTTGTATTCGCAGCACATTACACTTGTCTACAATGAGATTAAATTGCCATTCCCTGTACCATGCGTCAATTCGTTGCAAATCCTCCCGCATTTCAGTACAATTTTCAATTTTTACAACCTCTCGATATACTACAGCATCATCTTCATAAAGCCTCAGTGAACTTCCCATGTTATCCACAAGGTCATTTATATATATTGTGAATAGTAACGGTCCTACGACACTCCCCTACGGCACAAATGAAATCACTCTTACTTCGGAAGACTTCTCTCCATTGAGAATGATATGCTGCGTTTTGATATCCAGGAATTCTCAATCCAATCACACAATTGATCTGATAGTCCAAATGCTCTTACTTTGTTCATTAAACGACTTTGGGGAACTGTATCAAACGCCTTGCGGAAGTCAAGAAACACGGCACCTACCTGGAAACCCGTGTCTATGGCCCTCTGAGTCTCGTGGACGAATAGCCTGAGTTGGGTTTCACACGATCGTGTTTTTCGAAACGCGTGCTGATTCCTACATAGTAGACTTCTAGTCTCCAGAAAGGTCATTATACTCGAACATAATACGTGTTCCAAAATTCTACAACTGATCGACGTTAGGGATATATCTCTATACTTCTGCACATCTGTTCCACGTCCCTTCTTGAAAACGGGGATGACCTGTGCCCTTTTCCAATCTTTTGGAACGCTACGCTCTTCTAGAGACCTACGGTACACCGCTGCAAGAAGGGGGGCAAGTTCCTTCGCGTACTCTGTGTAAAATCGAACTGGTATCCCATCAAGTCCAGCGATTTTAGTTGTTTTTCTATCCCTCCGTCATCTATTTCGATATGTACCATTTTGTCATCTGTGCGACAATCTAGCGAAAGAACTGCAGTGCAGTCTTCCTCTGTGAAGAGGACGTTTATAGCACTTGTAAGTCGTAACGGTGCTGCGAGGTATCAGCACCGGCGACAACGTGTTGGTGGTGACACGAACTAACTGGACAGCTAAATACGCAGCGATGACACGAAGCATAAGCAGTTCGCAGCGTCTAAAAACCTGAGGACAGCTGGCGATCCGTCACTCGGTACACCAGTGCCATGGTTCACCGCGTCAATTTTTGTCTCAGAGTATTGAAAAAGAACGTAAATTTACATCTTCATCAGTACTCCACATGCCACCTATCGGTGTATGGCGGATGGTACTTCCGGCATCACTAACTGATACCTCCTTCTCTGTTCCACTCGCGAATGTCGCGTGGGAGTAATGACTTCGATGAGGCTTTACACTAGATCAAATTTTTCGTCGTTGTCTTTTCGCGACAAGTATGTTCTGGGGGAAGTAATATGTTGTCTGATTCTTCTCAGAAATCACTGTCTCGAAATTTCAGTAGCAATCTTCTCGGTGATTCAGAACGCCTCGCTTTGTAGCGTGCGCCACTGGCTTTCGCTGACCATCTCTAGCGCCGCCTAAACGATCCCGCAACGAAAAGCGCCCTCTCCGTTGGATCTTCTCCACCTCTTTCTATCAGTGCTCCCTGGTACGTGTCCCAGGTTGATGGACCATACTCAAAAATCAGGCAAAGAAGCGCTTTGGGAGCCACTTGTTTCGTAGATGAATTAGATTTCCTTAGTATTCTTCCAGTGAACCGCACCGTGGTGTCTGCTGTTCCTACTGAAGTAGTCGTTTCCACTTAAGGTCACTATGGATACTCCTAAATATTTTATAGTGTACGTTGTCTTCAGCAATTTGTCATCAGTAATGTAGTTGTACAGTTTTTTCCTATGCATGCGCTGTGTTACATCTGTTTACGTTCAGTGTCAACTGCCAGAGGCTACACGATTCATCGACATTCCGACTGCAGTTCTGCAAAACCGATACTCTCTTCTGGCATTGCTACTTCCTTATAGACTACTGCATCGCCTGTCAACAGATTTCAAGAGCTTCGGACGCTCTCTATTAGGTAATTTATATACAATGGAAGCAGCAACAGTGCATTCAGTCACATTTCCTTTTTCTCCAGAAATCACTTGTACATCTCTTACTCTTCGTTCCGCTAACATCGACATGTTGAGTTCTATCTGCGAGGAAGTGCTGAATCCTGTAACCACTCTGGTCCGATACTCAGTGAGCTCGTATTTTCTTCACTAACCGGCAGTGCTCGACAGTGTCAAAAGCCTCTTGAGGCCGAGCGGTTCTAGGCGCTTCAGTCTGGATCCACGCAGCTGCTACGATGGCAAGTTCGAATTCTGCCTCGGGCATGGATGTGTGTGATGTCCTTAGGTTACTTAGGTTTAAGTAGTTCTAAGTCTAGGAGACTGATGACCCCAGATGTTAAGTCGCATAGTGCTCAGAGCCATTTGTCAAAAGCCTCCCTGAAGTCAAGGAACACGACACGAAACTGAGCGCCGTTGTCCACAGCGCTCTGGATCTTATGGAGGAACAGAGCGCACTGAATTTCGCAACAGAAAATTGACCTTAAGTCCATATTAAATACTCGCCACCATGTTGACAAAACACTTACACGTGCGACAAAATAATTACTTTTCGCAATGAGAAATGTTGTGGACTGACAAGACAGCCAGTCCACAGTGACGGGTAACCGAAAGGCACGCACTTAACTCACGCAGGCTGGCGTTAGGTCTGAAACAGGATACGTAATGAATGCTATAAATAAAAGTACGTACCTGCTGGAATACTTAACTTTAATCCATCCTTGTTGTACATCGCTCTTGAGGATACAAGTGAGACTCTGTAGATACATGCAATGTAATGCTAATGGCGCCTTGCTAGGTCGTAGCCATTGACTTAGCTGAAGGCTATTCTAACTATCTGCTCTGGGTCCGACATGCACTAATGGACCGCGGCCGATTTAAAGCTACCACCTAGCAAGTGTGGTGGCTGGCGGTGACACCACAAGAAAAATCCCGTATATGTGAAAATTAAGCAGATTTACCGGAAATTATGTTGAAAACCCCAGGGATTGAGGGGTAAGTGTACGCAGCATGGCAACAGTGTTCAACTCGACTACCACTTCACAGATGACAAAAATTACACTAAGCGATGCAGGAGTAATCACAGATGTTACCGATGTGTCATCGAAAAGGTAAAAGGTTTGGTGGTAATTCGAGAACGTGAAACGGATCTAGAGGAATTTGCAGCGCTTTCACCAGGGACGTAATGGTAATGACTTGCTGTGACATCACCTCTTGTAGTACATTTCGAATTTAATTGCTCTATACTGTTGTTCGATTTTGTGGTGTCACCGCCAGACACCACACTTGCTAGGTGGTAGCCTTTAAATCGGCCGCGGTCCGTTAGTATACGTCGGACCCGCGTGTCGCCACTGTCAGTGATTGCAGACCGAGCGCCACCACACGGCAGGTCTAGAGAGACCGACTAGCACTCGCCCCAGTTGTACAGCCGACTTAGCCAGAGATGAATCACTGACAACTACGCTCTCATTTGCCGAGACGATAGTTAGCATAGCCTTCAGCTACGTCATTTGCTACGACCTAGCAAGGCGCCATAGCATTTGATATTGACATTATAACATGTACCGTCAAGAGCGATGTACACCAATTGTGGATTAAAGTTAAGTATTATATCAACTACGTACTTTATTTGCTACTATTAATTCCCTTAACTGTTCCAGACCTCGTGCCAGTCTGCGTGAGTTTAAATGCGTGCATTTCGGCCTCCTCTAGCAACACAGTGTTGGCTCTTCTGCCAACACTTCAGATTTCATATTTTCGCTAGTTCCAGTTTTCAGTCCGTGCAATGGGTCAGAAAAATACTGCTGCGTGCTAGAAATTAAAATCGATACCATTGAATAGCTTTTTCTGCGATACGTTTCGGTCTCTCTCTGGTAACTGTACTACATTATCAATCTATGACTGCGTATGGTATTTGTAACTTGTGCTATTTCTTACCCTCATACACAATTCACGTGATGAAAACTTTCTCTTCAAATAGCAGTAAAATATTTCCAAGGATGTGATGTCATGTTCATTATGCGTCCCGACGCACAGGCGCATTGATCATTACGTCGTTGATCAAAATAGACAATCGGAATCCCTACTTTATCCCATAAAACTTCTGACCCACTATGACAATACGCGAATACACTACGTATAGAATGTCACATTATGCAATAAGCAGAGTACACAAATTCATTCAACAAAGGTTTTGAGTTACGTGGCAAGCTGACAGGAATCGCTGCTCTTTACAAATCTCACCAAGAGATTTACCTCCGATAGGGAGACCAGGAAGGAAACATGTGTGGGCAACTTGCATCAGCATTGGGAAACAAAGTTTAAGTGTGCCACGCTAATTCTCTACTTACACGCTCAAACAGAAGGTCTACGTTATAGTGACAATAATTACATTACATTACGTGCTGCAGGACGAATAATGAGTGGCAGCAAGGCCGTGGATCATACCTGTTAGCACTTGTGTTCTCACTTGCCCCCAAAACTGGAGCTCAGAGTTCTTGCGAAGCTCACAACGAGGTTCTGACAGCTGCTCTTGTGCTGTAAGAAAAGGTGTATCACTTCACAAAAGAATATCGATAGCTTCTGGGTTTTAGTTAGCGCACGATTTCGTAACGACACTGATATAGCTTCGTCAGAAATCGCAATATTGCTACGCAACGACACATGCCTCATCCAACGACTCTGCATTGTTGCGAACGTTCCGAGTGATCGTCACTAAACAACATCGCTGTGCATTACAGACCACGCCACAATTGTTTACTGATTATGTTATGCAGGCATTTTGGCGTCACGACTGTTTGGAGCTGTGAAACAATTCAGAACCCAAAGATCACTATGCAGGGGAATCTGAAGTGTTGGTCCTCAAATCGCGTACTATTCACAAACAAGTCATTGTGCAAATGACCGAACTATTTATTTATGAATTAAAAAAAGGCTTCTAACTAACTTTCTAGCGGAAATTTTAAAATACAGGCAACATTGACCCTTGTACACAACAGAATACACGTGGCATCTCATCGTCTGACAACCTCAGTGGTGAATTTCTGTAGCCACTCACTCCGCTTGAGCATGATGCGCAATCTCATAAAGCGAAATTAAATACGATGAAATCATGACGTCAGTTAATACTAAGGAGGTGAAACGCATGGAATTAATATGAAGATTAATAATTTATTCATCCGAGAGCCGTCTTGCAACAATGTAGCATTTGTCAACAAGAGGAAAATGCAAGTCACATATAAAAATACTGGCCAGTTGCGAATAGGATTCGCCATCTGAGGTATCCGTACAAACGTAATTATGTATATAGATAATTAATCCATTCCGGTAATCGAGAAACTCAGTTCTTTGACCTGTTATCGATATCCGTACTGACAAGATATCCCGGGAATACTGAGATTTTGAAATTGTTTTAACTTTAAATTTCAATTTTTTCAGTAACTTAGCAGCTGCCATCGTAATTTCTGAGGGAAGATGGCCTTAACAGACTAGCAGAGACACAAACGGATTACTAAAGAAAAAAATAGTTTTGTCGTGTTATGTAACTCCAGATTAACAATTTTCGGATTTTTTCCCTTACTGGTACTGTCAAACCTTGCATCTTCCCAAATTTTATTACGCCCGGGATTCTGAAGATATTTGTCCTTCAACTACGTACTATTTACAGACAAGTCATCATTTAAATGATTCGAGCTCAACGAGAAGTAGTTCTGATGAGAGTTTGTGAGCATCAAAATATGTGACATGAGTGGCCGTGTCGTTTCATTACATTGACCTAAAACCTTAAAACTTTTACACCACCAACACCCTGTGGATGTAGTATGTGACATAAATTTCGACTTGGTAGTCTACCCCTTCCAGATAAAAAGGGATTTTAATAGACAGAATACAAACAGAAGGATAACGAATATCTAAAAACATTTTTGTCGTGCGATATGATCAGAAATTGACAACATCCGAAGTTTTACTTTACGTTTTATGTGAAACATTGATGTTGGCCAAATTTCATGGTTCTAGATCAACGGAAAGTACCCTGTAAGTTTTGATGAGTCAGTTTGCGAAAGTGAAAATATGTGACATAAATGACCATATCTTATGACTGTATTTACTTAGAAGCTTAAATTATTTTGCTACATCTAGGGACCATAGGCGTCAGTTTGTGATATAAATTTCAACTTTATAAGTCCACCTGTTACTGAGAAAAAGGGTTCTTAACACTTGGTCAGATAGACAGACAGACTGACGGACAACAAACTGAACTTATAAGGGTTCCTCTTTTGTCGACTGAGATACAGAACCCAAACAACGTATAAATATTTATACACATGCGTTCAACGAAGATAGAACAGGTGGTTGTCTCTACCCTTGCTCAAGGGATGAACCTGCATTTGCCAAAAGTGGAAACCAAGGAAACCCAAAATCAACGTGACCTTCCAGCCTCTCGAATCCGAAGCCAGTGTCTTGATAAAAAGTGCACTGCCTCGGCTTATATCTTACGTATAGTGCCCTTGTCTTTGTAAGTACTTGAAACAAGTTAATTAATAACATAAAAAAATTTCATACCGTTTTGTCTTTCCATATTTTTCGTTACCTACAACCACGCAGACACACACACACACACACACACACACACACACACACACACACACGCACACACACTTGATGAGGATCACGACCACACTGACAACAATGATGTCACATCTTCAAGTCTTCGCTTCTGCCTCTCTGAACACCTGAGTGAGCATTCCGTCAGGACCAGTGAGACGTTGAGCTGAGGAAGATGGTGATAAATTAGGATCATACACCTCTGGCATGGGTTTGAGATGTTGGTGACGTCTGTTACAAAGTGACAGAGCTGTAATACTGATCACTTTTCTTATCAGCCGATACTCTGAGCTACTTAAGCAATCTTTACATCTATAGCGTGCATTATTTAAGAAGTGGGCTTCGTTACATTTTCAAATAAATACCTTTGAATTACCTCTTCACCTTTTTTTGCTGATGTTTTAACACTATCGGTCCTTACCAAATTGACAGTCTCCGATAATTTCAACCATCTGTAAGTGGTTTTAGCCTGACTGTGACTGTACCCAATGACGAGAATTCAGGCTGTAATTTTGTAATGGCAAAGTCAGTGAAACAGTAACAACAGCAAAGCAAATGGGTTTTGATTTGACGTTCTACGAATACGAAAGTGGACTATAATTATATATACATGCGGTCACCAGCGTAATTAGACAAAGCGGTATCAAGTTTTATAGCAAAGGGGAAAAAAATTTCACCAAAGAAAGCTAACCTCATTTGATACCCTAACTAATCTCTTCTAACACAGTTACTCCCAATATTACCAATATTATACACTAACTTGATCTGGCAAACAACACAACAGCTAATCCTTATGCAGAACATACAATGACCAACAAACGCAGCAGTACACACTGTTTCACACTAACACTTACTGTTGGTAGAAACTTCTATGCAGTATAATGAACAAATGCAAAAGGACATACCAACCTACTAACAAATTCTAACTGGCATTAGCTTGAACAACTATTATTTTAACTAGCCATCACAAAAATATCATGATTTACGAAAGTACTGATTACTATGGGCTACAGAAATTTGCACACGAAGTTACTCTGTACAAATTGGTAGTACAGATATTATTTATAAGAAAACTTTGGTGGAGAAAAAATGATTGTACTGGTTGCTGCACTTTTCCAGAAAGAGCCTTTACTCTCGTGTATTACACAAATAAAGTAGCTTATGGGGTTCCTTAAACTGGTATAGTTTGAAGAATCAAAAAAACTGTAAATGGTAACACACAAAATTAAGGAAATGGCAAATATCTCTAGTAAGTAGTTGAAGTATACTCAATAACGAAAAATTTGTTGAACAGTTAACAAGGGACCTAGAAACTAGTCTCTCAAAGAACTCAAAGTCATGGTGGCTTTGTAAATGCCTACACAACTTGAAAAATTACCTTAAGACCACATATAAAAATAAATAAACAATTACTAGTTTACAAGCCTGTTCATAGCGACATAATACTGTTAGCTTTTTATAACTTTTACTTACAGACAGTTATAACCACTTTATATTTTTGTTATTGATTGTTTTAAATTCTTCTTTATGAACACACTTTATGAAACTTTAAGATAAAAAATTATATGGAATAAATCACTTATTACAGTACAGAAAACTAACCAAACTGCATACTCCACACAGTTAATGAAACTAAAAACGTTTTACTGCCAAAGTTGTCACTTTAATAAAAAGGACGCCGTCTAGGAATGTGAGTGGGGATAACCATTGGTTTGCGCACGGAAGTTATGAGTTCCACAAAAAGTTATTATTCAATACATAATATCTGGTCCATCAGATGTACATATTTAGATAAGAGTTCTGCTGAAGGTGGTGGCTCTTGCGAAAAATTACAGCGGCTACAAAACTGGTGCTAAGCAACTACGGTTCCTGATGTTATCCACGCCATGATGTAAATCTTCTTAGCGTCGTAAATTTAAACAAAGAGTGCCAAGAATGATACCATGGTCGACAAGCCATTTTAAATTCCATCCGAGGCTAATTTACATGTTCGCAAGCTCTTCTTGCCTCAATTTATACACCCAAATTAGCCACAATGGCTGACCAAGGTTGCCGCTGACCACTCAGTGTCACAGTCAGAAATGGAATATGCCAGTCGCCTCAAAGAAATCAAGCGCCTTGCGCGCCACGTCCAGCTTTTCCAGTTCCGCCAAACTACTTCCGTAGCGGCGGGGCTTTACTACAGGTTTTACATTTAGCTTCCCTACTAGTGGACCAGTGAAATATACATCGTTTTTACAAATTATTACATTCACAGAGGGTAAAATTACAACATAATTCCTTAAAACGGCAAAATAATTAACATAATTATTACATATTTACACGACGAAAGACCTTGATTACGCAGATAAACTAGTGTACAATGTTAGTAGACAACTTATAGGAAATATACCTAAATATATCGATTATTTGTGTTACAACGTCTACAATAGTTTGGTCTGCTTCAAAAGCGCGCCGGACCCTGGTATTTGTTTGAGATTCAGGTCAGAGAGCACCGGGACCTTGAGGAATAAGGCAGACGTGGGAAGTTATGCTTGTTGTTTAGGAGTCCGTAGCAGGGTATTTGTGTAGCAACAAGATTCACTCCCTTCCTTGTTGTGAGTGAAGGCCTAGAAAATCAAAGTTAGGGTGATCTAATGGAGCATGTGGCTAGGTCCTGCAAGGGTAAGCTAGATGAGGAGTCTCAGCTTTTTCTAATATGTTCTTCTGTCTGTCCAAAACAAATTTTGCTTATGCGCTCGCATCAATGAAGGAGAATGTGCAGAAGGAAGCATAGACCGTGCATCACGGATTAGGCAGTAAACGTCCAAATTACGGATACCAGCAAAGACCGCAAAGGGCTGTTGACCTGAGATAAATGAAGAAGAAAGAAAACAAAAAGTAAACCAAGCATGAGTATAAGGAAGAAGGATTGACGTGATTTCCATTTCCTAACAGTCAGGCTCTTTTCCGTTTACCATCTTATCATTTCAATGCCTTACCTTATTCCTTACTGAGATGTGTGCTAACCCAGTTATATCGGGATAAATTGTAAGAAAACAGAGCTGTTTAAAAAAAGACTTATTCATGATCATGTATCTGAAGGATAGGTCATTTGTAGTAAATTATGTTCGCACGTGAATTCTTCTTTTAACGATGATACGCCCCCGCAGTAGTAATGAAACTTGCATTCTGTCTTCGTATGGTCGGTCGGATCTTGTACTTCCATTGCGTTGTTGCTTTGTTGAATTACATTCAGATGCTGGGGCTTAATCTGTCTCTGATCGTTCATCAACTCTGAACATCAGACAGAAACATAATAATAAATTATACATCATTTCTCCATCCAAAGAAAAAAACATGTTTCGTTGTTGCTGTTGTTGTCTTCAGTCCTGAGACTGGTTTGATGCAGCTCTCCATGCTACTCTATCCTGTGCAAGCTTCTTCATCTCCCAGTACCTACTGCAGCCTACATCCTTCTGAATCTGTTTAGTGTATTCATCTCTTGGTCTCCCTTCACGATTTTTACCCTCCACGATGCCCTACAATGTTAAATATGTGATCCCTTGATGCCTCAGAACATGTCCTACCAACCGGTCCCTTCTTCTTGTCAAGTTGTGCCACAAACTCCTCTTCTCCCCAATTCTATTCAATACCTCCTCATTAGTTATGTGATCTACCCATCTAATCTTCAGCATTCTTCTGTAGCACCACATTTCGAAAGCTTCTATTCTCTTCTTGTCCAAACTATTTATCGTCCATGTTTCACTTCCATACATGGCTACACTCCATACAAATACTTTCAGAAACGACTTCCTGACACTTAAACCTATACTCGATGTTAAAAAGTTTCTCTTCTTCAGAAACGCTTTCCTTGCCATTGCCAGTCTATATTTTATATCCTCTCTACTTCGACCATCATCAGTTATTTTGCTCCCCAAATAGCAAAACTCCTTAACACTTTAAGTGTTATTTCCCGATCTAATTCCCTCAGCATCACCCGACTTAATTCGACTACATTCCATTATCTTCGTTTTGCTTTTGTTGATGTTCATCTTATATATATATATATATATATATATATATATATATATATATATATATATATATATATATATATAATGTTTCGTTATTTGACACTAAATAGAAATCCTCTTGACATGGTGAAAGACGCTGATTTGTTGGGAAGTTTATAGTGAAGTTCATATTACCCAAGGTATTTTATGCATTTTCCTTGCTCTTTTCCTGTAAAAACCAAAACGTTTTGATCGAACGACACTGCGAAGTAAACTCAGCCTGTTCTACACGTCACAACCAGGCATCTCTTTTAACATTTTCTTTCGGCTAGTTAATATTATTTTCGTTCTGTCGACGCGTTACTAATGTTTCGCAAATTTTGAGTATATTTGTGTACCAGGTTACAAATAATGCTTCGCGGAATGTATGCGTGCTTGAATGCGTGTGCATGTCTGGCTGTGTGTGTCGATATTAGAAATGGAATGTTAATTGAAGCAATCGAACACTGTTCAGTTACCATGTGAATGCACTTATTGCTGTTCTCTTACTAGGCAATTTGTGAGTATCCGGTGATCGAGGAGCCATGGGCAGCGTCCAAGTGTGAATATTCATAGAATGAGAGGTTTATTTTTATCGTATGGCAATACATATACAAAAACTACAAATTATAACACATCAGCATTTAAGCACAGCTGAGCAGCACAAAAAACACAAATAATAACAGTTATATAAGGATATGAATGTCTTTTGTGTATTTTATAACATAACTCGTCGATGTGAGGAAATCATCGAAAGGACCCTAGTAGGCACGTGCGGGAAATGTCGATACAACTTGAGCAACTGTCTGTCGTCCCGCACCACAGTCACAGAATGGTGATGAAGATTTGCCCCACTTGTAGAGAGTGTCTGCACATCGTCCAAGGCCAGTTCGGATGCGGTTCAAGGTAGTGCAAATTGTCCGAGTCTGTTTGAATCCAGGGCGTTTCTTTTGGATGCAGAGCAGCTTCAGGCATTCTGGGGAACAGTTTTGTTGCCAGCAGCGTTTCCGTTCATTGCTCGGATTTAATTCAGTTTCCATGAGAGTCCTATCTGTGATGAGAGTGGAATGTCTTGATCTTAGTCTATTTTCGCTCAAGGGAATACATCGTCGACTATTGGAAGGTCCGTGTTATTAGCAATCTTCTGTTATTCACGCAGTAGCGCGCTCTTACGTCTGATGTCAGGAGGTCGAATGTGGCTCGAGATAGGTAGCGCGTATGTGGGAACAGATCGTATGGACTGACAATGCGCACGGCATCATTAAGTTGTATGTCTACCTTTTTTACATGTGGACTATTAAGCCAGACAGGCGCACAGTACTCTGTCTACCAAACCGAGTGCTGATACTCGGGGAGTGTTTGCTGACGATTTCTAACGACAGCCTGAGAGTTTATGAAGAATGCTGTTTCTGGTTGTGAGCTTAGCAGATGTTAGCGTCAAGTGCTCATTAAAAGAAAGTGTCCTACCCAACGTGATCCCAAGATATTTTGGGTACATATTATGCTGAAGTTTGTCTCCTTTAAAATAGACATCGAGGGCTCTGTGTGCCAATCTACTGGACAGATGAGAACATGAAACTTCTGTTTTGTTTAAGTTTGGTTGTAACCTAAATTTGCGGAAACAGTGGCTTAAGATATGTAGATCAGCAGTTAGGGTTTCTTCAATTGTTTCAAAATTTTTGCATTGGGTAGTTATTGCTCAGTCATCTGCATAGCCAAACTTTCTGGATTGTGTTGGAGAAATATCAGATGTATGTAGATTAAATAAGAGAGGAGCAAGGATGGATCCCTGTGGCAAGTCATTACTCAACAATTTTGTGCAGCTAGTGTCTTTTCCTGTAGTTACAGTAACTGTCCTTGCAGTTAACATGTTGTCAATTAGTTTTGTTGTCCATATTCATGGGACAAGTTGCAAGAATTTATAAACCAGTCCATGCCTCAAAACTGTAACATACGCTGCACCTAAATAGACAAAAGTAACTGATGTTTCCTGCGGCATTTTGTATCCTGCTTCAATAAACGTTGTTAAAGATAATACATGAGCAGTGCAGCTCTGTCCTGGATGGAATCCAGCTTGCTCAAGAGGAAGGTTTTGAAATATTGCTGAAGTAATCCGATTGTAAGAATTCTTTCAAGGAAATTGTAAACAGTGCTCGGTAGTGCGACTGGGAGGTAATTTTTAGGCTAATCTGGCGCCTTGCCGGGATTGAGTATTGATATGATTTTTGACTGCTTCATTTTTTGTGGGATTGAACCAGATGATATAATATCATAGAAGAAATGCGCCAGCCATTTGTTGTGTAGTCCGCACTATGTAGAAGAAATTCTGGGTGGATTCCATCATTTCCCGCTACCTTTCTGGGTTTTAGAGTTTTAAGAGTAGCTGAAATTTCAGGTATAGAGAAAGTTCTTGAGAAGTCAGATCGTTCCTTCGTGTTCTTCTTAAGCAATGAAAGCTTGCGTCTGATGTATCTTGTGCAAGTTTTACCCCTTGGTGCTCTTGATGTGGACGGTAGAGTGAAACTATCCTGTTAGCTGATATTTGAGTGTTGCTCCTTACCTTAACTTTGTTTCCATCCAGCTTCCTTAGTAATCACCATGCTTTTCTACGTGATGTTCGAAAACTAAGTGACTCAACAGTCTCTGTCCCCTTAATGCGTCTGGATGTATTGAGGTTATGAAGTAGTTTATCAGCTATTTTCTGGGTCCTCGCTTTTTAGATATTCATCATAGTGTTTCTCAGTAGTTTCATGCCAACCTGGAATATATTGCTTCCGGTAGCCCCCAGGCATTGCCTTCTTTGCTGCACTTATCATAGGTCCAAAAAGCCTCTCGTAGTTTTCTGCTTTTGGGGGGAATTCCAGTTTTTTAGCAGATACAACCCCCATTGCTTTCCTGAAGTTCAGTTTAGGTCATGGAAAGGGGACATTTGTCTCTATTTCAGTTAAGATTTGACGGTGTTTGCTGTGTGGGAAATGTTGTAATACGAACCGCGAACTTTGGGGAGGTCATTTATTTTAGTTAATTGTTAGAAATCATTGATCGGGATTATACTCCTGTCTCCAAGCTGCTGAAACGAACGTTTCTTTATCCTTTGCACTAAACACCAAATATAAGCTATTGTCTTCTGCTCAGTTTACAATGGCTTCACCATTTCCATCACTTTCCTTACACTTCCATTGAGTGTGATGGCTGTTAAAATCTCCGAGGTATGTGGCGAGGTGTTATGATAAGGGGATGACTTCTGGAGGCCTAGAGACAGCTGGGTGTTTGTATACATTAATTACCGTTAGTTCTCCTATCCTTATGGTATCTTCGTGGGTGTCATTAAGATCAAATGTAGAGCGTCGATGTGCATTCTTGACTGAAGATCGTATGTATGTTGCCACTCCATAAGCACGGTGGTACGTAGCTCCTAGTAATTAAAAGCCTGGAATTTTTCCTCTCTGGTTAATTTGCTCTTCGTTTTCAGTATGAGTTCCCTGAGCAACAACAACATGGATGTTTTATTTTGATAAAGTCTTCTGTAACACTTGGCGTTTGGATTTGCTTGCGACTTCACGGTTGATTTGACATAGCTTGAGGGTCCTGAGAAGAACCATGTGGGTCCATATCTTGTGAGAGATTCTTTTTAGCCAGGAGATCTTTGAGATTATCTGGCTGCCTCTGCTTCTTGGCTGTCGATATCTGCTTTGAAGTGACTGTTCTTTAGCAGCACCCGGAGGACACGTGTGACTTATGGTATGTCACGGACGCGAATAGTCTTTGTCCCCCACACAACCAGACAGATCGAACTTTATAAAGCAAATAACGTGTGAATGTGCGTTTAGTCAGCGAACTACTGTAAGGTTTATCTAGTACGAGTGAAGTAAGACAAGGTGGCCTCCATTTTAACGCTGATAATAAAGTAATAAAACTACTGAAGGGACTGTCCAGCGTTGTGGAAGAAATAATCAGTGGCTCAAGTGGTATGCTTGTAGAATAAGTGACTAGTTTAAAGGTTCCGAAGGCCATTTCCTGTATCTTTTCCTTGGTCGTTTATTTCAATGACTTAATTGCTAAATGGAAGATCGATGTCTTGTGCTACACCCTGACCTGTTTGGTACGGTATCTCTCGTTTAAACTTTTGTACCGGAAGTGCGGAGGTGGTGACAGGCAGAAACCTGAGGACGAGATGCCTCCTCTCATATTAATTCATCTCTTAATGCCGTTTTGTTAATTTGGAAACTAATTAAACTCATGCTATGTTTCAAGGATTCAGGTGAGTGTCGAGTGGTTACGTGATCCACACATCAATTTTGTTGATCTCTTCATTGTAAAGATCAAGAGTGTGTAGAGCATTTTTCCAGTAACGTCAGCTGCATCCTAGGTTTGCAGTCTGCATGCGAGCTGTGAAAAAGAGTGGAAGGAATGAAGTTGGCTTCTGTTTACTTGAACCTTCACTGGAGGGCAGGGTGGAGTCACCATTAAGAGTCGGCGGCCTCAGGATGACAAATACCTGTAGACCAGCACGATACCTGGCGCCAGAGGGAATCTATCGGCTGGTCGCTCAGGCTGGGCTCCAGAACTGAATCTGTGGGGACGAAGGACTCACCAGAAATGCAGCGGAGATCAATGATCGCACTTCAGTAGATCTTTTATTGTTTTTCAGATAGCACACTCCAGCCGTACTTACGCGAAGGCAGTTATTTACTAAGAGTGTGCATTCTTGAGGACCGGCTGTAGAACGATTTTTTCAGATTACATTTTTCAGTTGCAGGTGAGAAGCCGCTTTGAGTGATACGTCGGTTTCTGCACCCTGTTGGTTGGGAAATTGCCCATAAAAGGCGGAAGAATCAGCAATGATGTGAGGCATAAGGATGCAGAAACCATTGGAAACCACTGCACGAAAGATACATGATGTGTGTCCACAGGATGAGTGTCGTGTAATTGAAAAATGCTGATCTCTGCACTGGCAAAATATTTCGGTTTAATACCCCATTTCCTGGCGGGGACTGACAATAGGGAGGTAACCGTGAGAAAAGGATAGGATAACCAACGGTGGGATAATATTCTATGAGTCGGAGTACAGAATGTCACAAGTCTCAACGTAATAGGATATCTAGGAAATCTAGAAAGGGAAATGCCGACGCTCAGTCTAGATTCAGTGGGGGGGTCAGTAACGCGAAATGGAAAGAAGATAAAGTTTTATGATCACACGAATATAGGGTACATACACCTATGTGGCAAGTAGAACATAAAAGTATATGTGTATAGTGGACGGGTAATTCAGTATGCAAAGCGGGATGAAAATCTAACAATCGTGTGGGACTGGAACGCGGTTGCAGGGGAAGGAATAGAAGAGAGGGTTACGGGGCGGCACAGAGAAAAAGGTGGTATTGTGAAATACGTGATGTACAAAACTGTACTTGAATGTACAATTCAAAAATGTTATTTCCTATTCTGAGGCCAAGTACTCATACTACATTAATTCAATGGCAGCCAAATGCTATTCTTGTTCAATTTACTAGAAGTTCGGAACTGAATTTCTGTTGTCAATTATACAAAATTTACTGTACTTTTCATCTATGTTCCTTTTAATTACTTTTAATCATCTGAGAAACTGCATTTCAATACTAAATAAAGATATTTATTGAAAATAACAGCCTGCCCCCGGTAGCTGAGTGGTCAGCGCGACAGAATGTCAGTCCTAAGGGACCGGATTCGATTCCGGGCTGGGTCGGAGATTTTCTCCGCTCAGGGAGTGGGTGTTGTGTTGTCCTCATCATCACCATTACATCCCCATCGACTCCCAAGTTGCCGAAGTGACGTCAAATCGAAAGACTTGCACCCGGCGAACGGTCTACCCGACGGGAGGCCCTACCCACACGACATTTTTACATTGAAAATAACAGAATCTATAAACAAACAACACACTAAATCACAAAATTTTATTGGGTTAGTCACAATACCTAGCTTGGCGAAATTAAAGTGTCTACTGGCTTGGCCACAGGAATGATCGGATGTAGAAAATCTCGCGCAGATGGGCGGCAGACGAGGTACGATCTCACAGCTGATGGCGGCGGCGGCAACGCCCATCATGCAGCTGCACTCCAGCACAACCGGTAAGATCACTTGCTGGTTGGTGAAGTCTAGGTGCGATTGGAACATTGGTTTCATCCATTAGGCAATTGTTATTGCACATTTGCCAATGTTCGCGTGACTAACCGCACACTCACTGAGATATATATGGTGTCAGCGACGTTAAATAACATCGCAGATAGCATCATGTACCCCCTCACGGCGTCAGTCGGGAAATTCCGTGATCGTTATTCAAATCCAGTATGCTTCTATCTACATTCTAACACACACACACACACACACACAAAGAAAGAATGACGCTCCGCGAAGATTTATTCAAATAAATGGTTCAAATGGCTCTGAGCACTATGGGACTTAACATCTGAGGTCACCAGTTCCCTAGAACTTAGAACTACTTAAACCTAACTAACCTAAGGACATCACACACATCCATGCCGGAGGCAGGATTCGAACCTGGGACCGCAGCAGCAGTACGGTTCCGGATTGAAGCGCCTAGAACCGCTCGGCCTCAGCGGCCGGCAGGAATTATTCAAATGGGACGGGAATCGGTAGATGTGATTCACAGGTACAGATAAACAGTTGCTTACAATTTGAGAAAATTTGAATCGTTTCTTCAAGATAAAGAGCTTCACAAACTTGGTCAACAACGTCTGGATCTAGCTCTGGCCCTTACACAGGCAGTCGTGCCGAATTCAGTCCAACTGGTGCGTTAGATCGTCAAAATCCCAAACGGTCTCAACCGAGGAGGCATCTCCCAACCTTGCTGGACGAGGTAGGGTATGTCAGCACTGTGACAAACTGTGAAAACTCTCAGTGCGAGCTGAGTGGCGGGAAGGGGGGTGGGGAGGCGTTTCTTGCTGAAATGTAAGCCAAGGATTGGTTGCCGTAATGGAGAATAAAATGGGGCGGAGAATGTCGACGACGTACCGCTATGCTGTAGGAGCGCAGTAGAAACAAAATTTTCCTTCACAGCTTTGACGATTTGGAAGTCCAAAACAAGTAACCACTCAAACAACCCTACACAGCCTCCCCCCACACCCCACCCTTACCCCTCTCCACGCCCGTCTTAACCCATACCCCCCCCCCCAAAAAAAATCCCTCTCCTTACATCCTAACTACATTGGTGTCAATGTAAATACGCTATCACAGAGTAAAATCTATGCTATATTTCTAAGTGGTAAAGCCCTATACCGTTCAAATAAATCAGTACTTTTATACATGTTACTTCTTGCTGCAACAAACAGAATCTGCCTTTACCAGTGTTCCAGATCACGTTAATGCAAGAATAAAAGTAAGTCAACAGTTCACTTGATCATACAAGAAACTTCAGCCCATTACAAACACTATAATTTTTATACATATTACCTCAGCTATAATAAGTACACTCCTGGAAATGGAAAAAAGAACACATTGACACCGGTGTGTCAGACCCACCATACTTTCTCCGGACACTGCGAGAGGGCTGTACAAGCAATGATCACACGCACGGCACAGCGGACACACCAGGAACCGCGGTGTTGGCCGTCGAATGGCGCTAGCTGCGCAGCATTTGTGCACCGCCGCCGTCAGTGTCAGCCAGTTTGCCGTGGCATACGGAGCTCCATCGCAGTCTTTAACACTGGTAGCATGCCGCGACAGCGTGGACGTGAACCGTATGTGCAGTTGACGGACTTTGAGCGAGGGCGTACAGTGGGCATGCGGGAGGCCGGGTGGACGTACCGCCGAATTGCTCAACACGTGGGGCGTGAGGTCTCCACAGTACATCGATGTTGTCGCCAGTGGTCGGCGGAAGGTGCACGTGCCAGTCGACCTGGGACGGACCGCAGCGACGCACGGATGCACGCCAAGACCGTAGGATCCTACGCAGTGCCGTAGGGGACCGCACCGCCACTTCCCAGCAAATTAGGGACACTGTTGCTCCTGGGGTATCGGCGAGGACCATTCGCAACCGTCTCCATGAAGCTGGGCTACGGTCCCGCACACCGTTAGGCCGTCTTCCGCTCACGCCCCAACATCGTGCAGCCCGCCTCCAGTGGTGTCGCGACAGGCGTGAATGGAGGGACGAATGGAGACGTGTCGTCTTCAGCGATGAGAGTCGCTTCTGCCTTGGTGCTAATGATGGTCGTATGCGTGTTTGGCGCTGTGCAGGTGAGCGCCACAATCAGGACTGCATACGACCGAGGCACACAGGGCCAACACCCGGCATCATGGTGTGGGGAGCGATCTCCTACACTGGCCGTACACCACTGGTGATCGTCGAGGGGACACTGAATAGTGCACGGTACATCCAAACCGTCATCGAACCCATCGTTCTACCATTCCTAGACCGGCAAGGGAACTTGCTGTTCCAACAGGACAATGCACGTCCGCATGTATCCCGTGCCACCCAACGTGCTCTAGAAGGTGTAAGTCAACTACCCTGGCCAGCAAGATCTCCGGATCTGTCCCCCATTGAGCATGTTTGGGACTGGATGAAGCGTCATCTCACGCGGTCTGCACGTCCACCACGAACGCTGGTCCAACTGAGGCGCCAGGTGGAAATGGCATGGCAAGCCGTTCCACAGGACTACATCCAGCATCTCTACGATCGTCTCCATGGGAGAATAGCAGCCTGCATTGCTGCGAAAGGTGGATATACACTGTACTAGTGCCGACATTGTGCATGCTCTGTTGCCTGTGTCTATGTGCCTGTGGTTCTGTCAGTGTGATCATGTGATGTATCTGACCCCAGGAATGTGTCAATAAAGTTTCCCCTTCCTGGGACAATGAATTCACGGTGTTCTTATTTCAATTACCAGGAGTGTAGAATCTACTCTTACTAATATTCCAGATCATATTAACGTAAGAACAGTAATAAGCCAACAGTTCATTTGAAGGTTTGTTAGTATTTAAACTTAAAGGTCATGTTCAAACAAACAGCTGTATCTCATTGCAATTACTATAGCGCTGTATTATTGAAACCTGGCATTCTTGTTAATGACAATCTCGATTAAAATATATGATATAAACTGATTGTATTATACGTTAATATGCAGATAGAAATAATACATAAGGTCACTTGAAGTTTGCTCTTGTAGTAATTTATTTATTTATTTTACTTTGTGCTCTCAAGTTATCGCCAGTCTGATTAAAATATTTGCCCTCATATATCATTTTAATACACGTAAAACAGAACAAATTATATGTCTGTGCAAAGTAGCCCTATGTCACATCTTTTTGTCAACATCTTTGTTACAAGCAACAGTGGTGCAGCACATGATAGGTGCTGGCAAAGTTTCACTGTCACAGCGTAATTAATACATATTGTGTTAGAGTGTGCGAAGTGATATGGCAACTGACCATCAAAATGGAGGCAGACGGATGGACACTAACTAAAAAAGCCGCCCATACTGTCGCAGTAACTAAAAAACTAAATTTACATCCATATCGACAGACAGGCAGTTGTCATGGTGATACATTAACAAGTGTTCCATCGTCTTGTCAATGAGCCAGCACCCAGAATTATGCTAAAAATAGATATAATGATGTAACCTCCAGAAATCATCTGAAGATGAACCTGAAAAGGTTCGAAAACCGGTTCATCTAGTAAAACATAATTATTAAAAAGGTGACTGGTTGTAATTTTAGTAACTTCTTTATATTCAATTAACAGTCACGGGTTCTAAAATATCCGTAATGGATTAGCTTAATCTAAAAACGTAGATTGTCCAACGTACCTCACCCAGCTCGGAATTATCTGAATTATAGTCCATAGGTCCCATGGGGAGAAATGTTCCTCATTCGTAAATGAGTCAAGGACATAGACTATATTTTCTTTAATTCATTAATCTCCACATTAATTTATTCTTAGACTTGTTCGCATTTTTTTATATTTATTACTTGTAGTTTGTTTGTTACATTGAAGATGAAGCATGTAAAGTGAAAAATCAATTTTAACTTCCCATTTTAATGTAATATACCGAACCATATATGTAATGCTAAGTACAATTGAGAGCAGGACGTGCATTTAAATGAAAAGGTTACACATTTTTGTACTGAATGGAACAAATTAAACTTGACTACAAATTATAAATCAAAAACGAAAGAAATAAATTACCTGGTGTGATAAGGCCGTTAAACATTCAACACAGAGGTCTCACATTACATTTTTGTTCTCTCGACGTGCTTATGTCTTGTACTTTACGCCAAAATAATGCCTCCTTCTGAGTTGCGACTTTCTTCCAGGTCCTTTGAGTCGTGCCGTGTATGTCCTTAAGTACACCTGCACAATATGCATTCGAAAATTTACACGAGAGAAGGTATCACCCTTTTTCTGTGTTGTATCATGGAACTGTGTCAGCGTCATCCGACCAGCTGAAAAGAGTCTAGTGCTATTTCCTGTTGGCGATATGTATCCTGTATTGATTCACATTTTGATCCATTCGATCAGTTCCGTCAATTTTCTTGTTGATTTCTATGAGGGTGGGAGGTCTATGAACTTCGATGTGTTTTCTTGACCACAGAGAATGTCTTTTAACGTCAGTTACTGGGTGAAAAGCCATTGTATTTGACGGTGCAGAGACAATAGAGCTGTCATTCCATTTACAAAGAAACTGACCACTTCCCTTTTGTAAGGCAGAATGAATAATACTTCGTTCAAGTACTTCTGTATCCTTCTTCATTGGAAGGTGGCAGTTTTACAAGATCGATTTTCACTCACAGTACTACTGTGCTCAATTTTCTGTTCTGTATGGAATATTAGGAAATCAACATTTGTGAACAAATTGATGAAACAGAAATAAAAATTATTGAACAGGTCTCATTAAACCTCAGCGTGACTTTTGCCTATTGCCGAAAATGTAGTCTGTCTTCCTGTGATAAGAATGATGTTGTATAAATTTACAGTAAATAACATATGATTCATGGCCTATTGTGAAACTATTTAGTTTACAAACTTGACAAACAAAATTTTTGATTGGTATACTTGCTCTGAAATTATGCTGTAATGAGATTACGGCTGTAAAAAAATGGTTTAAAATCTTTTGGCAGTTGTTTCCAACAGTTTACTGTTCCTCAAAACTATTGACACAAACTGAAAGAACAGTTGTTTAACAATCACTAAATCAGTAAACATCCAGTCATGTCGTGTGTACTGTAGATGTGACGCTGGAGCTGATGAATCAGTTCTTATACGCTGGAAACACATGCCAAAGAGCGTATCAGATTGGCAAAGGAGAAAATTGACCCACTTGCAATATCGGGAATATACAGCATACCATGCACATGCAGAAAGGTTTATGTTGGAATGACTGGACGATCAATAAACACCAGGATCGTAGTACGTACGCGGCACTGCAGGTGGCAAAATCGGCCGTGATGGAGCACGCTCTGTGTGAGGCCGACCACATAGTAAAATGAGGCGACCCGGAAGTAGAAGAAAGCTATCACACCCACTTGTTAAGATGAGCTGTAGATATACACAAACATGAAAATAGCTTCAGCAAGGAGGAAGAAAGCCTCAAGGTGAACGGATCGTGGATTCCCGTGCTGCAAAGAACGACCGTTGCCGGTAATAAGGTGAGAACCGCAGCGGAAATGACCACGGAAAGCCCTTGGACGTAGGAGCGGCAGGTACATATACTCTGCGGCCGCGAGTTCGACCAGTTCACCACCAGCTGTGGAGTGTGAAGCTTAGACAATGCTAGCCACTCGTGCTGCCTAAACGTCAGATAGGTCATCTAAAAACGTCGGTCGAAGTACCCGAGACAGAAGCCAACAGGCAGTTTGTCAAGAAGTGGCCAATCTTGTACATGCCAATAGACTTACTTCGTTGATTACACCAGCTCCTGTCAATTCAAAGACGTTAAGCAACAGCGGGCGTGGCCGGTACTTGGACTGGTAGCCGGGTGGGTACGTCGCCCGATGTTGGATATTTTCCGTTTGCCTTTCCGGCAACGGGGAAGAGGGGTGGTGGTGTTAAGTTCTCGATGACCACACTTTGCACCAATGTCCTGGGTTAAGCTTTAAACCTCGTCACTGTATCTCCTGGAGTGGGGGCGTGTGACTCTGTCGATGATCATTCGTCCAATTGCGACGTTAAGGTCCGTTCACCCCTTCATGTTAATCGAGAGCAGTACTCTATTTCCAGGTAGGTTTCGCCCTCTCCATCCGACACACCTTCGGGGCGGTTTGCCTGCCTTAAGGTGCTAGAGCAGCCGCCAGGCTGGTGGCGACGTTCCTAACAGGTAGTTTTGTAACGTGCTCAACGATGTCGCTTGGGTGCCACCAAGGCTGCTGCCAAACTAGGAGATCTTAGAGGGACCCTTTGCCGTTTTAGTCACGCACTCTCGCGTGACAATGCCACAGGAGAGCGGAGAAAAGAAGTGCTGATGCTTCAGATCACGTTCAGATTTCCTCGAATGATTCTGAACTACCCCTAGTGGTTCCGGCCCGTACACAAGAGCAACAACTGCGGTCGCAGTGCACTCCAAAGGCGTGCGGCCGCGTTTTGTGGGGATGCACCTCCACTGTGTCCCTCGAGAAGGGCTGAAACTTCCGAGGGTGACAGTAGTGTGAAAACCTGTCAGGAACTGTCGCTTCCGACCGTGAAATGTGTGGGACTGAGCGATCTTAGGGAAGGGGTGGTTTCAATGACGCTCCACTGTCTATTGGTTTGTCTGATATATGTTCCTCGGCCACGTCTAAGATAACTGCGTGGTTTCAACACTGACAAGTGAGAGCAGCGGTTGTGACCTCAATCGCAGAGTTATCAAAAGTAAGAGTGAAATGTAGGTAAGAGTGACTGTGACGACCTTCTCATCTCGTGACATTTACACGATGGCTTTGAGCAGAACTGTAGTGAAGTTTGGTGTTAATGCGCCATCATTAACCTACCTCACAGCTCACACGCACTACTATGCTGTGGCCATTTTTTCGCTTGTGTCCACACGGTTCCGTTTGAAGTTTCAAGAGCCCGAGGGTGATGTCACAGGGAACCATGCCTTTGCACCGTTACAGTGGAACTTTTTGGCACGTTTACGGGTTTTTCTTCGATAGTATTCACATACTTCACATATTACGTCATTCATCTATCTTTCTTACATCTTTAACCTTTGATCCCTATATGCTCTTAAACGACGTACTACAGGCAAACCCAAAGAAAATACATTCAGTGTTTGTGTATCTCCTGCATATGAAGTTAGACTTAATCAACTCAGTTTTTCATTATGTTCTTTGCTGATTGTACTAACTGAGATATCTACAGATATATAAAGAATACAGTGATGCAGTGATTTAAGCCTTTTTCACTACCCGTATTGCAGCCACCGGAACCAAACAATAAGAGAGAGTGACGCCGTTTGCCAATCCCTCTATAATCTTCGTACACTATGCTGCATTTGCGATACCCGACGGCACAGAATGGTCCACTGCGACGATCAGTCGATCTTTTTCACAAAAGGGCTTTTAAAAAGACTTACTATATTCGGCACAGAATGGTTCACTGCGGTAGTCAGCTTATCTTTCTCAAAAAAGGGCTTTAAAATTTGTTTCCATTCTCGATATTGGAAAAATAATTCTGTTCCAAGTTCAAGGTAACTGATTCAGCCAAAGTTTCCGTACTTTATATCGGAAAATCATGCTATTCCTAGTCCAAGATAATAGGTAAAAACGCTAAATATTACGATCGTTTCTCCCACTGACCTCATTTGCCTACAAGAGTAGTATTACAGCGAGCGTCAACGACAAAACTGCTGGTGCTGTGTTGTCACGGTACTGAATATTAAAACAAAATGAACTGCCATCAAAATTTTATGCTACTAATCATTCGCTAAAAAGTGTTTGAAAAAGTACGAAAATGTGGCACCAATGAAAGACGGGGAGTCTGGTTTCGTCACACGAGTAACAAACACATTGTCTTGCTGTCGATGGTGAGTGGTAGATTTTGAAGATTTTGAGTTTTCGTAGGTATATCGTTTAATGTTTCCATGTTTAACTTCACTTAATCCTTGACGTGAGCAGAATCTCACAGTGAACTTTACCTTTATCCGTGACACCAAAATTGTTAACACTTTCGTCCAGCCTCGAAGTCAATCTTATTGTGTCTAGCAAACCTGCATACTCGATTCGCTGGACAAACAATCAAACAACTTGTATTAATGAATTTTATTACAATAGGAACACTTACAATACTTAACTTTGGTAATTACACAGATGAGTCACAAGCAATGGGCGACATACAAAGTAATCAGTCTTTGCAGTGACTGCTGATCTCTAACTGACAGAAGTCTTCCCTGAACTGATATCGCAGTGCCTAATGTTGACACTATTATTAACTGGGCTGTCACCAATCGGTAGCGGCGCTTATGTCCTTTCCACATAGAGGTCACTGCTGTCGCGTTGTCGTCCTGGAGCGAAGTTCACTCAGCGTGACGACACCTGACTTTACGCCATAACATTAACAAAGCTCATTGTAACGGCTGCACTGAAGATGAATGCAGTATTCTTGAAGCAATGACAGAAGAGCATGAGGCATTCCTGGGGATAGTTCCTTTTCAGAACGTAACAGCTGGATCTCTCTGAGGAAATGCACGCACCGTGTTGTTGTGTAAAGATAGTGTGCATTAATGTGAAGCCCGACAAATTATGAATAACTGTTGGTGATCAATTTTTTGTTCAAGTACTGGCAGTTCACCTCCCATATATTTATAAAAAAATTTGTATTCGAGTATGAAGAGCTGTCAAATGAAAACCTAACCCTTGCCTAACGTACCGTGGAATGTTCCATTCCAAAGTATGTCAAGAGTATGAGGGGCAGTCAGATGTAAACCGAACACTTGCCTAACGTGCCATGGAATGTCCCATTCAAACGTAATCACCAAGCGCGTTAAGACATTATTCCTACTGGGAGACGGGACTATCGATTCCTGTTCCGTACAATGCGGTCGCTCGCTGACGGATCCACAGCATCTCCTACTCTTGCAATTCCTCGTACGAGTGAAACCGCATGTTTTCCTTCTGGTCTCGAAAAATGTGAAAATCACACGGTGAAGGATTGGGGATGTATGGTGGATGTTGAGGTGTTTCAGAACAAAATCGCTGAAGCGCAGCCTCCGATTGGCAATAGGATAACATCCCGACAACCTGAAGGCAAATGGCAAAACCAACAGTGGGGACATTCCACAACTCCCTCACATAATAAATCCTAAATTCTTCACACAAGTTCCGGTAAGGTTATGACGACCTTTTTCGACTGCAGCGGCGTTCTACCAACCAAGCTTCTCGAGCGTCGAACCATAACCAATCCGCAGCGCTATGAAGGCATTTAGCAGAAATCAAAACGCCCAGGAACGTCGTCGGACAGAAACATCCTGTTGCACGACAACTTCTGCCCCCACACTGCCAATCGGCCGAATGCTACACCTCAGTGATTTGGTTTGGCAACGCTGCAGCATCCTCCACACAGCCAGGATCCTTCACCGTGTGATGTTCACATCTTTGGCGACGTAAAGATAGACATGCTTGGACGGCGGTTTCAGTCGTACGAGGAAATGCAAGAATGGATGCGGCTGTGGATACGTCAACGTCCGACCGCGTTCTACAAAACAAGAATTTATCATCTCGTCTCCCATGGGGTTCCCAGGACCTTTTTGATGATAACGGAGACACTTTACACCACATTTCTCCGTGTCACGTCACTTTATAAATCACATTTTACGGGCGTATTTTCCGCTTACTAGTAGAGGAAACTTGAGTCTTGTGTCTCTGTATCTCGGAAGCTGATACAGATATCAAAACAGTTTCCAAGGTTGTCCGACATCACGATATTTGGAATACATCGTAAAAATTTCAGACATTCTGAACTTATAGCTATCTTAGAATCTGTGACTCAGTTATGGTACCGAAAAACCATGTTTTTGACGTGTTTGTCGATAAGCGATACTTCTTTAAAACTGGAAATGGCACTTGCTGATGAATGCTTATAGTATATATCGTTAAAATTTGAGCAGTTTGCTGCTGTTACTTGCGTAGATATCCGCTGCAGACGGAGAAGTGCTGTTTTTTTTTTTTTTTTTTTTTTTTTTTTTTTTTTTTTTTTTATCTCACGACCCTCCCAAGAACTAACTGGTGCCTCCATAAGCCTCTTTAGGCGAACCGTAGATCACATCTAATGCAAAAAATACCCACCGATTTTCTTATTTGCCTAAGCCGTAAGGTGTGTGTGATATTGCAATTTTACCCTGTACTAAAGAAAGAAATGTTGTGTGGCTAAGGCCGCCCGTCGGGTAGACCGTTCGCCTGGTGCAGATATTCGACTCGCTGCAAAGGATCAAGGCGCCGTAGGTGATGTTGTCGGACCATGGTACGTGTTCTCTGTAAAATACGTCGGTAGTTAACTGCCGCAGTATGTTTTACAGATGAGGTAAAGTCTATGCCGAGATAGCGGAATCGTTGCACATAAGGAAACGGACTGATTTCTTCCGGCATAAGGCCCCTTCAAACCGGCATTGCCGCCGATTTGTTCATGTTCACTGCACTAACCGCTGTCACACTGTGGTCCAACAACAGTTCAAGGACCGTCTTCACCTCTTCCTCAGAACGAACGAGCAGCAGGAGGTCGTCCGCATAGGCACGACATTTGAAGGTGTAGCCCCGCAGTTCCATCCCAGAAAGAGAATTTGTTAGCCTCCCAATTAATGGTTCCAACGCTATCGCGAACAGCAGCATCGAAAGAGGGCAGCCCTGGCGAATGGATCGTCGAATTTGAATGGGCCCTGCTATACGCCCATTAACGTGTACCAAGGATTGTGCGCCCCCATAAATCCTTCTAATGAGACCAGTAAAACGGTCTGGAAATCCCATTTGTTCCAGTATAGCGCACAGATAGTTGTGGCGCACCTTATCAAAAGCACTGTCAAAATCAACCGCCACCATCGCCGCTTTAAGCCGGCAATCCTCCGCCAGCGTTATCACATCACGGCATTCGCCAGTAGCTGTTTGCACATTCACCGATCCAACCGGTGTCGTCTGTTCTGGAGAGAGAACGCTACGAATTAACATACGACATCGGGACGCTAGCAACCGTACAAAGATCTTACAGTCGGCATTAAGCAGGGTGATGGGGCGATAATGTGTGACCGTAATTCCTGGCTTCGGTTTATGTACTGGCACCAAGAGGCCTTCCATAAAAGCCGGTGGAATAGGCACATCGGAATTTAACATCTCGTTGTGCATTTCCGTCCATCGTGGTGCCATTTCGTTGCGAAATTCTCGATAAAATTCAGCAGGAAGTCCATCAATGCCTGGGGACCGATTCAACGCGCTCTTTGCGATCGCATCATGTGCTTCCTCATAGCTAATGGCTTCCAGTAAGGTTCCCGCGGCTTCCACCGTCAGTGTACGGGAGACGTACGTGGCTATACGTTCGAGATCATCGACAGGGGCTGCTTCTTCCTGATAGATGTGTTGGTAATGGTCGACGAATGCAGAGACAATGTCCGCTTGACGCGTCACTCTTCGGTCTTCGCGGGTAATTAATTCCCGTACCAAAACGCGTCGTCGGTGCTTTCGTTCATTCACGACGTGGTGCATGGAAGGAATCTCGTGCCTTATCGTATCGTAACATCTGGCGCGCACCATGGTTCCCTGAAGATATTTCCGAGCTAAAGCACCTAGTTTAGCTTTTATCCTTTTGCGTTCGATCTAGACGTCCTGTCCCGGCGGACCATCGTCCAAGTCGCGCAGCGCTGCAAAATAAAAGTCAGTCGTACGGCGGCGCCATTCTGCCATCTCCCTGCTATATGAGATGAACGTACGGCGAAGCGCCGGTTTAGCACAAGTCAGCCACCAATCAAGCTTCGTCGCATACCTTCCAACCCTTCGCTCACACATCGTCCATGTCTCAAGGATCCGGTGACGCCATTAACGATCATGTAGATGTTAAATGTTTAATTTCCACGGGGCCTTACTGTTCCACACCTCTCTACGGGGAAGAAGCACCATACAGATGTAAGCGCAGTGATCGGAAAATGCCAATGGCCAGCGTTCCGCGTCCTGGACATCATTTGCATGAGCCCATGTGATATAAATGCGATCTAACCTGCTCGCCGAATGACTTGTCACATAGATGTATCCCGGTGCATCTCCATGTCGTAATTTCCACGTGTCACTAAGTACAAGGTCGTTGACAACGATTCGCAACTCCTGGCTGATGTTCGCTTGCGGCCATTGGTCTTTCTGGCTGAGAACACAGTTGAAATCTCCACCAATTATTACACATTCGTAACGTCCATGGAAAAGTGGAGCAATGTCTTCTGCATAAAATCGCGCCCTCTCCCGCCGCCGATTGTTTCCCGACTGTGCATAAAGATTGACGATGCGTGTCCCAAACGTCGTGAAAGCCATTCCCCTGGCCAACGGAAGGTAACACACGTTTTCCACTGGGAAGCCATCTCGCACGTAAACTGCCACCCCACCCCCATTGTGATCTCCATGTGACGAATAGGATTGGTAGCCTGCGCTGTATGGGAGTGCAGCTATGTGGGCTTCCTGCAGCAAAGCAATATCCACATCAGATGCCCAAATCGTTTCCTTCAGTAGGTGTATTTTGGCCGGTGAACGCACGTCATTTATATTTAATGTCGCAATACGGTTCGCATGGCTTTGAATCCCACTCTGTCGATGCGCAACAACATCTCCCTGCATCGGCGCTGGGGGCTGAGTTAGAAGACGTTCTCTCGCCCCTCTCCCTTCACCTTCAGCAATTATTAGGCTGTCTTCGTGAGTGCCGGCTGCCTCTGTATGACGTCCGGCGCCTCCGCAATATCGTCATACCACATCTTTGCAGGCAGTGATATATTCGTGTCCATTGCCAGAGCATCTGCTTCTGGAGAGCCAACTGGTTGTGCTTCCTCTTCAGCATCACTACGTCCCGGTACCGTCAATTTGACAGGCCGCTGCGGGTCTGATCGAACAGTTTCCATTGCCTCATCCTATTTCGTAGAGGCTGTTGTGTCGTCTTGGTCCACAGGCACATCGTCGTCGGGGCAAGGGGAGTCATCCCTAGGAGATGTCGTGCGACGACGCCGTTTCCTCCTTTTCGGGGAACGTTGTTTGCGTGATCTTCCTTCCGTGTCCTCAGATTGGAGGGAATCACGGCTGCCCGACAGTGTTTCGAGTCCCATCGTTGTACTTGGCGGGAGTTCGGTCGAAACTGATGTTGTCGTCACAGAGTGCGTTCCAGACGGAACAGCACCCGTAGTGGCTGGAAATGCTTCGTGTACTATCGGTGTGCTTGGTGGGAGTTCGGTCTCATCTGATGTTGTCGCCGTAGATTGTATGCTCGATGGAGCAGCATCCTCTGTCATCCCGACGTCTGCTACAAGGTTTCGGAGAGTGCCATCTTGATCTTCCACCGGGGCTGTGTCTTTTCGGTCATCAGCGGACGCAGTGAGGGCTTCGGCATAGGTGATCGGTAGTACTGTCATCGCCGGCGACGGCTCCCGCACATCTGAAGGCAGTTGCGTAATCCGCCGTTGCATACAGTTCGACCTGAGGTTTCCCTCCTGGCCACAGCCAGAACATGTACGTGGTTGACCATCGTAAATCACCACCGCCCGACAACCACCAATTGTCAGATAGGTCGGTACATGCTTCTGAAGATCAATAGCGATCTTTCGCACTCCGTTAAGAACGGGGTACGTGGCGACTTGTGTCCAGCGTTCTGCTGTGTGACCATGTACCGTGCCGTATGGCTTAAAAGCGTCGATAACTTCGTCAGCCGGGAGCTCAAATGGTAGCTGAAAAACACGTATTGTCCGTACACCCAGACCAGCATGTTCTACAGTTACCGTGCCGACATTCCCGTCACTATGGCAAAATCGGAGACCTGCTTTTGTCGCCTGTAGAATTCTCTCACACGCCGCGTCATTTACCATCTTAACATACACCGTGGGACTAACGATGGACAGGTGAATTCCGACAATATCGTTTGGCGGTATCCTGACGTCCTCTCGAATGAATCGTTCCACTGCTAAAGCCTTTGGTCGTTCGTAGTCTTTGCAGAAATTGAATCGTAATGTAGTTTTCCTGTACTTGTTCGCTATGATCGTTGTTACTAGCCCGCGCGCAGACTAAGTCCACAAGTAAACAAACACTCGCACACGCCGCACAGGCGGAAGTATCGGACCTCCGCTTCGCACGACCGATAGCGCCGAACTGTCCATTCAGCTACCGGGGCCGGACTATAGGATAAAGTAAGACGATCCTTCTCTTGGATATAAAAATGGTCCGTAGCGCAACAGCTATTCAAAACACTTGACCATACCTTTCTATCAGCAGCTTAACTTAGGCACGACAACTTTCAAATTAGAGTAACTACTATTGTTTCACCGCTCAGATTATGTGACTTGCCGCTGGAGCAAGGTCGACGGGAGAAAGAGGAAGTAAAGCTGAGAGTGAGAGGTAAGGATTTACAAGCGAGGAGAGAGGCGAAATATTCTCCACCCTTGGTGGGCAACACAGGCAATACGTGGGCAACTACCAGCAACAGACTGCTCCACCAGCAATACGTCACGGCCATATCGCAGTTATCCTGTGTGTTGCAGCCGCATTCCAGCAATGTTGACGTGAACATCATTCGGGCCACACAATACTGTAAGATTCGACCTGTGAAAACGTACCGTTTTGTACATGTAATGTAACTTGTTAAAGCACATGAAAATATCTGGTATTGCTCAACTGTGTGATGGTTAATCGGTCAGTGAAATCAGCTTACGATCTAAAGCTAAGTGTACAAGATAACGATTAATTAAACCTTAACAATTGTAGACCATATTCCGTAATGGGCTCGTCTTAATTTTGGCAGCTGGCAGAACTACATCCAGAGACGAGCTGCGACAACAGTACTTGCTGTGGATTTGAATGTATTACGTATGGTAAGGCACACAGAGAATGTGTATCAATTGTGGCCAGGGCGTTGTTAAATGGGGAAAAAGTAATGATAAAGCCAGAACTGGTCACAATTAAGCAAAGCCACGTGTTTCATGATCACAGACAGGGTATCTCTAACATAGTGAAAAGACGAATGCTGTTGCTTCCGTAAAGGCGATTTAACATTCAATTACTTTGATTACATTATAGGCAGCCGTAAACGAACGACTGCAAAGGATCTCAAAAATCATAGAAAATCCACCGAAGTTTAATTATAGGGGAAAAACGAAGAACTAACACGATCTATGTAATCCGCTTACTAGTAGTTGAGATATAGGGAGAGGGACTGATTTACATCTGGGCTTAGGAAAAAGATAAGCACAAGTAGATGTCTTTTTCAGTGGGTACAAATTTTCCCTCCAGCCTGTCTGTCCCTATCTCCGCCGAAACCAGTAAAGCAGCTCAACCTGCCGCAACGGAGACACAACAGTACATGAGTACCTAAGTACAGCGGCTAAATCTGACCCACTTTGGTTTCCGCCAGCCTGGCAAGCTTTACGGGACTCGTTGTGACTGCTGCACCTTACAGTAGGTTGCGCTAACAAACCTACGTTACAGGCCAGGTATTTGTTTGCGTAGGTAGTTTCACTGCAGCTCGGCTAGCTTAACGGTGGGAGCAGCAAATTTAACAAGCCAAACTTAATGGAGAATGAGGAGAAATTAAGAATTGGGGAATATATACCAGACACGAAACAGAGTTCGCGTCCAACAGGGAAAAAGTTGCAGTGCGTCTATGTGGCAGTTACAAATAAATCGGTAGGTCTCTCGCAACACAGATCGTGTGAAAAGTTATTAAACGATCATTTGGGAACCTCGAGTATGTTTAAAACATGTTTGTAAATTTGACCAGCAGTTTCCTCATTCCATCAATATTTTGAAAGAGGTTGGCAAGTGTGTGAAAACACGTGCTGTGGACTTGAGGTCATTTAGCAGTACATAGACTTTCTAAATTCAGGGCAAATGTTAACTGAAACAGAAAAAGTATGGCTCAGTAGACATTAAAAACCTTATTGTGATGGTATGCATCGTAGTGCGAAGAAAGCTTAGTATGAAAGAAAAGGTTCTTTCAGACGTGCGCTTTTTACATTAACGTAAACGAACTTCCTTTTCGCTAAAATGCATTTGGGGAATTTAGAATAAACTATTTCCGCCACTTAGCGTGAATTCAGGAATACCAAATACATATACTAGACGAAGTAACTGAAAGTGGTATAATTGGGGCCTTATTTGGCTGGAACTCACTAAGGTTACAGAGACTAGACTTCCAATACCTTATTGTAGTTGTCTTTGCACTACTATAGATAGTGTTGTTAGGTGCAAAGGATCTCGAGTTTCATAGATGGTTCTGCTTTCTACACAAAAAGTATAACTGAGTGATGTGTCGCAGTGGTTAGCTCGCTGGACTCGCATTCGGGAAGCCGTTTATGGGTCAAACCCGTGTCCGGCTATGCGGCTTTAGGTTTTCTGGGATTTCGCTAAATCGCTGCAGGCAAATGCCGGGATGGTTCCTTTGAAAGGGCACATCCGATTTCCTTCCCCATCTTTCCCTAATCCGAATGGACCGATGACCTCGTTGTTTGATCCCCTCCCCAAAATCAACCAACAAACCAGTAATGGTTGGAATTGTGGGCAGGCGCTACTCTTCGAAAGAGAAAGAAGGTTCAGAGAAAGCGATTCACATCGAAACAAACAAACAAGCCCAAAAACGTCGAAAAGGGAAAAAAACCCAAATAAAATCCACCATTTTCTGGTCCACAAGGACCCAAAATGAAAGTATATTTCATTGAACCTCTTCTTACGATATTCGGGTAAGAAAGACTTTTCATCACTTTCTAACCCTGCTCATAACATTAAAATGAAGGCCCACAGAGTAAACTGCTATGTAGCGAAGCACATCAGGAAGCAGGGCTTGAGTGGCTGTAAACCAGCCTACCCATTCCACTGATATAGTGCTTGTCTGGCTGGCTAACAGGCAAGCATGGACAGGTTGAAAGCGACATGTGTACCCACGTCGACCCATGTTTCCTAACTCACTGTGCACCGTTACAATTTTAAATAAATATGCTAAGTGAGGAATTACTCTGCAAGAAATACATTTCTTAAACAACGCCTTCTGCCAGAAACATAAGTGCAGCAAACGTGGGAATGGCTCTGAGCACTATGGGACTCAACATCTTAGGTCATAAGTCCCCTAGAACTTAGAACTACTTAAACCTAACTAACCTAAGGACATCACACACACCCATGCCCGAGGCAGGATTCGAACGTGCGACCGTAGCAGTCGCGCGGTTCCGGACTGCGCGCCTAGAACCGTGAGACCACCGCGGCCGGCCAGCAAACGTGGGAATATGGCTTCAGCCAGGAGCATGGTAATGCCAGATCGAATCCGCCCGGCGGATTAACGACGAGGGCCGGTGTTCCAGCCAGCCTGGATGTGGTTTTTAGGCAGTTTTCCACATCCCACTAGGTGAATACCGTGCTGGTCCCCACGTCCCGCCTCAGTTACACATGTCGCAGACATTTGAAACAAGTCTGCACTATTTCACGATTTACATTAGATGCAGACAGCTGGGGTACACTGATTCCATCCCTGAGGGTACAGGGTGGCTGCAGGAAGGGCATCCGGCCACCCCTAAAACTGACCTTGCCAAACCCGTTGTAACCACGCCGATCCTGCGATCGCTGCGGGACTATGGCGTAAGCGAAAGAAAGAAAGAAAGGAGCATGGTAAAGATTTCTCCCCAATAAGTGCTGAAGCATGAGGGAATGGCAAATCAGCGTCCATACCCTACCAACACTTGGCGCAGATTGGTGTACCTTCCAGCAAACGATGATGTCGCTGAGCCTCTGATTGGCTCTCACAAGGCAAAGACTTTGGGCTGCGCGAGACATACCATGTGAGACTACACGATGCAACGCGCAGCAAGCTAGGCTGTACAGCCAGTCGCAACTACGAATCTTTGGAAGAGAACAGGATGCAGGCGAGCAGCGCTCTTGTCTGTTTAGCATTCGGCGCGGATAATCGACGTGTGGTGAGATGATGTGTTACGTCAAGAGGTTTACTGAACAACTTCCGTAAGTTAAGAAATCAACCTCTCCGTGTCACATGAGACTAGATAAAGACCACGACGGCAAAACCAGAGAAATTCGCATTCTTTCTATGGGATATCGTCAGTCTCTCTTCTCTTATTCCATCGGCGACAGAAACATGAAGAAGTGAAAAAATTAGCATCACAGTATATACCTAGCGTCAGACACCCTTCAGAAGCTTATGAAGTGTTGATGTAGAAGTAGATTGATAAGTTAAACCAATCAAAAAGACTTCCCAAATACTTCTGTGCTCTTTTCGAAAGTAGTTGGGTCTCGTACCTCTTTGGAAACTGTACAGTGTTTCTGTGAGCTGAAAATTACAGATTTCTTTCTATATAAATACGTCACCATTTGTCAACTCTGGAATGTACTAGTCTAAAGATGTTAATGAAGAAAGGAACTAATTCACCTGATAATGACACAAAACAAAGTGAGGGTGGAAATACTCTGGCACAAATTCTGCTCGTGTGCGGCATTGTGACTTGTTGTTGGAAACGTAAACGTCTCGTATATTCGTTCGCCATGCGTAAAACAGGAAGAAAAATGACGTCTCAGCAGTGGCGAGGAATGCGCTGGCAGCCGTTACTGGCTCGTACTGGCCGACCTCGTCCGAAAACTCGGCCCAGGATTTCCACTTCAGGCCGTTACACTCGACGTACCACTGACCACATCTGTTGCTGTCATACGTATGTGGCAGGATTACATAGAGATAAACGCTTCTGGTATACACATTGTGTTTCTGTAGGAACACTAAACATATTATTAGAAGTCAATAGTATAGACTTCTTCGAATATCACGTTATTTATAAGAAGTAAACAAATTTTATTGGTTAAGGAGATTCAGCTCCTTATGCGGTTAGGGAGACGCAGCTGCTTACACACATAAGATTTCATTTCTCATGTTGGTAATGTTGTTGTTGTAGGTTTAGATATCGATTCCCATTTTTAGTTTTACATTCAAATTGTGATGTTGTCCTGAATTTCACGCAATTGATTCTGCAATTGCGATTGAGACTGAGATTTGTTGGCCATTTATATATACTGTATTATTTAATCATGCATCACTTAATAATAGGTGACGATTACAACGATATTGTATACAGGTTTTGTAAAGAAATTTAAAGTTGCCGTGGCTTCGTAGGTTCTCGGGGCATAATAAATCTTTGCAGTATTCTCGAATTCGATGCCGCATCCTAAAATCAAGATGACTTGATATTTCGGCGATCCATCTGTTCGTCATCTTCAGGAGAAGTTTCTGCTGCTGAGTCCAGATGCTAACTGACAAATTTTCAGCCGAACTCGGTAGCAGCAGCTTTCTCCTCAAAATGGCGGACAGATGGATAGTCGAAACGTCCAGTCATTTTTATTTTAGATTCTGGTTGCAAACTCGAGGAAGCTATCGACAAACGATGTTGCTGCTTGTGGAGAATACGGTAAATGCTACATAATCGCAGAGAACCACATTCAAGAGTGTTTTATTTATGTTTTCATTAAACTACATGAGTCTGGTAAAATGCCCATCAGTCATATTTTGTCTCTGCGTGGTAATAAACAGAGTGTGCATCAAGTAAACTGCCTCGTTCAATTCGTTCAAATGGTTCAAATGGCTCTGAGCACTATGCGACTTAACTTCTGAGGTCATCAGTCGCCTAGAACTTAGAACTAATTAAACCTAACTAACTTAAGGACATCACACACATCCATGCCCGAGGCAGGATTCGAACCTGCGACCGTAGCGGTCACGCGGTTTTAGACTGAAGCGCCTTTAACCGCACGGCCACACCGGCCGGCGTTCAATTCGTTTCGTTGTCTTTCTACACGTGTCTGCCTTCCAGATACAGCAATATGCAGACATTACTCTGAGCCGCCTCTAGTCCCACAATTTACTATCAAATCAACACATTCGAGAAGAAAGTTGCGAATCCCCATACTTATGTGATTGTTAAGTTAGCTGGATCAGAACTAATCGTTATACAGACACGTCCCTCAGATCCAATGCCAGAATAAATGTTTACAAGGGATTGATTATCACTATGAAAGGTTGTGACGGTAGCAGTGAATCTTGAGGTGGGGAATTTGCATTTTATCACTAAATAATACCAACTGTGATAAGGGAGGTGCCATCTATGCCAATCAAACACATGATTTAAGTGAACTCTTCAGTTTATTACAATATTTCTTGAAATTTATTTTGACATGCCAACACATCAACTACAGTCATTGTGTCAGCACGGAAGCCAAAGAAACCCATTAAAATGAGAATCCACTGATGAACGTGGAAAAGGAAAACTGATCATTAACCTGAACTTCTAGTTCGTGATGGCCCTAACATGCCACAGCTACAAATTACGCTCACGACTACCGTCACTGCGACATGAGCAGGATGGTGACACCATGGCTGTCTGCCACTGAGTAGAAAGCTAGAATCACTCTGCGGAGCCGGCAGGGGGGGGGGGGGGGGAGGGGGCGAGTGGTTCCAGGCGCTACAGTCTGGAACTGCGCAATCGCTACGGTCGCAGGTTCGAATCCTGTCTCGGGCATGGATGTGTGTGATGTTCTTAGGTTAGTTAGGTTTAAGTAGTTCTAAGTTCTAGGGGACTGGTGACCTCAGAAGTTAAGTCCCATAGTGCTCAGAGCCATTTGAACCAATCACTCTGCCGAAGACTGGAACATTCAACCTCTCTCTGCTGAAAGAGTCTGCTGTTCTAGCTAGGAATGCTGACTTCGGAGTATCTGAAGTGTTCAGTGCCAAATCCAGAGACTACATCCTTTCTTTCTAGTCAGTAAAGAAATGATTGCACCCTTACACCTGTTCGAAGTCTTGGCAACTAGCCCACTTAAAACTTATATCGACCCACCAATGGCATCATCGTTTTCTTAAGAAAATATCCCACTGAGAAATGAGTAATCTCGATTTCCTCCCCACCTTTTTAAAACTTTGCGTTATGTGTTACGTCGTCATAGTATCACGTCAGTTTCGTCATTCTGAGCCCTCTCAAGCAGCAGCTAGCTTCACATCACGTCACAAGCCCTGAGAAAAGCTGAAAAACTGTGGTTGAGGCTATCCACCAGCTCTGCAATACCTTCTGTAACTGCAGCACATCAGACCTGTTTGGCCGTTTTTCCCGAAAGCTGGGAGATGTTTATCAGTTGAATGCCCTTTCTTAACATGTTCAAATACCTATCGCCTGGTGGCAGAGTCCCATCATCCGGAACAAACGCTCTTACATATGCTGTCCAAGTTGGATATGTCCAGTAAGCAACGAAATAGGTCAGGCAACTTTCCCAAGGCAATCCGAAGGTGGGTAGGTCCCCTGATCACATTTGTGGGAAGGAAGGCCATATTCCGTCTCCCCACGGGAGGCCGCTTTCTCTGTGCCACTTATGACTCTTGTCCTATACCTGCAGCACTACTCAGGTCTAAAGTTCTCCCAGGAAAGCCATGAACAGAGCCAGCACCAGCTTGAAGAATGTTAAAAAGGGGTAAATGATCTTAGTGCATACAATCACTGCAATCTCATCTAAAATTTTATTTTCATAGTTTCTGTCTAACTCACCTCCAATCCAGCAGAATTATTTATCGTAAACAAATGAAGAGAGAGGAACCGAATCGCTTGTCGCTTTTCAAGGTGCATGTAGGTGATCGGAATTTTGTTGTTGGTTAATCGCAAATCCCTGAGCAATCGCAAAAATAAGCATTGGAATAAAAGGTTACTCTTCTTGCCAACCAAGACACTTTAGACACTTGCCTTCAGCAATGTTTGAAAGGCGAAGGCCACAAAGAGAAAGTAAAGACACGAAGTAATTGTTTGGATTATGAATATCGCTGCCATCATAAAAACAGGCCACTGTACTGACAAGAGCATTCGAAAGTGCATTCAAGCCGGGAGCGGGATTTATCAAAACCAAGTTTTTAGCTTAATCATTTTTCGTTTGCTTAACACTTTGGCTGAGTATTTGTGTAGGTGACATTCTTAGATCCTTTCCCCGTGACCATTTAAAAATGTATCACGTGATACATGGCATGTTTTATTGGGATTAATCTACGTTGTCACTGTCCCAGTGCTCTGTTGTTCGATACCTGAAATGATGCAGCTCCGCATGCTGATATATGCCGTGTAAGCTTCTCCATACCCAAATACCTGCTGGTTCTAGGGGACATTCGAAAGTGCATTCGAAAGTTGACGTCCTCGTCAACCTGCCCACTAAGTTCATACCTTGGCCTCCCTCTACAATTTTTACCCCCAACTCTGCCGTTAATTACCCAACTGATTATTCCTTGATGCTTCAGGATGTGTCATGTCAACCAATTCCTCCTTTTAGTCGAGTTGTGTAATAGATTTCTTTCTTTCGTAATTTTATTAAGTACCTCCTCATTTTATGTACCCATCGAATATTCAGCATTCTTCTGTGGAACTACCTTTCAGAAGCATCTATTCTGTCTAACACGTAAATTTATATTAGATCTTAACAAATTCCTCTTTTTCAAAACTACTTTACTTTCTATTACCGGACTACGTTTTATACCGTCTCTAATTTTAGCAGTCATCAGTTTTGTTTTGCTGGCAAAATACCTAAACTCGCCTATTCCCTTTTAGTGTCTCATTTAACAATATAATTACCTTCGCGACGCCTGATTTAATTCGAACACGTGCCATAACTGATGTTTTACTTCTGTTGTAGCGCATCTTATAACGTATTTTGAAAAATGCTATCCACTCCATGCATCTGCCCTTCCAATTCTACACTACCGACTCTTGAAATGTTTACTATTCCTCGTGGAAAATATGTACAAAGAGAAAGCGTCCTCATTGCTTCTCATGTAACATGTAATCGTATTGCAATACTTGCATATACAACATGATAGAATTTTTGAGTGGCCACCATGAAGCAAAGTGACGCAAGGGTGCCGTTGAACGGAAGTCTTTGAAATGCGTCGGGCTTCAACATGAACATTTCCAACTGCTTTTGATTTCGTCACATATTGTTCCTTCCAGTTGCACTATTTAGCCGTCTTCTCGTAGCATCACACCTGTTTCTTTCACAGACTGTGTCAAGTAAAGTATTCTCGCACGATTACAACACAACGTATGACAAATCGTTTTCCACGTGAAATGGCCGTGCGCTACCTATAGACGCCGTATGTCACTTTTTCAGCACCGTCATCTACTGTACACATATCTCGTAAGTTGAAAATTCGGAGAAAAGATAAGTACGTGTGGCATTGTTGGCTAGTTGACCCCCGCCTACCTCTTCATCCGCCAAACAGCAAAGGCTTTCCCTTGCTAGCGAAAACTGACACCTTTGCTTCGCGATGTGTACGTGTCGTCGTTCATCTGTTTAGAGTAGGTGAAAGTGGTGAGCCCCTGCAGAGAGCAGTACGTAAACTTCCGTTCTTGCTCCATGCTATATTTCAATGACATCAGGAATCGCAAATTTATTTAAGGGGTGTTGTAAACTAGTTGCAGCATAGGGCCCCACACAGGTAAATATGGCAAGGTCAAGAGCTTTGACGGTAAGCTAGCTCATTTCCCTGTTCTGATTTAAATTGTTCGTTTATTATTGAATTTTAATTCTACAGTCTGAAAATGGTCAGTTCTAGATAAATCCGACTGACAGTCACTTCAGCCCCAGCAGTGGCAGTTCCCACTCGCACTCATGACAATATCTGCGCTACCATTTTCTGCGTGGTCAGTGTTGTTCTGGTTTGTTGGTCATGAAAACCAGTAAAGACTTGCTGTTATTTTGTACCTGAAACTTAAATTTTCTTCCAGTTCACACCCGATGCTTTAATTTACCTAACTGAGCTATTTTAAAATCCTGTTCTCTTTTTTCATCGCAAAAATTAAACACCTATTTCATGCCGATTACTGTTACACACGAACGATTCTAAAGTCCGTATGCATCCAGCGGATTCTAACGAGTCACTGTCAACACCAAAACTAGTAATCGCACTCGACTGAAAAATCGCTGTCAACACTAAAATCATCGACGACTGTGTGGTCAGAGCCTCAAAACAGCGCAGACGCAGAGCTACGTTCTGTTTGTCATCCTCTTGGCGAAGTAAGGATAACGTTAACCCCTTGCATCACAACTGACTGACAAAGGCAAACTATACTGTAACACAAAAGAGCGACGCACCACGAAGAAATTTCCCGACTGGGACGGGAATCAATAGATGACGTACATGTACAGACAAACAAATGATTTCAGTTTCAGAAAATTTGGATGATTTATTCAAAAGAATGAGCTTCGCAAATTTAGCTAGTCAGCAGCGCACCGGGAACCAGGAAAACAGTCATTTTTCGTCGACAGCAATAAGATGGCTGGAATAGAATGGTTTAACGTAGATGACCACCAAATTTAGGGTAAGAAATTTACATATGTCGGATCACAAGCCCGGGTGTGTCAGCAAAGTTATAGGCAACCACCATACAGATTTTTATAAAAAGTCCTTAGCTAAAGAGTACTATATTACCAGATGTGGGAGTGTAATATACAACTACAGAATGGATCGCGTGTTTGACTCTGTGCAGGACTGTTTAGGTGTTTTAAACTCTAACAAACAATATTTACAATATGCTTCTTTGCATTCTCCACTAGCCACAACCATGTTGTGCCAGCTAACAAACATCTCACACATAGTTGCTGTACCGTTTTTGTAACAATTTTCTACTGAGGTAATAGTGATACATGCAAGTTGACTGCTGCCTTTGATTCTTTCTTGCAAAAGGAACCATCTGCCTCTAAATCAGTTGCAACTGCGGTAAAGGATGATAGAAAGTGGACGGAGTGATCGGTTGAGTTGCGGTTGTAACGAGGTATGATTTAATGGTACACTGATGCATTATAGAGAGAGGGAGATGCTTCTGCAGGCCATTTACCGAGCATTTTATCATTTTTTCCCGTGTTCTCTCAGGATGTATCAGTTGTGTGGTATAACCTGCGTTGGACTCCTACACAACTGTGTGTGACTTAGACTCCTATCTACCTACTTTCGTTAACAGCAAACCTCTCCATACCACAGTCATCAGAGGACCTTCAATTCATGTGTGACGACACAGGTCCATCGAAGGAAAACCTGTTTCGGCACCTTCCTCTAGACGAACGAAGATTTAAATTATGTGCTCAGTTCCCTGCCGCATCTTGTGGATAAATCGAGTCTTCAGTTTCATATAGTTACGTAGCTACTGGTACTATATTTTTTATGGTCATCCTAGCCTAAATGCATGGAAGTGGATCATCAGGGAGACATAATGTCTTAGGATTTTTAATAGGTTAGTGTATAAGACAGGCAAATATTCTCATAGAAAATCAAACAGTACATGATTATGTCAGCAATATGACCACATACATATACAAAACTGTGAAACAGATATGGATAAAGACATTAAATCGGATGAATTTGAGGAATACTTAGTATAAACAAGAAACATTTGTGTGAATACATCAAAGTTGACGGAAATAACACGAAATGTGTAAATTCGCAAAAACCTACTAAAATTGCGGAAACTGACTGAGAATAAATGAGATTAGAGACAAATACCATGACATGAGTATTGAGAAAAATCAGTGAAATATCATGTTCTGGAAAAAGAGAGTGGACTGATGCTACATACACACACCTTAATAGCGGAGAGAGGAGGCATTTTAGGGACGTGGCGTCAAGGCGAAATGGCAATATTATCCCGCGTATGAGCAATAAAGCATAACGTCGGAACATGACTTCCATGTGCAAGAGGGTAGTTACCAGGGGCGGTCTGAAACTGCAATAAGACAGTTACGTCTCCTGTGGCTACTAATCCTGTTGTTTATTTCGTCGTATGATGTCACTATTTCTTCATGTGCATGTAGAACCGTCAATTATTTTATAGGGCTGCTGTTAACATGTCATAATTTCCGAAACGTAATGAGGCTTGAACAGCAGGTGTCATACACCTCTGGAAATCTATGTATTGTTCGTTTTACAAAAAATTGACGTTTTCTTCGATGTGCAGTTTAGTAGTTTTATCATTTTAGAGTTTGTCACCATAGCTTATCGTAGAGAAACATGGAGGGAGAATGTGTGTAATGCGCTGGGAATGTATATTTCTTACATTGAAATATCAACAGGGTTGCATTTCACACGATTAATAGGTCGAAAATTGCGCCGGTGCCACTCTAGCATTATTGCGTTTTTCGAGTGCCGAGCCTTGTAGCCTTAGGAATGCGTGAGTTAATGTTCCACGATCATTTCCCTCTTACCTATACCTTCTTGTTACTGACCCCAGACACTAGAGCAATACTTCTGAATTGAAAGCGCAGTTGATTCACGTAAAATGCTTCAAATTCCGTCCGCCTGGAGCCCCATCACGCATAAAACACACATTAATTCTTCATAACCATCTGTTATATCATCACAACATTTCATATCTATTACACACCGATAAGGGTCGATAACCTCCTCGACATGCGCCCATCAGGAGCGATACTGTGCACATGGATGGGCGCTGTGAGAAAGACTGGTGCGGAACAGTCTTCGCTTAACAGCAGTAACGCACTCAGTTCTCTCTGTTCCTTCACGAAACGTTGAATGTAGCGGTCTCCTTCTAGTCACCAGCAAATTAAATCGGTGACATAGTTGCATGGAGGGTTGGTCAAAGACAATGCAGGGAGATCTTTCAGTCACTATCCTAGGAATGCGAGAATTCTCTGTGAGTCCCAACCGCATAGGGAATGATGGACAATCGTAATCGTAAATTGCGGACTATAATCGAAGTGCTTGGAATATATAGATCGGCACAGGACGCTGTGTGGTATACTTTGGTATATATATGTTCAAGAATTAACAAGGAATGGACATACTGCATAGTCATCTATCTACATTCGCAATATAATGTAACTTACTTGCAAAGTATTTTAGCGACGGTATAGAAATGGGGAAGCATGCTGCTGTGTCATTGGTCGGCGTTGAAATTACAGAAGAATACTGGTAAATTTGCTAAAATTGCTTGCACTATCAACCTTGATGCTTATTACAGTACATGGACAGTGTCTTTTCTGCCCAGTCTGTCCACTGGTACACTGTCGATTACCGTGTAGTGCCGGCCGGAGTGGCCGTGCGGTTCTAGGCGCTACAGTCTGGAGCCGGGCGACCGCTACGGTCGCAGGTTCGAATCCTGCCTCGGGCATGGGTGTGTGTGATGTCCTTAGGTTAGTTAGATTTAATTACTTCCAAGTTCTAGGCGACTGATGACCTCAGAAGTTAACTCGCATAGTGCTCAGAGCCATTTGAACCATTACCGCGTAGTGATTGACTACCACCAGTGTCTTGGTAAGGGAGCAACACCTTCTGGGAATGGGCAGCCTCGAAACAGTGAACGTGCACATGACTGCAAAATGGAAACCCTCGACATTTGATACCCTATCATTGTGAAAGACGAGTTTAAATGTAAAGGTCATCAGTCACCTTTGGACGGCTGTTTGGAATCGCCCCACAATGCCGCAAAACTCCTCCACTTTCCGCATGTTGTGATGTCTTCCGCATTTCTGTCAGTAAGAAACATCGCATCTGTTTTTTATTTCAATCATCCTGAGTGTGTTGTAGGAGCAGCAGCAGCATAATTTACACGATGCGATGTCCAGTTTTCTGTGAGAGCCAATGGATCGAAACATCGTTATGTCAGTTTTGTACCTACAACCTATAACACTACGTTGGGGAACACAGAAATCACTTCTGTTTCACTCGATGACTTTCCGTCAGTTGCTAAGAACTGTGATCTGTCTGACAGGAAACCACAAATACATTCATATAAGCACGCAATTTCTCTGCAAGTCACTTGTGTGCTACAGTGTCAAAAGCCCTCTGGAAAACTGAAAATAAGAAGTCGGTTTGAAATCTCTTCTCAAAACACTCACTTCCTGTTAGTAAAGAGCTAGTTATGTTTCACAAGAACGATGTCTTCTAGATCCGTGTTGACTGTGTATCAGTAGCCCGTTCTCTTCGAGGTAATTCATAATGTTCGAACACATTCTATGGAAATTTGGAAATTTGTGATAAGGTTACATGGGACCAAACTGCTGAGGTCATCGGTCCCTAAGCTTACGCACTATTTAATCTAACTTAAACTAGCTTACACTAAGGACAACACACACACACAGCCATGCCCGAGGGAGGACTCGAACCTTCAACGGGGGGAGCCGCGCGGACCGTGACAAGACGCCTAGACCGCGCGACTACCCCTCGCGCACACATTCTATGTTCCAAAATCCTGCTGAATATCGAATAATTTAGTGAATTTCTCCTACTGCCCTTCTTGAATATTGGTGTCACCTGTGCAACTTCCCAGTCTTTGGCCACGGGTCTTTCATCGAGCGAGCGGCTGTATATGATTGTTAAGTATGACGCAATTGCATCAGCATACTCTGAAAGGAACCTAATTAATACACAGTCTGGACACGAATACTTGCTTTTGTTAAGTGATTTAATGTGCTTCACTACTCCAAGGATATCTACTTCTACGTAAAGCATGTTGGCAGCTATTCCTGATTCGAATTATGGAATATTTACTTCGTCTCCTTTGGTTAAGGAATTTCGGAAGGCTGTGTTTAGTAACTCTGTTTTAGCAGCACTAGCGTCGTTAGTATTACCAAGCTATTGTGCAGAGAAGTCATTGGTTGTGTCTTACCACTAGCATACTTTACATACGGCCAGAATCTCTTTCGATTTTCTACCACGTTTCGATACAAGTTTTCGTTGTGGGAAGTATTAGAAGCATCACGCGTTGAAATCGGCGCTGAATTTCGAACTTCTGTAGAAGATCACCAATCTTGGAGATTTTGTGTTCATTTAGATTTCACATGTTTTTTCTTAGAGTCTGCAACAGTGTTCTGACCCGTTTTGTGTACCAACGGGAATAAGCTCCGTCATTTGCTAATTTATTTGGTACAATATTTTAACTAAAGTTCAGTCTTGATCACAACACTTATGTCTCAATAACAAAGGTGACCGGTTTCGGTTATTTTTACATAACCATCTTCAGACCCATGGCTTCCTTGGGGGATGGTAGGCGGAGCTCTCTTCAGCTGCTACGAAGTCAACTGATCGTAGCAGCGGAGGAGAGCTCCGCCTACCATCGTCCAAGGAAGCCATGGGTCTGAAGTTGGTTATGTAAAAATAACCGAAAGCCGTCACCTATGTTATTGAGACATAAGAATTGTGATCAAGACTGAACTTTAGTTAAAATATAATAATCTATTGATCACTGCATTCCAAAACTGTTTACCAATATTCGGTACAAGTCTCTCAACTGCTGTCGATTCTATTTCTTCGATTACAAGGCATATATGGTCTACAGTTAACAGTTAATTTGGAAGGAATGGAGATTGTATCTCAGGAAGGCATGAAGTGACTATTTATCTGGTTTTATGAATAGGTATATTTTTCGTTTATTTTTGGAGGATTTGGGGGTTACAATATTCAATCTCTGCGTTCACTAATCCCTGTATCCGTTTGGATGCTCGTTAATCGCTCAAGACTATTTATTGCTAAGAGGTCAAGTGCTATATCTCAACCGTTTCATATTCGTGTGGGCTCATGAACTAACGGCTCGAAATAATTTTCAGAGAATGCGCTTAGCTCAATTTCGGATTTAAACATGTTCTTCGCCAACATAACGAGGGTAAATTAAAGTCACCACCAACTGTAATTGTACTCGTCGTGTACTTGTTTGAAATTAAACTCCAGTTCTCTTTGAACCTTTCAGTAATTGTATCATCTGAGTTAGAATCTCGGTAAAATAATCCATTTATTGTTTTATTTTTGTTGACAGGAGTGACTAACTCACGGGAACCATCTACTTCAATTTAGATACAAGATAAACTACTTCTAACAGCAAGAAACAAGCCACCGCCAACTGTGTATAGCGTATCCTTGCTGAACACCGTTAGGGTCTTTGCAAAAATTTCGTTTGAACTTATCTCCAGCCTTAGCCAGCTTCCAGTGCCTTTACCGGTTTGAGAATCGGTGCTTTCTATTAGCGCTTGGAGCTCTGGTACTTTGCCAACACAAGTACGTCAGTTTAAAACTGTTATACCGACGGTTCCTGGATCTAAGTTCTTCCTGTGCTCGACCTGAACCCTTTGAGATTGAAGCCCTTGTTGTGTTTCCCCGAGACCCTCTAACCTATAAAGCAGCAGTCCCACATTATCAGGAACTGAGACCGCGAAAGAATGCTGCCCAGCAATGTTAACTCTTATATTTGCCACCGTACATCCAATAATTTTGTGGTGTATCATTCGACAAGTAAATTGGTATGGTCGCCTTACGTATAAGATACAAGACACGTGAAATACATTGGCAGTCCGTGACATTACAACACGATAAACGCGAAGAGCGACAAATCTCAGATTCTCATACTTGGCATACTTGGATATGTAAACGATTAGTTATTCAGCGAAACAAAACAAAATAGGAATAATGCCATTTACATTCTATGTGCAGAATGTTACACTGACCCTATTATAGGATTATAGGGTTTACAGGGGGGGGGGGGGGGGGGAAGGAGATAAAGTTTAGTAAGGACCCATGTTTTGAAATGTATTGGTTAACTTTAAAATACGAGTTTCAAATCTCTCGCTTCACGAAACACACACAGCGGAGACAATGAACTCCGATCTGTGTGCTTCCCTCATTATCCGATTCACTTTGCTACCCCGTTGTTCGCTGCACAAGCTCTGTATCTGCGTAGCATGATTTCGTACAGACGGTGTTTGAAACCCTCACGCTCGTCCAAGTACCGTCACAATGAACCCTCCTATACTGTGTACAATACGAGAATGAGCCTGATGCAAACAAACAGAAACGCGATGATTGTTCAACAGCCGGAGCACACGCAAGCTGGTGTTGTTACGCTCTTGGAATTAGGTCCTACTTATGTATTAGATATCTTGTTTCAGTGTTACGGTAAATGACATTCTAAGATATTCTAATGCATTAACAGCCAACAACGTTTTTCTTATTCGTAGTTTAGCTATGTAGTTTTAATTTCGAAAATCGTATATAGTCGCAGTCACCGTACTGTTGTCATCTGGTTGCCACGCTGTTCATACACAGTGTGAAAACAGCTGACACTGCAGTCCGCCATGAAGTACTTAAACAAGCACGTGGAACTCGGTTAAAACGTGGTGAAGTTTAGATCGTTTTTAACGTTTTGCACAAATTTACATTTTAAAAAATCAGCTTTGAACTTTTCCGAGGAACTGTACTTACCGAAGTTTGAAGTTTCTTATTACGGCATGCATAGCCGATAGCATTGAAGACTGGTAATCCAATCCAATCCGTGGTGCAGCGGTTCAAGCCAACATGCTAGCCCAGCGTGTTTGGTCACAGGGCTGGCTGCTGTCTGTATTAAAAAAAAATGCATGAAGGACTTAGTGATGAAGTTGAAGGTGTGTCATGTGACGTACGTCCAGAACAAATGATGAGGGGTTAAAGACGATCGCTTCGATTTTTTTATTCAACATGAAATATCTACATTTTAAATTTAAAATCCATCAAATATATGCCGATTAACACATATCTAATCATCATTTTTAATTAGAGATGTACATTTTCTTGTTTCTAATTATATATTGCACGCAAAATTTCAGTTTTCATTACAAACATAAATTTTTAATTGTGGATATTTTATAACAGATTGTTAAAAAATGTTGTTTAAATTAAGAAAGCAACAAATTAAATTTTTTAGACAAAAATTAAAAATCAAATCCTCTTTATTTTGTCTATGTGAAGCGTTTTATAGCGTACTTTGGTTAACTCGGTTAAACAATTGGAGCAAAGATTCGTCTGTGCTTCTCAAGATTTTCGGAATGATCCAGGTGTGTTTCGAAGAATTCGAAACTTACTGCGGCGGCAAGTACAAGCTAGCATACAGGTATATGGACGACACTTTGAACACCGCCTTTAGCTACGAATACAGTGTTGTCAAACAGTCGTTTATTTAAAACACCCACACTTCCGCCCAAGAATCAATAAAAACTTTTGTCTGGCGTCTTTTAAAAGAAGATATCTACATAGAAGTTTAGTATCTGACTAAATCCAAGCACAGATAGATTGACTCCAATATTTGTATTGCGAAACTGTACAATCTTTCAGAACGTTAGAAATATTCTAGTGCAGCTCGATTAATAAGCAACCTCTGTAGACTACTAAGGGCCAGTTCCTATCGTTAGATATGAGAATAAAAAAAATTAAATGACAGATGTAATTACTCATTCACAGATTGACACTGCCACACCGCCTGAAAAGAAGAAGACAAGAACCCGGCGGGCACAGCTTCGTCGTTCAGCTGTGTGAGATACCCTAATTTTATAAAATTGACCCTAACATGCAAGTGTGACTTTTGATAGAAGTCGCAGCACAGGTTAATAATCCGCAATAACATTACTCACAGAACACTTGTAGATTATTGCTTTAGAAGAAGCATGAGATGGGAGCATTAGTAAGACGATGGTGAAGGTATTGCGACATTCAAATAAACTTCTGGTTTATTAGAATAATTACCACATTAGCCCTTGCATAAATTAACACCTGCTGCACTTAGTGCAGCTACATTTGGCTCGATTGCCTAAACGGTAGCGTTAAGAAAAACACAGCAACATTTTCCACCAGCATGGTAAATGAAAACAATGATTTACTAACTCCCGATCGTGGATTCGGTATTGGACGTGAACGTAACCAACCCTGAAAACTGAGCTCTGCTACGTCGTTCAACAGTCACACTGCCAGTACAGACACGCCAGGCTGTAAGACAAGGAAAGCGGTAACCACTACTGCGGAGGTTGAGCAGAATAGATAGAGAGGAGCAATATGTGTAAGTGAAAATCGTTTCAAAGAACATAGCCTGTTCTCCGAAAAATAATATTGCAGCAACTCCCAACACAAAAGTCAGTACCATTCCCTCCTTCTCTTCAACTGAATATCAACAGAATTATAGGCGACAGCTTGTACGACACAAACAAATTCTAATCAACTCTACATCTACATCTACATCCATACTCCGCAAGCCATCTGACGGCGTGTGGCGGAGGTTACTTTGAGTACCTCTATAGGTTCTCCCTTCTATCCCAGTCTCGTATTGTTCGTGGAAAGAAAAATTGTCGTTATGCCTCTGTGTGGGCGCTAATCTCTCTGATTTTATCCTTATGGTCTCTTCGCGAGATATACGTAGGAGGAAGCAATATACTACTTGACTCCTCGGTGAAGATATGTTCTCGAAACTTCAACAAAAGCCCGTACCGAGTTACTGAGTGTCTCTCTTGCAGAGACTTCCACTGGAGTTTATCTATCATCTCCGTAACGCTTTCGTGATTACTAAATGAGCCTGTAACGAAGCGCGCTGCTCTCCGTTGGATCTTCTCTATCTCTTCTATCAACCCAATCTGGTACGGATCCCACAACGGTGAGAAGTATTCAAGCAGTGGGCGAATAAGTGTAATGTAACCTACTTCCTTTGTTCTCGGATTGCATTTCCTTAGGATTCTTCCAATGAACCTCAGTCTGGCATCAGCTTTACCGACGATTAATTTTATATGGTCATTCCATTTTAAATCACTCCTAATGCTTACTCCCAGATAATTTATGGAATTAACTGCTTCCAGTTGTTGACCTGCTATGTTGTTGTTGCTGTGGTCTTCAGTCCTGAGACTGGTTTGATGCAGCTCTCCATACTACTCTATCCTGTGCAAGCTTCTTCATCTCCCAGTACCTACTGCAACCTACATCCTTCTGACCCTGCATGGTGTATTCATCTCTTGGTCTCCCTCTACGATTTTTACCCTCCACGTTGCCCTTCAATACTAAATTGGTGATCCCTTGATGCCTCAGAAAATGTCCTACCAACCGATCCCTTCTTCTGGTCAAGTTGTGCCACAAACGTCTCTTCTCCCCAATCCTATTCAATACCGCTTGATTAGTTATGTGATCTACCCATCTAATCTTCAGCATTCTTCTGCAGCACCACATTTCGAAAGCTATTCTCTTCTTGTCTAGACTATTTATCGTCCATGTTTCACTTCCATACATGGCTACACTCCATACGAATACTTTCAGAAACGACTTCCTGACACTCAAATCTATAATCGATGTTAACAAATTTCTCTTCTTCAGAAACGCTTTCCATGCCATTGACAGTCTGCATTTTATATCCTCTCTACTTCGACTATCATCATGCATTTTGCTCCCCAAATAGCAAAACTCCTTTACCACTTAAGAGCCTTATTTCCTAATCTAATTCCCTAAGCATCATCCTATTTAATTCGACTAAATTCCATTATCTTCGTTTTGCATTTGTTGATGTTCATCTTATATCCTACTTTCAAGACACTATGCATTCCGTTTAACTGCTCTTACAAGTCCTTTGCTGTCTCTGACAAAATTACAATGTCATCGGCGAACCTCAAAGTTTTTATTTCTTCTCCATTGATTTTAATACCTACTCAGAATTTTCGTTTTGTTTCCTTCACTGGTTGCTCAATATACATCTGGGAGAGACTACAACCCTGTCTCACTGCCTTCCCAACCACTGCTTCTCTTTCATGCCCCTCGACTCTTATAACTGCCATCTGGTTACTGTACAAATTGTAAATAGCCTTTCGCTCCCTGTATTTTACCCCTGACACCTTCAGAACTTGAAAGAGAGTATTCCAGTCAACATTGTCAAAAGCTTTCTCTAAGTCTACGAAAGGTAGAAACGTAGGTTTACCTTTCCTTAATGTATTTTCTAAGATAAGTCGTAGGGTCAGTATTGCTTCAAGTGTTCCAATATTTCTACGGAATCCGAACTGGTCTTCCCCCAGGTCGGCTTCTACCAGATTTTCCATTCGTTTGTAAAGAATTCGCGTAGGTATTTTGCAGCCGTGACTTATTATACTGGTAGTTCGGTAATTTTCACATCTGTCAGCACCTGCTTTCTTTGGGATTGGAATTATTCTTCTTGAAGTCTGAGGGTATTTCGCCTGTCTCATACATCTTGCTTAGTTTTGTCAGTAGTTCTAAGAGGAGTGTTGTCTACTCCTGGGGCTTTGTTTCGATTCAGGTCTTTCAGTGCTCTGTCAAAGTCTTCACGCAGTATCATATCTCCCATTTCATCTTCATCTACATCCTCTTCCCTTTCCATAATAATGTCCACAAGTACATCGCCCTCGTAAAGACCCTCTATATACTCTTTCATTTTCTGCTTTCCAGACTTTGCTTGGAACTGACCTGCTATATTGTAGCTAAATGATAAAGAATCTTTCTTTCTATGTATTCGCAGCACATTACACTTGTCTACGTTGAGATTCAATTGCCATTCCCTGCACCATGCATCAATTCATTGCAGATCCTCCTGCATTTCAGTACAATTATTCATTGTTATAACCTCTCCATATAATACAGCATCACCCGCAAAAAGCCTCAGTGAACTTCCGATGTTATCAACAAGGTCATTTATATATATTGTGAATAGCAACGGTCCTACGACACTCCCCTGCGGCACACCTGAAATCACTCTTACTTCTGAAGGCTTCTCTCCACTGAGAATGATATGCTGCGTTCTGTTATCTAGAAACTCTTCAATCCAATCACACAATTGGTCTGATAGTCCATATGCTCTTACTTTGTTCATTAAACGACTGTGGGGAACAGTATCAAACGCCTTGAGGAAGTCAGGAAACTCGGCATCTACCTGGGAACCCGTGTCTATGGCCCTCTGAGTCTCGTGGACGAATAGCGCTAGCTGGGTTTCACACGATCGTCTTTTTCGAAACCCACGTTGATTCCTACAGAGTAGATTTATAGTCTCCAGAAAAGTCATTGTACTCAAATATAAAACGCTTTCCAAAATTCTACAACTGATCGACGTTAGAGATATATCTCTATAGTTCTACACATTTGTCCGACGTCCCTTCTTGAAAACGGGGATGACCTGTGCTCTTTTCCAACTTTTTGGAACGCTACGCTCACCGCTGCAAGAAGGGGCGCATGTTCCTCCGTGTACTCTGTGTAATATCAAGTCCAGCAGCCTTTCCTCCTTTGAGCGATTTTAATTGTTTTTCTATCCCTTTGTCATCTGTTTCGATATCTACCATTTTGTCATCTGTGTGACAATCTACAGAAGGAACTACAGTGCAGTCTCCCTCTGTAAAACAGCTTTCGAAAAAGACATTTAGTATTTGGGCCTTTAGGCTGTCATCCTGTATTTCATACCAATTTGATCACAGAGTGTCTGGACATTTTGTTTTGATCCACCTACCGCTTTGACATAACACCAAAATTTCTTAGAGTTTTCTGTCAAGTCAGCACATAGAACTTTACTTTCGAGTTCATTGAACGCCTCTCGCATAGCCCTCCTCACACTACATTTCGCTTCGTGTAATTTTTGTTTGTCTGCATGGTTTTGGCTATGGTTATGTTTGCTGTGAAGTTCCCTTTGCTTCCGTAGCAGTTTTCTATCTCGGTTGTTGCACCACGGTGGCACTTTTCCATCGCATACGATCTTTCTGGGCACATACTCATCTAATGCATATTGTACCATGATTTTGAACTTCGTCCACTGATCATCAACGCTATCTGAACTTGAGACAAAACTTTTGAGTTGAGCCGTCAAGCACTCTGAAATCTGCTTCTTGTCACCTTTGCTAAACAGAAAAATCTTCCTATCTCTTCCAGCGCAGCAATGCCTCCTCGCACTAAGTCACAATAACATGTAGTTCACGTACAGAACCTGTCAGAATCGAGTAACATATCTAAATGCACTGCACTGCAGGGCGATCATACTTAGGACTGCATACATCCGTCAAAAACAGGTTGAGTGCTTCAGTACTACTGCTTCCACACAACTGACTCGTTAGAACTGTTAAGTTTCAACTGATCTTTTCCTTCATTCAAATACAACGCGCCCACGAGGTGCCCCCAAGCCCTAGGTGTTCATTGGCTGAGATACTCACGCCAAAGATCGCCTGTAAAACGTAAATATTTCCCGTGTAACGGAGTGATAACGAAATCGACGAATGAACGGTCGATCATTTTCTTCCGAAAGCGATATGCAAATACGCAGCGTGCGGCGCTTAAATCCGGACAAATGAAACTTCTTTAAAAAAGTAAATTTATTGAAACAAAATACATATGAGAACGAAAATCCTTTTACATACAAGTAGTCGTATCTTTGAAGAATAACATTACTCGACGTAACCCTCTTGAGCCTGAATGACCGCCTACAGTCTTGTCTTGAAGCGATTGCATCCACTTTTTAAAGCAGCGCTGTCCATATTCGCGAATGCTGCTCCGATAGCAGATGCGACATAAGGATACCTCGTCTTATTGGTAACTCTTTCGACTACGCTCCAAACATAGTAGTCGAAGGGTGACAGAACTCCTTTGAACAGAACATGTCAACGTTATCCAAATACCAGTTTTGGACTGAATGGCTCGTATGAGGTCCTCCTCTGCCATCCGACGCATTGTTGCTCGCTTACATTCAATACTGACGCCAATTTCTTCAGTGATTGCCCCGGGTCCTCCAAAAGCAACACCTGAACCTTTTCGATGACTACCGCAATTCGTGACAAGTGTTTCCTCGAATGAGGTTTCCTCGCCGGGGTAGCGGAATCTTCCCCAGACTTCTCCGAAGCATTAAACATGGCCACAATATCCTAAACAGTTGATCTCGGGTACCCGAAAAATCGAACTGTTTCAGTAGGCGAATGCCCAGCGCAAAGAATTTCGATAAACGAGGGTCTTCGGTTCTACTCCGCATTTGTCCTGGCCATTTTTATGCTCTGACTATTTACTACACTCATGCTCATAAATTATGGATAATGCTGATACATGGTGAAACAACGCTCTGGTGGGTGCTTTGCGGGTTTAAATCACCTCGCGGTATGACCATGCGGTGCATTTGACCTGCGGTCGACGCACGATGGCGCTGGCTTCAGTCCACATACGCAGAGGTGTGTTGCTGCATATCAGAGTATGGTGCAGCGAGTAAGTGTACCGATGTTTTCAGACGTGCTAATGGTGACTGTGAGTTGAAAATGGCTCGAAGAACACATATTGATGACGTTATGAGGGGTAGAATACTAGGGCGACTGGAGACTGGTCAAACACAATAGGTCGTAGCACGGGCCCTCCGTGTCCCACGAAGTTTGAAAAAAATTCAAATGGCTCTGAGCACTATGGGGCTTAACTTCTGAGGTCATCAGTCCCCTAGAACTTAGAACTACTGAAACCTAACTAACCTAAGGACATAACACACATCCATGCCCGAGGCAGGATTCGAACCTACGACCGTAGCGGTCGCGCGGTTCCAGACTGTAGCGCCTAGAACCGTTCGGCACGAAGTTTGACCTCGCGGTTATGGTAACTATTCCAGCAGACAGTAAACGTGTCCAGGCGTGACAGTACAGGACGTGCTCAGTGTACAACACCACAAGAAGACCGATATATCACGATCAGTGCCCGCAGACGGCCACAGAGTACTGCCGGTAGCCTTGTTCGGGACCTTACAGCAGCCACTGGAACAGTTGCCTCCAGATACACAATCTACACACGACTGAGCAGACATGGTTTACTCGCCCATAGACCTGCAAGGTGCATTCTACTGATCCCTGGTCACAGGAGACCCGTAAAGCCTGGTGTTAAGAACACAGTTCATGGTCATTGGATCAGTGGTCCCAGGTTATGCTCACAGACGTGTCCAGGTATAGTCTGAATAGTGATTCTCGCCGGGTTTTCATCTGGCGTGAACCAGGAACCAGATACCAACCACTTAATGTCGTAGAGAGGGACCTGTATGAAGGTCGTGGTGTGGGGTGGGATATGATTGGTGCTCGTACACCCCTTGCATGTCATTGGCAGAGAAACTGTGACTGGTCAGGTGTATCGGGACATCATTTTGCACCGGTATATCCGCCTTTTCAGGGGTGCAGTGGGTCCCACCCTCTTCCTGACGGATGATAACGCACGGCCCGACCGAGCTGCCATCGTGGAGGACCTTGAAACAGAAGATCTCAGGCGAATCGAGTGGCCTGCGTGTTCTCCAGACCTAAACCCCATCGAGATCGTCTGGGATGCTCTCGGTCGACTTATCACTGCGCGTCTTCAAACCCCTAGGACACTCCAGGAGCTCCGACAGGCCTTGGTGCAAGAATGGAAGGCTACACCCCAGCAGCTGCGAGACCACCTGATCCAGAGTATGCCTACCAGTTGCGCGGCCGGTGTGCGAGTGCATGGTGATCATATCCCATATTGATGTCGGAGTACATGTGCAGGAAACAGTGGCGATTTGTAGCAAATGTGTTTCGAGACGGTTTTCTCAACTTATCACCAACACCGTGGACTTACAGATCTGTGTCGTGTGTGTTCCCTATGTGCCTATGCTATAGCGCCAGTTTTGTGTAGTGCCACGTTGTGTGGCACCACATTCTGCAATTATCCTTAATTTATGAGCACGAGTGTAGATGCGTATGGCTTTTAAGAACGTAAGTCGCGACCTCCGGCTGAAGTACGATGTTTTGGGAAATTCAAATTGAAATTTATCCGGATTTAAGCGCCGCACCCTGTACATAATCAAAATGAAGCGCGGCTGTATCAACAGACACCTTTACTTTGTACAGCATTGTTACCTTCTCTGGGGATGGGATGACGTTTACACAGAATCGAATCAGTGGCGTCTGCTAACCACAAAGTCGCAATTATCTTCGTAACAGTTCGGCTGCGAACGTACGTTTACTGCGACTGTTTCGCGTCTAGTATCCTGTTACTTTTAACTGTACACCCTGCAGATATATGTGGAGACCGTCTAACTGCAGGAGAAATCGCTCACGAGATGCTGTGGGAGATACAGAGAGATACAAAGAAGGACGCCATGTCGTTGCTGATGATGAGGTACGGTAAGCGCAGAGCCTCCGCAGCTGGAAACACGGAGCAGAGGAGCCAGCAGTTGAGGTTAATGTTGGCCAGCCTGGTCTGTCCGCCCCGGTATGAAATTACGGAGGCTGCCTTTGTAAACACGGCGTTAGCGCCGTCCAGAGTCGGGAGTCACGAACTTCCGGCAGCTCTGGCCTCCCGAGGCCATCTGCAGAAAGTAACGCGAGACTTCAGGCAACACAAACATGGCGCTTGCTGAATAGTCTCGTTGCTACACCCGTCTCAATAGCTCCACGTGTTCTATCTGAAAACTATAGCGACCTTCTTAGATTCGATACACAACTAGAGGTCCCCGCAATGCATTACAGTGGCTCAGTATGGTTAAACGAAAAAGTAAGAAGAGAAAAACACACGTTTCTGATGTAAGTGGGAATTGGATAGACGTCCTAGCTACTTCTCGCCCTGTCTCAGTCCATCTTCCCCTTCTCGTCCCTTTGTCCAGTTTTTCTTCTTCCCCCTCCCTCACTTCTTTCCTCCTTTCTCTGTCCACGATCTCATTCCCCTCTCTCTCCACCTTCCTGCGTTCCTGTCTGTCCATCACCTCCTTTCCACTCTCTACATCCATCTTCTCCCACCACTCACCCCACCGCGTATGCTTCCTCTTCCCTCCCACATAGACCTTTGTTTATTGTTAATGCAAATTCAGGTTTTGTAGTAGCCGATAAGCCACATATCATTAGCCGATAAGCTAGAAATACAACATTTCTGTTTTCTGTGAAAATCGTTTGTGAGGAAGAAAACAAAAAAATGTGTATACGATCTATGTTTAAGTAATGAGAAAAAATATAAATGGAAGAAACAATTGCTCTAACTGCTTAAATGTCCTGCTATCGTAGTTAAAAGCTGCCTGCAACCAAGGAAACAAAACTGCAGATTTAATGCACAGCAGATCCTTTTCTTTCTCGTAATCGGTTTCAACAGAAAACTTGTATTGTTTAAAACAATATATATAGCTATGTTCATCTGAATCTTTAAGAGAGTATCGTTTAAAACATGAAGGAAATCGGTCAAGAACGTTTTCGAGATTTTTTTGTAACAATATCATCCATTTATGCATTGCACATTTATGCATGGTGAATGATCTAAAACTTGCACCGCAGATATTGCGGAAATGGAAAGTGCTATTGATGTGTGGTTTTCACACAGTGGATTGGTAATTAGGGGCTCGTATTGTTAGGAAGTGAACAGATTGTAATATTGCGGGGAAAGTGTATTTTTTGTGCAAACATAGAGATTTTTAAATAAAACAATGCCTATTGATATTAAAAACTGAAAGAACGGTAAATTACAACGTTAGTGCTGCTTTTTGCTGAATTCTAATGCTCCTCGTTTACGGATTACCGTATCTTGCAAAGCTCTAACACCGACATTTGTACAATACCTGTGGAGCATACACTAATACACAAGTGCGTGCATTAGTTATGTGGATTCCGACCAGCAACGAGACAAAAGTCTAGCAAAGGCTGTGTTCAAAATAACCACTAGCGCCGTCTGTACACGCTTACAGTCTCGTATGGAACGAATGCTGCGCTCGTGCTGATATTTCAGCAGTGACCTCAGAGCAGGCTGCAGCGATACGTCGTTGCATATCACTGGGTGTAGTTGCTATGTCCCAGCAGACAGCATCTTTCAGCTTTGCCCACAGAAAAATAGTCTACAGGCGTCAAATCCGGGGAATGGTCTAGCCAAGGTACAGGTCTTCTGCGTCCAATTCAACGATTTGGAAACAATTCGTGAAGACATGCTGTAGTACTTTGTGCACTATGGGCTGGGCAGTCACATGTTTATACCACAGGTTCCTCCTAGTTGCCGGAGGACCTTCTTCTACCATCCGTGGAAGATAGTTTGTTAGGAGGCTCCTATACTTGTTCGCATTCTGTGTTCCGTCTATGAAACACGGGACAATGAACTGATGGTTCACTATCCCACACCACACATTTACACTCCATGGACGCTGAGGTTCCACCTTACGAGGACAACGGGGATTGTCAGCAGACCAATAGTGCACGTTTCGGCGATATGCCTGGTCATTATTGGTAAATGAGGCTTCATCACTAAAGTAGTTTCGTGATACATCTCGAGTATCTTGTAGTAACTGCTATGTACAGAAGTTAGCACGATTCTCATAATCATTTCCATGCAGCTCTCTATGGAAAGAGATGTAATAGGGATGGAAGCTATGTCGATGGAGAATGCGTAGGACAATTGTCTGGCTCATGCCACTTCCTCTTGCGAGTGCCCGGATTAATTGCAACAGCAATAAGGAAATTAATTTCCCCCTCTTACGTCGTCAATTATTTCCTTCTTTTATATTGTCGAGGTGTTATACAACAACTTTCTCGCTCCTAGTGGAAGAAATTGATAAGTAATCGCCGAAATGGTTGACATCTATTGGGATATTTTCCCGCATACGTCATGCATGAACGAACTACATTCTTCGTACACCCTCCACACATCATCGTCGTCTCGGTTTTTTTTGCACTGGCGACTCCATATTGTCCACCCGCGATCTGTAGCTTCGACTGTCACAACCTAGCTGACTAAGAAGTCGCAGTGTATTCAACGAACACATAAATACACGGTAAGCGAACATAACAACGTCGTACGTAGCAACTATGCATGCTGAACGACACAAACAAATGTCGGTGCAGAAACTTTTCAAAATACGATATCTCGTAAACTACGCGCACTAGAACCCTTCATCAAACAACACAGACATTCTAATTTAATCTACATTTACTTTGTTGATATCTGCAGGCATTGTTCGATTAAAAAAAATATGTTTACAAAAAAGATTCACTTTCTATTGTTACAACCTGTTTATAGGCTAATAACACGATCCCCTGACTGCCCACCTATTCTGTGAAGACTGCGCATCAACAGAACTTCCCATTTCCGCAATATCTGCGATGCAGGTTTTGGTTGATTCACCCTGCATATTATACATATTTAAAAAAATAGGTGAGGGAACACGCGAGTTTAACATGCAGTATTGTGTCAAAATTTCAAAGCAATCGACTGTTGGCGTTTTGCAAGCACAAATATATGGAGACTGAATTTTTATATACAGGTTGAAGAAAAAAGCGTCGCACTTGGAGGTCGCCGGCTGGAGTGGCCGAGTGGTTCTAGGCGCTACAGCCTGGAATCGTGCGACCGCTAAGGACGCAGGTTCGAATCCTTCCTCGGACCTGGACGTGTGTGATGTCCTTAGGTCAGTTAGGTTTAAGTAGTTCTAAGTTCTAGGGGATTGATGACCTCAGAAGTTAAGTCCCATAGTGCTCAGAGCCATTTGAACCATTTGAACTTGGAGGTCGGCATGCGATTCCTCGTCAAGATCCAACACAAGAGTTTATCTAGCAAAGTGAGATAGGATGTATTTGTGAAACAAACGAGGAGTGACAACACTATCTCATTCACGTAGACCAAATACCCGTGATATTGCAAGTGAGTTCCAGATATCTGAAAGAATTATTGTTGACTTGTTACACGATGAAGAAGTGCGTCCATGACATTACACGTTACCTCAACGCCAGCCACCAGAACACCACATTCTAGGAGTACGGTTTCGTGAATGGCTTTTGCAGCAGGTGGAAGATAAGGAATTTTTTACAAAACACGTGATAAGGTCCTGACGAATCTAGAGTGACTCGTGACACAACCCATGTGTCACCCCTGAACGTGGCTTTCAGGCACGCTTCGGAATAAGCCTCTGGGCTGAAAACGTGGGAGAAGTGCTTTTGGGCCCTTATCTATTGCGGACATGTTGAGTGTGCCCCAGTATTGTAAATTTCTTTGCAGTATTTTACCCGACGCGTTAGGAAACGTTCCACTCGGTACTCTGTGACAGCTATGTTTTCAGCATATTGGCGCACGGTCACACTTTAGAATGGATGTATTTAACTACTTAAAAGAAGCGCTTACAGGGAATTGGATTGGTTGTGGAGATCCAGTGTTCTGGCTTCCACGCTCCTCGGACCTTAATCCACTAGATTTTTATTTGTGGGGGCACTTAAAGGGAAAAAAAAACTTATAGAAGTTCACCCATGGATTTACACGAGCTAATATCTCCCGTGCATGCCGTTTTGGCAATGGTTGGTGCACTAGTGTTGCATATGGTCCATCGTAGTATGATCCACCGAGTGACAAAGTGTTTGCAGATGCAAGGTATTCGCTTTGAACATCTCTAAAGCGAACGTCGCTGGTACGTATACGTACCGCCTCGGTGAAGAAACGCCTGGATATCAGATGTACAGAATGGAAATATAATTTTTTTTATTTTTTAGACGTACATTTCCTATTTGTCGTCGTTTATAAGCCGGAATGGGCAATATAGTGTGGCCTAAGTACTGTGTTCGTTGGATACGGACGATGTTACTGTATCCACTGTGATTTTCTATTGGGTCATGGACAAAACGAAGTGGTTGTTTACGTCTGTATGAAGTTCATGTTATGTCTTACTGATTAAGTAAAGGTATCAGTAACAGACAGACATACACAAGATTCCATATTGTGGAGGTGTAAAGCGGATACAATTTGATACGTTAATAATGTGTGTGTATGTGTGCGTGCGCGCGCGCGCGCGTGTGTATGTGCGTTTCTCTCTCTCTCTCTCTCTCTCTCTCTCTGTGTGTGTGTGTGTGTGTGTGTGTGTGTGTGTGTGTGTGTGTGTGTGTGTGTGTATTTTGTGCGGTGTCGCCTCTAAAATGCCTCGTGTCACTGTGCAAAATATGTTCAAGTGTGTGAGAAATCTTGTGGGACTTAACTACTAAGGTCATGAGTCCCTAAGCTTAGACACTACTTAAATTATCTTAAGGACAAACACACACATCCATGCCCGAGGGACGACTCGAACCTCGGGGACCAGCCGCACAGTCCATGGTTGCAGTGCCTAAGACCGCTCGGCTAATCCCGCGCGGCGTGTCACTGTGCCATTGGCTCAATGAGACGAGCTCCAGCACAGTTGATTTGTGGGTTGGTTGATTTCGGGGAGGAGACCAAACAGTGAGGTCATCGACCCCATGGATTAGGGAAGGATGGGGAAGGAAGTCGGCCGTGCCCTTTCAAAGGAACCATCCCGGGATTTGCATGAAATGATTCGGGGAAATCACGGAAAACCTAAATCAGAATGGACGGACGCGGGTTTGAACAGTTGTTCTGGAGAATGCTAGTCCGGTGTGCTAAGCACTGCGCCAGCACGCTCGGTCCAGCACGGTCCGGAATTCAAGCTACCTGTTCTTCGCCGCGCTGTACGCAGTTAATGCGTTGCCAGAGCCTCACATTCCAAATTGCATTTCTGTTAAACCTGTTGGTGGAACAAGGTTTTGGGAGAAACACTTTTGTCTTGAACCGGGATGACGAATAGCATGCCGACCTCCAAGTGCGGCATTTTTCCTTCAGCCAGTATAATAAAGCTCTGCAGCTGAGTCGACTTCGACGATAACCATAAAGTATCACATATCTCTTGCACATAAGTCTGTGGCCAGTGATTGAAAGAAAGCGCAGATAACACTGGTCTACAGGTAGTGAGCCTCACTACCACTGACTAGTCTCGTTGACGTCCATCAGCTGTAGAATCCTAGAACATATTCGGAACTCTTAACATATCAAGGTATCTCGGATAAAATGACCTCCTCGATCCAACAAACGAAGATTCTGAAAACATCGCTCATGTGAAACACAACTTGCAGTCTGCCGTCCTGTAAGATATGGATGAAGGAAATCAGATAGATAACATCGCGATTTCAGAAAAGTATTTGCTTCTGTACCGTACCAACGTATGTCTTACATTTTTCGGTTCTACATCTACATCTACATCCATACTCCGCAAGCCACCTGACGGTGTGTGGCGGAGGGTACTTCGAGTACCTCTATCGGTTCTCCCTTCTATTCCAGTCTCGTATTCTTCGTGAAAAGAAAGATTGTCGGTATGCCTCTGTGTGGGCTCTGATTTTATCCTCATGGTCTCTTCGCGAGATACACGTAGGAAGGAGCAATATACTGCTTGACTCGTCGGTGAAGGTATGTTCTCAAAATTTCAACAGAAGCCCTTACCGAGCTACTGAGCGTCTCTCTTGCAGAGTCTTCCACTGGAGTTTATCTATCATCTCCGCAACGCTTTCGCGATTACTATATGATCATGTAACGAAGCGCGCTGCTCTCCGTTGGATCATCTCTATCTTTTCTATCAACCCTATCTGGTACGGATTCCACACCAGTGAGCAGTATTCCAGCAGTGGGCGAACAAGTGTACTGTAACCTACTTCCTTTGTTTCCGGACTGCATTTCCTTAAGATTCTTCCAATGAATCCCAGTCTTTACCGATGATTAATTTTAGATGGTCATTCCATTTAAAATCACTCCTAATGATTACTCCCAGATAATTTATGGATTAACTGCTTCCAGTTGCTGACCTGCTATATTGTAGCTAAATGATAAAGGATCTTTCTTTCTATGTATTCGCAGCACATTACACTTGTGTACAATGAGATTCAATTGCCATTCCCTGCACCATGCATCAATTCTTTGCAGGTCCTCCTGCATTTCAGTACAATTTTCCATTGTTACAACCTCTCGATATACTACAGCATCATCCGCAAAAAGCCTCAGTGAACTTCCGATGTTATCCACAAGGTCTTTTATATATACTGTGAATAGCAACGGTCCTACGACACTCCCCACTCGGCACATCTGAAATCACTCTTACTTCGGAAGACTTCTCTCCATTGAGAATAACATGCTTCGTCCTGTTATCTAGAACTCTTAACTCCAGTCACACAATTGGTCTGATAGTTCATATGCTCTTATTTTATTCACTAAACGACTGTGGGGAACTGTATCAAACGCCTTGCGGAAGTCAAGAAACACGGAATCTACCTGGGAACCCTTGCCTATGACCCTCTGAGTCTCGTGGACGAATAGCGCGAGCTGGGCCTCACACGATCGGCTATTTCGAAACCCATGCTGATTCCTAGAGAGTAGGTTTCTAGTCTCTAGAAAAGTCATTATACTCGAACTTAATAGGTGTTCCAAAATTCTACAACTGATCGACGTTCTGCACATCTGTCCGACGTCCCTTCTTGAAAACGGAGATGACCTGTGCCCATTTCCAATCTTTTGGAACGCTACGCTCTTCTAGAGACCTACGGTACACTCCTGCAAGAAGCGGGGCAAGTTCCTTCGCCTACTCTGTGTAATATCGAACTGGTATCCCAGCAGGTACAGCTGCCTTTCCTCTTTTGAGCGATTTTAATTGTTTTTCTATCCCTCTATTTCGCTATCTAGCACTTTGTCATCTGTGCGACTATCTAGAGAAGGAACTACAGTTCAGTCTTCCTCTGTGAAACAGATTTGGAAAAAGACAATTAGTGTTTCGGCCTTTAGTCTGTAATCCTCTGTTTCAGTACCATTTTGGTCACAGAGTAAGCGTCGGCAATGTAGTATGTGTTTTGGCAAAGTAGGTCGTAGTTGATGGCTGGATGACAAACCTGACGGCAGCACCGCCCCCAGGACGGATTACTTTTACCACACCTGCCTGCGTCTAGACTATTCTTATTTAGCAATTTGAGAACATTTTCTTCAAACTGTTTGCGTTACGTACATCAGAGGCGGGACGCGGGAACCGTCCATGTATTCTCCTAGATGAGTGGCAGAAACCGCTTAAAGACCACATCCGGTCTGCCGACACATCAGCCCTCGTCGTTATTACAAAAGATGGATTCGACACGGTTTCTGGAAGCGGCACAGTGACGCTCCCGAATATCTGGGTGGGTCGAGAAAAGAACGGTTGTGTGGGGTATCAAAGAAAATTCATGACTGCATCAAGGACTGGACGCATGCGGGGGGCAGTGTATCGACTAAAGCGGAAGTAACTTTAGGCGTGGCGCACCGAAATGTGCACTGTTGTTGCTCACGTTGTATATTAATACACTGTGTAAGTAGGCTGTTTAGGTTTTTATGTTGGTAACGCCACGTAGCGCTCTGTATGAAAATCACTGGCTGTGCTGTGTACAGTCTGTGGCTGGTTGGCATTGTTGGAATAGTTGCCATTGTAGTGTTGGGCAGCTGGATGTGAACAGCGCGTAGCGTTGCGCGGTTGGAGGTGAACCGCCAGCAGTGGTGGATGTGGGAAGAGAGATGGCAAAGTTTTCAGAGCGGATGATCTGGACGTGTGTCCATAAGAGACAGTAAATTTGTAAGACTGGATGTCATGAACTGATATATATATATATATATATATATATATATATATATATATATATATATATATAAAGTCATTATATATATATATATATATATATATATATATATATATATATATATAATGACTTTTGAACACTATTATTGTTTGTTCTCTATCAAAATCTTTCATTTGCTAAGTATGCCTATCAGTAGTTAGTGCCTTCAGTAGTTAGAATCTTTTATTAAGATTGTTGTATTGGCGCTCGCTGTACTGCAGTAGTTCGAGCAACGAAGATTTTTGTGAGGTAAGTGATTCATGAAAGGTATAGGTTATTGTTAGTCAGGGCCATTCTTTTGTAGGGATTATTGAAAGTCAGATTGCGTTGCACTAAAAATATTGTGTGTCATTTTAGTGTTGATCAGAATACGTAAAGAGCGAAATGTCTGAGCACGTTCAGTTCTACTCAGCTGTTTGAAAATCAAATAATGTAAGAGGTTTATGAGCACAGTCATTCATAAATTTTTCTAACGGGATGTTACAACTGGCTACGGTCTTACCAGGAATCTCAAATACTTCGCAGATCATGTAGCCGTCTAATACGAATTTCTCTCTGAGTAAGTCTGCAGAAATACTGAATGACATTCTGATAAGGTTTGAAAACGGTAAAAAGTTTGCCGGCTTGCTTTAAATGCACAGAAATGTAGCATTATGGACCGCGCGAGACCTCTACATTTACCTCTACAACATACTCCACAAGTAACCTAACGGTGTGTGACGGAGGGTACTTCTGATTACTTCTTCCGTGTTCCACTCGTGAAAGCCGCATGGTAAGACTGATTGTCGGTAAGCCCCTGTATTAGTTCCTATTTGTCGAATGTCCTCGTCGTCGTTATTTCGAAACGTGTGTGTGAGAGGAACTAATACGTTTCCGGAAAGTGCTCACTTGAAATTTCAATAACCTCTCTGTGGTGCACAAAGCCCCTCTTGCAACGTCTGCGACAGGAGTTCGCTGAGCATCTCTGCACTGTGTCGACTAAACGATATTGTGACGACCCACGCCTCTCTTTCTTGGATCTTCTCCGCCTCTTCTATAAGTCCTACCTAGTAGGGATTCCAGGTAGACATGAAATTCTCAAGAATCGTTCGAACAAGAGCATTATAAGCAGCTTGCTTCGAGGATGAGATTGAAAACTTAAGATTCTTCCTATGTAGCTCAGTCTAGTGTCTGCTTTTCCTGCTATTTGTTTTGGATGGTCGTTCTGCTTAAGGGGAGACGGGAAGCAATACTTATTCCTATACTGCCAATGCTATTTTACCCTTTGAATAGGTACACTTTTCAAAAGAACTATAAGTGATAAAATAATGAAATTTTTACTGCGTATATATAACATACATGCCTCAATTTACAAGTAAAATGACCATGATACCTCGTATTGTTTTGAAAAAAAATTTATTCTTTCACTAGTAACATTTAACTTCATGTGTACATCTGCAGTACAAATTGACCAAATTCCATTTTTCTAACCCGAATAGTTTATCAAATAATGGTACCTGAAAGTAAAAAAGTACAGTTTTGAGAAAAATCCATTTAAAGGTTAGTATTGGAATTCTAGTATAGTTACTGATGAGAATTACTTACCACTAATATTTTCCTTCACCATACTTAACATCATCTAAACCATACTGATCTTTTTTTTTCTCTTGGTCCCTCTTCTTTTCTGTCTGGCTTCTTCTGTAGATTTTAAATTAGCAATATCTGCTTTCTGGATTCTCTCTTTATCTATTTGCACCAAGGATTTTGCAGTATTTCCACTAGATTTTATGCCCAATAATTCCAAAACACCCAGTTTTCCAATTACACCATCACTGAAACATAAAATAGCATCATAAACACCAAATTTGTGGGTTGTAAGCTGAACAAATGCAGAATTCGGTTACCGGTTCCAAATGACGTAATTCACACGTTCGTTTAAACTTTGTGTTTTCTCTTGAAGACATTTCTTCAGCAAGATATCTTTACAAAGGTCTCTAAATGTGGGTTTAATTTCACTCATTACTGATGCAGGTAAAGAATGTTTCTGGTCACATCTGTCACTTCTCCTGTACTTGCACCAAGTGTCAGGATGATTCAGGCAAAGACCGTGCACTGGATTTTCATTTGTGGAAAGCTTATGGATAAAGATAGCCCACACAGCTTTTTTCATGTTTTCTAAATTCCCTACCTTTCTTCTATCTATTTCTATCCATTTCAACATTTGTCAGGCGACCTTTACCACCTACCTTCTTACCAATACTATTTTTTACTTTTCTTTCAATAATCTTCACAACCTGGACACCATTCTCTCCTGGACTTGCTTAATGCACTCTAATTTGGAAATTGTGACATTAGGACCATAGAGCTGTTCTGAAAATACCCAGTCATAGGCCTTGCTGTCACCGTCACCTAAATACTGTGTGTATGTGACACTTCTGTTTGCCACTGAACGATAAAAAATCCCTAGAACTCCTGTTACTTCCGTCCCACCACTTGGACCAGAGTAATTGGTCTCACAGTTATGTTCAAGCTCTTTCTTAGTTCCACTGCCACAAGTTTTGCAGTACTTGCTTAGAACCTCTACATCAATTACCTTCCAGTATAAAATGATGTAGCTGTCACGACGCTATTTAGTGAAATGTGTCCGCGTTTGTGCCAACTGCCATCAAAACATGCACAAATATCACCACTTTCAATGTCATCACTTTTCTTGAGTGCTTCTTCAGCTGCATCCTTCATTGAGAAATTACGAACTTCAGCAACAGCACTGCCAGTAACAATATAGTAGGTCACAAATTTTGCTCGAGGATTTGGAATGTCAGGTAATGTACATAAGAGTTTGCCTGCCTCCATCCCTTTACCATTAGATCCGAGACCATAAACTAGCCTTATGTTGAGCTCGTATAAATTATTATTTGCCATTTTTGATGTCACTGTTGTAGTAACAGCAAACAGCACCACATTTTGTACAAGCCCGGCCGGAGTGGCCGAGCGGTTCCAGGCACTACAGTGTGGAACCGCATGCTAAGGTTCGCCATAATATTTCCAAACGAATGTTCATCTCCACAAGCTGACTGGGAGGGAATGCCTTGAAGACAGTGCAGTCTCTTTCTTGATGTGCTGATTTTCTTTGTCTAACATTCTTGGGTCCTTTGACGCACTAATCTAATTTACCTTTACGTATTTATTTCCTCTGAATTTTAATTTAGGCTGGAATTTCTTGATGAGCGGCTTTTTTATAAAAGCACGCGGATCCAAAGGAAATATAAATCAACACGTACTTCACTCACAACAAACTTTGTTAAGTACAACCATTAACGCTCGGAAACAATAACAAAACACGATCAGAAGAACGAGTATCGATAGTAGATACATGGTAGGAAACATTGAAGCCATAAAACAATAGAATCATGAAATAATACACAGGGAGTAAAAGAATGCTGTGCATTTCTCTGCATGGCGCAAAACGGAAGGCGTGGCATTTAAATGCCAGATTGCACAGAGCGTCAGGAAAATCATCGTACCTCACGAAAAAATAGTCGTATTTATATAAAACAAGAACTGTTTCACGCAGGAAAGACCAGGCATTTCAAATATGCTAAAATTTAAAAATGGAATTTTTGAAACCCACTCGCCTTCCGTCTGCTCTTAAGATTTATCTGGATAGTTACTACTGGATATTTTACGGTAGATACTGTTTCCAGCAATTTGTCATCAACAGAGTACTTGTACAATAATGGATTTCTTTTCCTTATGTATGGCCGTATGTTTTTATGATAAGGGTCAACTGCCAGAGTCTACACTACTCATCAGTCCTTTGTTTCTCAGACTAAAAAGCAATACTGCATCTGGCGTAGCCACTTTCTTATTGTCAAGTGTTTAGGTACTCCGGAAATTACCTTTACACGTGCCGGTTCTGTCCCGTTAAGATCGACGCGTTGCGTCCTGTCTGCAAGGAACTCTTGAATCCAGTCACATATCTAGTCCGATACTCTGTAAGCTGGTGTTTATGTTTTACTAAACTGCAGTGTGCTAATGAGTCAAATACCTTCCTGAAGTCAAGCAATACGGCATCCATCTGAGCGCCGTTGTCTTCGCCGATATGGATCTCCTGGAACAACAGAGCGAGCTAAGTTTCACAAAATCTCTCTTTGCTGAACCCAAGTTGATTTTTATAGAGTAGATTTTCGTTCTCCAAAACCAGCATATTTCCTGAACATAAAACATGTTCCAAATTCTGCAACAAGGTGAAAAATGTAGTATCTTATTAATGAAGTATGATTGGCAGTTATAATCAGTAAATTCATACAAATACATGGGTGCCATGATTTGTAGAAATTTATAGAGAAATGTTCGCGTAAGTGCAGTCGTGGAGAAAGCGGTTCGCAGATTTTGTTGGGTTGGCGGGTACTCTGAAAATACTGTCTGCTTATAAAGGAGACTACTTACAAATTACATGTACGTTTCGTCTTACAATATTTGTGAAGTGTGTTCGACAGATAGAAGGGGGTATGTGTAGTCGCAGCTATGGTTCATTCATGGGAGAGTAGCACAGAAATATTGACAAATTTGAGGAGTTAGTGATATGGTTACCGTGGTAACAACCGCATTGAGCAAGGGAGCGGCAGGTAGTGGGATCCATCAGTTTACATTTTAATAGAGTAATTGTTTATATTTTTCAGACGTCTCCAAGAAAGAAAATTGGCTCAATCATTTAAAGACATATTGCAGTTAAGGACATTATTTAATTATAATTCCAAATACACTGCTATGTTTGACTGATTTTATTTTTACAGTCATTTCATCTGAAAGTAAATGGTACGTAATTTGGACATTATTTCTAGTTTCGTAGGTAATTATTAAATGAATTTCATTATTATACAATTTTACATACGTCTGACGGTTTTGACATCCGTACGATATAGGTGATTCTGTCACTATCTATTTGCTGGTTAATTACGTTCGTTTGTTATTATTGGAATACTATTTGTTGGTTATCAACGTAACTGCTTAAAACGATATGGAGTTGTCAGATTACATATTTATCGGTATTTTCGTGACAGCTTATTTGACAGATAGTCCATCCATATTGTATGGTTACAGGGAGTTCTGTTTATCATTGCTGTTACGTGGGAAATGGACTTGCAACTATCATACTTGGTGTTTTTCTGTGTTATATCCAAATCGGATGTATTTTTCAACTCTTCGCAATATTTTCAAATTTTGGTAGGCCTGTTTTCTTAGTCATTGCTTATATTACTTGTTACTTCATTATGCATACTGACATTGTAATCTGTTTTCGTAGCCGTATTTCGGCAAAGGCAGCGTTTAGCCTTATGTATTCGTCTTTATTCTTTTATGGAATTCAACAATTCTATCTAGTTTTTTTGTCTACTATATTTTCGTTGTTGCGTACTCCTGTCTGCTTGCGTTGCTGTATGGTGTCAATATTGTTTGTACGAATGTATATTTTGTTGTGAATTTAGCTGTAACGTAATCTGCGGTTGTCTCGTATTAATTGTTTTTGTGTATCTATCCGTAATCCTGATGGATAGTTTTAATAACGTGTTCTACATACTGTTACGGGTTGATTTTCTGGTTTAGTGCTTTTTGTTGGCATTTGTGTGTATGTACACAGATTTATATCTCTTGCAGAATGTCCATTAGCAGTTCTTTCAATGTTAGGTGTTAAATTTGGGTAGCTTGTTTTATATTATCCTATAATATACTGTCTGGTGCTCTATATTTAAGTGGTGGAAATTTTTTATAAAATCAGCAATAAGGTACCAAAATTACGTACCGTTTACTTATAATAAAAGCACAGAAATTTAGCAGTACACTTGCAGTTATAATTATACAATGTCCGTAAAAACGTATAGTTTCGCAGAAGCCCCAGAAGGATATAAATATTATAAATATTCAAATTACTTTAGTACAGATTAAACAAAACACTGACAACCAACCACCAATTGTAATTAAATAACAAAATTATTGTAAGTATCTTGACCATTATGGTAACAGCTTGAAATAACCAACTGAAATTAGGAAAGTAGTTTTAAGACCAACATAAGAATAAAAAACACACTTCAGTCCCAGTTTTAAATAATTGGTTCGTAACAAATTAATAGACAGACAAGTTTTAAAAGGAATAGTAATTCCCCTGTATCAATGGCACCGACTCGACACACTATATAAGCTCAGCTCGGCACATATCATGTGTGTGCCTTACAATTACGAATACCTCTATCGTCAATGAGCGACTTGACTACAAAATACAGGAAGGAAAGTTACACACTTGCCACACACTTAAATACATAAGGAATACGACTACTCGGTCGGAAGTAAAATATGAAATGCGTGGAAAGAGGAATTACTAGTTAAGCTGTGCTTTTGCAGTACGTTGGACTTAATAATTCCAAGACACCAATATCATCAGTTTGTGTAACATCAGTGCCTAGTTCGCTCGTAGCTTAATAGAAACAAACCAGAATAAAAATTGATTTTAGCACTTAGAAGAATATATGTGAATAAGTACCACCACAGCTGTATCTTCAGAATGTCTTTATTGTCTCGCACGAGTAGTTTCGGAGACGTGGAGGCACGGAGACATCTGAAGAAAGCTAGGCCAAGTCTAATAGTAACAAGGACTGCATAATATATGCGCCACGGAAGTATAATACTCATTTGTCTGTGGTGGGGCCCGAAACGGTAATGTGCCGCCGAAACTAGTGTGAGAGAATAAAGACACTCTGCAGATACAGGTGTGGTGGTACTTTTTCCCGTATAAGTCATCAGCTGAAGTCCCTCGTCCATGCAATAGGATGGACAATCAAAAACTTAAAGGAATGTTCTACAGAGATACTTCTGATCTCGTCAAAGTAGAATACGACAAAATCGGGTCTCCCACACAACAAGACGCACTGTTGCAGGTTAACAAATGAAGCCTCACCCAATTCAACATAATCCGCTGCGCGGATGAGATGGCCCTGAATCACCAGCCAATGCACCTTAGCAACCTGCAGCCGAATTAAATGTTGCCTGCCAGAAGAAAAAAATGTTGCAGCTGTATGTATCAAAGAAGTAATAAGATCTATTTAGACATGATCCCTTTGACGGCCAACGAACCTCTGTGGGCAGGAGCACACGATTGAAAATCTTAGTCAGTTTTCACCACAGAGCTTTTGAAACAATCTGTCATGGAGTGTATTGCTTCTGAACTTATTATCAGCAGCAATTACATAGTGTAAAGAACTGTGAAGGCGATCGCCAAGGGCTCTTGTTACCAAATTTTTATCTGTTAATGATACAATGTACGGCAATTATGTTTGGTACTGCTTTTTTTTAAATATCAAATTAGCCCAAGGTATTGTCTTACCCTTGATGGAGCACCATCTGCAGTAATTCAAACAACACTCGTATACTGCAGGGAAATATCTGTTTCTTTAAAATTATGTTGCACCACGCCAAATACATATGTTCCCTCTGAATCCGTTTCTCATTTCACAGTAAACAGTAATAAAAATATAATTCTATAAAACAGGTGAACTTTCATTATTTGTAAACAGTTAGTGCAACAGAAATGTGTTCCTAATAAGCGGTCCCCGTAAGAAAAAAAAAATGGTTCAAATGGCTCTGAGCCCTGTGGGACTTAACGTCTGAGGTCATCAGTCGCCTAGAACTTAGAACTACTTAGAACTAACTAACCTAAGGATATCACACAGATTTATTTATTTTATTTATTGCCAAATTATAGACCTGTTACCTGATGATTAAAACAGGTCGTACGTCTGTCTTACAGTTTTCGTTTTTCATCTTTTTACAGTTTTCTTTCCTTTTGTTTTATCTACAACATTTACAAAGAATGATACTTTTCAAAATAACAATACGTTAAGGTTGAAATATAAATAAAATCTTGTTGTTGTTTAAGAAGAATATAAAAAGAAGATAGGACAGATGTGACTGACGGTGAATACCTCGGAATGGTTTCTTCTAGCCGTTGACCGCCAGTCACACACACACACACACACACACACACACACACACACACACACAAATGGCTATTAGTAGATAAGTAATGTTCCTTATCTACTTATTACTAATCCTATGTGTTAACTACTTTAGATGCCCATCCATGTACATCATTTGGTGATTTCTTGGCTAGATCGCCAACACCTTATGCTTATTTACTGTCACATCTCAGCTTCCTCCTCCTGTTCCTCCTCATTGTCTATTTTCGCACATCCATGCCCGAGGCAGGATTCGAACTTGAGACCGTAGCAGTCGCGCGGTTCCAGACTGAAGCGCCTAGAACCGCTTCGCCACGGCGTCCGGTTGTCCACGTGAGAAATCCTTTTAATTACGCTATGTAAAAGTTCACAGTTCCTCTGATGTAGCCACTTTCTTGAAAAGCAAAATAGAAACATTCCAGGGACAAGACGTGCAATATATAGCAACGTAGATAAACAACAGCGTCTTGGTTAAGGGGGTCACGGTGTTGGACTATCGCCGCCCGGGGTGGTCGAGCGGTTCTATGCGCTACAGTCTGGAACCGCGCGACCCCTACGGTCGCAGGTTCGATTCCTTCCTCGGGCATGGATGTGTGTGCTGTTCTTAGTTTAGTTAGGTTTAAGTAGATCTAAGTTCTAGTGGACTAATGACCTCAGAAGTTAAGTCCCATAGTGCTCAAAGCGATTTGAACCATTTGTTGGACTATCAAGCAGGCGAGCCGCGCTCATACCTCCTTAGTGGAATTTTTTTTTCGCTTCTTGCTGTACAGTGTATTCAAATTTGTGTCTGTGTCGTGGTGTAAGGTCCGTTTGCAACAGCGAGATGTACAGAAAGGGCCTATTATGACAGTTGGTTCTGTGCAAGTACTCTACCAGCAGCCGAAAGCAAGTGGCTTTCGAATGGGAACCGCAAACATTTGATGACAAGGCGACCAAGGTGACAAGTCAGCCGACTCCTCCACCGGAAAACACGTTTTGTGTGTCATACACCCCCCCCCCCCCTCCCCGACACTAGTGTCGGTACGTGTGTCATATGATAGGAATCTCTTATCGACCCACCTAACTTGTACCGCCGGTGAGTGAGTGAGATATGCCTACTTGCCCGATTTAGGTGTTCGTATGAATTTGAATGTGATCAATCACAATAAAATTATGAAAACATAATAGCTTGTCACATAAGCTGCAACAAACGAAATAAAAAATTTCAGAATCACACAGTTCCTCTGTGCTCTGTCCAAACGCATGTTTTTAAAGTTTTTTAAGTAGCGTTCCATTCTGGAAGTTTTGATTCTTTAATTTCTTTGTTGTAACATAGTTCATACCCGTTTATTTCTTGTTTTCATTTCCGTGAGACGTCTACGTGTTATCTTGCCTGCTCTCACTATTAATCACGTTTACTCGCGACGGTAACGTGTTCTTGCCACATGATTCATATTCTCTAATCAATGCAGAGTATGCCTCGTGCCAAGACTACAGAAAGAGAACAAACATGTCAGTGACCGGACGGACAGTTCATAATGTTGAGAAAAAGAAAAAAAAAGTCGTCCGCTTTATAGTCAGACACCGTGACCACTTAACCACGACGCCGCAGCTGTTGATCTCTGCTCAATATTATACTTCTCGGGCTTGGACCGTTCAATGTTTCCATTTTTTTTCCTGCAGTTCAGTACACCTTCTTCCTGTTTTCATGGTTGATCTGTGTTCCGTTTTTGACGGACTATCCATTGGGCTATCTTACTACTAAACATGAGCGGGGTCCGACGGGAAATTTCCCTTGATAGTATGAAATGCACCAAATAAACTGAGTGATACTTCATCTTTGCGTAAAATGTCATTCAACACAGTTTCCCGGCAGTTAAAGTCAGTTTATGGAACTGCTGCTTTGCCTTTTTGCTTAGTCAATAAACTAAGACGGTCTGTGATTTCCCTCCAGCGGAAAAGTGCCCAATGGTGCTGAAAAATCGAACCTGGGTCCTCGTGATGGCATTCACGCACCTAGCCGCCACTACTTCTGAGGTTAGTGAGGATCTTATCGCACTGTTCGATGCACTGCACGATAACACTAAGTTGATCAGTGGTTCGAAGAGCAAATTAGAATGTAATAAATCCTTCTCACAGGAGGTTCGGTTCTTTGTTGAGTAAAGGAGCTAAAGACGGTCACCAAAGCAATGAGGCCTTTCAAGCTTGTTTGTTTAAGAAATCCTACTGAGAAGTCTATTGGTGTCATCAAGAGGGAGTACTACAACACGTGAGTGAATGGGCATATTTGTTGACCATTTTGTCCATTGAAGTGGAGGAACATCGTCGGGAGCAAACTGGGTGAAGCATGAGAGGTGTGCACTGCCATTGTCCAGATGGAAGGTAACAAATTCCCAAGCTCCTAACGTTGCAGGAATGTAAAGAGAAAGTACGCAGCACTGACAACTACTGCATTAACAAGTACTTTACGTGTTCAGTCACTGTGAAAGCGGAAGTTTATGTACAACTTGTGCAGGAACCAGACTGCATTTATAAGAGTTAAAGGACGTGAAAGGGAAACCATAGTTAAGAAAGGAGTGAGACATTGTTGTGGTCAATCGGCGATTCCGTTCATTAAGCACAGGGTGCCCATAATTGAAGCTCCCGTTTCAAAACCCTGCAAAATCCAAATTATCGTTAATTTCATTTCTTCCAAGGCGTATCACGCTGAGTGAATAATATGCCGTTGTCGTCATTCTGAGCAGCGATAATCTTTATACAGCGTTTTGCAACTGGGACTTCAGTTATGGACACCCTGTCCATTGCACAATTTGGAGAGGAAATAAAATTCAGGGAGAGGAAATAATAATTCTGACATTTGCAAATGAGATTATAACTCAGTCTGAGACGAAAAATGGAATTGTACCAGCTGTTGAGTAGATTAGATAGCGCCTTGAAAAGAGGGTATAAGATGAAGATTATCAAAACTAAAACAATAGTAGTGGAACGTAATGGAATTAAATCAGCCAGTGTTGAGGGTATAAAATTAGGAAAGGAGACTCTAGAAAAAGTGGTTTGGAAGGAAGGAGATGAGGAACCAGCTGAAGATGGGTCTTGAGTCGTGCTTGGGTAGCTCTATAATGTTCCCGCTTCGCGAGCTTGTGTAGTATGTTGTCCTAATTCTGTCTCTTACCGGTAGCGCCGCGTATCGTATTTGTTTCCGTTCTGTGTCGTGTGGATCTTCGTGGGCGTCGCGCTGATGTTCGTCTTCTGGTGCCTGATGTTTGTTCAGCCCTTCCTGACTTGGCGTTGTCTCTTGCCGTGATATCCAACATGCTTCCCCCGTCTATTCCACCCACAGGTGCTGTCAGCTTCAGGTTCGATACAACCCGTCTCTTTAGAGATACTGTGACCGAGTGGTTCTAGGCGCTACAATCCGAAACTATGCGGCTGGTACGGTCGCGGGTTCGAATCCTGCCTCGAGCATGGATGTGTGTGATGTTAGTGACGTTAGGTTAGTTAGGCTTAAGTTGTTCTAAGTCTAGGGGACTGATGACCTCAGATGTTCAGCCCCGTAGTACTCAGAGCTATTTTTTTACAGATACATGACTTGTTGGGGGAGAAGATCGAGGTTACTACAGATACTTTGATTCGGAAATGTATGTGTTTTCTGGGATGTCTCTTGACCGGCTTCATGTTGACAGGATATTATTACGTCACGGCACACAGGTCGCTTTCGCTCGCCGTGACTGTTCTGTTAGTATGGTTCTTTAGGAGAATGCAGAAGAAGTCTATACAAATGTTCGGGTTTTTAATCTTGCGCCCGAGATAGGGGACAGTTTTCTGAGGTTCAGTCTGCTCAATCATGGTGATGAACATCGTCGAAGGGAATGCTGGTCTGCTCAGCACCGCTTTTGCGTCTGTAGTAGCAGAAATGGTGTTTAATGAAAATATTTCCTTCCCCCGAGATAGGGGACAGTTTTCTGAGGTTCAGTCTGCTCAATCATGGTGATGGACATCTTCGAAGGGAATGCTGGTCTGCTCAGCACCGCTTTTGCGTCTGTAGTAGCAGAAATGGTGGTTAATGAAAATATTCCCTCTCAATTGTTGGTACGTGGCTATCGGGTTCGCATTAGTTCGCAGCTCGTGGACTAGTGGCTAGCGTTGCTGCCTGTGGATCACAGGGTCCCGGGTTCGATTCTCGGACGGTTTGGGGATTTTCTCTGCCATGGAACAGGGTGTTTGTGTTGGCATAATGTCATCATCATCATTCGTGACAGTGGTTCGACTGGACTATGTAAAACTTGTACGGGCGCAAATAACCGTGCAGTTGAGCACCCCACAAACCAAACATCATCGGGTTCGTATTACTCATATCGTCCGTGACCGTGTCAGTTACTTTTTTAGTGAGTGAATTAACCGATTAGTGTCTCACTCACGACACATGCCAGGTCCCATCCAGCCTTTTCACTGGTATCCAAGCCTCAGTGATTGTGAACGTAACCTTATCCCCCGAATTCCAGTCGGCTAGTGTCTATCCCAAGGAAGGCCCTTGTCCGTGACACTCTTTGTTTCGTTCTTTGAATCCTTGCTGGGGTTACTGCCATGCAACTATACGGCTGACCAATACTACGAGAACCATTCTCGGTCAGCGGCGACGCTGATGGCGTCATGGTTCAAATGGCTCTGAGCACTATGGGACTCAACTGCTGTGGTCACCAGTCCCCTAGATCTTAGAACTACTTAAATCTAACTAACCTAAGGACATCACACACATCCATGACCTAGGCAGGATTCGAACCTGCGACCGTAGCAGTCGCGCGGTTCAGGACTGAGCGCCTAGAACCGCTAGACCACCGCGGCCGGCTGGCGTCATGGCTTTAGAACGAAATCCTGACGTCATTTTCGGGCTCAAGAATAGATTACATTTTTTTCTTCACCTTGCTGGTGTCCACATTAATGATCGCAAATGCACGTCCCTGCCGTTGCGTGGTTTTAACCAAGATATAATTCCTCGGACGACGGCTGTCGATCGCCACAAGTGTTTGGGGTTCATAGTAGATCGCAACCGTACCAAAATGGTGGCACGTAACTGGTGAGAGGTTTCGACTCGTCTTCAGAGAGCCACTCTTGAACACAAACGCCCTTCTTTTAGTCTCGTACACCAATTATGGGACATAGAAATCTATATTTTCAATAAAGTGTATTACACTGCACAATTATTCCCGCTTCCCGCGATGATGGCCCACAGACTCTAACAGCTATCCTTTCGATTCTTGTAGCGATGATACATGTTTCGACTACAGTTTGAAATGGTGTCTAGGCGCCACAAACTCGGAGCATTAGATCTTCCCTGTGCTAAAGGGGGTGGGGGATGGGTTCCATCTTATTTCTGCGACGAAATGTCTTAACATGTACATAAGAGCCGTATTCCATTAAATCTCATTTATTTTCTTCGTATTCCAATACATATCGTTTGTTTTCTTGCATACAGCCGGTCAGTCTGGCCTCCCGTTTTTTATTTTGGACGAATACTCCCTAAACCGCGACATGTACGCGAATATTTTGTAATTATCAGTTTCTTAGGTGCTGATATCCTTTCAACCGGTGACTTATTATTCCGTTGCGGTCAACCATATCGCCTCTCCATCTCCTGAAATAGCTTCCCCATCAACATCCTGGGAAACTGTCTGGTCTCATCTTAGTCTTCCTATATTACCGACGGAGATCGCTTCGTCGTGGAATAGGGTCATTCATCTTTTGATACCGACTGACCTTTTTGGCATAGGCCTTCGTCCCTTCGTCTGGCTGATCATTGTGATGGATGTCATCACACTGATAGCTCACTTAACCGGCCGGTCTCTTGTGGACGGGATACTTGGCTCTGGATTCGTCGAAACTTGGCTGTTCTTTCCCTGGCCCTGAATCCGCTTTATCGGATGAATTTCTTATTCGTCCTTGCGTATTCTTTCTCCTCGGACGAAAATGAATACGATTATCAGGTTCCTGGGTCGCTACGTCCACTACTTTCTTGAAAGGAGGAACAGCTGTGATCCCTGTGTCTTTCAACGGTATCTGGAGACCGCGAGTTGGAAGCGGCTGATGTTCAGATGACATTGAGTGCTTTTCGCAAATGTGTTTTATATTGTTTTTAATCAGGTTGTTCCCCTGTTGCGCGAAGCCTTGTTTGTTCACTTTTCTTCAAATGGTTCAAATGGCTCTGAGCACTATGGGACTTAACATCTATGGTCATCAGTCCCCTAGATCTTAGAACTACTTAAACCTAACTAACCTAAGGACAGCACACAACACCCAGTCATCACGAGGCAGAGAAAATCCCTGACCCCGCCGGGAATCGAACCAGGGAACACTTTTCTTCCTTAGACACATAAAAAATAGAAAAAAAATAAAGAAAAATAACAAATACAGAAATAAAAAATTAGACAATAGGTTGTGAGCTAGTTTACTGATTACTCAGACTCTATTTCTCTTATTTTGTTACTAATAACTACTTGTTTTCTCAAACTGCAGCTCATGCTACATGACTAGCTTCACAGAGCAATCAACCCTTCGATCTCCGTGTTTTGTGATGTCGTGGTGACGTCCAGCACCTTTGCAGCCTAACTCATTGTTTCAACACTTTGAGTTACTTGTTGATGCTCAGGGCGTACCAGAACAGCCGAGCAGATTCGCAGTTGCCTAGATGCTCTTTCTAAGGTTCCAGGCTATAACAATCTACCCTTTGTCAAAGGTGCTTAAGTCGGTGTTTTTTTCTATTATGGAGTTCGAAGCACTGTTTGATGTGTGAACCATGATAGGTGACAATGTGTGGCAGACGACAGACTGAAATGCTGGTGCATCAGCCTTTCAGAACACACCGTTCAGCACACATTGTAGAACAGTTGGCTCCTCGCCAGACGGCCAATAAAGCTTCCCGTAGAGTCCCAATTACGACTGCAGTGGGCGCAGGATCTTCGAGATTGGGCCGTAAATCAGTGGAAAAGTGTTGCCTCATCGGCTGAATTACATTTCTTGTGACACCAGGTCAATGGTCCTCGTTAGGATACGCCGTCATCCCGGCGGACAGCTACTCGATATACATATGCATCGGCGTGCACACTACCTCATCATGTGTCATTAATGACACAAGGCGGCATTCAGCCTCATGGTGGGCAGTTGTTGTTGGTCATCAGTCTTCTGAGTGATTTGATGCTACCCGCCACGAATTCCTCTCCCGCGAAAACCGTTTCATCTCAGAGAAGCACTTGCAACCTACGTCCTCAGTTGTTTGATAGACGTATTACACTCCCTGACATCCTCTAGAGTTTTTGCCCTGATGTTTTAACACATTTCTTATCATCCCGTCTCTTTTTTTTTTATAAGATCTTTCCATACGTTAGTTTCTTCGATGATTCCACTGAGAACCTCCTTAGTCTTTACCTTGTCTGTCCACCGAATTTTCAACACTCTTCTGTGGCACCAAATCTCAAATGTTTCGAGTCTCTTCTGTTCCTGTTTTCCGACAGTGCATGTTTCATTAGCATGCAATGCTGTGCTCCAAACGTGCATTCTGAGAAATATGTTCTTCAAATTAAGGCCTATGTTTGACACCAGTAGATTTCTCTTGACCAGCAATGCCCTCTTTTTATGTCTTCCTTCCTTCTAAGGTAGCAGAATTGCTTAACTTCGTCTCCTTCGTGTTAACCAATTCTGGTGTTTTCTCGCTACTCTGATTTCTTCTACTTCTCATTACTTTAGTCTGTATTCTGTACTCATTAGACTGCTCATACCACTCAACAGCTACCCATACGTGCGCGTTTAATTTGGCCATTACTCGTAAATTTCACGTTGTAAGACATTATACGTTGTGCGATCATTTTTGTTTCAAATTTGCAGTCTTGACAGTGAGCTTCCCTTACCTGTACAGCACTGGGGACCGAATCTGTAGCAGCTTAGTGATATGCTAACAGCTCAAGCACCACCTTACAGTACATCACTGATTGTGTAGGTTCCTTTTAGTCAATTGCGAGGATCTCAGCTTCCAACTAATGAGAAACAGATAGCCCCTACACGACGTACGGTACGTGATGTGAGGTAGGTACGAGCTGACAGAGCTGGTAGCCCCAGCGGCCGCGTCCCAGGGCTAATCTGCGCCATCCGTCTGGCGCCACGCTGTGCGCAGGACGATGGCAGCGCCACAGTGGAAGCCGCCCGTCCCGTCCCGTCCCGTCCCGGCCCGGCGGGCTGAGTGGATAATTCGCCCGCGCCCGCGCCCGCAGCCAGCCATTACCGGCCGGGCTCGCGCACAAAAGAAGAATCCCGGCCGCCTTTGTGGGCGCTGAGAGCAAAGTGTTTCCGCGCACCGCATCATCCGCCCGCGCGCAACTTGCCCGGTAATCCGACCACTCGCGGGTCGGACCGGCCGACGGCCCAGCTGCCAGCTGCCTGCCGTCTGTTCCCTCCTGCTGACGCTGCCGCGACCGCTGCCGGCCGAGTGGATACCGTGAGATGTCTGTCTGTGTTTCTACATCTACATACACACTCCGCAATCCACCATACGGTGCGTGGCGGAGGGTACCTCGTACCACAACTAGCATCTTCTCTCCCTGTTCCACTCCCAAACAGAACGAGAGAAAAATGACTGCCTATATGCCTCTGTACGAGCCCTAATCTCTCTTATCGTCTTTCCGCTAAATATAAGTTGGCAGCAGTAAAATTGTACAGCAGTCAGCCTCAAATACGGGTTCCCTAAATTTCCTCAGTAGAGATTCACGAAAAGAACGCCTCCTTTCCTCTAGAGTCTCCCACCCGAGTTCCTGAAGCATTTCCCTAATACTCGCCTGATTATCAAACCTACCAGTAACAAATCTTGGAATCCCCCCTCTGAATTGCTTCTATGTCCTCCCTCAATCCGACCTGATAGGGTTCCCAAACGCTCGAACAGTATTCAAGAATCGATCGTGTTAGTGTTTTATAAGGGGTCTCCTTTACAGATGAACCACATCTTCCCAAAATTCTACCAATGAACCGAAGACGACTATCCGCCTTCCCCACAACTGCCATTACATGCTTGTCCCACTTCATATCGCTCTGCAATGTTACGCCCAAATATTTAATCCACGTGACTGTGTCAAGCGCTACACTACTAATGGAGTATTCAAAAACTACGGGATATTTTTTCGTATTCATCTGCATTAATTTACATTTATCTATATTTAGAGTTATCTGCCATAATTTACGCGAATCACAAATCCTGTCCAAGTCATCTTGTATCCTCCTACAGCCACTCAACGACGACACCTTCCCGTACACTACAGCATCATCAGCAAACAGCCGCACATTGCTATCCACACTAACCAAAAGATCATTTATGTAGGTAGAAAACAACAGCGGACCTACCATACTTCCCTGGGGCACTCCAGATGACACCCTCACCTTCAATGAACACTCACCATGGAGGACAACGTACTGGTTTCTATATATACGAAGACAGTAACTTGGTAGACTTTAACTATATATATGAAGACAGTAACTTGTTCTCGAAAGAACAGTTACTGTTGATGACCGCGCAGCTTTTCCCTGGAGTAAATGATGACTAACTGAAAACCTCAGCTGCCGACAGATGTTGTTGATATACGTCGATGTGTTTACTCCAGGGAAAAGCTGCACGGTCATCAACAGTAACTGTTCTTTCGAGAACAAGTTACTGTCTTCATATATATAGTCAAAGGCTACCCAGCCATTGACCTTCGTCTGTGCGAATGCGCACAGGTTGCCCAAACTCTTACGGGATTCGCCAAAGCGTGCGCGAGTAATGAGTGGGTGGGCAAATGTCTATAAGGTACAATACATATGTAGAATTCTGGACAGTTGGGAATGTGAGTCCCAAGGGAAGCGTGCAAGTGATAAGTCCCTGCATTTGCGTTATTCATCTGTGTCCTCGGTGGCTCAGATGGATAGAGCGTCTGCCATGTAAGCAGAAGATCCCGGGTTCGAGTCCCGGTCGGGGCATGCATTTTCAGCTGTCCACATCGAAGTATATCAACAACACCTGTCGGCAGCTGAGGTTTTCAGTTAGTCATCATGTGCTGGTTTCTATTACTTAAGACGTCTTCGAGTCACTCAATATTTGGGAACCAATCCCATATGCTCGTACCTTAGTTGGGAGTCTGCAGTGGGGCACCGAGTCAAACGCTTTCCGGAAGTCCAGGAATATGGCATCCGTCTGACACCCTTCATCCGTGGTTCGCAAGATATCATGTGAAAAAAGGGCGAGATGCGTTTCGCAGGAGCGATGCTTTCTAAAGCCGTGCTGATGCATGGACAGAAACTTCTCTGTCTCAAGGAAATTCATTATATTCGAACTGAGAATATGTTCGAGAATCCTGCAACAAACCGATGTTAAGGATACGTACATATGCTTTCATGGCGACGTATATTGACGAAATTATCTCCAGCCTCCAGGAGCGTCTTTTGGCAACTGGTAAGATTAGCCGGCTCATAAGGAGGCATGAAATTGTTTCGGTCTTGTAGACTAGAACAAAAATTCGACAACTATACAAAATAACAGGTGGCTGGGTGTACTGCCGTGTGTACTGATGAGCAGCACCGTGTGAAATACGAGACGTATTTCCGCTTACTTTGTAAGGTGCCAGGACATGGGCACTTACACGTTAGCTTACCAACATTGGTATTAGAATGAAATTTTCACACTACAGCGGATTGTGTGCTGATATGAAACTTCCTGGCAGATTAAAACTGTGTGCCGGACCGAGACTCGAACTCGGGACCTTTGCCCGCCAGGAAGATTCATATCAGCGCACACTCCGCTGTAGAGTGAAAATCTCATTCTAGAAACAACCCCCCAAGCTATGGCTAAGCCATGTCTCCGCAATATCCTTTCTTTCAGGAGTGCTAGTTCTGCAAGGTTCGCAGGAGAGCTTCTGTAAAGTTTGGAAGGTAGGAGACGAGGTACTGGCGGAATTGAAGCTGTGAGGACGGGGCGTGAGTCGTGCTTGGGTAGCTCAGTCGGTAGAGCACTTGCCCGCGAAAGGCAAAGGTCCCGAGTTCGAGTCTCGGTCCGGCACACAGTTTTAATCTGCCAGGAAGTTTCAACATTGATATTAATAATAAAGGGACTGGCAAGGGCATCAGATAATGACTCTATTGAATTACGATAAATATGAGGCACTCTCGAGCAGTATTCCCTGCAAGTCTGCATGACTGAGCCACTAACTTAAAGCGTTGGTGAAAAGTGTCGGCAGCTGAGAATTGTGGAATATAAAGTCTGCAGCTCGCCGGACCGCCGTGGGCGGCAGGTAGCGGTCACTGGAAATGCGGGACAATACGGCGCTTTTGGGGGTAGCCCGGCATCGGGAGTCACCTGTGCTGGGCAACATGTGGCGTTTGCGTAGGTGCGTTATGACCTAATCTATCATTGGGTAGACCTCAGAAATGCCGTTGCAGGGATTTCGGCGATGATAAAGCGTTCGACATTGGCCGCAACTGAGTATTCTTCCGCCGCGTTTTCGTACGCGTGGTAGACGGGAGGATTGTGACGAGAGTGGTTTCGACTTCAGCCATCGAGCGGTACGCACTTGGCGTCTTGGCCATCGTCTTCGAAAGGAGATATACGGTATGTATCGCAGCACTGCACCAACGCGTGTTCCATGCAGAGTTGTGTGGTTAGAGCTCTTTGCGTGCTCAGAAGGGAGATTTTCACCAACGCTTAGCCACTTCCAACAACTTAGCTACTATTCTTGATCTGGTAGTTACCCTTGCGAGGTGCCGAGTATTTATCAACGTAGGTGCCGGTAATAAGGGCGCGTAATTGCAAATTGTTAATGTGCCATTCTCAGGATTGTGTTGGTGGACAAGGAAATTCACATTTTTATGTAAATTTCGTCAGTTGTGGGGGATATCAAATTAAAATGGCACTATTAAAATCGAATTGTGGACTTAATTTACCATGTCCCAGTAAGCTTTACATGTACTCTAGTCCCTGCACAGCTTGCCCAGACGGGAAAGAAAGAAGGTTTGCGGTCTTCTATGTCACCGACGGACAAATAAGCTTTCAACTTATCCTCAAAAATCGCCAGTAGTAGAGCATTCGGCTGGATATTCGGTGTTATACACTGCCAGGGGAAAGAAACCTCTTAGAGGTTTGCAAGTCGCTCAAGATTATTGTCACAACAGTGTATTTGGAGTGCATGACTACACTTACAGATCAATATCATAAGCAGTTCTGAGGTACCAGGTATCGACACATGCTGAAACACCCATACCAGTACGTGATGTAGCCGCAACTGGCGACAGTGCAGGCGCTGACTCTGGCATTCAGTCTATCGTGCAGATGGCGCGTACTGTCCTCGGATATGTTGCGCCAAGCATGCTCGACCTATTCAAATCGTGAGAGCTGTTGGTTGACGAGTAGCAAGAGTCATTACTCTTCCCATTATATCCAAATCTTGTCAATTGGAGACACGTCCGGAGGTCATGCTGGCCAGGAAAGATGCTGCACGTCTCACAGACAATGTTCAATTTCAGTGAGTGGGCGAGTATTGTTCTGTTGGAAGAACACATCACCTTCCCGTTGCAAGAATGGCAAAACGTTCTGCACGTACTGAGCACTCGTAAGCGTCCTCTGCAGAAACGTCAAAGATGAACGGGAGTTGTAGCTTATCGCACACCGGACCATAAGGTCTGCAGTGTGGCCAGTGTGTCTTGGACAAATGCACTCTACGCGACGGCGCTCACTTTTGTGTTGGCAGAAGAGCCAACACCGTGTTACGAGTGGAGACCGAAACGCACGCGTTTTAGCTCACGTACGCTGTCGTGAGGAGGGAAGAACTATACTGACGTGAGGTCTGGAACATTAGAAGGAATGAGAGTTCAGAAAGCGGACGTAATTAGTTTGATACTTAACTGTAATCCATTAATGATGAACGTCACTCTTGACGGTACATAATTCACAATATTATCTGTTCAGAATGCATTCTTGAAGATAGTAACTGAATATGGTGCTTTGCTAGGTCGTAGCAAATGACGTAGCTGAAGGCTATGCTAAACTGTCGCTTGCAAAGTCGGCTGTACAACTGGGGCGAGTGTTAGGGAGTCTCTCTAGACTAGACCTGCCGTGTGGCGGCGCTCGGTCTGCAATCACTGATGCCGAAAGAACGGGCCTGTGCGGGAGTCTTTAAGACCTGGTGAGAAGAACACTCTACGCAAAAACCTTGTAGATCCAAAAAACGTACTCCTACCTCCTCTACATATAAAGTTAGGCCTAATGAAACAGATTGTAAAGGCTTTACCTAAAGATGGACCATATTTTAAGTCTCTGCGAAAAGTTTCCACACCTTTCAGAAGCTAAACTAAAAGAAGGCATCTTTGTCGGACCTGACATTAGAAAATTGATGTCTGTTGTTAACTTTGAATCAACAATGACCTTAAATGAGAAAGAAGCATGGGCATCATTCAAGCAAGTCGTTACAAAGTTCTTAGGACCTGAAAAAGTCCGGAATATGTTTCTATTATAGCTACAGTGTTAAAGAAGTTTAAAACTTTAGGACGTTTAATGAGCCTGAAAGTTCACTTTTTGAACAGTCGCCTTGATTACTTCCCGGACAGTATGGGAGATGTTAGTGAGGGGCAAGGAGACGTTTACACCAGGAAATTAAAGTGATGGAAAAACGCTACCAAGGCCGCTGGAACACCAACATCGTGGGGATTACTGTTGATAACTTCACCGAGAGGTTCAAGCGACTCATCGTACAGAAACCTACACAAGAAGCTTCAAAGAAAAATAAGAAGGAAAATACAAACCAATTCCAGTTGACAAGTGAAACCTGTATTAACACGTATCCCTGTTTTAGTAGTTTACTGTAAATACAAACCATGCTTATGTTGTAACAGAGCGTTTCATTAATTTCCCCGTACCGTATAGCATACGATTTTTATATTATATGATGAAAAGCATATTGCTCGAAAACTAAGAGTGATTCATAAAAACTAAGGCACGATTTGGATTCAGCTCATAATAATCTACACTCCTGGAAATGGAAAAAAGAACACATTGACACCGGTGTGTCAGACCCACCATACTTTCTCCGGACACTGCGAGAGGGCTGTACAAGCAATGATCACACGCACGGCACAGCGGACACACCAGGAACCGCGGTGTTGGCCGTCGAATGGCGCTAGCTGCGCAGCATTTGTGCACCGCCGCCGTCAGTGTCAGCCAGTTTGCCGTGGCATACGGAGCTCCATCGCAGTCATTAACACTGGTAGCATGCCGCGACAGCGTGGACGTGAACCGTATGTGCAGTTGACGGACTTTGAGCGAGGGCGTATAGTGGGCATGCGGGAGGCCGGGTGGACGTACCGCCGAATTGCTCAACACGTGGGGCGTGAGGTCTCCACAGTACATCGATGTTGTCGCCAGTGGTCGGCGGAAGGTGCACGTGCCCGTCGACCTGGGACCGGACCGCAGCGACGCACGGATGCACGCCAAGACCGTAGGATCCTACGCAGTGCCATAGGGGACCGCACCGCCACTTCCCAGCAAATTAGGGACACTGTTGCTCCATGAAGCTGGGCTACGGTCCCGCACACCGTTAGGCCGTCTTCCGCTCACGCCCCAACATCGTGCAGCCCGCCTCCAGTGGTGTCGCGACAGGCGTGAATGGAGGGACGAATGGAGACGTGTCGTCTTCAGCGATGAGAGTCGCTTCTGCCTTGGTGCCAATGATGGTCGTATGCGTGTTTGGCGCCGTGCAGGTGAGCGCCACAATCAGGACTACATACGACCGAGGCACACAGGGCCAACACCCGGCATCATGGTGTGCGGAGCGATCTCCTACACTGGCCGTACACCACTGGTGATCGTCGAGGGGACACTGAATAGTGCACGGTACATCCAAACCGTCATCGAACCCATCGTTCTACCATTCCTATACCGGCAAGGGAACTTGCTGTTCCAACAGGACAATGCACGTCCGCATGTATCCCGTGCCACCCAACGTGCTCTAGAAGGTGTAAGTCAACTACCCTGGCCAGCAAGATCTCCGGATCTGTCCCCCATTGAGCATGTTTGGGACTGGATGAAGCGTCGTCTCACGCGGTCTGCACGTCCAGCACGAACGCTGGTCCAACTGAGGCGCCAGGTGGAAATGGCATGGCAAGCCGTTCCACAGGACTACATCCAGCATCTCTACGATCGTCTCCATGGGAGAATAGCAGCCTGCATTGCTGCGAAAGGTGGATATACACTGTACTAGTGCCGACATTTTGCATGCTCTGTTGCCTGTGTCCATGTGCTTGTGGTTCTGTCAGTGTGATCATGTGATGTATCTGACCCCAGGAATGTGTCAATAAAGTTTCCCCTTCCTGGGACAATGAATTCACGGTGTTCTTATTTCAATTTCCAGGAGTGTATAAAGATCAGCTATCAAAGTAAAAAAAGTTTTTCAAAAAAAATTTTTCGTTGGTCTGTGTTATTGATGAAATCGATATTATGCTGAAAGGGCTTTTTCAGGGAAGCTCAAAGCACCTTAAAGTGGTTATGAATGCCTGTGTTCGTTATAGCTTTGATGTTTGACTCTTTGATCATATTTGACCATCTCGTGCTCAGCAGTCCTGAATTCGAGCAGATAAGTGCAGATATTTCCGTACCCTCCGTCTTCTCTGCAGTCTTACCAACGTAATCTGTACCCCGCATTTCTCCTCGACTTTAAGCTCTTGTCTGAACGACAAGGAAGAGAAACACCCCTCCCCATCATAGCAAAATCCTATTTGTCCCACGTCATCGTTCGCCCAGTTTCTCGAAGTCCATCTCAGTAGCAGGAACACGAATCTGAAACAGCTTTCCGCAGAATATTAAAGACCTGAATAACATCTATAGCTTCAGAAGACAATTAATGTCAAATCTCTTGAAGCAATAATAATGATTACCGTTATCCCCGTAAGTACTAGTTACTCATGTAGATCTTCCCTTCCATCCAAATATTCCACGTTTCCCAGTGTTATTAGCTGGTATAGTCTTAAATTTCCATTCTCCAGAAGTAACTATTTCAAAAAACATCTGCTTTGGACAACTATATATTGTTTTTGTATCCGCCACCATCATTGTAGTTATTACTGTCATTCATCTTCTTCTTCTTTGCGGATGGATCACTTAGGATCACGCGTAGTCAACATTTGTTGGCTTTCCTTTTCGCCCAGTATTCCTTCATAAGCAACGAATGGGCTAGCTTCCGTTGAGTAGACCACGTCCGTCCGTTAGTTTTTCTCTCTTCTTCCTCAAAACCTTGTGTATTTGTGATTTTTCTGATTTCATTTCTATGATGTAGATTCGGAGACCCAAGTTCTCTTAGGTCTTTTTCCGTCTGTCTGTATCAGTTCGGCCTTGTAGTTTTGTTCTTTAAAATTGTATGGATTTTGTGGGTTAACCTGTTTGAGTCCATTCTTTCTAAATGCCCCATGTATTGGATTATTCTCATGCGCATTGTGTCTGTTATTTTGGAGATATTTTTATATATTTCTGCATTGGGTTTTGGATAATGCACATCATCTTTAGTTCTTGGTCCTAGGATTTTCCTCATTATTTTACGTTCTTTCACTTCTAATTCCCCTTTTAGTGTTCTATGTTGAAGATTTAGTGTCTCAGATGCTTACAGAGCATCGGGTTTAATTGCTGTTGTATAGTGTCGTATTTTGCAGTTCCACGAGAGACTTTTTTTGTTGTAAACGGTTTTTGCTAACTGAAACGCCGTCTCCATTTTCTGGTGTCTTGATCTGACAGATTTCTTTTCATTACAATTTTCTGCATTCCATTCACCTTAATATTTAAATTCTTTCACTCGAGAGATGTAGTTACTACCAATTTTGAGATCAGAAAGTGCATCTTTGATTGGTCATAAATTTTGTTTTTTCAAATGACATTTCTAATCCTATTTTGCTGCCTTCTAGCTGTTTCTGTCCATCGGTACTGTCTTGGACAATCAGTGCCATGTCGTCAACAAATGCTAAACAGTCTAATTCTGCGCCCTTACGTTTTGTTCCCAGTCTGTGTGCTGGTGCACCTGCTTTTCTCCGTTCTCGAACAGCTTTTTCAAGAGCACAATTGAAGAGCACTGGGGACATTCCATCCCCTTGTCGTACTCCTGTGTCTCTTTCAAATTCTGTGCTCAATTCTCCTATAAATTTTACTTTGGATTTGATCTGCTTGAGTGTGTCTCTTATGATGTTTGTTGTCTTTCGATCTAGTCCAAATTCTGCTAACACTTCAAAAAGGGATTCTCGGTCTATACTGTCATATGCTTCTTTAAAGTCGATAAACTTGATGATATAAATTTTGTTTGAAGTACTATGCAAATATTTCATTGAGTTTTTCAAGTTAAGGATTTGTTCTACGCATGATCGATCTTTTCTGAATCCACCTTGGTACTCACCTAGTTTTGAATCCAGCTGCGGTTCTGCTCGGTTTATTAGGGCTTTAGACAGAATTTGGGATGTTATTGACAATGAAAAGATTCCACTATAGTCGTTGGAGTCTCTTTTACTTTCCTTTTTTGTACAGGCGATGTGTGATAGCTGTCTTCCAATCTGTGGGGATTTTTTCAGTTTTCCAGATTTTATCGATAATTTCTTTGAGTTTTGCAGTAAGATTTTCTCCTGCGTTTTTTCACAACTTTGCGATGATTTGGTCTTCTCATGATGCTTTGTAGTTTTTGAGTGATTGAATTATCTCTTTAATTTCCTGTAATCTTGGTGGCTTTGATTCTGGGTTTCATTGTGTATGACGAAACTCAAATTTTTCTGCAGGCTTTCTACAATTCACTAATTTAGAAAAGCATTTTGCAAGAATTTCACAGTTTTCGGTGTTGGTATGGGCAATTTTCCCATGTTCATTTTTGAATTGGAGTGATGGAGGAGAGTACTTTGTTAATTTTTCTTTCAGTACTCTGTAGAAATTTCGGGAAATGTTTTTCTTGAAATCATTTTCTATGTCTTGCAATTCTTTCTGTTCGTGTTGTTTACTGACTGTTGATATTGCTTTTGGGATTGTCTTCCTTATATCTTTGAGATCTTCCACGGTCTTTTGATTTTAGTTGTAGAACCAATTTTGCCACTCCTGTTGTCTGAGATTTATCAGTTGGTCACACTCATCTGTCCACCATGGATGTTTACATGTTATTGTTTGCGGTGCTACAGTTTCAGCTGCTTTTAAAAGTACTGCTTGCAGTTGTTGCCAATTTTGTGGTTTTAAATTTTGTGTTTCTTTTATGAATTGTTCATTACCAATTATCTTTTGTACATCATATTTACGGTGTGGAGACTTCTTAGTGAATTTTCTTTTTTTTCTGGAATGACATCTAGGGAGAACTTATCTGGGTAATGGTCGGAATCTACGTCTAGTCTGTTAAGGACTACTGCATTTACGCGGCAGATGATTACATGATCCGACTCATATTCACCTAGTAATGGGTTAGGTGAGATCCAAGTTATGGTTTTCGAGGCTCGTTTCTTGAAAAATGTCCATCTGAAAAAGAGGTCGTGGTTTTTGCAGATTTCAATGAGTCGCATGCTATTCCGGTTGGTCTGTGTATGCTCTGACCATTTACCTACCCAATATTGATATTTATTTTCTTTACCAATTTGTGCATTGACATCACTCTTAAGGATTTTGACATGGTTGTTTGGAATTTTTTGGAAAGTATTATCTAATTCGTTCCCGAATTCTTCTACTTCTTCTACGTTGTTTTTGTTAGTGATGTTACCTGGTAAATGTCCGTTGATTAGAGTGTGTATCTTATTAACTTATTTTATTGTTGTTGTGGAGAGCTAACCCGAGTAAAATTTGAAAGTCGTGACTGAATCAAGTATCGATGTATCAACTGTAAATCCTGTTCCAAATTGTGGAAAATTTACCATGCCTCGTTTTCCGGGTTTTCCTTTGTATATCTTGTATTCTTCTGAATCAAAAGGACTTTCATCTGTATATCGTGATTCCTGAAATGTGATAATTTTGATTTTACATTCTCTGGATTTGTCCAGGATGTTTTTAGCTTTCCCATTTTTAAGAGAGAATGTACATTAAATGTCATTAGCCAAATTCTCGATTTTTGTTTGATTTTGTTATTATGTGGTTTTGAGGCACTCCGATTTACCTCCATGCACACTTCTGTGGTCTCCCCAGAATCCGAATAGACCACCTGCGGTTTTTCAACCGTGGGATTTGACCCACTGGGGTAATTTGTCTTTGAAGGTGTTGCATCCATGTTGATTTATTTGCACTGGGTTTGTGAGTGAAATTAAGACTGAAGTCTGGTTAATCTCCACTTCTGAGTTTTATAGATCAGCCGCCACTAACATGTGGAACAGACACGGTAGGGTTACCACCACTATCCTGTGGAACTGTCGTGCCCTTTGTCCAAAAAACGTTGGACGATAGCTTTTATATTATCCCAAAAAGCAAGGTTGCCTCTTCCGCCAGCTCTGCCGTACCGATGATCTTCATCTCCAACTTCTCTGCCACTGAGGTCTTCACCGTATCCCTGGCAAGGGGCCCTCACGAGGTACTATCACCCAGGACAGGTGAACCAAGGTTTTCTTGTGATGTGTTACTCTTCCCCCCCCCCCCCATCCTGTTGCAACGGGGCTTGGGGCTGGCTATGGCGGGGTTATTATTGTCGTTATTATTATTATTATTGTTACTATTGTCACTGTTAGTGGCAGCAGGAGCAGCAATAGCACAAGTACTGCCGATATTAGCATTATCAATTCGTAGTCAGTATTAGTTACACTGTCACTAGAGACTAACAAATCATTTTAATATTAGTTATCATATTGGAATTTATGTTTGTCATGTAACTGTTGTGTCACCGCCAGACATCACACTTGCTAGGTGGTAGCCTTTAAATCGGCCGCGGACCGTTAGTATACGCCGGACCCGCGTGTCTCCACTATCACTGATTGCAGACCGAGCGCCGCCACACAGCAGGTCTTGAGAGACTCCCTAGGAATCGTCCCAGTTGTACAGCCGACTTTGCAAGCGATGGTTCACTGACTACATACGCTCTCATTTGCCCAGACGACAGTTTAGCATAGCCTTCAGCTACGTCATTTGCTACGACCTAGCAAGGCGTCTTATTCAGTTACTATATGTCTTCTGAACAGATAATATTGTGAATTATGTACCGTCAAGAACGCCGTTCATCATTAATGGATTAAAGTTAAGTATCAAACTAATTACGTCCGCTTTCTGAATTCTAATTCCTTGTCATGTTCCAGACCTCACGTCAGAATAGGTCTTCCCTCCTCACGCCAGCCTGCGTGAGCTCAAACGCATGCATTTCGGCCTCCATTAGTAACACGGTGTTGGCTCTTCTGCCAATACAACACTGACGACAAGTGTAAAAATGGTGTTCTTATCTATACTGCCTTGATTTAATTTTTTAATGGCTTCCCCACAATCTCCAGATGTACAGTCCGAATTTTATCGCTTGCAGAATCAGCAGACGCAGGTATTACTGGTTGCACTTGGACAGCTCGTCCAGGGTCAATGTGGAATGAAAAACGATGCAGCAGCCGCCACTCCACCGCTAACGCAGCCACAACACACAGTTGCACCACCCTTCCGACCTTTTGATGCTGCACTGGAAAGCTGGACGGAGTGGTCACGCCAATTTGGATTCCATCTCGCCACCTACAGGATTCAAGGCAAAGAGCGGTAGCCTTTTCTTTTGTCGTCCGTCGGTGTGCAAACCTACTGTGTGATGGTCCAATTATTTTCTCGACGCAATGTACCAACTCTGTCCTACGAAGAAATTTTGTCTGCATTAGATGCATATATCAATCAATCAGTCAATATAGTTGTGAAACGGTATACCTTCTTTCGTATAAAACGTACGGCAGGTCAGACTAATCGGGGGTGGGTTGCAACCTTGCAAGGCCTTACTAGGGATTTGCTTTTGAGTGTTAATGTGGATTCCCATATTTAGATACTAGGGTACGTGGTGCAATTTCACAGAACGTTTCTGATGTTCGTATAAGGGAACAGATTTTGAAACTAGTCAATCCCTTCTTTCAACAAGTGATGGCCATATTGGATCGGCAGGACACACTTGACTTTGCTCAGGAATCATTTGAAACTTCCCCAGCCGTGTGTCAGGTTAACCGGCCCGCCAGGCGAGCTGCACGGAGCGGAGCAGTAAACAACCCTCGCGCCTGGCCGCGCCGTTACCACCGGGCTCTCAGCCACGTGTGCTGCGCCGGCAAGCAAATGCAGTGCTCAAATCATGCCCGCGGTGTGCTACTAAACATTCGCGTGAGAATTGCCCATCACGCCAAGCTATTTGCTTTTAGTGTAATAAAAAAGGACATGTTCATGAAAAAGCTCAGATCGGAAACTCAAAACCATTCCAGGCCCTTTGCTTCACACTGGAATCGGAATCGAACCAAGGATACTCATGCTCGCAAAACTTCACCCATGGAAATTCATGTCCTTCAATCCATTTCACCCAGTGCCACTCTCTCTAACGGTGACTATGTTCGTCCCACAAATAGTGTACGTCGACATCGCCGGAACTCCCGTCAAGTTGCAAGTGATTTTGTACCAGTGTCAGTTCACGTTGCACGAGACAGTCGCTCTTGTCGTCAGCAGGACAATAAACTCTTTGTAGACTTGGACATTAACGGCCAAGTGATACCATTCCAGCTCGATACCGGAGCTGCAGTTTCACTGATTAATCAAGACACTTACAAACTGCTGGGCACACCTCCATTGCATGCCGCAAATGTTAAGTTAACTAGCTATTCAGGTCAAGAGATTCCTGTGTTAGGACAGTGCAGCCTTCTTGCAACATACAAAGGACAAACAAAACTTGTGTCATTTTACGTCCTTCATTCTTCTTCTGCAGTGAACTTGTTTGGTTTCGATTTATTTCTGTTGTTTAACTTGTCTATAGTAAATCAGGTCCTATCAGTGAACCAGACTGTGCGTTTAGACAGTATTTCTCGTCTATGTGAAGAATTTGCAGACATTTTTGCACCAGGCCTCGGTTGCACTAAGAACTATAAAGCACATTTGGAACTGAAAGTAAACACGCAACCGAAATTTTTCAGGGCGCGCAATGTTCCCCACGCATTGTGTGATGAAGTTGCAAAAAAATTACACGATTTGGAATCACAAGGTGTAATTTAACGTGTGCAGGCTTCTCTCTGGGCATCACCCTCAGTAATTTTACCAAAACCTTCGGGAAAATTGAGACTTTGTGTGGACAACAGTGAATCCACAACTAGTGATTGCAAATTTTCCTTTACCCCGACCAGAAGAACTTTTTGACAAACTGTGCCCAGGCAAATATTTTTCGAAGTTGGACCTAGCAGATGCGTACTTGCAAATACCGGTGGACGAAGAATCCCAGCGTGATTTGGTGGTTAACATGCGTCTTGGTTTGTATCAATTCAAACGACTGCCATTCGGGTGTGCATCCGCCCCTGCATTGTTTCAGCAATATCTACAAACTGTTTGTTTCTCAGTCCCTACTGCAGCAAACTATCTGGACGATATTGTGATCTCTGGAAAGACGGAAGAAGAACATTAGCCAATCTCAGAAGATCTTGCGACAAAATGGTCTTAGATTACGGAAGGACAAATGTGTGTTTTTTGTTAGTGACTTGCCATACCTGGGACATGTACTCAATGCCCAAGTCATACATCCCAGTCCCACGCACCTCCGTGCCATACAAGACTTGCCTTCGCCGCAGAATTTGAAGCAGCTACAGAGTTTGCTGGGAAAAATCAACTATTGTCATAAATATGTGCCGCGTGCCTCTTCCATTTCAGCTCCGCTTCATCGCTTACGCCGTAAAGGTGTTCTGTTCGTCTGGACGACGGAATGCGAACGCGCCTTTCGCCGGTTGAAATCGGCGTTGCTTTCCAATACTTGCCTTATGCCATTCGATCCCCAGAAGTCCCTTTTGTTGATGGTGGATGCATCGGATTTCGGGATCGGTGCTGTGCTCGCGCACAAAGATGGCTCGCGCGATTGCACTATTGCCTTTGCGTCGAAATTGCTATCGTCTGCGCAAAGAAATTATTCACAGATCGAGAAAGAAGCATTGGCTCTCGTATTTGGTGTTACAAATTTTCATGGCTTCTTGTATGGTCCTCCCTTTACCATAATCACAGACCACAAACCTTTGACATCGCTTTTTCCTCCGAACAAGCCTGTACCTCCACGTACAGCGCAGAAATTCATTCGCTGGTCTATTTTCCTCTCGCAGTACCGCTACGATATCTTGTATCGGTCCACTGCTAAGTACGGAAACTACGATGCGTTGTCCCGTTTGCCTGTTGCTGAGGATAGGGCATTCGATTCCTCCGGACTTGCTTGCGTGTTCGTTGATTCGGAAACCGATGACTTGGTCGAATCGTTTCCGATTGATTTTCATCGTGTAGCTACAGCCACAACTGCCGACCCTGTCCTTGCTACCGTTCTGCGTTTTGTTGCTACGCAATGCCCCTTCTCAAAGTCACGAATCGGGGACCCGCTGATTCGCCGATTTTTTGCTCCCAAGGAGAGACTTTTTGTTTGACGTGGTATTTTGCTGTTGCGTTCTGATAATGATCAGTCCAGGGCCGTGGTCCCACGTTCGTTACAGTCTTAAAGCTTCTCCACCAAGGACATTGGGATCTAGTGAGAACGAAACAACTTGCTCGTCAGCACTGTACTTGGTTCGGAATCGATGCCGCGATTACGAATATGTGCTCTTCTTGCATGGTGTGTGCCGAACAACAATCAGCACCACCGCGGAAATTCTTTGCATGGCCAAAAGCCACTTTCCCTTGCCAACGCTTACACATCGATCTTGCTGTTCCTTACTGGAATGCTCGATGGTTGGTTGTGATAGATTCATTCAGTAATTTTCCTTTTGTTGTCCGGATGTCTTCCACGACATCATCTGCCACCATCCAAGCGTTATCTGCTATCTTTTGCATTGAAGGTCTTCCACAGACAACTGTTTCCGACAATGGCCCACAATTCATGTCCGCAGAATTTGTCATTCTGTAAGGCCAATGGCTGAGTGTATCCTGTACCACTAATAGTCATTACCTTTCCTGTTCCATTCGCAAACAGAACGAGGGAATAAAAGACTGTGTACGAGCCCTAATTTTTGTCTTACCTTATCTTCGTGGTCCTTACGCTAAATGTACGTTGTGGGCCGTAGAATCATTCAGCAGTTAGCTTCAGATGGCGGATCTCTAAATTTTCTCAACAGTGATCCTCAAGAAGAACGTTTGCCTTCCATCCAGAGATTATCGTCTGAGTTCCTGAAGCGTCTCCGTAACACTTACGTGTTGTTCGAACCCACCAGTAACAAATATAGCAACCCACCACTGACTTGTCTCGGTGTGTTCCTTTAATCCGATCCGGTATGGATCCCAAACATTCGAGCAGTACTCAAGCCTGGGTAACTCTTCTTTACGGTTGAACCACAATTTTCCTAAATTCTCCCAATAAACCAAAGTCTACCATTCGCCGTCATTACTATAATCCTACAAACACGTTCCATTCTCATCGCTTTGCAACATTATGCTTAGATATTTAATCAATCTGATTCTATTCGAACAATACCTGTTATTTTTCCTTAAGTATCTGCATTAACTTACACTTTTCTACATTTAGGCTGGCTGCCTTTCACAAAATTTTGTCCAAGTCATGTTGTATCCTCCCATAGTAATTCAACGACGGTATCCTCCCGTACACCACAGCATCATCAGCAAACAGCCCTGTCCACTAGATCATTAATGTACATATATAATAAGAGCGGTCCAGTCGAGCTTCAAGGGGCACTGCTGACGATACACTTGTCTCTCATGTGCACCCGCCGTCGAGGACAAAATAGTGCGTTCTATTACAAATGACGTCTTCAAACCACGCCAGTATGTGGGAACCTATTCCCTATGCTCATCACTCTAATAACAGTCTGTAGTGGAGTACCGTGTTGAAGGCTTTTCGGAAATTTAGGAATTGAAATCTCCCTATTTTGCCGTTCACCCATGGTTCGCAGGATATTGTGTGAGGAAACGGTAAGTTCAGTTTCCTTGTTTGTCCGTCATGCGTTATTTTGCTTTCAGGTAGCGAAATTCGTCTGTTTCGAGGTCACCATTTTGATGTTATGTTTACTATTAATAGTGCTCTTGTTCCACTTTTCTGCAAAAGTCAGTGCAGGTGCATACAGGACAGCTAACGCAAAACAGTTTCGTCATGCTTGTCATCACAACTGGCACTCATTGGTTCACAGGTTAATAACTATCACAAGTAACTATCACATCCACTGTGGAAATTTAACCTGACGTTCTCGAAATGGAGTTTTCTTTCCCATATCGTACGTATCACTTATGGCAAGGAAGTAAATATTAGATTTCAGCTATCAGTCGTCCTTTTGAAATTTTATTGGCAGATCTAGATTTCAGCATTTTCAATGCATTATCATTTTTGATCAATGCGTGTAATGCCTGTTGGTCGGACTTCAAAAATGGTTCAAATGGCTCTGAGCACTATGGGACTCAACTGCTGCGGTCATAAGTCCCCTAGAAGTTAGAACTACTTAAACCTAACTAACCTAAGGACATCACACACATCCATGCCCGAGGCAGGATTCGAACCTGCGACCGTAGCGGTCGTGCGGTTCCAGACTGTAGCGCCTTTAACCGCTCGGCCACTCCGGCCGGCGGTCGGACTTCATCCACAGTTAACTGAAGTATTCAGTACTGTCTGAGGATGCGGGGGCGGGCGCAGGCTGCCACTACATTTAAAGTACCACTTCAGGTCATGACTGCTAATTGTCTACGCTTCCTGGAGGGTGTGACATTTGTATCAGGAACTTATCTCATTTGCCACTCACTCAGACTGCGGTATCATTTTTTGAAAGCTTCGCCAGTTCAGTCTGCGCACGGGAAAACAGATTCCACTCAACAGAGGGACCAGAATGTGGGAGGAAATACGTTGCCTCGCTTTGCTAGTTAACTAGCCCACTCGTGCAGCGCACCGTTATTTGGTTCTCGTCAACAATTGGTTATCATATCCAATAAATCTAATGAACTCTCCATGGCTCTTTGATTAATGAGATTCCGCCATTTGTGTAATGAAATTTCAATATTGTCGGCCAAAGCGGCGTCGTTGCCAAGGCAACGCAGCTCCGTGTCTACTGTCCGCGCTCTGATTTGGATGCAAACTAGTTTTGAACGCCTGACTACATGAGCACGTGAAGAAAAAATTGAATAGTCAATGAAGTCGCTGACCGAGCAAATTTAACAACGCCTCAAACGAATACCTGCATGTTACAGTTTTTTGCTTTTTGTTATATCCAAGAAAATATAGACCTAAAATAAAGTTTTAATTTGCTGCTGTTATTAACGTCGCCTGATTATGTAAGAGAATATTGATAAATTTAGCTCCGTGGTTCAACTGCCGAAACCGAATCCAAATAATAGCGACGAATTATTTGGGCAAATGGTTACTAGGCACCAGAGATCAGGAATATTCTCATCATTTGAGTGCAAGCAGTGATGAAAATAGACTTTTTCGTGATCTTCCAATGTCTCTTTTAGCACTCGGCCTACATCATCACTTTTGGTATTTTTCCCAATTACATTCAGGCTAGGTGTGACAACAATCTCGTTGTTTCTGTATTCGGCTTTTAACATATTCATTTCGTTCCTCATGTCGTATTTTTTAACTAACAGTGTCTCTTGTACGGATCTCGGACTCTCATTTCTGCTTTCTGTATCTGTCTAAGACTTTTTATATTGGTAATGTATGTCTGTTAGTTGTATAGCAAAAATGAAACAGGTGTCATAGATTTACAAAGCATGATTCTTGTGAAGCGGAACTAGCTCTTAACTCGCTTGAAATGTTGAGTGCTATTCACAAAAGATTTCAGATTGATTTCGTATTTCTGGATTTCCGGAAGGCTTTTGACACTTACCACACAAAGGGCTTGTAATAAAATTGCGTGCTTATGGGATACCGTCTCAGTTATGTCATTGGATTCGTGATTTCCTGTCAGAGAGGTCACAGTTCGTAGTAACTGACGGAAAGTCATCGAGTGAAACAGAAGCGATATCTGGCGTTCCCCAAGGTAGTTTGTAGGCCCTTTTCTGTTCCTTGTCTATATAAAAGATTTGGGAGACAATCTGAGCAGCCGTCTTAGGTTTTTTGCAGATGACTCTGTCGTTTATCGACTAATACAGTCGTCAGAAGATCAAAACAAATTGCAAACCGATTTAGAAAAGATACCTGTATGGTGCGAAAATTGGCAGTTGACCCTGAATAACTAAACGTGTGAGGTCATCCACATGAGTGCTAAAAGGAATCCGTTAAACTTCCGTTACACGACAAATCAGTCAAATCTAAAGGCCCTAAATTCAACTAAATACCAAGCAATTACAGTTACGAACAACTTAAATTGGAAGGAACACACAAAATGTTGTGGGGAAGGCTAACCAAACACTGTGTTTTATTGGCAGGACGCTTAGGAAGTGTAGCAGATTCCTCAAGGAGACTGCCTACACTAGTCTTGTCCGTCCTCTTTTAGAATACTGTTGCGCGGTGTGGGATATTTACCAGACAGGACTGACGGAGTAAATGGAAGAAGTTCAAAGAAGGGCAGCATGTTTTGTATTATCGCGAGTAGGGGAGAGAGTGTCACTGAAACGATACAGATTTTGGGCTGGACGTAAGTAAAACACAGGCGTTTTTCGTTGCGGCGGAATCTTCTCACAAAATTCCAACCATCAACTTTCTCCTCCGAAAGCGAAAATACATTGTTAATGCCGACCTACGAAGGGAGAGACAGACAAACACCATGACAAAATAAGGGAAACCAGAGCTCGTACGGAAAGATATAGGCGTTAGTTCTTCCTGCGTGCTCTAGGAAATGGTTCAAATGGCTCTGAGCACTATGGGACTTAACATCTGTGGTCATCAGTCCCCTAGAACTTAGAACTACTTAAACCTAACTAACCTAAGGACATTACACACATCCATGCCCGAGGTAGGATTCGAACCTGCGACCGTATCAGTCGCGCGGTTCCGGACTGAGCGCCTGGAACCGCTCGGCAACCGCAGGCGGCGCGCTGTAGGAGGAGAATAGAGAATTGTGAAGATGGTTCGATGAACCCTCTTCCAGGCACTTAAATGTGATTTGCAGAGTATCTATGTAGATGTAGACCTCTTTACACAATTTTAATGTTGCTATTCCTTCTCTTTTTCAAAGAGAAAATTTTTCGGATTGTCCCGGATGCAGCCTAGTACTTTCTCAATATATGATTGGTACTGTGATCAGTCTTCTAAGCTGTGTTACAGTCAACGCCTCACAGTCAACACTGGTTCATTTCGTCTCTCCTTTAGCGCTAATTCTGCTAGGACGTGATGTTTGCCTTCAACTCAGTCTCCCACAAACAGGGCTACACTATCTGGTCAAGAGTATCCGAACACGCCTATGTAAAGCAGAACTGACCGCTAGATGTCAGGAAAGATGGACAGAATAGCGTAGAAGTAGGCAGGGAACATTGTATTGTCAGTAGGCGAGCAGTAAGAGCAGAGTGGGTCGGTCAGGAGAGTCACGTCACCTCCAACGTAGACTAGTCACTGAATGTCACCTGAGTGAGGGAGCCATCGGGAATATTTCAACCGCTGTAAAGCTGACCAAAGAGGAAACGTGAAGGAATAAGCGCAGCTATATAATGTTCGAGCAGACTTTATGTAGCCTACTGACGGACGGGGAGCATCACGCGGGTGGTAGTAAAAAACTCGCACGAAATCAGCCGATGGCATCAGTCGTGAACCCTAGTGCGCTGCCAGCAGCCAAAGTAGCACAGTGTCTTTACACAGGGGTGTAAAAAGAATGGGTTGCAGTGATCCAGTAGCTCCTCACAACCCACATATTTATGTTATCGCCGGCCGGAGTGGCCGAGCGGTTCTAGGCGCTACAGTCTGGAACCACGCGACCGTTACGGTCACAGGTTCGAATCCTGCCTCGGGCATGGATGTGTTTGATGTCCTTAGGTTAGTTAGGTTTAAGTAGTTCTAAGTTCTAGGGGACTGATGACCTCAGCAGTTAATTCCCATAGTGCTCAGAGCCATTTGAACCATTTTTCTGCTATCAGTGCTACATGATACGGTGTAATCAGCGACACCACTAAACAGTGGATGACTGGAAATGAGTGATTTGGAATGATGAATCATGCGATACCCTGCTTCATGAGTAGTGCCAACAGTGGCGAACGGAGGGGGTAGTGTTACGGTATGGAATTGTTTTTCTTGATTAGGGTATGATCTCCGTACTGCGCTTAAGAAAATGCTACGTGCGGAAGAGAACGAACACCACGTTTATAACACTGTGTGCTGCGTACAGTAGAGGAACAGTCTGGAGACGACGACAGTGTGGATCAACGTAACAGCATGAGTTGTCACATAGCAGCATCTGTGAGGCACTTGTTTGAGGAGAATAACACGCACGAAATGGATTAGCCTGCGCGATCTGAATCTAATGGCAAATCATTGCAATTACCTCGGTTCAGACCTCATCATTCAACACCGCTACCCTCTGTGGTTCCTATTCTTCAGGAATAATGGATTACCAATCCTCCACAGGCATACAGACACCCCACTGAAAGTGTCCCACTAGGGTTCGAGGCTACACAGAGACGAAGAATCGACAGTACCCATATTAATGCCAACTAATAGGTAACTTCCTGGCAGATTAAAACTATGTGCCCGACCGAGACTCGAACTCGGGATACTGGCAGAAGTAAAGCTGTGAGGGCCGGGCGTGAGTCGTGCTTCGGTAGCTCAGATGGTAGAGCACGTGCCCGCGAAAGGCAAAGGTCCCGAGTTAGAGTCTCGGTCGGGCACACAGTTTTAATCTGCCAGGAAGTTTCATATCAGCGAACACTCCGCTGCAGAGTGTAAATCTCATTCTGGAACTAATAGGTGTCCTGACACCAGTGATCGCATGTTGTATGTAGATATCTGAGTGGGGTGCGGGAGGTGGGGGGAGGGGGGGGATTCTATGGGCATGGAAACTAAAAGGAAGCTACAACAAACAGTGAGCTTTTTGAGGAGTAGTTGATATCATTTATAGCTTTCCGAGAAATAGACATCCACAGCAACCTACATACATTTTGCATTAATTGCACTTTGAATCAGCCTATGTCATTAGTGCAATAACAATGTAGCTGCCATAATAGCTCTCGCTATATTTCGATGCGTAAATCGTGTCTAACGTTCCCTACGCTTCGAGTGTTATGTCTTTGATATTTTGGATCTTTTAAGCAGTACATTACACGTTAGTGCGTATAGGTCAATAGGTTTTAAGGGCCAACAGTCTTGCCTTTGAGCTAACACAAGTTCCCGTCAGTTCACCAACTTAAGCAGTGGTCGGACTTTTCTGATACTTGGATGTGTGTTCTCTGGGTCTGTCAGATGCTACGGGAAAACGGGGTGCTCTCACCCTTGTGAGGCCAATTGAGGATCTATTTGTATAAGAAGTGGCGGCTCCGCTCACGAAAACTGACAACGTCCGGGACACAAGTGAGCTGATCACAAGCCTTTCTATATCCGCACCAGTGACTCATATCGACAAAGAATGAGGAGGTGGTCGGTCGGTACCGCTGCGTCTTCCGACGCCTGTTCGAGCGGAGTTTGTTAACTTGGGTTTAAGGTAGTTCAAACAAGAGGAAGAAACAAGCAAGATACGGCACGACACTTTATAATAAATGAATATACTAAATAATTATGTAATGTAAGATTTTCGGCAGTTGAACTGAGAAATCTCACACATATCACACGCAATGCATCACGGGCGTAGTCAGAGGAGAGGGAAGAGGTTTAAAGGTTCAGAACTCCCCCTTCCCCTGAAGTACTGAAGCAGTAAAAGAGAGGAGTTCATTAAAACTGATTGCAATATAATGTTTATTTCAAGGTTACAGATGTTTCAAACTGCGGCTGTTGCCATCAGTGCGTAGTTCGTGATGGGAATATGCCAGCGATGAACCAGCATTGGTGACAATATCGGCATCAATGTTTCATCTGAGCCCCAAAACAATGGGGTTTGTCTCGGGACCTGGGAAGTCCAGGTAGCGAAGTCCTTGCGTGAGGGCTACACTAATCGTTTCTTCAGTTCCTGAGGCAGGGCGCAGTGAGCAGGGCGCAGTGAGAAGAAATTAATTCACACGAAAGCAGCTTTGAACTACCGTCGGTTTCGTGTTTCCAGGATACTGTCGAAATAGCTATAACTATTTGTTTATAAATTTATATTTAAGTGATGTTACGCAGTAGTGGGGAACAGCTAGTGTGTGCGATATGGTAATCTATGTCTTCTTCTTCTTTTTTTCTCTTTTTTCTTTTTTGTCTTTGTTTTACGTTTACTTTTCCACATTTACATTTGTTTATTTGTACTGTGCAGGCCACAGCATAGCCTCACAGAGTTTACTTCAGTATCAGTATCGTCTGCTCCCTGGCGGTTTCATTCACGTACAATACGGGGAAAAAAGACTGACTTTAAGACTATGTAGCTGCCCTCATTTCCCTAATTTTATTATAACGGTCCTGATGCGATGTGCACCGAGGTGACGAAAGTCATGGGATAGCGATGTGCACATATAAAGATGGTGCAGCCGGCCGCGGTGGTCTAGAGGTTCTAGGCGCTCAGTCCGGAACCGCACGACTGCTACGGTCGCAGATTCGAATCCTGCCTCGGTCATGGATGTGTGTGATGTCCTTAGGTTAGTTAGGTTTAAGTAGTTCTAAGTTCTAGGGGACTGATGACCACAGATGTTAAGTCCCACAGTGCTCAGAGCCATTTGAACCAGCCATATAAAGATGGTGCTATAATCGTATTGTAACATTACGAGTCAAGACAGCTGTAACGGAACTTGAATAGCGTAAAGTTATCGTTAAAAACGTACGCCGCGCGATTTGTTATGATTTGGTCGGTCATAATAGTAGTAACATGCTTTCGAATACAATTAAAATATAACGGCGATACCTGTTTAGCGTTATTGGAAATAATATGTAATAAATTAATGAGTAAGGTAGCCGATCCTATAAGAAGAGGTAGAATTGGGCATATTAAGGTGTTTTGCTTTATATCGACTAAGCCGATGATACGGCGTCTTTTTTTTCCGTTTACTCTTAGAAGAAAAAAAAACAAGTAACGAAGTGCTAATTGTGCGTTGTGAAAAATATAGGGGCGAATTTTAAATAGCTACAGTGTATAATCAGACTAACAAATGGACATTCAGTTACGCGAAATAGCGGACAGCGAAGTGTGGTCATTTAATTGAGTACACCTACAGGGCGGTCAATTCCGGTTCAAATGGTTCAAATGGCTCTGAGCACTATGCGACTCAACTTCTGAGGTCATCAGTCGCCTAGAACTTAGAACTAATTAAACCTAACTAACCTAAGGACATGACACACATCCATGCCCGAGGCAGGATTCGAACCTGCGACCGTAGCGGTCACGCGGTTTCAGACTGAAGCGCCTTTAACCGCACGGCCACACCGGCCGGCGTCAATTCCGGGATAAGTCTATTCGCATCTCACGAGGGACGCGGTATTGAGACCGGTTTTTTTTTTATTATATCACGGAGAGCGGGCTTCAATTTATAAAAAGGAGAAAAGCTGTATCATTATCACTGACTGTTTGTGTTAAGCAACCAAAACTGTTCATCAAAGGGTTCCGGTGAATGAGTGGTGAATGCGAAATGAAACTGTGAACGAAGTTATGTTAAATAAAGCAGAAGAGACATGACAGTTTGGTCGTATCTGTTATTATTCCATAAACCGTAACATTTATCCTCGTTGTACGAAGCCTTTATAGACGATCGTTATGACAATTTGTTTTGAAGGGATCTCGTTACGAGTTAAGTTTTGGGGACCTGGTCAACAGGGGATAGTTCGTTGATCTTAACTACTGCAGCTATTCTGGAATCAGGTGCTACCGTGACCGTTGTGTGTTGTCAGTGGCTTAAGGTCATCATATCTCATGCTCTAAGATCGACGCGCCTTTCCTCTTGGTATAACGGTGTCTCACGGTAACCACGACAACGCCGACGGCGAAGGAAGATACGGTAGAAGTGGCGCCACAACGTGCGGCTCGATCGAGGAGGATTGTTGCATCGAGTCGAGTGTCATCCGGATTCACGAACCCTACAGTTGGAAAATATTGTAGCAGCCAGTGAGTCTGTCCAATGAAAGAGGTATTCTTCAATAATCGCTAAAAGTGAGCGATACTACCAGGTATGATTAAAATAACTGAATAATTATAAAAAAAAGGAAGTTGAGATTTGTGATTTCGGTAGATAAATATATATAAATACATAGTGAAAATAAGTGTATGTCTTGGTAGTGAATAATCATGTCAAAACGAACGAAAAGAATACATGATAATGTGCAGTTGAGTAGAGTAATGAGTAGAGAGAGAGAGGAAAGTGAAGAGGATAGGGATGATGCATCCCATGAGCTCAATGTGGGACAGGAGACATGTACAGATAATAATACAGTTATTGATTTAGAGCCGTTAGGAGATTCAAATACAATGATAAGTAAGGTAAGCAGCGTGGGAGAACATAAAGATCTTGAGGCTTCGGAAGCAGATCAGCAAGTTGATCCTCAAACTGGAAATATTAATCAAAAAATGTTTGATATGCTGGTATCAATAAATACTCAAATGGGTGTAATGAATGGAAGACTTGGTTCACTAGAAAAAGATAATAAGCCATTAAAAGAGGACAATCAAAAGATAAATGAAAAATTTGAGGCCAAATTTGGTTCATTAGAAGTTAAAATGGATTCTTTGGAAAGCAAACTGAACACCTTTGATTATAAACTGGAAAATACTAAGAAAGAATTAAAGGCGGACTGGGAGACTCAATTAAATGCGAAATTTGGAGAACTAGATGTAGAGTTTTCTAACACCTTAGAAAGGCAATATAATAATTTAATGGGAAAACTTCATGACGTAGAAAATAAATATGAGGTAGTTTCGAAGAGTTATGATGGCCTGTCCAATAGGATGGTTAAGTGTGAAAGCAGCTGTTTCAATGCTAGCGCACAGATAGAAGAGCTTTCGAAACAAATAGTCGAGTTTGAGTCAGATGCTCGTAAAGGGATTGACAAGTATTTAGTAGATCAAACTAAAAGACTTGACGAAGATGTAACTGAATGGATAGAAATAAAAGGAAATGAAATTGTAGACAAGGTTAAGACTACTATTGGATCCCAGCCAAATGAAAATGTCAATGAGCACCTAAGTAGAAATGATGAATTAATTAAGCTCTTCACTAGCGAAATTCAGAAAATAAAAGAGAAAATAGTTGATGAGTTACCTAAATGGCAAAAGGAAACCAATCATAAATTGGCGGAGTTAGAACGAAAGTCATCACAAAATTTGTTGACAGAGGACGAACGTTCGGAGAATAGGTCGAAAAACAACCGAACATGTGATAATACGAAGTACAATTGTGGTGAAAATTTGCATTGGGAAGTTGATGATTCGGTTGGTAAAGATGATGATTCTTTTGGTCAGCGAGGATATTTGTCTTCTTTAAAGTTGGAGAACAGCATTTTTAAAAGTAGACAATTCCCAACATTCTCCACTGAAAAGAACAACCTGCATCCGAAAATCTTTATCAATAATTTCAAAAGAATATTTCCGCGTAGCTGGTCAGAACACGACCGACTTCAATTTATAGTATCCAAAATTACCGGAGAAGCCGCATTATGGGCCGCCGAAGAAAGTGAAAGTTGCCATACTTGCGCTGAGTTTGAACAACTTTTTTTGGCTAAATACTGGTCGTCGAGTAAACAAGAGAAATTAAGAAAAGAGGTTTACCAACCTGAGTATTTTAACAGTAAAAGGAGCACTTTAACGCAATATTTTGAAAGTACATAAATAAGACACGTTATTGGAGTGATCCAATTTCTCACAAGGAAGAGATCAGAATTTTGAAGGGAAGGTTGCCCATAAATATACGTGAAAAGTTAATAAATGTTCCTGACCACGATGTAGAACAATTCTTGTCGGTGATTGACTCTATAGATATGATTATGGAAGACGCAAGACAAATGAGTAGTAATCAAATGTCGACTCACACTCATAGTAATACGAATAATTATAATAATATTTTAACGTATGGTAATAATAATACCGAAAACCAGGTCAAACCCGCATCACAGGAGCGTGGACAATCTTCATCCTATGGTTGCAATAAAAACAATGATTATAATAAATATAGAAGAGATACTTACTGTGCTAGAGGTAAACCTCGATATGGTGACGCGAATGTGCGTAGTAGTGATATTAATAAGAGTAACAGGTACCCAAGTGATGAACCCAATTGCATTCGACCTTGGGAAGATAATTCGAAGCATAATGTTCATCGGCAGGATGGAACAAATGCCTCGAGTCCTCATCCAGCACAAGGAGTTATACCAGTGGGCGAAGGAGCCTCCAATGTGCGACGGGGTGAATACCATAACTCGGATCATACTGTACGGATTGTGGAAGTTCATGAACCCCCACCGATGACTCAACGAGATAGATTAAACTAATACCAGTCACCAAATGCCTTCCTAGGATGACTGGAAAGGAGAAGGAAGGCAGGCATCAATTTGAAGTGAGAGTATTAAGGTACAATAATGATCAGGATATAAGGAATGAGTTAATTGAAGAAAAACCTGAAGTTTCTAATAAATGTGGACAAATTTTACAGGCAATAATTCCAACAAGTATAAATAATGTTGATGTTGAAATATTAATTGATACTGGAGCAACTATTAGTGTTTAAAACAGATAAGCCGAGGGGTAAAAATGCCCACTTTTCCTATCACAGGATGTACCGTGTCTGGCGCGTTCAGCGCAAAAATGCAAAAAGTTGTGAAACAGGTACGTGATGACGTTACAATACAGGGGGCTCAAATAGAAAGTACATTCCTGGTTGTTTCTAAAATGACAGTACCATGTATCTGGGGTTTGGATTTTTTATGTGAGACCGGTGCAATCATTAATTTAGAGAAAGGTGAATGTATATTTAATTCAAATGGTAATGTTTTGACAACCACCCTGAGAAAGGGCCGAGTAATTCCAAATCAATTGTGTATGAATCTAATGGTGAAATATGTCAGTATTTATGATGAAAATGTGTATGATATATGCCTTATTGAATGTTCTGAAGAAATGATGGATAAAATGTCATTGCAGGAAAAGGTGTTAGAATCAGAATATTTATCTGTTATCCAAAGGGATGAACTGTACTACTTGTTGGAAGCATATCAGTCAATTTTTAGTAAACGTCCGGGTGTAATAAAAGGCTTTGAATACCATATAAAGACGTATGCACATAAACCCTTTTGTCGTACTTCCTATTCTATCCCATGGACAAAGAAAGAAGTAGTCAGAAAGGAAATCAATAAAATGTTAGAATGGGGTATTATTGAGCCCTCAGATTCTGAATATTGTAACCCTCTTGTGGCGGTAATTAAACCCAATGGTGACATCAGATTGGTGTTGGATGCCAGAGAGATCAATAAGGTCATTATACCTGTACAAACGCGACCGGAGAACCTAGAAGAGTTAGTACAAAAGTTTTATGGTGCCCGCTTCTTAACCTCTTTGGATATGCGTAGTTCATATTGGCAAACTAGAATATCGAAAGAATCTAGAAAATATACTGCATTCGTTTTTCTGGGCCGAAGTTACCAGTTTACTGTCATGCCATTTGGGTTGAAAATAAGCGGTGGTGTTTTCATATCGGCATTAGATACCGTACTGGGCAGAGACCTTTTGAATGAAGTTACTTTATATGTGGATGATTTGCTAATTGCTTCTGAAACTTGGGAGGAACCTTTGGACTTATTAAGAAGAGTTTTTGCGAAATTTTTGGAATACGGAGTTACTGTAAATTTGAGCAAATCCAAGTTTGCTCATAACCAATTGAAATTTCTTGGACATATAATCACTCCTGAAGGGATAAAACCAAATCCTAAAAAGATGGATGCGATTAACAGATGTGCTTATCCAAAGAATAGAACGGAATTAAAGTCATTTATCGGCTTAGTTTCATTTTTTCGACGATTTTTACCCAATCAGTTAGGAAGCCAAGACTGTTTGTTACGGCTGTTAAGAAAAAATGTCATGTGGGAGTGGAATTCCGAATGCACGCAAGCTTTTGATAACATCCGCAATGCTTTGACTAATGCTCCACTGTTACATCATCCGAGACTTTATCAAGATTTTTATATTGCTGCGGATGCTTCTGAAACAGGATTGGGTGCCATTGTTTTCCAGATGGACAATCCAGAAGATATCAGTACCATCAAGGTAATTGGGTTTGCTAGCAGAACATTCTCTAGCTGTGAACGTGCATATTGTACTACTGAATTGGAAGTACTGGCCGTGGTCTGGTCCCTTAGAAAGTTTCGCTATTTTGTATATGGAAAGAAGATCATTGTATTCTGCGACCACAAAGCTTTATCTTTCATTTTAACAGGAAGGATGTTCCATTCACGTTTAACCCGGTGGGCCTTGCTACTGCAAGAATATGATATTACGCTCAAATACATCAGAGGGAAAGACAACATCATAGCCGATGCTCTTTCAAGATTACCGAAAAGAAAGAATGACGACGAGTGTGAAGAACGGACTATTGACTTTAAAGTCATGAATTTATCAAGGCAATATTGTGAGAGGCAGATTTCACAGCTATCTCGAAGTCTTCCACAACTGCAAGAAGATGATAAGTTGTGGAAAGCCATTAGGCATGCTGTTGAAAGCAAAACGCTAAGTCACTTTCAAGAACAGTATCAATTAAAATCCGGAATATTGTATCAGAGGAAGGATGAAGAAGATGTTTGGAAAGTTTGTGTTCCAAATAAATATTTAGAATCACTAGTATGGTACACTCACTTGAATTGGGGTCATTTTGGTTCCGCTAAATGTACAGCCAAAATAGCACAATACTGCTATCATCCAAATTTGGGACGTATAGCTACAAATATTATTAAGAAGTGCAAAATATGTCAGAAGGCGAAACCCATAAACTATTGTCGGAAGATAGAATTACATCCCATCATCCCACAACAACCTTTAATGTTGGTGTCATGTGATGTCTGTGGGCCATGTCCCGTGACACGTGGAAGGTTCAAATATGTATTGGCTTTCTATGATCTCTTTTCAAAATATGTGAAATTATATCCTTTGAAAAATCTCCACGTTCGACCCATGTTACGCAAATTTATCAACAACTATATAACTGAGCTTGGCAAATCTATAATGATCTTGACAGACAACGCTGCTTATTATACAAGCAAAGTATGGAGAGACACTATGAAAGAACAAGGAATCCAGCACATTTACATCTCAAGATTTTACCCTTGTGGAAATCCGGTTGAAAGAATCTTCCGAGAGTTGAACCGATTTTTACGGACGTACATACCCAAACAACATTATAAATGGATCGATTGGATTTATGAATTTGAGAAAGTGTATAATGACTTACCACACTTATCGACAGGTTATTCACCTAACCAAATAGTATTTGGTGAAAGTATTGTGCCAGAATGGATGAAGAAATTACCTGTGATAGAACAAAGGATTACCAAGAAAGAAGATATGGTGAAGAAGGTCTACGAAAACCTGAAGCATCAAGCACAATTGAGAAAAACCCGTTTTGATAAAAATGTGAAGAAAGTAGTCACATATGATGTAGGGGAAGAAATTTTATTGAGAAATCACCCAAAAGCATCAACCAGGAAAAGACTGAATAAGAAATGGCAATACAGGTCCATATAAAATAATGAAAATACCTCATGAAGGGAGCTACCTCCTGGCAGATTGTGATACTGATGTAATTAAAGGCTTGTTCCCTCACATAGACCTGAAGAAATATTACCAATAATGAGCAAAATATAGATTCAAGAAACACTGAATGATCCCAAGACTACAGTCAGTGGACTAAATAAAAGCACCAGTGGATAAATACGTACTTATACTAACTTACAAGGAAAATTAAAGAATGTACCGACGATTTCCATGAGATACCTTCTTGGTATCAGCAACAATGTCGACGCTGAAATACGATTGATCCTCTCGCCGAACAGCGAGGATGGATGATTTAAAAGTGGAATTAAGAGGAAAAGAAAAGGATCAGATCCTCTCTGGTTAAACAAGTGGCCTGATAAGGGTTTTGGCCTAGGATGCCAATCGTCGAACCCGGCTGTGATCCCTGCCTTGCACAGTCGGTTGACGAACTGAGGGCTTCATCCAAGAAAAAAAAAGTGGTGTGAATATGAAGTGATTAGTGCGAAGTGTTTCTAAGACAACCTATAAACAAATGTGGAATTTAGTTAAGGGCATTTTGTCTAGGCCCATTAACTCAACTTAAATATTGTAGAATGTATGTACTGACTTGTTGAGTGAATCTGAGAGTTAGTGTATTCGCCGAAACAAATACCCTCTCCTGTCACAGTACACAAAAAAAATAAGCCTGTTCTGTCTGGAACCCTCTTCAAGACATCACAGTCTGGGGGGCCGTGTAACATTACGAGTCAAGACAGCTGTAACGGAACTTGAATAGCGTAAAGTTATCGTTAAAAACGCACGCCGCGCGATTTGTTATGATTTGGTCGGTCATAATAGTAGTAACATGCTTTCGAATACAATTAAAATATAACGGCGATACCTGTTTAGCGTTATTGGAAATAATATGTAATAAATTAATGAGTAAGGTAGCCGATCCTATAAGAAGAGGTAGAATTGGGCATATTAAGGTGTTTTGCTTTATATCGACTAAGCCGATGATACGGCGTCTTTTTTTCCGTTTACTCTTAGAAGAAAAAAAAAACAAGTAACGAAGTGCTAATTGTGCGTTGTGAAAAATATAGGGGCGAATTTTAAATAGCTACAGTGTATAATCAGACTAACAAATGGACATTCAGTTACACGAAATAGCGGACAGCGAAGTGTGGTCATTTAATTGAGTACACCTACAGGGCGGTCAATTCCGGGATAAGTCTATTCGCATCTCACGAGGGACGCGGTATTGAGACCGGTTTTTTTTAATTATATCACGGAGAGCGGGCTTCAATTTATAAAAAGGAGAAAAGCTGTATCATTATCATTGACTGTTGGTGTTAAGCAACCAAAACTGTTCATCAAAGGGTTTCGGTGGATGAGTGGTGAATGCGAAATGAAACTGTGAACGAAGTTATGTTAAATAAAGCAGAAGAGACAAGACAGTTTGGTCGTATCTGTTATTATTCCATAAACCGTAACATTTATTCTCGTTGTACGAAGCCTTTATAGACGATCGTTATGACAATTTGCTTTGAAGGGATCTCGTTACGAGTGAAGTTTTGGGGACCTGGTCAACAGGGGATAGTTCGTAGATCTTAACTACTGCAGCTATTCTGGAATCAGGTGCTACCGTGACCGTTGTGTGTTGTCAATGGCTTAAGGTCATCATATCTCATGCTCTAAGATCGACGCGCCTTTCCTCTTGGTACAACGGTGTCTCACGGTAACCACGACAACGCCGACGGCGAAGGAAGATACGGCAGAGTGTGCACAAGGCATACATGGACGGTACGCTTTCGGTGCTGTCATTCACACTCAAGTGATTCATGTGAAAAGGTTTCTGATATGATTATGGCTGCACGACGGGTATTAACAGACTTTGAATGCGGAATGTTAGTTGGAGCAATACGCATGGGACATTCCACTTCGGGAACTGTTAGGAAATTCAATATTCCCAGATACGGAAAGTCAAGAGTGTGCCGACGCATTATCTCCTTCCACGGACAACGCATTGGCCGACGTCCTTTGACTTAACGACCGAAAGCAGAGGCGTTTGCTTAGAGATGTCCTCGCTAACATACGAACAACACTACGTGAAATAACCACAGAAATCAATGTGGGACGTACGACGATCGTATCGTTTAGGACAATGCGGCGAAATTTGCCGACAGTGGTCTGCGGCAGCAGGCGACCGACGTGATTGCCTTTGCTAACAGCACGACATCGCCTATAGCGCCTCTCCTCTCGTGAGCAAGGCGGTTGAACCCTAGATGAGTGGAAAACCGTGACGTGATATGACAAATCCCGATTTCAGATGGTCGTGTTAGAGTGTGGTGCAACCCAACGATGCCATGGACCTAAGCTGTCAACAAGACAATATGCAAGCTGGTGGTAGCTCCGTAATACTACGGGTTGTGTTTACATGGAATACTCTGCGTTCTGTGGTTCAACTGAACCGCTCATTGACTGGATTTGGTTATGTCTGGCCACTTGGAAAGCATCTGTCTGCAGCCATCCACGGACTTTATGTTCCCAAAAACGATGGAATTTTTGTGGGTAACAATTCACCGTGTCATCGGGCCACAGTTGTTCTCGAATGGTTTGAAGAACTTCTTGGTTAATTCGAACGAAATATTTGCCATTCAGATCACTCGACATGAGTCCCATCGAACATTTGTGGGACATAGTCGATGGGTCACTTAGTGCACAAAATTCTGCACCGGTAACACTTCCGCAAGTATGGACAACTACAGAGGTAGTATACCTCAATACTTCTGCAATGGACTTCCGACGACTTGTTGACTCCAAGCCCACTTAGCGTTGCTGTACTACGTAGGGCAGAAGGATGTCCGATACGATAATAGGAGATATCCCACGACTTCTGCCACCTTACTGTATATTTTAGTGTATCAGATATCCTTCCGTTATTTGTAGTCAGAAATCTTTTTTCTCATATTCAGTGCTCCTACTGTTTCTTAAACTGTTCATTTTGACATTTAAAATGATTTTACGCAAAATCTAGTGCTCTTTGACAACCCGAGTCCATTCTGGATCCGCCCTGACTCTGCGGTTAATGGATTTTATGGGATGACTTCATTACATCACAAAACTCATTTTTTTCTTTATGTTTCACGCAAGTTTGAGAGAAACTGTAATGATGCCATTTCCCTTTCTCACCTTAAGTTGCGTTTAAAACTGGTTCACTCATTGACAATACTTAGGCTGTCAGTAGTTGCAAGCAGTAGAAAACATTCCGAATGCTATCGACAAGCTGCAATCAGAATTAGGGACCACAGGGCTAATGAGCAGTCGAGCATATTATAACGGCGGAAGTGTATTTCGGTGATGACGAAATGATGAATTATGCTAAGGATATGCCTTCGATTTTGACGAAAGTGCCGTATTAATAAAAGAAAGTGAACAGTGACTCAAATTTTTGTCATAATGTTCCTGAGTTAGAATGGCAGACTTAATTCGTCATTTCTCATATCCCACGCACACATCTACATCTAAATTCTGCGAATCATCGCTAGATGAGTGGCAGAGGGTACTTTTTATTGTATCGTATATCATTGTTTCCATTCCATTCAGAAGCGGAGCGTGGGAAAAAGGAATGCTTATACGCTTCAATGTGAACTCTTATTTTCTTCGTTTTATCTTCGTAATCTTCACGGGGTCGATACGTAAGGGGCTGAAGAATGTATATTGTTTCTCCCATGAGAACTAGCGTTTGGAACTTTTTAAGTAGATTTTCGCGAGATATGTGGTTTCTTTCGTCGAGCGTTTCCAGTTCAGGTTTTTCAGCACATCTTCTCAGTCAGACAAACCTGTGACCACGCGTGTAGGACAAGCCATAACTTCCAAGAACCCCAATGACGAACAGAAGTATGCCATTGACCTTTCCTACAGCTGCTCGTAAGTGATCGTTCAGCTTCATGTCTCTACACATAGTTACTCTCAAGTGTTTGTATGAAAAGAATGATACCAGTAGCGAATCATTTACCTTGTAATCAGAGAACACTACTGTTTTATCTTTCAGTAGAGGCACAACTTTGCAGTTGTCTACTTTTGGAGATAGTTGCCAGTCCGTCCAAAATGCAGATATTTTATCAAGTGTTAACTGAATACTACCACAATTTCCACGTAAACAGCTGCGTCATCTGAGAAAAGTCTAAGATTGCTACCAATCGTATCCCTAAGTCACTGACGTAGATGAACGGCAACCGTGCTAACACACTCCCCTGTTCAAATGGCTCTGAGCACTATGGGACTTAATATCTTAGGTCATCAGTCCCCTAGAACTTAGAACTACTTAAACCTAACTAACCTAAGGACAGCACACAACACCCAGTCATCACGAGGCAGAGAAATTCCCTGACCCCGCCGGGAATCGAACCCGGGAACCCGGGCGTGGGAAGCGAGAACGCTACCGCACGACCACGAGCTGCGGACCACTCCCCTGTGGCAAACCTGACATTTACTTGTACTTCTGAGGAAGACGCGCCATCTAGGCTAACGTTCTGCATTCTGCTTGAAAGGAAATTATCGGTCCAATCGCAAATCTGGCTACATATTCCGTGCGAGCATATTTTTTGTGGTAGACGTTTATGTGGCACCGAATAAGATGCCTTTCAGAAGTCTAGAAACACTGATCTACCTGGTTGACTCTGTCCATGGTGATTAAAATACCACGTGTGAACAGCCCAAGGCTGACCGATGTTTTCGGAATCCGTATTGGCTTCCACGCAAAACTTTATTTTGTTACCGGTACGTCACTGAATTTGAATTGAAAATATATTCTACTACTTTGCTGCATGTCAACGTGAGCGAAATAGGGAGGTAATTCTGTGGACCGATTCCACGTTCTTTTTTATGTTAAAAGAAACTATGTAGTTCCAGAGACCTTTTGAAGTCTCAGACATTCGGTCTGCATGTATACATTGTTATATTTTTATAGGTGGGTGTGTCTTGTGTGTGTGTGTTTTTTTTTCAGCGACTAAGAACATTTACTTTCTCAAGGGACCGGCGGTAAATTACTTTTAGGAGACGAGCTAATTCGGTCGCAAGTTCCATCTCGTCCTGGAGCTTTATTTTGCTTTATAGATTTGAGCTGTTTTTGAACACGGCTGACACTGATTGCTATGTCACTCATCTTTGAATCAGTACGGCTACTGAATGGCGGTAATATTTCTTGATCTTCCTTCGTAAAGGCTGATTTGATGACTGAATTAGCATTTCAGCTTGAGTTTTGTTGTTTTCTACTTACGTTCAAGTCCCGTCAACGAGTGCCTGTACACTTATTTTTTTGCTACTGACAGCCTTAACGAACGACCGAAATTCTTGGGGTTTTCGGGGGCCTTTTTCATGCTTCGGTAATTATGAAAAGCTTAAAGCATTGTCTTTCTGACTCGCCTCTCTTCGGGGTTGTGCTAATACGCAGAATACACTGTTTCTCGATGCGTTTACTAATATCAATTGTATACGATGCCTGCACCATCTAGTTCCTTACAATGAAATACTCAGAGTACATTCTTTCATAGCTAAAACATCCATCCTTGCATTGAGTACCAGTCTGCTTTAAAACATGTTACCTTCCGTAAAATTATGGAAGTGTACCGCGACTTTTATTGCTGAAATATTTGATTTTATTCAATTTCACAGCGATTTACATACGAAATCAGAACTCAATTAAATACTGATTCGGAGAGTAATTCCAGAGCACAATATGTAACGAATTCTTGTGCAAAGTGACTATACGTAATTCCACGCCAAACTTGATGCTTTTCATATATGGCCACCTTGAAGTTTTCGATTTCTGATTGATAATGAATTTTACAATTTATTATCTAAATAACCCATAATAATTTAAAATTTATACCGTTATATGAGTATACTCGTACATCATGTATAAACGTTCACGTTCTGTGAGCTATTATAAATCCACTTTACCTCTCCCGAAATCAGGTCCTTGCTATGCACTTAGTGCACAACATTGTTCCAGAAATAAATGTAAACTACGGATTTCCAGAAGTCTCCCTTGATCGTCAGTCATGGGTGGTCCAGACTGCTAGCAGACTCAAAATTTTACCTGATTTCTAAGTGGTCAGCTGCACGTGCGGTAACTTTTTGAAACAGGTCAGGTGCGTGTGGTGGTCGTTTTTGAGTCAAGCCAACTGCTCGCAGAGAAAAACACAAGTTGACTCTACAGGTTTTTCCTTCCCATTTTTAGAGATATAGGGTTCTGTGATTGCTAAGCCTACAGTAGTGATAGTATTGGAAGCCCAATTTCGCACTATCACAAGGCAGTCGTAAATTACTTTCAACTGAGAAGCGCACAATATTAGAATCGTTGATGGGAAGTATATTTTGTTTTTTGCTCTTAAAATAGATAATTCCTGCAGAACACTATAAGCTGCGTTCAACATTTTTGCGATGGCGGCAATATAGAGCTTTTGGCCTGCTGAAAACATTTTTTAAAGTTCGTAACATCTTGGCTGGAAATATCGAGGCCACTGCAGGCAACTTCTTCACGATTTAATTTTAGAGGTCTCTCGCACAATTCAGTAACAGTTTTCTGTTGTATACTGCTTGACGTTATTTGTCTGCTTAAGTTATTATCGGCTTCATGGTTATGACTGACATTAGTATTAAATAGAATGTTGGTTGACGGATAGTGTAAGTAAATACGTCACTTCCACATTTTTACTATGGAACTCCACGCTAGTCCACGTTGTGTTTCTATATCTTACCGGAATTTCTGTCCTCCAACAACAATGAACTTATGACCTCTTTCACTTTTCATATGCTTCACAGGAACGTTACAGCCCATTTCTAAATTACTAGTCAACTACGAGGAATAGAAACTGGCACACAGAGTACTCTGAGAAACAGTGCGCGCAGTCTACCTGTTCACAACATGCCTCATCGCCCGCAACCAGCCTGTTTGCTGAGGTAATGCTGAAATGCTCTGCTACTTAGTACAGGGTTATTACAAATGATTGAAGCGATTTCACAGCTCTACAATAACTTTATTATTTGAGATATTTTCACAATGCTTTGCACACACATACAAAAACTCAAAAAGTTTTTTTGGGCATTCACAAATGTTCGATATGTGCCCCTTTAGTGACTCGGCATACATCAAGCCGATAATCAAGTTCCTCCCACACTCGGCGCAGCATGTCCCCATCAATGAGTTCGAAAGCATCGTTGATGCGAGCGCACAGTTCTGGCACGTTTCTTGGTAGAGGAGGTTTAAACACTGAATCTTTCACATAACCCCACAGAAAGAAATCGCATGGGGTTAAGTCGGGAGAGCGTGGAGGCCATGACATGAATTGCTGATCATGATCTCCACCACGACCGATCCATCGGTTTTCCAATCTCCTGTTTAAGAAATGCCGAACATCATGATGGAAGTGCGGTGGAGCACCATCCTGTTGAAGGATGAAGTCGGCGCTGTCGGTCTCCAGTTGTGGCATGAGCTAAGTTTCCAGCATGTCCAGATACACGTGTCCTGTAACGTCTTTTTCGCAGAAGAAAAAGGGGCCGTAAACTTTAAACCGTGAGATTGCACAAAACGCGTTAACTTTTGGTGAATTGCGAATTTGCTGCACGAATGCGTGAGGATTCTCTACCGCCCAGATTCGCACATTGTGTCTGTTCACTCCACCATTAAGAAAAAATGTTGCTTCATCACTGAAAACAAGTTTCGCACTGAACGCATACTCTTCCATGAGCTGTTGCAACCGCGCCGAAAATTCAAAGCGTTTGACTTTGTCATCGGGTGTCAGGGCTTGTAGCAATTGTAAACGGTAAGGCTTCTGCTTTAGCCTTTTCCTTAAGATTTTCCAAACCGTCGGCTGTGGTACGTTTAGCTCCCTGCTTGCTTTATTCGTCGACTTCCGCGGGCTACGCGTGAAACTTGCCCGCACGCGTTCAACCGTTTCTTCGCTCACTGCAGGCCGACCCGTTGATTTCCCCTTACAGAGGCATCCAGAAGCTTTAAACTGCGCATACCATTGCCGAATGGAGTTAGCAGTTGGTGGATCTTTGTTGAACTTCGTCCTGAAGTGTCGTTACACTGTTATGACTGACTGATGTGAGTGCATTTCAAGCACGACATACGCTTTCTCGGCTCCTGTCGCCATTTTGTCTCACTGCGCTCTCGAGCGCTCTGGCGGCAGAAACCTGAAGCGCGGCTTGAGCCGAACAAAACTTTATGAGTTTTTCTACGTATCTCTAGTGTGTCGTGACCATATGTCAATGAATGGAGCTACAGTGAATTTATGAAATCGCTTCAATCATTTGTAATAGCCCTGTAAATCTTTTCCGAGTGCCATCATTCGAATGCCGGTACTGGAAATCCCATCCCTCTGCTCCACCCCAGCTTGGGTCAAGTCCTACAATAGCCCTTCCTGCACTTATGAGTTAGGAATGAAAGATGAACAAAAAGAAACAAAAGAAATTTAAAAAATTGCCTGTAACCAGACGACAGCAAAATTGAGGTGCTGAGTGACAGAACGTGGGCTGACAACAAATTTCTACCCCTCATTTCTTCAGCACAAAATTGAAAAATGTTTGTGCCCCCCTCACTTACTTTAATGGCGTAAACGGGAATTAGCAGTCTTAGCAATATGAAATTGAACGAAACTGAACATGAAAGGTTATTCCAGCAACCCGACTTATTGCTGGTCGTGGTGCAAGCGAAATGTTTCCTCGTATTTATGATAATAAAAGTCAAATATGAAACACTGAACGTATCGTCTTCTATAACAGAAAGTGCAGCGTCTCTTCAACTTGTATCGGGGTAATACATGCTTTCTTTAGTGTAAGTGCGTGCGCAGAATCGAATAAGCAACATTCAGAATATTGGGTCTTGCCCACTCGTCTCGTATAGGGTGCCTAAGGGATGCTGCGTTCTTGGAATGCTATACAACACTCACTCCGTCTTCAGGCCACGAGTGGCCTTCCGGGATCGTCCGACCGCAGTGTCATCCCCCGAGGACGATGAGGGTAGGAGGGGCGTGGGGTCAGCACACCGCTCTTCCGGTCGTTATGATGGAATTCTTGACCGAAGCCGCTGTTCTTCGGTCGAGTAGCTCCTCAATTGGCATCACGAGGCTGAGTGCACCTCGAAAAATGGCAACAGTGGATGGCGGCTGGATGGTCACCCATCCAAGTGCTGACCACGCCCAACAGCGCTTTACTTCGGTGATCTCAAAGCAACCGGTGTATCCACTGCGGCAAGGCCGTAGCCCAACCACATTGACAATATTTAACTTGGAGTTTTGAGTAGTAGTCGAAAACGAGGGGCGACATGCCATATAGTTTAGAGTCGAGTCCTTGGCTACATGTATCGTTCCTGGAAGTTGACATACGTCACTAATACTGCTCGGCGAATCCTGTCCACTAATGTCCGCATACGAAGCCGATCTGAGCTCTAATGTCCGGCAGAGGCTGGCAGGAGCGGCGCCTATACTCACTTTTTGCACATGTCGCTCCTGGCGCGGAGCTGTCCCTCTTAGCGGGCTATTGGCTGACGTTTTCTCACCACCTTCTCAGGTCTTTCGTTCTTTATATTCGTTCTGGCGCTTATGGTTCTGCCAGAACAAAGAATATTTGATACTGTCGTTGATGTTAAAGTACCACGTGATAAATAATGAATCAATCAACATAGCAAAACCTACTTATGGCTTTGTGCGATTGCATAATTTTCCAAATTATTGGCTTCGTTATTGTAGTCAAATACCAGATAAGCACGCAGTGATGCAAAGTAAAGAGGTAAAGTCTGTATCATTGAATCGTTAAATGAACAGGATAATACGGGATCTCTAGCTCACAAGGAAACGAGTTAGATCATCCGTAAACCCGTAGGCATCATAGAAACAAAATTCCGTACATGAAACAAAGCATTTGAGAACGAGAAATGAAGGGAAATGTTAATGTATTTTTTAAAAATGGTTCAAATGGCTCTGAGCACTGCGGAACTTAACATCTGAGGTCATCAGTCCCCTAGAACTTGGAACTATTTAAACCTAACTAACCTAAGGACATCACACACATCCATGCCCGAGGCAGGATTAGAACCTGCGACCGCAGCGGTCGCGCAGATCCAGACTGCAGCGCTAGAACCGCTCGGCCACTCCGGTCGGCTGTATTTTTTAGATTAAGTCAGTGAAGTCAGAATCAATACAAGGCCTCGAAACTTCTGACATCACAAAGACAATGGTTTGGAAACGAAACGCGGTATTCGTAGTAAGTTAGCAATGCGAATCAATAAAAATTTAACCAGGGACTGCAGATACCTCATGAAAGATTAACGAAACAACTTTGAAGATAGGCAATGTCTACGGATAACTCCAATGATATGAAGTATCTCACACAATCTGCAATTCAGCGACCATCGGTATCTAACCAAAGGCGCGTATTGCCTTGTCCACGGAACACGTTACCGAGTAACTCACTTGAATCCAACTGCCAACGCCCTCTCGTGATGACGCCACAGTGTGACTGGCTCGCTCAACAGGAAACCAAACACAAGGATTCCAGCAATCATCACAGAGAAAACTACAAAAATTCTGTCTGTAGCCGAAAGAGGGTACAGGATCATCTCTGCAGTATCTCTGCAATAACTATCTCGTGAAGTGAAGACAGAAAACGTAAAAGTCGCACTGAAAGTGGCGATTTAACAGGCAGCTTTCACTGTATAGACAAGTGTAAGTGTTGTCTGAAGTAGAAGCATGCTCGCAGTTACAATCGTCAGCAATTCTCTCTTTCTGGGCGAATAAGCCAGTTAACTGAGCAGTGTGCACAGCATATCACACTTCGTGTTAATAAGTAACAAAACTGATCCTCGGATGTGTCTGGGACAAAGTTTGTAAGAACGAACAATAGCTACGGCCAAGACGAAGCACTGAACATGCCCACTAAGCAATTTATCTCGTACCACTGATTGTTCCATTTGTTATTTCGATGTTCATGATTTGCCACGCTACTTATCACCAGGAATTTAGGGAGTGTTGGCATTTTTATTTGAGGACACAATTCAATTTACTTACAGCAGAGTGTCTGTGTGACAAGAAAAAAAGGGCTTTTTCTGTTAATTGTGTGGTGCTAAATAAGAAGGTAACCCAATGGATATACATTTAGTATAAAAGGAAGAAAACATAGAAGCAACAGAATATTAGCATTAGGCGAGTGTAGCACTAAATAAACGTTTTACACAAAGTTTGTAGTACAGTTACATTATATTTTAATGTTGGACAGATATGTAGAATTAGTAGTCAAGAGATGAATTGAAGTTCTTACGTCTTAAGACATCTTTAGAGACTACTGTACGGCAGAAACAGCATGCAGATTGTTTCAGTATGATGTATTGTAATGGGAAAATAAAGATTTTGACAAACAGTTGCTCAAACTTTTTAAAAAAATCCCACAGGAAGAATGACAAACTAGATTACAAACAGCGAATGATGCAGGAAAACTGTCTAAGAATTAACATTTTGACACGTCTAGAGTTTTGTGAATATTAGCGTGTCAGTTATGCAAAGTAACTCGGGGAATTCTGAGCATTAGGAAGCCTAATTAACTGCTATGAAAATAGTTGTAGGAATTATTTTAATACAGAAACACAAAGGAAGGAACTATGTCTATAAAGGGTACTATATAGAAATAAAATAATCTGTTTGACTGGCAGAAATAAAGAATACGGATAATATGGAGAGAACTTACAGAGAATTGAGTTCGTAGTGTGATTAAATGATTCAATTAGAAATATGTCAGTGCTCAGAGACCTTACTTCCTATTGGAGTATCTACCTATCTGCAGACAGTTCTTTCCCACGAATGTGTGTTAGCTTTGACAGATGTATTTTCGCCTCACTCTGTCACGCTACAAGAATGAAAATCGAAACATATGTATGCTTAGTGTTCCAATCTGCGAAGAGTGTTCGAAAGAAAGCACCGAAGTTGGCTACGAGTTGCGTCCCAGTCTTGCAACGGCTTTCAACGCACATACGAAGGTTGAATGAAGAGTAGTGCCTCCGCCTTCCTTAATTGGGTTTGGATGGGAATATTTTAACAAATCATACCTAGAAATAATCCTTAGAATGGGATCTTCAATCACCAGCCATTTGGATACATTTCTGCCAACGATGAAAAAGTTTTCTGAAGTCGTCATTGAAGGAGTCGACACTCCGTTTCCGCAACCACAGTTCTCTCATCGTCTTCATCAGAAGCATAATGATGTCCCCTGATTGAATAGAGAAAGGCGTCACTTCCTTTCTCGTAATGCGGGAGGAGTTCCTGGCAAATTTCATGTCTGTGCTCTTTCATTTCAGGAGTCAGCATCCGGGGTACCCATCCTGCACAGATCTTCCGATAGCCAAGCCAAAGCAATAATGTGACCCACACGTTCATGTGAAATGCCGATTATGCTTGCAATTTCTCTGTTGTACGACGATCGTCCTGAATCAATCTGACAACATTTCGCTTCTGAAACTCTGTGGTTGCTGTCACAGGGCCGGCCGGTGTGGCCGTGCGGTTCTAGGCGCTTCAGTCTGGAACCGCGTGACCGCAACGGTCGCAGGTTCGAATCCTGTCTCGGGCATGGATGTGTGTGATGTCCTTAGGTTAGTTATGTTTAATTAGTTCTACGTTCTAGGGTACTGATGACCACAGATGTAATGTCCCAAAGTGCTCAGAGCCATTTGAACCATTTTGAGCTGTCACATGACATCCAACTCTTTGTTTGTCACGCAGGTCAGATGTTGCCGCCTCAGCATCTTTAATCTTACTCGCCCAACGACGCACTGTACTCACATCAACACAGTCACCATAACCTGCATTCATTCTCTGGGGTGACACGTTCTCCTGTCAAGAATTCAAAGACTGCACGTTGCTTAAATCGCATTGACTGACCGTCTGCGTAGAGTTCCATACTTTACACTCAAGTTTTTAAACATGGCTGAAACAGCTGCTGTTGAAATTCTTCACGGTAAGTGATAACAGCCAAACAGCTGCAGGATAAAGATTTATTAAAAGTATTGACCACGGTTTCGGTATATCTAAATATACAGGCTGTGTTCGCATCAACCCTCTGTCCATAATTATGTTGTATAAATGGCGCTTTTAACTACTGACAACGCCTTTGGCACAGTTGTTTTATGTATTTCCAGTGTAGGATGCGATTTTAGTGTATTTTACTTCTGATGAAGGTATATTTATATATACCAAAACCGTTGTCAGGAATTTTAATAAATCTTTATACCTGCAACTTTTTGGCTGTTATTATTTACCGTGAATACTTTACACTGTAACAACACAACCGTTCAACTGGAGCTGTAGAGAAGAGGCTACGGAACAAGCCAGTACCTGCCGCATACCAATGCTGCCAACTGTTGAAGAGTTACGATGGTGGAGGCATTACTATTCAGTCAATCCTCGTACGTATTTACGTATGTAAACAAACACATTAAGAAACATTTAATGCTGACAATTAATAATGGACAATTATATATACTATTATATAATGTTTTAAATTTTGAATGGGGAATCATTCAACACGAACGAAAGTGTAGTGGTTTGGTTTTACTGGGTTACTTCTGAGTGCCAGTTGTATTTTTGCTCTTCTATCCTATCATGTGCTTTTATTGTTGCTACAAGCCAACTCGCAAAATATAAACTTACACATATACGCATGGCCTGAATGAAAGATAAATTGTAAATTAATATATGAAGATAGTAACTGTTCTCGAAAGAACAGATACCATCGATGGCCGTGCAGCTTCTCTAGAATAAATGATAATTAATTGAAACCCTCAGCTGCCGACAGATGTTGTTCATATACCTCGATAGAGACAGCTGGAAATGTGTGCCCCGACAGGGGTTCGAACCCGGCATCTCCTGCTTACATGGCAGACGCTCTAGCCACCTGAGCCACTGAGGATACAGGTGAACAGCGCGACTGCAGGGACTTATACCTGCAGATTGCAGATCTGCAGATTGAAGTTTGAAGTTGTGAAACGGTATAAAATAGCTTTAATGTCCCTACACGTCATCTCGCAGTTGCGGCTCGTCCTCACCAAGTTATAGCTGGAAGCTGAAGTCACTGGTGGCACACAAACGATCCTCACCAATGGCTAAAGGCATATAGTATGAAATTTAAATCCCTCGATACATATGCTCTCGCAAGAGGATCCTGGTGGTCAAGGCTCATGGAGGTGAAGCGATGACAGCTCTCTACGATTAAGAAGCTATTTTCTACCAATTGTATTGCGTTTGCTAAAAGGAAAACTTGCATTTACGCATGTTCGCCTTATGCTCTTTTTGTATTGGCTGAGTTACGGGTCTTCTGAGAGGCAACCAATAAAAATGTTCCTTAGAAAAAGCTGCGCCCCTTCCCTCGGCTGTTCTTTAGGTGATTAACCAGTAAAGTGTGCGCTACCATTTAAAACTAGAAAAAGACATCTTACGCTCCTTCCATCTCTCTTTGTGACCAGTGAGCTGGATCCTCATCGACGCTGTCGAGCTTCTCTGTGTAGCCTCTATTTTATTCATATGAGCCAGTCCCGGCACTTCTTATGTTGCACAAACATTTGGTTTTTCTGAAGTCAGTTTCCAGAGACGTCTCACGCCTTCAAAGCATCCCAAGACTGTGACTTGCAACTCCATTTTCAAGGTAACATCTATGGAATCTGGAGATTTCCAGAGAAGACATAGCTTTTATAAGTTCTGCGCACAATGATGTCTTCTTGGATTTCGCTAAAAATAGCATTCCTTCTCACATCACTTCTGGTTTGTAAAAGTGGTGACAGCAAGGGTCCTTACACCACAGGAGGACTTGCCTGTGTTTGCCCATGGTGCTTCAGACACCCGAAGGCAGCGCTACAGAGTACTATCCAGAGGCCTGAGAGCCATTGGCCTCTGTGCGCGCTGGTGCTCTCTTCCGAAAACTGCACCAAAGCACCTTGCCACTGCAGCATTATTCCAAAAAAATGGCTCCAAGCACTATGAAACTTAACATCTGAGGTCGTCAGTCCCCTAGACATAGAATTACTTTAACCTAACTAACCTAAGGACATCACACACATCCATGCCCGAGGCAGGATTCGAACCTGCGACCGTAGCAGCAGTGCGGTTCCGGACTGAAGGGCCCAGAACCGCTCGGTCACAGCGGCCGGCAGCATTATCCCAATCTGCTTTCAAAGTTCTCTTATTCATGAAAGTAGTCAACTACCAACAATCGCTAGTACTATTTTCATATCACATTTCTTGGAACTGATTAATTATTTTGATCGAATGGGCCCTTGCATTACTATTTTATATATGTTGAGGGAGTGCTTCCGATAAAACGGTTGCGTAACACAGAGAACATTAATGTAAATTCTTTTGTTTGCAACTTTTTGTTATTTTTTTCAGTTTTCAATCTTCTATGCCTTGTAAAACACCATTTGCCCTCTATTTGTTCCTATTACTAGGAACTTATAAGCATTAATGCCAGCGATGAAAGCTGTCACTGCTTTTCAAGTTACTTATCACTATTTCGGCGAGTCTTTCGACCCTTACAATTCGTTGGAATTCATCTGTCTATCCCGAAAAGAAAAATGCACCCTAGACGGTTTCCTTCCACTGAGATCCTTGCACTATTTCATAATTTAACCTGTGAGTTCGTAAGAGACTACGACGCCCATTTAATATGAAGTGAAACATCAACCCTTCTTATAGAATCCGACATTAACGAAAACAGAAATTTTTAAGTTTTTTATGTTTTTTTTTTTTTTATGCCCCCCATGAACCATGGACCTTGCCGTTGGTGGGGAGGCTTGCGTGCCTCAGCGATACAGATAGCCGTACCGTAGGTGCAACCACAACGGAGGGGTATCTGTTGAGAGGCCAGACAAACGTGTGGTTCCTGAAGAGGGGCAGCAGCCTTTTCAGTAGTTGCAAGGGCAACAGTCTGGATGATTGACTGATCTGGCCTTGTAACAATAACCAAAACGGCCTTGCTGTGCTGGTACTGCGAACGACTGAAAGCAAGGGGAAACTACAGCCGTAATTTTTCCCGAGGGCATGCAGCTTTACTGTATGATTACATGATGATGGCGTCCTCTTGGGTAAAATATTCCGGAGGTAAAATAGTCCCCCATTCGGATCTCCGGGCGGGGACTACTCAAGAGGATGTCGTTATCAGGAGAAAGAAAACTGGCGTTCTACGGATCGGAGCGTGGAATGTCAGATCCCTTAATCGGGCAGGTAGGTTAGAAAATTTAAAAAGGGAAATGGATAGGTTGAAGTTAGATATAGTGGGAATTAGTGAAGTTCGGTGGCAGGAGGAACAAGACTTCTGGTCAGGTGAATACAGGGTTATAAACACAAAATCAAATAGGGGTAATGCAGGAGTAGATTTAATAATGAATAGGAAAATAGGAATGCGGGTAAGCTACTACAAACAGCATAGTGAACGCATTATTGTGGCCAAGATAGATACGAAGCCCACGCCTACTACAGTAGCACAAGTTTATATGCCAACTAGCTCTGCAGATGACGAAGAAATTGAGGAAATGTATGATGAAATAAAAGAAATTATTCAGATAATGAAGGGAGACGAAAATTTAATAGTCATGGGTGACTGGAATTCGAGTGTAGGAAAAGGGAGAGAAGGAAACATAGTAGGTGAATATGGATTGGGGGACAGAAGTGAAAGAGGAAGCCGCCTGGTCGAATTTTGCACAGAGCACAACATAATCATAACTAACACTTGGTTTAAGAATCATGAAAGAAGGTTGTACACATGGAAGAACCCTGGAGATACTAAAAGGTATCAGATAGATTATACAATGGTAAGACAGAGATTTATGAACCAGGTTTTAAATTGTAAGACATTTCCAGGGGCAGATGTGGACTCTGACCACAATCTATTGGTTATGTCCTGTAGATTAAAACTGAAGAAACTGCAAAAAGGTGGGAATTTAAGGAGATGGGACCTGGATAAACTAAAAGAACCAGAGGTTGTACAGAGATTCAGGGAGAGCATAAGGGAGTAATTGACAGGAATGGGGGAAATAAATACAGTAGAAGAAGAATGGGTAGCTTTGAGGGATGAAGTAGTGAAGGCAGCAGAGGATCAAGTAGGTAAAAAGACGAGGGCTAGTAGAAATCCTTGGGTAACAGAAGAAATATTGAATTTAACTGATGAAAGGAGAAAATATAAAAATGCAGTAAGTGAAACAGGCAAAAAGGAATACAAACGTCTCAAAAATGAGATCGACAGGAAGTGCAAAATGGCTAAGCAGGGATGGCTAGAGGACAAATGTAAGGATGTAGAGGCCTATCTCACTAGGGGTAAGATAGATACCGCCTACAGGAAAATTAAAGAGACCTTTGGAGATAAGAGAACGACTTGTATGAATATCAAGAGCTCAGATGGAAACCCAGTTCTAAGCAAAGAAGGGAAAGCAGAAAGGTGGAAGGAGTATATAGAGGGTCTATACAAGGGCGATGTACTTGAGGACAATATTATGGAAATGGAAGAGGATGTAGATGAAGATGAAATGGGAGACATGATACTGCGTGAAGAGTTTGACAGAGCACTGAAAGACCTGAGTCGAAACAAGGCCCCCGGAGTAGACAATATTCCATTGGAACTACTGACGGCCGTGGGAGAGCCAGTCCTGACAAAACTCTACCATCTGGTGAGCAAGATGTATGAAACAGGCGAAATACCCTCAGACTTCAAGAAGAATATAATAATTCCAATCCCAAAGAAAGCAGGCGTTGACAGATGTGAAAATTACCGAACTATCAGCTTAATAAGTCACAGCTGCAAAATACTAACACGAATTCTTTACAGACGAATGGAAAAACTAGTAGAAGCCAACCTCGGGGAAGATCAGTTTGGATTCCGTAGAAACACTGGAACACGTGAGGCAATACTGACCTTACGACTTACCTTAGAAGAAAGATTAAGGAAAGGCAAACCTACGTTTCTAGCATTTGTAGACTTAGAGAAAGCTTTTGACAATGTTGACTGGAATACTCTCTTTGAAATTCTGAAGGTGGCAGGGGTAAAATATAGGGAGCGAAAGGCTATTTACAATTTGTATACAAACCAAATGGCAGTTATAAGAGTTGAGGGGCATGAAAGGGAAGCAGTGGTTGGGAAGGGAGTGAGACAGGGTTGTAGCCTCTCCCCGATGTTGTTCAATCTGTATATTGAGCAAGCAGTAAAGGAAACAAAAGAAAAATTTGGAGTAGGTATTAAAATTCATGGAGAAGAAATAAAAACTTTGAGGTTCGCCGATGACATTGTAATTCTGTCAGAGACAGCAAAGGACTTGGTAGAGCAGTTGAATGGAATGGACAGTGTCTTGAAAGGAGGATATAAGATGAACATCAACAAAAGCAAAACAAGGACAATGGAATGTAGTCGAATTAAGTAGGGTGATGCTGAGGGAATTAGATTAGGAAATGAGGCACTTAAAGTAGTAAAGGAGTTTTGCTATTTGGGGAGCAAAATAACTGATGATGGTCGAAGTAGAGAGGATATAAAATGTAGACTGGCAATGGCAAGGAAAGCGTTTCTGAAGAAGAGAAGTTTGTTAACATCCAGTATTGATTTAAGTGTCAGGAAGTCATTTCTGAAAGAATTCGTATGGAGTGTAGCCATGTATGGAAGTGAAACATGGACGGTAAATAGTTAGGACAAGAAGAGAATAGAAGCTTTCGAAATGTGGTGCTACAGAAGAATGCTGAAGATTAGATGGGTAGATCACATAACTAATGAGGAAATATTGAATAGGATTGGGGAGAAGAGAAGTTTGTGGCACAACTTGACCAGAAGAAGGGATCGGTTGGTAGGACATGTTCTGAGGCATCAAGGGATCACCAATTTAGTATTGGAGGGCAGCGTGGAGGGTAAAAATCGTAGAGGGAGACCAAGAGATGAATACACTAAACAGATTCAGAAGGATGTAGGTTGCAGTAGGTACTGGGAGATGAAAAAGCTTGCACAGGATAGAGTAGCATGGAGAGCTGCATCAAACCAGTCTCAGGACTGAAGACCACAACACATGTTTTTTATTCATAGTGGCTAATTCTTAAAGCGCAATGGAATAATTAAAAGGGAGTTTAGCAAAAGCTAAACAAGAAAAAACTGAAACCTTAATCCTTGCAACAAAAAACGAAGGTCATTCAGCCACTAACTATATACATGCATTAATCTTTTAGGTGTTATTCATACAGTGAAATGCGTTTGCACTTTGTATCTCAGGACACCTGATACGTGGAAATATCTGATTTGGTATGATAGCAGAATTTTTTTTTTTAAGTCTCTGTTTCGAAAGCATTTGCCTTCAAGTTTCATAGCAACGCGAACTTAACTGCGCATCTCAAAATTTCATTTGAATAAAAAAAAAGCCTCACTGATGAAGGCAGTTTATTATCTTTCGGCTTTAAACGTAGGTAAAGTGAAGGTAGTGTGTTCGAGAACGTAGGTATGAAACATGTGAAGGTTAACTGTAATAGAGATCAGAGGAGAGTAGATCCAGTTCGCAAGAATCTCAAATTACATGAACACTTAATATATTGTTCAGAAATTGAATACAAAATGTTATGTTACATATACAAATATCATTCGACGGATCACTTGTTTGTACATGACCATCCATGTATGAATGGTTGGCTCTGAGCACCATGGGACTTAACTTCTGAGGTCATCAGTCACCTAGAACTTAGAACTACTTAAACCTGACTAACCTAAGGACATCACACACCTCCATGCCCGAGGCACGATTCAAACCTACGACCGTAGCGCTGGCGCGGTTCCAGACTGAAGCGCCTAGAACTGCTCGGCCACATCGGCCGGTCCATGTATGAAAGAAAGAGAAAATCATCTAATAATACCGTTAACCCTGAAATATTATTTGAAGTTGGAAGAACGCTGAGATAAACAACTTGAAACCTGGGAAGAAACACGACAACAACGTGAAATACGACAGCAAATTATCTCGTTGAAATACTTTTCCACAATCTTTAAAGGGGCATAACATGCAGTCACGTAAACGCAACACAGACGAGCGACCATAATCGAGAATGGGGTCCTTTCAATGGGCCAGTTCCATTCCAAGACGTCTGTACTAAACAGATCGGCACGTTCTCGCAGTGGTAAGCGAAGCCACAGTGTGTCCCGAAGAGAGAAACCCTCGGTCTGCCGACCACGGGGCCCTCGTTAACAGATTCCGGCCGCCAAACTCTTCTATTGACAGACTCACGCCAGTGTTCAGACGATTTCCTAAGACATGCCTTACAGTTTCCGTCCATTACGTAAATGTCACTATAGATATTCGGACTTAGGTTATGACATTTCCCATTCGCCTGCCATAATTGGCGATGATGTGGCGTAGACAAGTAGCATGTGTTCAGATGTGGAGAATATGGCGGCCAATCGAGGCCCCCGTGCCAATGGCCTCTTTGTACTCTAGAGACAGAATACGCTTCCTAGAGTGCTCCTCCAGGACGTAAAACACTCTTCAGCTTCGACAGGGTCGAGCTCCGTCTTGCATGAATCAAATCTTGTCGAAATCAGGGCCACTTTGGATAATGGGGATGAAATCAACTTCCAAAACCTTCACGTAGCGTTCTGTAGTCTCCGTGCCATCAAGAAATATCGCACCGATTATTACGTGACTGGACACTGCGCACCACACAGTCATCCGTTGAAGGTGAAGAGACTTTGCGATCGTGAAATGCAGTTCCTCAGTCACATAATGCGCCAATTTTGAAACTTCCTGGCAGATTAAAACTGTGTGCCGGACCGAGACTCGAACTCGGGACCTTTGCCTTTCGAGGGCAAGTGCTCTACCATCTGAGCTACCCAAGCACGACTCACGCCCCGTCCTCACAGCTTTACTTCCGCCAGTACCTCGTCTCCTGCTTTCCAAACTTCACAGAAGCTCTCTTGGGACCTTGCAGAACTAGCACTCCTGGAAGAAAGGATATTGCGGAGACATGGCATAGCCACAGCCTGGGGGATGTTTCTATGCGCCAATTTTGTTTATTAACGAACCCATCCAGATGAAAGTAGGCTTCACCGTTAAACCACGCACTCACGCGCACACTAATTCCCATCGTGCCCCGTGTCCAACAGTACAGTTTGGCAGCTTGAACGTCCTAACGCAAACCGTTCAAAAGCTATGACGATTTTATTTCATATCGTCCAATAACTGTCACTCTGAATACACGCTATGAAATGTATCTGAGACAGGAAGACTTTCACGGTTCCTAAGGGTCATAAGCCGCCATTTCGGAAACTGTGGTCTGCATATAAAGCTGGGTTTGTAAGACGACCCAGGACTACCCGGTCTCTTGATATATTCTTAGTACAGACATCTTGAAAAGGCGCTAAAGGCAGCAAACTGGGGACAGAAAGGTATTTAGGAAAGACCATAGGTGAACCATCATTTTATGGCTGTCTTGCGGACTTTCATTTTCCTTTCCTATGTTTAGTTTTGTGTTGTCGTTAATTCTCTTCCCGAATAAATGGCATAGCTCCGTCGTAATTTGCAGTAAAAAGTATCTTTTCTATGTCTTGATGGTGACTAAAGTCGGTCACCAACGTCCATTTTCAAAGCATCCGTATCGTAATTGTGACAGTACAGGTGATAACCAATGTCTGTTCTATGTGCTCTATTTACTGTTATTGAGTCGGCCATAGACCCACTTTGTTCATCATGGCAAGGGCAGTTTATGTATGTAAGCTATCGCCTGTATTATCACACTTATCATACGAATTGTTTGAAGATGGGCATAGTTGCCCGAAAAAAGCACCATCAAGACATAAAAAAGATATTTCTTGATGCAGCTAACAACGGAGCTAGAAGCATTTATTTCATTTACTAAACAAGTCGCGGACCTATTTTTCACCTACAGCACGCTGCAAATTCTGAGTCTATCGTTTACGCAGTTCTGTATCCTCTGTAATGTGTTTAATTTTTACCCTATAGATTGAGACAGCCTCTTCTGTTTCACTGTTGTTGTTTGAGCCCTCCCCCCTTCCCCCCCGTATGGTCAGGGGGTGGGCTGTCAGCGGATACAACTTGCCGCTCTTCAGCCACATTAGAGACAAAATTTAAAAAAAAAGGTGTATAGAAGCTGGACATGGTGGTTGATAAAAAATAAAAAAAACATGTTGTACAATAAAAAGACATCGTCAGTTGCATAAAAATGTTTGTTTGGATGATTAATGAAAATATAGACACAGGTGAATTGTAAATGAGTGTTCCACACGAAGATGTAAAACCAGATAGACAGTTGCAGAAAGTAAAGGGGAAAGGCTTTTGTGTGACTGATTAAAAGAAATAAATAGATGACTGAAGAGACGAGTGTATGTAGACTGCAAGGCAGAAGTGTATCAAGAGAACGTACCATTTAAAGGTAGCGCGTTTGTATGGGTGGATGTTTTGTGGAGGTATGAGACATGGGACACGAGTGGAAAGGGATATTCTTCCGAACCAAGCCTCACAAAGTATGTAAGGGATTTGGAGAGGAAAGGAGCCTAACAAGGGGTGAGTCGTAGGGACCTCTTAGATCTGGTAGGATGGGTATATGTTAGGGCTGATTTCATGGTCGGGTAAAGTTTCGTTGGGAGAGGGTGCGGAGGGTGCGGAGGCGTAGTATGGGGGGCAATGAGGAGGCAGAGGTGTGGTGGAATACTAGGGTCAGTGAGTAGGAGGGGAAATTCGGGTAGTGTCGAATTTACGGGTAACGTAGGATATTCGGAGGTGTTCAAGATTGAAGAATAGACTGTGGAATTTTATAAGTCGGTAGAGGATGCAGGTGAGGAAGGTTAAGCGTAATCGAAACGCTAGGCGGAGAGCACGGCATTCGAGGGTCAGTAGGGCATGATGAAAGTGGGAAAGAGCGGAAGTCCATGCTACCACAGTGGCGTAGCAGAGGATATGAGCAACTTCTTTTCAGTTTCTATTAATAGAGGGATTCGAATGCTTGAAGCTTATGGCAGAGGACACAACTTACTATAGCTCAATTCTTTTATCTTGGCGGCTCGCGCATGCCCGCCCAGATGCTGGAGATTGCTGCGTTGCCAGTTGCACACGACGCACGCGCCAATAGAAGCAGCGCCATAGTATAGCATAGTTCGCAAGCTTACGTGTAGGGGGGAGCGCGCAGTTCATGAAGTAAAGCCACCACGGTCGCATTAACTCTTTCGCTGCTACAAAGATGTGCTCCCTGCATTCCGCGCTGTGCGCAATTTTGTCACTGCACTGCTCGCCTGTGCAGACACATTGTGTTCCGACTGCTTTGACACTCTTTATCATTCGATTCCACAAAAACTATTTGGCTCAAAAATTAGATTTTTACCTATCTTCTTGACTGATACCTTCCCCCCATAAATGACTTAATTTTGTTTCGATGTTCAACGCAGTTATTATGCAGCATTAAATATAGTAAACCTTTGCACGAAATTTTGAAGAGTTTGCAGAGGTAAAAGTCCATAGAGTATACTTTCCGTATGGTCGATTTTAGTTGCCACAATGTTGAGAATGAAATGTGGACAAGATACCTATATATTTCATTTAATTTAAGTACCACATAAGTGTCGTATGTAATATTGAGAAATATTCCACCTTTCGCGACTGTAACGAAAGTTTTACTTACACTGGGCACGTTTGGCTTTATTTTAAAGCACTTCAGTCAATCAAAAGGAAGTAGACAAAATACATTAAACAAAACTGTGGACTTACAAAAACATTAGGACTTGAATATACCGTCTGTCAGTGAAGTGCTCAGAGCTATGTCAAATATAATTTTGTGTGTGGCACACACAAACAGCATTTATTTGCTAAAACACTGATGAGCCAACACAAACGTTGAATATTGTGCTACCGCAGCACAAAACTACGAAAGGTTACTTGGCAATGGAGGACACAAAATACAGTCCTCTTATGATGCTTCAAAAGAGAGAAACGCGTCTGGTCTAAATAAGTCGCTTATTACAGTTGCAGAAGAGGGATATATTTCAATACCATTGGTAAAACTGCGACTGTGGAACAAAAACAAGAAATAGAACATGAATACCATTCAGTATGTGCCATACCTTTCACCGATGGAAGTGCTTTAAAACAAAGCCAAACGCGCCGTGTATATATAAAACTTTTATTCCAGTCGCGAAAGACGGAATATTTCTCAATATTACATACGACACCTATGTGGTACTTAAATTAAATGAGATATTGCTATACAGTAAATATTATATGAAATTTAGGTATCTTGTCCACACTTCATTCTCAACATTGTGGCAACTAAAATCGAACATACGGAAAGTATACGCTATGGACTTTTACCTCTGCAAACTCTTCAAAATTTCGTGCAATGGTTTACTACATTTCATGCTGCACTTATGGGGGGAAGGTATCAGGTAAGAAGACGTGTAAAAATCAAATTTTTTGGCCAAATAGTTTTTGTGAAATCGAATGATAAGTGTGTCAAAGCAGTGGGAACACCATGTGTCTGCACAGGCGAGAAGTGCAGTGATGACAAAATCGCGCACAGCGCGGAATGCGGGGAGCACGTGTCTGCAGCAACGAAAAAGTTAATGAAGAGGCAAAGCACTAGAAATTTCATTCAAACGAATAAAATTCGTGAAGGAAGGCACTCCAATATTGTTTTTAAATAAAGAAAATACTAAGCACCGCACAAGGTTTGAATTCATAACCTTTCACTTAGCAGCCCAACACCTTCATCGTTCCGCTACCTCAGCTCATCGAACATTGTAATTCCATAAGGACTCTAACACCTCACGCAACTACTTATAAACACTGTTGGTATGACTATGAATTACTCACGCTTCGTCGAAGTACAATAGGAAATAAACAATTACCGCTGTTCTTTATTGCGAAAAAGCAGTTCGTGAGATTGAAACAAACACCTTTCCTTGCTATCGCCTGAATTAGGAGCCTTATTGCTTGTTTGGTTTAATTAATTAATAGAATATGAAGCAATTGGTATAAAGAATGCTTTTTCCAAACTTTCTGTAAAAGAAAGTCTGCTATCAAGACATTGCTTTTGTTCTATTACTTTATTTATGACTGAATGATTATAAAACTGAAGACACTTGTCCGTGTTCTGCACTGCTGTCAAGATCTGGCAACGTCGTTCTCTGTTCATTGGCTGACTGTGTTTTGCGACGTCAGAAGCGCAGAACGAACCTAAACTCGGCCGCCAAGATATATGACGCGCACTTCAGTCAGATGTGTCCATATCAGACACGCTTTCCACCACCACGTGTATAGAATGTACAGTATCCTTTGCTACAACCCGAGCGTTTGTATACAATTGAGAGCGGGATGCCGCCTCCCCATCAGACAACTAATTCCCCAGCTGACAGGTCGGTGAGGAGAAGAGAGACGAGCTTACGTCGGCCGGAGCGAACAGCAGGTGGCGCTTCTCGGAAGTGGCTTGTATACGGGCGGCTGCGGGCGCGGTTATTTCTGTGGCACGCAGGCGCCATCCGGAGGTCTTCCGGAGCCCTCCTCCTCCTCCCCCACATGCTGAGGGATGTGCCGGGTGCGCGCGGCTGGCGCTCTTCCACACACTAGGCTGCCGGGGCCAGCCGCAAGGGGAAGGCCTGCATGTGCCTCAAAAGAGCCGTGAATCATTCAACAGCACAGGCCGTAACGCACACACGGCGTGCATGGGATGACTTTATCGTGTCAGCCACCCCATTCTTGACTTTTACATGTTATTGTTGTCGTTGTTTTTGTCATTGTTTTGGTCGTCAGTCGGAAGTCCGGTTTGATGCAGCTCTCCATGACACTATATCCTGTGGCTCCGAATAACTATTGCAACCTACAGCCTTCTGAATCTGCTTACTGTATTCATCTCTTGGTCTCCCTCTACGATGTTTACCCCCTTCCCTTCCTCCCACACACACACACACACACACACACACACACACACGCACAAACACACACACACACACACACACACACACACACACACACGCACACACACACACACACACACACATACACACACGCACACACACACACACACATACACACACACACACACTTCCTTCCAATACTAAACTGGCGTCCTTTGCTGTTTCAGATCGTGCCCTGTCAACCCATCCCGTTTTCAATCTGGTTATGCCATAAATCTTTTTTCTCCCAGTTCTATTCAGTGCTGCTCATTAGTTACGTGATCTACCTACTTAACTTTCAGCATTTTTCTGTAGCATCATATTTCAAAAGTTTCTATTCCCTTCTTGTCTAAACTCTTTATCGTCCATGTTTCAATTTCATAAATGCCTATACTCTATACAAATACTTTCAGAAAAAAACTTCCTAACACTTTAATCTATTTCCGACGTTAATATATTTGTGTTCTTCAGAAATTATTTTTTGCCGTTGCCAGTCTATATTTTATATTCTCTCTACTTCGGCCATCATCAGTTATTTTGCTGCCCAAATAGCAAAACTCATCTACGATTTTAAGTGTCTCGTTTCCTAATTAATTCCCTCAACGTTACCTGACTTAATTCGACTTCATTCCATTATCCTGGTTTTGCTTTCTTTGAGGTTCATCTTATATCCTCTTTTCAAGACAATGTCCAATCCGTTCAACTGTTTTTCTAGTCCTTTGCTCTCTTTGACAGAATTACAATGTCATGGGAAAACCGAAACGTTTTTATTTTTTCCCCTGGGCTTTAATTCCTACTACACATTTTTCTTTGGTTTCATTTACTGCTTGCTCAATGTACAGATTGAATCACATTGCGGATAAGCTACAACCCTGTCTCATTCCTTCCTCAAAAATGGTTCAAATGGCTCTGAGCACTATGGCACTTAACATCTGAGGTAATCAGTACATCAGTACCCTAGAACTTAGAACTACTTAAACCTAACTAACCTAAGGACATCACACACATCTATGCCCGATGCAGGATTCGAACCTGCGACCGTAGCGGTCGCTCTGTTCCAGACTGACGTGCCTAGAACCGGTCGGCCACACCGGCCGGTTACTCCTTTCTCAACCTCTTCTTCTTTTTCATGCTCGTCGACTCTTCTAACTGCCGTCTGGTTATTGTACAAGTTGTAAATAGTATTTCGCTCAGTGTATTTTACCGCTGTTACTTTCAGAATTTCATAGAGAGTGTTCCAGTCAACATTTTCAAAAGCATTCGCTATTTCTGGAAATGCTATAAAAGTAGGTTTTACCTTTCTTTAAAGCATGTTCTAACGTAAGACGTAGGGTAGTATTGCCTAGCGTCTTCCTACATTTCGCTGGAATCCAAACTGATTTTCTCCGAGGGTGGCTTCAACCCTGTTTTTCCATTCTTGTGTAATGACGTCGTGTTAACATTTTGCTATACTGGCTTATTAAACTGATACTTCGGTAATTTTCGCACTTGCTAGCAACTGCTTTCTTTAGAATTACTACATTTTTCTTGAAATCGGAGGGTATAGCGCGCGTCTGATACATCTTCCGCACCAGATGGAAGAATTTTGCCATGGCTGGGTCTCCCACGGAGTCGTTCTACGAAATCTTGTCTACACTTGGGGTTTTGTTTCGACTCAGGCCTTTCAAGTGCTCTGTCAAATTCTTCTGACAGTATCATATCTTCCACCTCATCTTCATCAGCGCTCTCTTCTATTTCCATAATATTGCTTTCGTCTCCCTTGTACTGACATTCTATAAACTCTTTAGAGCTTTTAACTTTCCCTTCTTTGCTTAGGACTGGTTTTCCATTTGTGCTCTTGATAATCATACAGCTGTTTCTCTTTTCTACAAAGGCCACTTCAGTTTTCCTGTAGGCGGCATCTATCTTTCCTCTACTGAAATATGCTTCTAAATCCTTACATTTATCCTCTAGCCATTTCTCTGACATACCACGTCAGTATATATATATATATATATATATATATATATATATATATATATATATATATATATATGGACAAGGATCATCCAGCACTGCATGACCTCGGCTGTGGACAGTAAGAGAGTATAGTACCTCGATATATATATATATATCGAGGTACTATACTCTCTTACTGTCCACAGCCGAGGTCATGCAGTGCTGGATGATCCTTGTCCATAAGGTATACAAGACTTGCCTGGTCGGTTTCACTGTGGTCGACAAGACCTGCCTGGTTGGTTTAGCTGTGGTAGATCATTCGCGTTTCCATTTCACAGTCACATTATCAACAGTAGTCTGTGACTGCTTGGAATGTCCCTGGTGTATTTGTTACTCAGTTGACATCCGATTACTATCCACTTCTAAATCACAGAGTTCTGCTGACTGATCTATTTTGCTGTCACTGCGTTTCTCCTGACAGAACAATATTCTCCGCTGCCATTCAGGCATCTAGTGGTAAATTCCGCAATACATAGAGATGATTTTTAAAAAACTGACATATTGTCTGTTGGAAGTGTGCGACATTTGTAACTGCCGGCCGGAGTGGCCGAGCGGTTCTAGGCGCTTCAGTGTGTGATGTCCTTAGGTTAGTTAGGTTTAAGTAGTGCTAGAGGACTGATGACCTCCGCTGTTAAGTCCGATAGTGCTCCGAGCCATTTGAACCAGTCGTAACTGTTTGTATAATTAATTGAGTGAACACATGGAAAAATCAGGCAACCAGTTGAAAATAAAGATTTATTATCCCTTGACTGCAGTGCAGTTGGCTTTAGTCTCTGACATGAGGTACATGTAACGTACAAAAATATTTCATCTTGTGACGCCTATTGCAACATGTGATGTAATATGACAAATACTTCTGAAGAAGATATTTTAACAAATATCGAAACCATGCAGGTTTATCGTCCAAGTTGTTTTTTATAATTTCTCCGCGGTATTTAAGCTGTTTCAGTATTTTTACTTTCCTATTATTTACTGTCATGTGGTTGATTACTCGTGGATCTGCTACTACTGCCTCAGCACTTTCGAATTATATTTGGAGTCCTATTTTTTGTGCTGTATTTTGTAGCCTCTTTGTTTGATTTCTGGCTTCTTGAACGTTATTCGCCAGTAACGCAAAGTCACCTGCTAATTCCAAAGAATTTAATTTTATTTGATCTTTCTTGGTTCCAGTACTTAAGTTTTTAGGAATTTCATTGTACCATTCAAGTACTCCGGAAAATAATTGGAAAGTAATGGCGATCTTTCTGTTTGACCCGGTTTTAATCGTAAATGGCTCAGATATGTCTCCTCTGATCACTTTAGATTTGGTGTTTGTTGGATTTATTTGCATCACTTTTATTTATCTGTGATGGAGTCTGAACTTTAGTATAATTCACTGAAGACCTGTGGATACGATCATAAGGTACTTGAGGTCTACAGAAATTTCGTCTTCTTTTGTAGTAATACGTAACCGATTTCAAAGCGATTATCTCTTCTAGGCAGCTTCTCCGTCTCTGAATCGTCCTTAGTATTCTCCTAGTACCACTTCAAGGTAAACTTTACAAAGGCTGTATAGAATTCTTGAAACGACTTTGTATGTGACACTCAACAGGGAAATTACGCTATAGTTGTCTGGATTGGACTTGTCTCCTTTTTTGTGTAAGGGATGGATTGTAGCTGTAGCCCAATTTTCTAGTGGTTCTTCTACGTTCCAGATTTTTGTATTCATTGGTGTAGTGATATCTTTACTGATTCTGCTACGTATTTCAAAAGTTCCGCAAATGTTAGTTCTTCTCCACTTGTTTTGTAGCTTTTGAGCTCTTTAAAAGCTTTGTAGACCTAATGGATTATGGATGGGATTATATTTTCTTCTTTTTTGTTCATACAAGTATGTGTGCTTATTTGAATTAGTCTTGGAGGACTTTTGTATTTTAGTAATTTGTTCATTGTCTCTGCCAAAATTTCTTCTATTGCTGTTGCTATCTTATTATACTAATACTTTAGCATTCATGTTGAATGGACATTGTTTAGTAATTTTTTTTGTAGTAATCCCTTTATTTACTTTATTATTTCTTTCTTTTTTTTGCATTGGACTATTTTCTTATCATTCTGTGTGTTTCCAGTATGGTTCTTCTGTTTTATGACCGGTATCTTAGCCAGCCACGATGTCTATCTACCACTGTTTTATCACACTACTCGTTCCTTCATTGGTGTTCTTCCCGTGGATTTATTACTGCTGCTTATTCAGCTATTTGTTTCAAATGGGGAACTGTTACCTCTAGATCATCTGTTATTTTTATATACATCGTCCTTTTTTCGTAGTCCTTGTTATTTACGAGTTTATGAGGGACGCAGTTTCCTTCTTTTTGGGATGGCATTTTTTTCTTTGTTAGTTTTCTTTGTTATCATGTAATGATCTGATCCAGTATCTGTCCCACTCAGACCTTTCACATTGTAGATTTCTCTGTGGTGACTTTAATCCCTACAGGGATGAAAAAATTGGAGACTTGTGGTAAGCTCTTATAGGACCAAACTGCTGAGGTCCTCGGTTCCAAGCCTACACACTACTTAATCTGACTTAAACTATCTTACGCTATGGACAACACACACACACACACCCATGCCCAAGGGAGGACTCGAACCTCCGACGTGGGAAGCCGCACGGACCGTGACAAGACCACCTAGACCGCGCGGCTACAGGGATGATCCGGTTCCCATTCGCTTTTATTCTAGTCTGGGTTCTTCCAGTGAGCTTATATGGTCTTCTCTTGAAGTATGTTGACTTTGAGAGCATGTCATGGTTTCTGCAGAATTCCATCGGTCTCACGCCGTTCCTGACCGCTCTTCTTTGTGCTAGGTATTACCCTATTATGTTTCTATATCTCTTTTCCGGTCTTAGCTGACAATTAAATTCTGAAATTAAAATTTTTGTGTGATTTTTGTTTGGTTTCGTCTGGTTTAAAAGCTCCCAAAATCCATCTACGTGTTCCATTTGTTCTTTCTTAAAATTTTTGTCATGATTTGTGGCATGGGCGTTTATTGTTGTGTATATTTTATTTACACCTTTCATAGTTCGTGTTCACGGCCAGGGAGACTCAATTATTCTGAGACAGACCACAAATCCCGCTCTGAACTGTGGACATCGCTTCATTACTCTTGTCCCTGGTATTCCCTTGTAAATTCGACGTCATTGTGACTCTGTTGGTCCATGATCAATGTTTTTCATATTTTTCGAGTCCAGTTATTAGAATCCCTTTGCGATGCATTTCGTCAGTGAAAGTGAAAGTATTTTCAGATGCTCCAGCTCATCTAAGTTATCTTTCCGTTGACTGCCAAATGGATCCGAGGCAGTCTTCCTTGGCAGTTGCTAAGAGGTGGAATTTTCCTTAAAAGATTTCTTTCCGTATTTGAATTCCAAACGTAATCAACCTTGTATGGAACAAGTCCCATGTTACTGCTGCAGTTGTTAACGGTAGAGGCTGTTACGTATTTGGTGCATGAAAGGTACTTTATTTCGCTCAAGTTCACCAGCATGCTGGTGAGGACCCCTGTATCCAACACCTGGTATGCTCCTGTACACCGATCACTGACATAATAAATTATACATTACGCGCGGTTGTCCAAATATTTCTGATCTGATAGTGTATAGTTACACTCTGACTTGATCGCACAGACTGCTAATAGTAATCACTATCACAGTCAAGTCGTCCCTGCTCTCTTGACTCAAAAATGTTGAACCTGCAGATGTACTTCGTTTACGTTAACCGCTAACACCATCAAATGTGGAGAAGTTAGAAATGGACTCCCACATGGATCGATCATTGCCCCGCTACTGTTCTTGCTTAATGTTAATAATCTGCCACTGTACATGAAAATACGACAATAGTCCTTCCGTTTGCAGATGATTGTTGAGAAGCCGAGCAACTAAGCGTCAACAGAGAATTTATCAAATGATGTATTGTGAAAGCTACTGACTGATTTTTCACGAGTGGGCTAGCTTTAAACTTTTGAAAAATTCAGGTCATTCTTTTTTGTAGTGTCAAAAGTATCCCATCTCCTCTTAACCTAGTCTACCAACAAGAATAATAAACGCGGTAGGAACTTCTAAATTATTGAGTGTGGATATTGACCAAGGTTTAAAAAGAAAAACCGGATAACAAACTTTCTACAACGTTTAGGTTCGACTGTTTTTGCTGTAACAATAATTACCAGCTTACGGAACATACAACTCAGTAAGTGGACATATTCATCAGATTTTCATTCACTGACGTTTATGATGATGAAGTAACTTCCCATTTAAGCAAAATATACTCATTGCACAAAAGAAAGTAATTACAATTATGTGTAAGCTCTCACACCTGCATTTTTCAGGCATATCTTTAAACGGTTGGAAATAACCATCACTTACCAGTACATACATTCACGTATGAAATTTCTAATCAATAACATATCTTAAATTGAGAATAACAGAAATTTTAAAAATTGCAACACAGGAAGTAAAAATCAGTTGTATTACCCTTAGTGAGTTCATCTATAGCACGGAAAGAGCGGACACATGCAACCATAAAACTCTCTGACAGTATACCTTTGGAAATATAACATCGGACAGAAAGCAGAAGTGCCTTAAAACCGGATCAAAATGTCTGCCATGAGCAACTCCTCCTGTAACACCGATGAATTCTCGAATGGAATCAATAATTAATTTTAGAGAAAGAAATCTGTACATGGCCAGCATGTATCCATATATAGATTTTTTTTTTTTCAATATTGTGAACATGGCTGCATTTCAGCAACGGTTAGAGATCAGTAAATGAAACGAAACCAAAAAAACCAGTCAGAATTCCCAGGTGAGATTATGTTTTATATTTTATTGTAGAATGCAGGTTTACATCTGTCGAAACCACGGCTAAAGGTTGAATGAAACCACGATGCGTTGCCACAGGTTGGCTGCTTTGTATTCATTACAACCAAGCTGTGCCTTTTTAATCGAATCTATTGTAAGCCACAAATCAGTTACTACTTACATCCACACTAATAATGTAACAAAACGTGTAAATAACGTCATCGCACTACACTTCCTCTTTCTGCATGTATGACTTCACACACCACTTCATTATATCCCTTGTCAATTCGATATCCAATACCAGTAGGTTTAAGCCTCCCCCTCTTTCCATGAAGAAAAATATGGCTCGAATGGCTCTGAGCACTATGAGACTTAACTTCTGAGGACATTAGCGCACTAGAACTTTTTTTTTTTTTGGTCATCAATCTACTGACTGGTTTGATGCGGCCCGCCACGAATTTCTTTCCTGTGCTAACCTCTTCATCTCAGAGTAGCACTTGCAACCTACGTCCTCAATTATTTGCTTGACGTATTCCAATCTCTGTCTTCCTCTACAGTTTTTGCCCTCTACAGTTCCCTCTAGTACCATGGAAGTCATTCCCTCATGTCTTAGCAGATGTCCTATCATCCTGTCCCTTCTCGTTATCGGTGTTTTCCACGTATTCCTTTCCTCTCCGATTCTGCGTAGAACCTCCTCATTCCTTACCTTATCAGTCCACCTAATTTTCAACATTCGTCTATAGCACCACATCTCAAATGCTTCCATTCTCTTCTGTTCCGGTTTTCCCACAGAAATTTCTTCTTCAAATTATGGCCGGTATTTGATATTAGTAGACTTCTCTTGGCCAGCAATGCCTTTTTTGCCATAGCGAGTCTGCTTTTGATGTCCTCCTTGCTCCTTCCGTCATTGGTTATTTTACTGCCTAGGTAGCAGAATTCCTTAACTTCACTGACTTCGTGACCATCAATCCTGATGTTAAGTTTCTCGCTGTTCTCATTTCTACTACTTCTCATTACCTTCGTCTTTCTCCGATTTACTCTGAAACCATACTGTGTACTCATTAGACTGTTCATTCCGTTCAGCACATCATTTAATTCTTCTTCACTTTCACTCAGGATAGCAATGTCATCAGCGAATCGTATCATTGATATCCTTTCACCTTGCATTTTAATTCCACTTCTGAACCTTTCTTTTATTTCTATCATTGCTTCCTCGATGTACAGATTGAAGAGTAGGGGCGAAAGGCTACAGCCTTGTCTTACACCCTTCTTAATACGAGCACTTCGGTCTTGATCGTCCACTCTTATTATTCCCTCTTGGTTGTTGTACATACTGTATATGACCCGTCTCTCCCTATAGCTTAGCCCTACTTTTTCAGCATCTCGAACTGCTTGCACCATTTAATATTGTCGAACGCTTTTTCCAGGTCGACAGATCCTATGAAAGTGTCTTTATTTTTCTTTAGCCTTGCTTCCATTATTAGCCATAACGTCAGAATTGCCTCCCTCGTCCCTTTACTTTTCCTAAAGCCAATCTGATCGTCACCTAGCGCATTCTCAACTTTCTTTTCCAGTCTTCTGTATATTATTCTTGTAAGCAGCTTCGATGCATTAGCTGTTAAGCTGATTGTGCGATAATTCTCGCACTTGTCAGCTCTTGCCGTCTTCGGAATTGTGTGGATGATGCTTTTCCGAAAGTCAGATGGTATATCGCCAGACTCATATATTCTACACACTAACGTGAAGACTCGTTTTGTTGCCACTTCCCCCAATGATTTTAGAAATTCTGATGGAATGTTATCTATCCCTTCTGCCTTATTTGACCGTAAGTCCTCCAAAGCTCTTTTAAATTCCGATTCTAATACTGGATCCCCTACCTCTTCTAAATCGACTCCTGTTTCTTCTTCTATCACATCAGACAAATCTTCACCCTCATAGAGGCTTTCAATGTATTCTTTCCACCTATCTGCTCTCTCCTCTGCATTTAACAGTGGAATTCCCGTTGCACTCTTAATGTTACCACCGTTGCTTTTAATGTCACCAAAGGTTGTTTTGACTTTCCTGTATGCTGAGTCTGTCTTTCCAACAATCATATCTTTTTCGATGTCTTCACATTTTGCCTGCAGCCATTTCGTCTTAGCTTCCCTGCACTTCCTATTTATGTCATTTCTCAGCGACTTGTATTTCTGTATTCCTGATTTTCCCGGAACATGTTTATACTTCCTCCCTTCATCAATCGACTGAAGTATTTCTTCTGTTACCCATGGTTTCTTCGCAGCTACCTTCTTTGTACCTATGTTTTCCTTCCCAACTTCTGTGATGGCACTTTTTAGACATGTCCATTCCCCTTCAACTGTACTGCCTACCGCGCTATTCCTTATTGCTGTATCTATAGCGTTAGAGAACTTCAATCGTATCTCGTCAATCCTTAGTACTTCCGTATCTGATTTCGGAATCTCTGTGTGACCATGATGTAATGTAATTGAAATCTTCCCGTATCTCCCGGCCTTTTCCAAGTATACCTCCTCCTCTTGTGATTCTTGAACAGGGTATTCGCTATTACTAGCTGAAACTTGTTACTGAACTCAATTAGTCTTTCTCCTCTCTCATTCCTTGTCCCGAGCCCATATTCTCCTGTAACCTTTTCTTCTACTCCTTCCCCTACAACTGCATTCTATTCGGCCATGACTATTAGATTTTCGTCCCCCTTTACATACTGCATTACCCTTTCAATATCTTCGTACACTTTCTCTATCTTTTCATCTTCAGTTTGCGACGTCGGCATGTATACCTGAACTATCATTGTCGATGTTGGTCTGTTGTCGATTCTGATTACAACAACCCGGTCACTGAACTGTTCACAGTAACACACCCTCTGCCCTACCTTCCTATTCATAACGAATCCTACACCTGTTATACCATTTTCTGCTGCTGTTGATATTACCCGATACTCATCTGACCAGAAATCCTTGTCTTCCTTCCACTTCACATCACTGACCCCTACTATATCTAGATTGAGCCTTTGCATTTCCCTTTCGGGATTTTCTAGTTTCCCTACCACGTTCTAGCTTCTGATATTCCACGCCCCGACTCGTAGAACGTTATCCTTTCGTTGATTATTCAATCTTTTTCTCATGGTAACCTCCCCCTTGGCAGTCCCCTCCCGGAGATCCGAATGGGCGACTAGTCCGGAATCTTTTGCCAATGGAGAGATCATCATGACACTTCTTCAATTACAGGCCACATGTCCTGTGGATACATGTTACGTGTCTTTAATGCAGTGGTTTCCATTGCCTTCTTCATCCTCATGTCGTTGATCATTGCTGATTCTTCCGCCTTTAGGGGCAATTTCGCACCCCTAGGACAAGAGAGTGCCCTGAACCTCTATCCGCTCCTCCGCCCTCTTTGACAAGGTCGTTGGCAGAATGAGGCTGACTTCTTATGCCGGAAGTCTTCGGCCGCCAATGCTGATTATTTATCAAAATTTAGGCATTGGCGGGGATCGACCCCAGGACCGATGACGTTTTGATTATGAATCAAAGACGGTACCCCTAGACGACTCGAACTTAGAAGCACTTAAACCTACGTAACCTAAGGACATCACACACACCCTTTCCCGAGGCAGGATTGGAACCTGCGTCCGTAGCGGTCGCATAGTTCCAGACTGTAGCGCCTAGAACCACTCGTCCACCCCGGCCGGCTCCCATGAAGAACATAAACCCTAAGCGCCCCTTTCAATTTTTCGTAGCTTAGTCTGCAGACCTGTTCATACGATCCTTCGCTTGCGTTGTTTTAAGTAACAGAAAAAAGTAGGGCATAAATATGCAACCTGCTACAAAACACAGTTTTGGCTGCCTGTATCCTCATCATGTGTAAGTCAGGCACACTTATGATCAGTACAAAGTTAAGGGTATGTCTAAACTTTGTAAAATGTAGAACGCGTTTATTTGCTTATTTCCTAGTTAGTACTTAAGATACCAAATAAACATTGAATATAGCTTTTTCTGTGTTGCACTCTACCTGGATCCCGAAATCTTGTTTGCAGTCATCAACAATCCAATGTCGGTGTTGACGGGCCCAGGCGAGGCATAAAGCTTTGTGTCGTGCAGTCATCAAGGGTACACGAGTGGGGTTCGACTCCGAAAGCCCATATCGATGATGTTTCGTTGAATGTTTCGCATTCTGGCACAGCATTTAAATCTGCAGTAATTTGCAGTTTTGCCACGTTGAAAGTTTCTCTTCAGTCGTCGTTGGTCCCTCTTGCAGGATCATTTTCCGGCAGCAGCGATGTCGGAGATTTGATGTTTTACCGGATTTCTGATGTTCACCGTACACTCGTGAAATGGTTGTACGGGAAAATCCCCACTTCATCGCTTCCTCGGAGATGCTGTGTCACATCACTCGTACGCCGACTGTAACACCACGTTCAAACTCACTTAAATCTTGATAACCTGCCTTTGTAGCAACAGTAACCGAGCTAATAACTGCGCCAGACGCTTGTTGTCTTATATAGGCACTGCCGACAGCACTCTAAGGGAATCTTTCAAGATTTTCCAGTGGTGTAACGAAAAGAGGAATAGCAAGCAGTCCGAAATAATAACAGGTGACGATGTTCTATCTCACGCTAAGACACCTTCAATAATTTCGGGTAAAACCGTGGGACTCCATTATGAGTCAATGATTTGTTCGACTCGCTTCAGCTGGTTTTTAATCTAGCTGTTTTAAGTAATACTTCTCCATGGTAATTGCGAAGAGCTCGTAGCAGCGTCTACAAAAAAATAGGAACGCCAGAAGACAGTATCGATTTGCAGAATAATCTATAAGGGATTCAAGAATGGTGTGGGATCTGGCAGTTGACGCAGAACGTATATAAAAGGAACGAATTGCGCATAAATAGGAAAAGAAATCCACTGCTGTACAACTAAGCTTTTGATTACAAACTTATTTAAGCAGTATCAATTGTAAACTATCTAGGAGTAACTATCCAGAGCGACCTTAAGTGGCACGATCACATAAACTAAGAGTAGCAAAAGCAATAACAGACTGAGATTAACATGACGATCTGGAAGGAAATGTAAGCTCATCCACGTATGAAGTGACTTACAGGGCGCTTGTTGTGCCGATTCATGAGTATTGTTCATCAGTCTGTAACACTTACCAGGTAGAACTCATAGAAAAGATGGAGAAGATCCAAGGAAGAGCGGCGCGATTTGTCACAGGATTGTGTAGTCGACGTGGGTGCTTTACGGAGATGCAAAACCAACTCCACTGGTAGATGTTACAAGAGACGCGTTGTGCTTCAGAAAGAGATTTACTACTGAAATTTCGGGAGGGCGTATCCTAGGAACTGTCGGACAACATACTATTTAGTACCACATACACTTTGCAAAATGACCAAGACGAGAAATTTCGAGAAATTGGAGCTAATGCAAAAGCTTTCCAACAAGCACTCTTCACACACGCCATTCACTAGTAGAACAGAGCAGTGGGATCAGTTAGTGGTACGGGAAGTACCCTTCACAACACATCATTAAGTGGCTTGTGGGGGTATGATGTACTTCTTGAATTAGTGCAGCGGACTTCGTTGGTGTCTCCTATAGTACTCTCGTCTGAGTAGTGAGTTTTATAAGTAACTGTACTATGGCAAACATTAGTTGCATTCCTAGTGAGAGCAAGTATCTACTCTTACATTAAAAGATAACAAAATCTTGCTGTTTGGGCGTTTTGATTTGGGCCATCAAACGGGGGTGCGATTGACAGGTATCAGCAGTAGTGGAGTTACATACAGATTCCAGGATCACTGGTAAACAGGAAGAAGAAAGTTTCATTTGGGAAATAATGACCATGAACATAAAACTTTTTTGTCATAAGGAGGGCAGCGAGGTTTTGGAACCGAATATGCACCCTGGCAGATCTTTGGAATGTGGCAGGTGGGGACTTGGACTGTGTAAAGTGTTGGCCCTTTCTAAGCTTCACCCCTTTCTATGACGTCATCTTGGTCAGCCCACTCCCCTCTCGGTGCCCTCTCCACCCCTCCCTTCACCCCAGCGGTAGAAGTGTTGTTACATACAGATTCCAGGATCACTGGTGAAAGGGAAGACGAAAGTTTCATTTGGGAAATTATGACCACGAACATAAAACTTTCTTTGTCAAAAGGAGGGCAGCGAGGTTTTGGAACCGAATATGCACACCGGCAGTTCTTTGGAATGCGGCAGGTGGGGACTTGGACTGTGTAAAATGGTGACCACGCCCCCTTTCTAAGCTTCACCCCTTTCTATAACGTCATCTTGGCCACCCCACTCCCCTCTCATTCCCCTCTCCTCCCATCCCTTCACCTCCTCTCCCTTCCTCTTCCCGCCTCACCCGTTGCACCCTGCTCTAAACAGTTCTTACTCTGGAAGCCGTCACATGATATAATCTATGCGTTGGAAGAAGGAAATGGAATCATATATCTGCTATGGGAGATCAAACAAGCATGTTAGGCAGAGATAGCAAGAGAAACACCGAGACAAGTAGCTCAAAATGTAATCGAACATTACATAGACATAACACATATGCAAGAAAGATATTACATATTAAGTTTACTAATTTTTCTATATCTAGAACAATTAGCTTACATTCCCACTTTACACCCTTTATACAAGTGTTTTCCACCGTGTACAAATTCTAGGGATTGATCGATTGGTGGATACGGAACAAAAGGGATCTAATGGACTTATGTCCAGAAATGCTAGAAACCTTTTATTTAAGCATACTCTGTTACAGAGGCAGTGGTCTAATACGCGCTGTACCATGCAGCCACAGTTACAGTATGCATGGTTTTCTGCAAGAGGGTGGTATCGCTACACGTACGTCATGGTCTAGCGCCCTCTCCTGCTATAGTAATTGGTAATCTTGCGTCCGTTTCACTTCTTTTACTGACTCACCTTGTGGCGGACGTGATAAAGTATTGTACGCAGTGGTTCCGTGTTCGAATTGAGAGCTTGTCGACATGGTGTATATTTACGGAAAGGCAAATGGCAACGTGCAGCGGACAGCAAGGTTGTATCAGGAGACCTAGCCCCGCTAACAGCAACCACTGCTTTCAGTGTTTACAACAGTGTTTCGCCGTTTGTCTGACACAGGGTCGTTTCAGGAAGGAGGAAATCATGAAGGACGTACCCTGAAATATTCGGACGCCAGAGTTGGAGGAAAATGTGATTAACACTTTGGAAGGCTACCGCACCAGCATCGGTATAGCCGGAATGTGTGGGCCGTGATTATTGGCGACCGAATTTTGCGACCAGTCTTCCTTCCACGCTTCCACATGGCCTAACACGCCGGAACTACCTGTTGTGGCGTAGCAAGACAGCCACGCCACGGAAGTTGCCGAAAGGCACGCGTTTAGCTCACGCAGGCAAGAGATAGGTCTGCAACAGGATACGTAATGAATGCTATAAAGAAAAGTACGTAGCTGCTGGAATACTTAATTTTAATCCATCATTTGTATACATCGTTCTTGATGAGACATGCTTCATACGATAAGTATCAATTGCTGTGGCGCCTTGCTAGGTCGTAGCCATTGACTTAGCTGAAGGCTATTCTAACTATCTGCTCTACAAATGAGCGAGGCTTCGTCAGTGTGCATCGCTAGCTACGTCGTCCGTATAACTGGGGCGAGTGCTAGTACGTCTCTCGAGACCTGCCGTGTGGTGGCGCTCGGTCTGCGATCACTGACAGTGGTTACACGCGGGTCCGACATGTACTAATGGACCGCGGCCGATTTAAAGCTACCACCTAGCAAGTGTGGTGTCTGGCGGTGACACCACACTATCAGCGTTTCTTGCGGGTGACTTTGTCTCCCCTGCTGGAAGAAGTGCCATTGATGATTCGAAGGGTTATGTGGCTGAAGCGTTATGGATAGGGTGGGGTGGGATGGGGGGGTTGCTCCACTTGCGTTGCCTGCTCGTTCACCAGATCTCAATCCGTGAGATTTCTGGTTATGGGGCCATCTCAAATGGATCGCGTATGCAGCGCCCATTCTAGATGGGGAGGCACTGGAGCAGCGTATTCATGCTGCCTTTGTTCGTATGCACCCTGGCCGATGTGAATGCGTGAGACAGAACATGCTACGTCGCTTACACGTATGCGTTGGGGCACACGCAAACCATTTCCAACACAAACTGTAACTGTGGATGTGTGGTACAAGCCGTATTAGACCGAAATCTCTGTAACAATGTATGATCGAATAAATGGTCTCTAGCATGGCAACCAGGCATTGGTGGACAAACGTTCATTAGATCTTTTTTGTTCCGCATCCTTTCATCGATCAATCCCTAGAGTTTGTACACCGTAGAAACAATCACCGTGTATATACACTACTGGCCATTAAAATTGCTACACCAAGAATAAATGCACATGATAAACGGGTATTCATTGGACAAATAAATTATACTAGAACTGACTTGTGATTACATTTTCACGTAATTTCGATGCATAGATCCTGAGAAATCAGTACCCAGAACAACCACCTCTGGCCGTAATAACGACCTTGATACGCCTGGGCATTGAGTCAAACAGAGCTTGGATGGCGGGTACAGGTACAGCTGCCCCTGCAGCTTCAACACTATACCACAGTTCATCAAGAGGAGTGACTGGCGTATTGTGACGAGCCAGTTGCTCGGCCACCATTGACCGGACAGGACCCGTACAGGACCTGCAACATGCGGTCGTTCATTACCCTGCTGAAATGTAGGGTTCCGCAGGGATCGAATGAAGAGTACAACCACCCCATACCATCATGCCGGGTGATATGCAGTATGACGATGACGAATACACGCTTCCAAACACGGATGCGACCATCATGATGATGTAAACAGAACCTGCATTCATCCGAAAAAATGACGTTTGGCCATTCGTGCACCCAGGTTCGTCGTTGCGTACACCATCCCAAGGGCTCCTGTCTGTGATGCAGCGTCAAGGGTAGCCGCAGCCATGGTATCCGAGCTGATTGTCCATGCTGCTGCAAACGTCGTAGAACTGTTCGTGCAAATAGCTGTTGTCTTGCAAACGTCCCCATCTGTTGACTGGGGGATCGGACTGTCATCATTCATGAATGCTCGTATTTCGTATCCGTATGTGGAACCAGCACAGGGCAGATGAAGACACCGTTTTTCGGCAGAACACATCCCTTCTGGAGATTCAGTGGAACTGGACATAGTACTGAAGGCAGGAGTACCGCAGATACTACAGACTTGGCTTGGCATGAATGCGAAAGTCAATAATGGCACATTTTTAAATAAAACCATTGGCCAAGTTAATCAGTTATGGCATATGCACACTTACGCAAAGAAATTGAGCGATTAAAAAGCAAATGCAGGAGGTAGGAGCATCACGAATCAAATAAATAGCAGCCCTCTCAGTGCAGCCGATAAATGCACAACAGATTCAACGGTAGTTAAGAATTTCTCTTTGATCAAATGGTTCAAATGGCTCTGAGCACTATGGGACTTAACATCTATTGTCATCAGTCCCCTAGAACTTAGAACTACTTAAACCTAACTAACCTAAGGACATCACACACATCCATACCCGAGGCAGGATTCAAACCTGCGACCGTAGCAGTCGCGCGGTTCCGGACTGCACGCCTAGAACCGCTAGACCACCGCGGCCGGCAAGATAATGGACTTCATACTGTTATCTGTGATACCAACTTCAGTCGAGCAGCTACCTACGACGCTTTTAAGCAGACACTGGTGAACGGTATAAGAGGAAGAGAAAGTAAGATTTTACAAAGAAAGACGCCACGACATGCCTATATAGGAAGAAGGATCTACTGAGCATTTTGATGATCGCATTAGGAAAGTTAATGGTAACACGTATGAGAGCAGTAAGGACTATTCGCACAATAAGGCCAAATTGTTTGAACCAGGGGAAACGGCATTAGATACGTTTTTGATCGGGCTGCGCTGTGAAGTCGATCGTGCATAATGATTATCACACCATGAGACGTCTGAAGAAGCCATATGAACGGCAGTTCGATTTGTGGAAGAGTTACAGAGACCTTAAATGAACAGCAAACCAGACTATTGTGTCTTAGAAACTTGCTTTAGGAACCACTTGTCATGGGACCGGACAACAGGCTACAAATACGTGCACAAAGGAGATCCGATGTTTCGTTCGTGGAAGGAAAGGCCACATAGCGCGGAGTTGTGGAGAAAGCAATGCTAGGGATACGTTCAACGACGGAGGGAGAGAAGGGCCACCACTGCTGCTGCCCCCAAGACGCAGTGGTTATGCCAGCTTCACAAATCACAGTTTTGAAGGTCTGCTTGTTAACGCAGAACAGCATTCACACTGGGCTGCATTTTGGCTGGCGAAATGTGTTACAAGGCAGTGAACAAAGGACTTTAAATTAAACTTGCTGATTTTTTTATTGTTTCCATAAGAAGTTGCTATTTTCCTATGAGAATTAAAGCAGATACACAGAACGAGATTTCTGTTAATGCAACACAAAAACCTGAGGTAAAAATTACTAGTTTGCTAAATGTTTGATGTTAATTATAGTTTGAGATTCCCAGAGTATTTTTTTTTATTGGTCATCAGTCTACTGACTGGTTTGATGCGGCCCGCCACGAATTTCTTTCCTGTGCTAACCTCTTCATCTCAGAGTAGCACTTGCAACCTACGTCCTCAATTATTTGCTTGACGTATTCCAATCTCTGTCTTCCTCTACAGTTTTTGCCCTCTACAGCTCCCTCTAGTACCATGGAAGTCATTCCCTCATGTCTTAGCAGATGTCCTATCATCCTGTCCCTTCTCCTTATCAGTGTTTTCCACATATTCCTTTCCTCTCCGATTCTGCGTAGAGCCTCCTCATTCGTTACCTTATCAGTCCACCTAATTTTCAACATTCGTCTATAGCACATCTCAAATGCTTCGATTCTCTTCTGTTCCGGTTTTCCCACAGTCCATGTTTCACTACCATACAATGCTGTACTCCAGACGTACATCCTCAGAAATTTCTTCCTCACATTAAGGCCGGTATTTGATATTAGTAGACTTCTCTTGGCCAGAAATGCCTTTTTTGCCGTAGCGAGTCTGTTTTTGATGTCCTCCTTGCTCCGTCCGTCATTGGTTATTTTACTGCCTAGGTAGCAGAATTCCGTAACTTCATTGACTTCGTGACCATCAATCCTAATGTTAAGTTTCTCGCTGTTCTCATTTCTACCACTTCTCATTACCTTCGTCTTTCTCCGATTTACTCTCAAACCATACTGTGTACTCATTAGACTGTTCATTCCGTTCAGGATAGTAATGTCATCAGCGAATCGTATCATTGATATCCTTTCACCTAGTATTTTAATTCCACTCCTGAACCTTTCTTTTGTTTCCATCATTGCTTCCTCGATGTACAGATTGAAGAGTAGGGGCGAAAGGCTACAGCCTGGTCTTACACCCTTCTTAATACGAGCACTTCGTTCTTGATCGTCCACTCTTATTATTCCCTCTTGGTTGTTGTACATATTGTGTATGATCCGTCTCTCCCTATAGATTACCCCTACTTTTTTCAGAATCTCGAACAGCTTGCACCATTTAATATTGTCGAACGCTTTCTCCAGGTCGACAAATCCTATGAAAGTGTCTTGATTTTGCTTTAGCTTTGCTTCCATTATTAGCCGTAACGTCAGAATTGCCTCTCTCGTCCCTTTACTTTTCCTAAAGCCAAACTGATCGTCACCTAGCGCATTCTCAATTTTCTTTTCCAGTCTTCTGTATATTATTCTTGTAAGCAGCTTCGATGCATTAGCTGTTAAGCTGATTGTGCGATAGTTCTCGCACTTGTCAGCTCTTGCCGTCTTCGGAATTGTGTGGATGATGCTTTTCCGAAAGTCAGATGGTATATCGCCAAACTCATATATTCTACACACCAACGTGAAGAGTCGTTTTGTTGCCACTTCCCCCAATGATTATAGAAATTCTGATAGAATGTTATCTATCCCTTCTGCCTTATTTGACCGTAAGTCCTCCAAAGCTCTTTTAAATTCCGATTCTAATACTGGATCCCCTACCTCTTCTAAATCGACTCCTGTTTCTTCTTCTATCACATCAGACAAATCTTCACCCTCATAGAGGCTTTCAATGTATTCTTTCCACCTATCTGCTCTCTCCTCTTCATTTAACAGTGGAATTCCCGTTGCACTCTTAATGTTACCACCTTTGCTTTTAATGTCACCAAAGGTTGTTTTGACTTTCCTGTATGCTGAGTCTTTCCTTCCGACAATTACATCTTTTTCGATGTCTTCACATTTTGCCTGCAGCCATTTCGTCTTAGCTTCCCTGCACTTCCTATTTATGTCATTCCTCAGCGACTTGTATTTCTGTATTCCTGATTTTCCCGGAACATGTTTGTACTTCCTCCTTTCATCAATCAACTGAAGTATATCTTCTGTTACCCATGGTTTCTTCGCAGCTACCTTCTTTGTACCTATGTTTTCCTTCCCAACTTCTATGATGGCCCTTTTTAGAGATGTCCATTCCTCTTCAACCGTACTGCCTACTGCGCTTTTCCTTATTGCAGTATCTATAGCGTTAGAGAACTTCAAACGTATCTCGTCATTCCTTAGCACTTCCGTATCCCGTTTCTTTGCGTATTGATTCTTCCTGACAAATGTCTTGAACTTCAGCCTACTCTTCATCACTACTATATTGTGATCTGAGTCTATATCTGCTCCTGGGTACGCCTTACAATCCAGTATCTGTTTTGGGAATCTCTGTCTGACCATGATGTAATCTAATTGAAATCTTCCCGTATCTCCCGGCCTTTTCCAAGTATACCTCCTCATCTTGTGATTCTTGAACAGGGTATTCGCTATTGCTAGCTGAAACTTGTTACAGAACTCAATTAGTGCCGGCCGCGGTGGTCTAGCGGTTCTAGGCGCGCAGTCTGGAACCGCGCAACTTCTACGGTCGCAGGTTCGAATCCTGCCTCGGGCATGGATGTGTGTGATGTCCTTAGGTTGGTTAGGTTTAAGTAGTTCTAAGTTCTAGGAGACTGATGACCACAGATGTTAAGTCCCATAGTGCTCAGAGCCATTTGAACTCAATTAGTCTTTCTCCTCTTTCATTCCTTGTCCCAAGCCCATATTCTCCTGTAACCTTTTTTTCTACTCCTTCCCCTACAACTGCATTCCAGTCGCCCATGACTATCAGATTTTCGTCCCCCTTTACATACTGCATTACCCTTTCAATATCCTCATACACTTTCTCTGTCTGTTCATCTTCAGCTCGCGACATCGGCATGTATACATGAACTATCGTTGTCGGTGTTGGTCTGCTGTCGATTCTGATTAGAACAACCCAGTCACTGAACTGTTCACAGTAACACACCCTCTGCCCTACCTTCCTATTCATAACGAATCCTACACCTGTTATACCATTTTCTGCTGCTGTTGATATTACCCTATACTCATCTGACCAGAAATCCTTGTCTTCCTTCCACTTCACTTCACTGACCCCTACTATATCTAGATTGAGCCTTTGCATTTCCCTTTTCAGATTTTCTAGTTTCCCTACCACGTTCAAGCTTCTGACATTCCACGCCCCGACTCGTAGAACGTTATCCTTTCGTTGATTATTCAATCTTTTTCTCATGGTAACCTCCCTCTTGGCAGTCCCCTCCCGGAGATCCGAATGGGGGACTACTCCGGAATCTTTTGCCAATGGAGAGATCGTCATGACACTTCTTCAATTACAGGCCACATGTCCTGTGGATACACGTTACGTGTCTTTAATGCAGTGGTTTCCATCGCCTTCTGCATCCTCATGTCGTTGATCATTGCTGATTCTTCCGCCTTTAGGGGCAATTTTTCACCCCTAGGACAAGAGAGTGCCCTGAACCTCTATCCGCTCCTCCGCCCGCTTTGACAAGGCCGTTGGCAGAATGAGGCTGACTTATTATGCCGGAAGTCTTCGGCCGCCAATGCAGATTATTTATCAAAATTTAGGCAGTGGCGGGGATCGAACCCGGGACCGAAGACGTTTTGATTATGAATCAAAGACGGTACCCCTAGACCACTTGAACTTAGAACTAGAGTCGAAGACGCTACCTCTTTTTTTTTTTTTTTTTTTTTTTTTTTTTTTTTTTTTTAAAAAAAAATCTCATGTTGTTCACTTCTGTTCGTTGCATCTGCTCGGGGTGGACGTCGTAAGACATCCTTTTATGTTCGTTGTTGGTCGATTGACTCAGTTTTTTTATTACAGAGGGCAGCTAACCCCCTGACCGAACACGCTGAGCTACCGTGCCGGCTGCGTCAACTAGAGCTGAGCAGCGCTTAACAACAACCTCCTGGTACCTGCAGCCATCTTTTGCTGAGAGGGTGAACCAAAATTTGGAATCGGCACTTTCTATGTTTCACTCACAGTCACAGACCAAGTGGGGTCAATCAGTCGGTTAGATTTTATATATATGAATATGATATCTGTACTTTCCGACCATCTTCTTCTGTGCGGATGCACAGTGCCCGAACTCTTACGGGGATTGGCAGTAAAGCCGCGAGTAATGAGTATGATGGGCATGGGCACTATGAATATAGTGCGGGACAATAAGTTGCGAATGTGGTTCTCACGGGAGGCGTGCCAGAGAAAAGTCCCTCCAGTCGTACTATCCTCTGTGTCTTCGGTGGCTGAGATGGGTAGAGTGTCTGCCATGTAAGCAGATCACGCGGGTTCGAGTCCCACACATATTTTCAACTGTCTCCGTTGACTTGTATCAAGGCCATTATGCAGCTAAGGATATTTCGCTTAACTTTTAATTTAACACTGCCGTGCACGTTTCCCACAAGACAACTCCTACCAGGTTGATGTTTACTTACACAGTAAATTCTCCTCTCTCTAACTTGTGGGATATCAGTGATTTGCTGCTGGAAGACAGTTATTCGGAGACCATAAAGAAAATTTAGGAGGCCGCAAAGAAGAATATTCAGCAGATGCAGAAACGCAGGGCTGCTCACTATAATTAGGGAAGGTGTCCGGTCTCGTTAGTGGCAGGTAGCGCGATATTTTTGAAAAAAATACTTGGACACAAAGCAAAGATGCCGAGAAGGTCATCACTAAGATGCTTCCTCCCTCTGTCTGTGTGCCCTCATAAGGTCGTTAGGGCTATCTCCCTGCTAAGTTTCCTCACCCATTTATTTATTTATTTTTCTGGTAAAGACCTGCTACCTTTTGTGTGAATTTACATGCTATATCATACAAATTCTGTTTCATTACTAGTAAATTTTTTCGGCAATTTTGCAAATGGATAGAAAAAATTTCAATTAAGAATATATAAAAGCAGAAACGTAAATATACAAATTTGTTTAAACTTCCCGCTAACTTCGATAATAGTAATAAATAAGATACTAATTAGTTGTGGATCTGTTTCAAATTAAAATTAAAAGTGTATTTAATGGATGAAACAAGAGTTGCCAATTTCACTTAGACATGTTGTGACAGTTGTTTCCTTTATATCATCTATGTGTATGGTTATATCTATGACATACGTTGTCTTGACTGTGGCAATACTTAATTAATAATATATTGATTAATTAGGTTACAGTGTGTTTCCGAACTTCAGGTAACGTTGGAGTTTGGGTGTTGCTTTAAAATGTCATAGTCAGCTACATCAGGTACGAGCGCTCGGTAAAACTTCTAGCCAGTTACATCTTACGCAGTGAAAGAAGAAGAATATCACACCTACAGATAGTGCTATATGCTATGAAATGGTATTACAACCAACCACGGTGAGCCTCACATTTTCAGACTGGTTCCTTTCAGTTATGGACAACCTTAGCTTACTTTTACTATATTCGTATGTTTATCTCGTCTTCACTTCCTGTGTGCGGTATACACTTATCAAAAAAAGTTTGCATCACCCTGGTTCCCAGAACTCCTGAAGATAGGCGTTGACTGTGGATATTGTATTACAGACACCGTCCCTTTGACTGTTCAGAGATGTCACTAAACCCACCCAAAGATGCAAACAACCATACATGAGAAGTGCCTATTAGACGGGTCCGACAGCCGATCAGTTCCAGTCATTCCACCATGAAAGAGGTACACAGCTTGACTTGTCTGTTGTTCAACAATGCCTAGACGGTCGACACTGCGGTTCGATAGAGTCAGCATTACTACTTTGTGCCAGGAAAGGCTCTCAACGAGGGAAGTGTCCAGGCGTCTCGGAGTGAACCTAAGCTATGTTGTTGGGACATGGAGGAGACACAGAGAGACAGGGACTGTCGATGACATGCCTCGCTCAGGCCGCCCATGGGCTACTACTACAGTGGATGACCGCTACTGGCTTGGAGGAACCCAAACAGTAACGCCGCCATGTGGGATAATGCTTTTCGTGCAGCCACAGTACGTCGTGTTACGATTCAGACTGTGCGAAATAGGGTGCATCATGCGCGACTTCACTTCAGACTCTCACGGCGAGGTCCGCCTTTGCTACCATAACACCATGCAGCGCGGTACAGATGGCCCCACCAACATGCCGAGTGGACCGCTCACGTGTGGCATATGCCTTCAACCAGACAATCGTCGGAGACGTGTTTGGAGGCAACTAGGTCAGGCTGAACGCCTTAGACATACCGTCCAGCGAGTGCAACAAGGTCCCTGCTGTTTTCCGGTGGCATTATGTGGGGCCGACGTACGCTATCCTGGATATCCATCGTGACGTGTAAACATCTTCATTCACGAATACTTTAAGTGATCTCACTCAAGTCACGTTTCGTGAGTCTTGTGACTAAACTAGTGGTGCTCGAGAAGTCTGACTAACTTTAATCGCGATTATAATTAAAATTCATTTTGGATTCAGGTCTTCCATGCACATAACTTGTGGTGTCACCGCCAGACACCACACTTGCTAGGTGGTAGCCTTTAAATCGGCCGCGGTCCGTTAGTATACGTCGGACCCGCGTGTCGCCACTATCAGTGATTGCAGACCGAGCGCCGCCACACGGCAGGTCTAGAGAGACTTCCTAGCACTCGCCCCAGTTGTACAGCCGACTTTGCTAGCGATGGTCCACTGACAAATTACGCTCTCATTTGCCGAGACGATAGTTAGCATAGCCTTCAGCTACGTCATTTGCTACGACCTAGCAAAGCGCCATTACCAATTACTATTGATGCTGTAAAACATGTACCGTCAAGAGCGATGTTCACCATTTACGGATTAAAGTTAAGTATTCCAACAGCTACGTCCTTTTTTGCTAAAGTCTAACTTCCTTGTCCTGTTCCAGACCTCACGCCATCCTGCGTAAGCTAAAACGCGTGCCTTTCGGCTTCTTCTCATAGTGGGTTGCCTCTCTTGCCAATCCACAACATCACCCATCATTCAAGTGTATTTACGGGTTGGTGTTGCAGATGCAAATTATTAATTAGTAGTTCACATGTTAGATAACTGCTTGATGTATCTTTTTTTCTATTGTGGGTGCAGATAAAGAGACCTGGGTTCGATAAATGCCTTTACTTAGATTGTCTACCTTTCTAGTGGTAATCGCCGCCCACACTTAACTGAAGAAAAGAGAAACTGCTTGCCTCTGCAACTCCCACTTTTATCATCTTTTTAATCTAATGTTGTCACGTTATTCTGCTTGCTCCGAACCAGTGCCTTCCTTCTAATTATCTGCAAATAGTCACGTTATAGTGGATGTCTGATGTTAATTACGTATTAGCTATTTGCAAATGCATTTTTGAAGCTTATAATGTGGAATGTGTAGGTTGATTTTATAGACTTTTGATCTGATTAGACCGGTGTGCTAAACATCTACCAAACTTTTCTTTAACTTAATGTTGTTTTCAAAAAATATTTTTTTTTTAAATTTCATTCAGTCATTGTGAAAGTTCTGTAATATCTACCAACAGTTGTGTTGTTGGAAATTAATTTAATTATTTTTGAGGATAGCTAATCAGATTGTCTTGCATCATTTTCTGTTTTAATAAATTTGTTTGTGTTTTTAATAAACATGTTAATAAATTTGTGCCCAGTATCGTTCCATATAACAGCCTTTCCCTACCATATTGCTACAAGCCTGTAATAATTTACATGAAGCCAAGGAGAGGATAAATATTTGCTGCAGGAAGTAGCAGTTGACACGTCCCGCAAGTAGGTGTATAGTACTTTTATATGTAGTTCATACATTTTTCTGCGGAAAGTCGAGCAACTTAAATTTGACAATTCTGTATTTAAATTTCTGCCTTGCGTGTAATTAATACTATTGACTAATTTCGAACGTAGCCGTTCATTTTCAAACCAGACCTGCTCAAAAAGTACTCATCAAAGCAAAATTCCACTTATATACTTGGGTAACGGCCAAACAGTATATAGTCATACGACAGATATGGAGTGATTTTATTACAAGCGTCATACTTTCAACAGATGGGTTCAGTTTGATCTGTTGAAAGTATCACGCTTGGAATAAGGTAACTCCAGGTTTTGTGTGGACGTTACTGAAGCATTTCAGCGAAGTTTTGTTTTGATTAGCATTTTTCGTGCAGATCTAGTAGGAAAATATACTGCTACGTTCGAACCTAGTCACCAGCATTCATCGCTCGCAGCTGCGGCAGAAAATTAAATAGACAACTATACTATTTTTCAGTGTCTTGTGCGTGGAGCAGAGACATGAGCAAAAACAAAAGCGCTTTGTAGACAATAGATGTGGCTGAAATAAGATTCTGTGGCGTCCTCAGAGGATCATAAAAAATAAGAGGTGACATTAAAGTGACGTAAATGTCAAAGAAGGTTGAAACGTCCCCTTCATCATCATCATCATCATCATCATTTATTGCCTTATCGGGCCTTTAAGGCCTACAGCAAGAAGAACAAAAGGAAAAGTAAAGACAAAAAGACTTACAAAAGTACTCTATACAGTAGTAAAAGTTACATATGTACATTACAGCTTAAAGAAAAACGAAAAAATAAACAGGGCATTCAATCAAAGGTTTAAAAGGCAAGAGGGATACATTACAGAAACAAAAAAACAAAAAAAAAACACACACGCAGTGTCTGTCAATTACACGAGAGGAGGGAGCTGTTGCAGATGGCAGTCCATCTCATCCGGTCGTTGGCGTCCTCCTCCACGGCTGCTGGTTCCACTTCTTTCAGGATCGTTGTTATCCTATCCTTCCATCGAGTTCTTGGGCGTCCTCTAGGGCGTTTTCCTGTGGGTTGAGAGTGGAGGACTCTGTTTGGAAGGGATCCGTCTGCCCGTAGGATGTGGCCAAACCATTGGAGTCTCTTCTGCGCCAATATTCGTCCAATGTGTGGCTTTCCATACCGCTGGTATAAATCTTCTTTTTTTCTTCGTTCCCATTTACCTTCCATGGCATTGTAGATGGGTCCATATATCTTCCGAAGTACCTTCCTTTCAAATGCACATATTGCTTCTTCTGCTGTTGCTGATGTTGCCCAAGTTTCACAGCCGTATAAAAGTACTGGTCTCACCAGTGTCGTGTATAGGTGGATCTTGTTCTTCTGCGATATCAGCCGAGATCTGAAAAGATTGTTCAGGCTAAAGAACATGCGATTAGCATTTGTTATACGTTGCTGTACTTCTTTCGTTACTTCACTTCTATTTGTTAGTATGGAGCCCAGGTACTTGAACTCTTCAACTCGTTCGTCCCCTTAGAAAAATTATTGAATTACTGTGCTAGTAAACCCCTTACGTTATTTGATTTTGAAACAGCTGAGCAGAATTGAACGTACTCAGACATTTCGCTCTTTACTTATTCTGATCAACACTAAACTGATACACAATATTTTTAGCGCAACGCAATCTGACTTTCAAAAATCCCTACAAAAGAATGGCCCTGACTAACAATAACCTATACCTTTCATGAATCACTTCCTCACAAAAATCTTCGTTACTCGAACTACTGCAATACAGCGAGCGCCACTACTGCCAGCTAAATAAAAGATTCAAACTACTGAAGGGACTAACTACTGATTGACATAGTCAGCAAATGAAAGATTTTGATAAAGAACAAACAGTGTATTTACCATAATAGTGTTCAAAAGTCATAATATATATATCATTTCATGACATCCAGTCTTACAAATTTACTATCTCTGATGGACACACGTCCAGACTATCCGCTCTCAAAACTCCGCCATCTCTCTCCACACATCCACCACTGCTGGCGGCTCACCTCCAACTGCGCAACGCTACGCGCTGTTAACAGCCACCTGGCCAACACTACAATAGCAAATTCCAACAATGCAAACCAGCCAAAGACTGCACACAGCACAGTCAGTGATTTTCATATAGAGCGCTACATGGCGTTACCAACATAGAAACATAAACAGCCTACTTACAAGGTTCGAGAGAGAAGCCTGTAATGCTATGGACTCATGCCTTAGCAAGAGGATGGAACAAGTGGTAATCCTAGGAGACAGAGGAAGAGAATGAGGGAGAACAAGATGAGGACTTGGAGGAACATGCAAGGGAGAGGGAAGTAAGTGACCGATGAAACTGGACAGGAGCTGCTAAGAACGTCCACCCAACAAGAGTGGGAGAAGACGAAGGAAAAGATGATGATTGTGCATTGGTAGCAGTTGATATCCATTGGTGTTCGATTTGACTGTGGACGACAAATCGCTGTGAAGAACCATAAAGCACTCCACAAACGGGTTATGCAAATTGCTCACGAATTGGTGTTCATACAGGTATCGACGGAAAATGCATAGGGGACAGAGGGCATAAAATCTTTGCGAATTTGATTCTATTTACTCTATTGGACAGTTACTATGCCTCACAGTCAGGCGCGTGAACAATATACGCAGCCGGCCGGTGTGGCCACGCGGTTAAAGGCGCTACAGTCTGGAACAGCGTGACCGCTACGGTCGCAGGTTCGAATCCTGCCACGGGCATGGATGTGTGTGATGTCCTTAGGTCAGTTAGGTTTAAGTAGTTCTAAGTTCTAGGGGACTGATGACCTTAGAAGTTAAGTCCCATAGTGCTCAGAGCCATTTGAACCAATATACGCAGATTTCAGTTTCTGACCGAGGGTGTGTAGTTGCTCTCAAACAAGGCCGTTGGAGTAATCAGCGAATCGCTCTACATTTAAATAGGAGGAATGCCACTATTCTACGATGTAGGCAGGAATGAGTGAGCCATGCTCGAACGCAACGTCAATAATGAAGCGGTCGATCTGGAGGGAGGACAGAACGTGAGGACCGAGCAGTCGTCAGAAAGGCACTCACATCCCCACTTGTATCATTGTCATAGCTCCTAAATGCCATCAGAGCTTCAGCGACTGCAGTCCTCACTAATTGGACTGACAGAAAGGGGACCGAGCTCACGGCACCTCTTACGCCGACTGCCACTGCCTTCTACACACCCACAATCACGTTTGCAGTGGAGTCGATCACATTCAGCCTGGAATCTCATTGACTGTAGAATTGTTTCCAGTGAAGAGTCCCACTTCGAAGTGAGAGTAGAAGACCAGCCACGACTTGTCTGGAGGCGCTCCAGAAGCGAAGGGATACCACTCGGACTGTCGCCCGTCATACGTCCGACACCCAGGAATGATGATCAGAGGTACCGTTTCTTTTCATAGCAAAACCACTTTTGCTGTACTTCGACGATATTCTACGCCCCGCTCTGTTGCCCTTAAGACAAGCCATCCTAGGCTCCCATTTTAGTAAGATAATGGCCGCCCGCACAAAGCGAGAATTTCTACTGCTTGTCTTCGCGCTTGCCAAACCACACGTTGGCCAGCAAGATCACCGGATCTCTCCGCAGCTGATAACGTCTGAAGCATTATGGGCAGGGCTCTCCAACCAGCTCGGGATTTTAACGATCTGATACGTCAATTGGACAGAATTTGTAACATATCCCTGAGGAGGACGTCCAACAACTCTTATTCAGTGCCAAACGAATAACTGATTACATAAGGGCAACAGGTGTGTTGTTGACTGCTCAATTTGTGGAGCTCCTTCTTTGGAATACATTACCCAATTTTTATCTTATAGTAAGCATTCGTTAGTCTGTACGTGTACATCACATCTGCCGATTTACATCCCACTCTGATCATTACTTTGTGGTGCGTTTTTATTTTCCTTTGTCTTTGAGTGTATCTTGGAGTAACTGTCTGAAGCAACGATAGCGGGATACCATTTAAAACTGGTTGTAGAGAAGACGCTGAGATGCACTTGAGGAATATTGAGGAAATGTAATGCTTCCACGAATGAAGTGGCTTACAGTGCACTGGTAGGACGGATTGTCGAGTGTAGCTCATCACTCTGGGACCCTTGCCATGAATGAGAGGGAGGGAATAAGTCTAACGCAGTGCAGCAAGTTTCGTCACGGGTCCGTTCTGTAAACCCGCGAGCTTTGGATATCATCAATAAATGCCTGTAGATGACACTCCACGAAGGACAGTGTGCACTGTGCATTGTGAATTGCTATCGAAAATTTCTAGATCATAATTCCATGGAGAGTGGGGGATCACATTACTTTCAGCTATATAATATGCTTTGTGAAATTATCATTACGAGAAATTCTTCTCATACACTGTTCTCAAACATGAAACAAAAGGGGAGACGTTGTAGTGGTACCAAGAGTACCCTCTGCCACTCACCGTATTGGTGAACTGAGGAACATAAAACGAAATGTAACAGTAAATTCTCATCTCTTAGGTTTTTGCTTATACATTAGCTTTTTGTTTTCCATCCTCTCCCTCTATGTTCAACATGCGTCTAGCTATCGTACGCTGGACAATTCCATCAAGTTGTTTTTAGTAGTTTGATTATTTAACAGCCAACAGGCCGTACTGTGAGCGTAATAGAACTTAAAAGTTTTAGAAATTCTTACAGATGAAGCGGTACAACATAGTCGCTTCAAAAATTAACCCGTTAAGGGAGTGCCAGGTAAAAAGGTGGCACATATAGCATACGAAAGTCCTTCTGCGATCTCAAGTTAACAGAAACGGAGTCAGCAACGGCTGTTCAACGAGCGTTTTACACACACTTTGACCAGGAGCCACTCAGAGAAGTCTCTATTTATGCCTGGAACTAGCCGTTTGAAGAGTAGGGCTACACTTGTAATGGCAAAAGTCGTGTTTGACATTATGTATCGGAGTAGCACTGCAGCGAAACGTCGAGCAAGTCATCAAATGTTCAAATGTGTGTGAAATCTTATGGTACTTAACTGCTAAGGTCATCAGACCCTAAGCTTACACACTACTACACCTAAATTATCCTAAGGACAAACACATACACGCCCATCCCCGAGGAAGGACTCGAACCTCCCCCGGAATCAGCCGCACAGTCCATGACGGCAGCGCCTCAGACCACTCTGCTAATCCCGCGCGGCAGCAAGTCATCATATTCAGTCATACAAACAACCGTTTTCAAAATCTTGCATAAGTGCTCGCACACGAAACTTTGCATATTACAGTCGGCCCAGACACTGGCTGCAGGTTCTGACTCCCGCAAAAGAGATGTTGGCAAGGATGGAAAATGATATCGACACCGACACTCTAGACAGGTTCATTTGTAGTGACTTAACGATGTTACACACAAAACCTAAAATTAGTCAGCATGATCTCAGTTTTTGGGATTGTGGTGTTCGCTGTGTTATTCAGTGGTTTGGTATTTAAATAATTTGTAAATGAAAATGATAATGTCATTTCATCACAGTGAGTAATTACAAAATAATTTTTTCTCTCGGTTAAAGATATGGTCAAGTTGCTAAAGAAATCCAAGTTAATGTTGTGTTAAAGTGTTAAAGTGTTGTCTGTAAGCTGTGTAAGTGTCACTAAACAACAGATTTTACACAACTATTGATTATGATGGAAACAGTTATTTTCAGCAAAATGATCATTAAAACCACCGAATATCAGCCGCGCACAACACTGACGTATGTTACCTGAAACAATATTAGTTCAAATGGCTCTGAGCACTATGCGACTTAACTTCTGAGGTCATCAGTCGCCTAGAACGTAGAACTAATTAAACCTAACTAACCTGAGGACATCACACACATCCATGCCCGAGGCAGGAATCAAACTTGTGACCGTAGCGGTCGCTCGGTTCCAGACTGTAGCGCCTAGAACCGCACGGCCACTCCGGCTGAAACAATATTCTTCGCAATTCGTGAGTAATTAATTTCGGCTCCATACATCAGCAAGAGAAGTTTGTTATATGGATCGTGCTATGAGCACTGTTTTTAAAGAACCAATCTGATTCGAATTATTTTCATTAAAATGAGTTCCGGACCACCGGTGCCCATTTACTTTTACACATTTTTATTACTTTCGGCACTTATGTTGCGGAGTTGCGTAATTTGAATTTGCCGCTGAGATAATTGTTAAGATGGCGCGGACAATTGACACAGACTTTCTATTTTTAGAGTAAATTTCCTTTTAACAGGATAAGTATCTGAACTTATGCCGATCAAACTTTACTGTTATATTGTGCACTATTTAGACTAATTTTCATCAAGCAAACCTTTGATACTTTCGTAAGAAACACAGATAAAAATGCGATACAAATCGCTATCATCAATGGCTGCGCCCCTTGCAGCGTAAAGAAATAATTAACACAGATAATGCTTATTGAGAGAGGAATTAAAGTTACAAATAACTATTCGCTCATATTTATAATAAGAACGAACTCTATTCTCAAGTAACAATGAACAAATAATTACAATTTCTTTACAGACTTCAGTTGGATATGCGTCTTGCGTCCGCAACCTGCAAAAGCCAACCAAAAAAGGTAAAAACAAAGGAAGACAAACGCAGATCATAATAGTAATTTACAATTATCTATGTCTTTCTATGATAAACGTCGATATGTCCAATTATATCATAAAATATTATATAAATAATTAATATTTATCATTGTTATGTTTTATTTAACTATTTTCCTATGTGTCGGATAGATTATGTTTATAAGTGATAGATGCATAACTTTCTCTCGTCGCACTGTAGCTGCAATTTATCTCGTTGATGTTACAGGATACAGGAATCCTCAGTTTTTCCATCGGACATGCCAGCGGTGAATGCAGTGTGTTCTGCAGACCCATCTCGAGGAAGAAGATTCAGCACGTTACATTTGTGACTTCTTCCTCAAACGCAAGCATTGACATAAATGGAGCAGCAAGTGTATCGATATTTTCCGTGTGAATCGTGAAGCACGTGTCAACTCCCTGCAACTTGTAAAAATAATTTGTGGAGGTACTTTATTAACAGGCTTAGTATTAAGGTATTAAGTAGTGCCATTCTTTTTCGTACGAATTTCTTTTGCGCCTTTGGTCAGTACTGGAACGGCTGCGGCTGTGAGCGGCTGGGCTAGGGACGCGGCCTCCAGCGGCCAGCCGGTAGCCAGTAGCCAGTAGCCGGCCTGACTGGAAGTCAATACCGATAATCCAGCGCCGCGGCGCCGACATACGAGCCGTGTGCGATCCGGGTAGCGTTGGCGGCAGGGGCAGGGGAAGACGCAGAGGGGCGAGCCACGGCTGGCAGAGTGGAGCGCTGCGTAGCGCAGCACGGGCAGTTTTATGGACGCAAGGGGGGAAAAGGGCGGGGGCGTTTCCGGTAGCTGGTCGTCACCACAGAACGGTGGTGGAGGCGGCCGAATTCTGGTTACCAGATAAGCAGCACTGCACATCCCTGAAAACACCAAACAGTGAGTGTTTCGTCAAACTGACTGCATGTGCTGACTGGGCAGGGTACCTGAATTTTACCCACATTTCTACCACGATATATAATGCGATTTCATTATGTCACTTCTTACAGAAGAAAATAAACAAATAATAATTTTGATCTTTCGGTCGTCATGCTCCAGATGTCAGTAGTTGTTGAAATACCGTTTCAATATGCATCGTTTTCCAACGCAGCCTATACTACTGCAATTCTCTCTTTTAACATTGCTGCCAAAAATTTATAAAATTTCATGAGCGACTTACTTCACATTTTTAGATGATACTCTAATGAACATTCAGACAGACATAAGCCGACCGGGGTGGCCGAGCGGTTCTAGGCGCTACAGTCTGGAAACGCGCGACCGCTACGGTGGCAGATTCGAATTCTGCCTCGTTCATGGATGTGTGTGTGATGTCCTTAGGTTAGTTAGGTTTAAGTAGTTATAAGTTCTAGGGGACTGATGGCATTAAAAGTTAAGTCCCATAGTGCTCAGAGCCATTTTTGGACAGACATAAACTATAAATTTTTAACGTATACACAGTGAACATTAATAAAACGGACAAACTATAGGAACGGATCCTTACTGGATATTGCGGAAAAAAGGTCGTCTGAACATATGTCTGGAAGTTCGTGATTACCAGCCAGCGTAAATGGCGCTGACGAATGACTGTTCATCTGACGACGTTACAAGCTGTGTGATTGGCCCGGAACTCTTACCAGGAATAAGATGAGATGGTGTTCGTGTTCGGCCAAGCAGACATAAATGGTGGAGGCGCCGAACGAAGTGGTGCTGTGGATAGCACACTGGGCTCGCATTCGGCAGGACGATGGCACAAATCCACGTCCGGCCGCCCTGATTTAGATTTTAGGTGGCTTCCCTAAATCGCTTCAGGCAAACGCCGGGATGGTTCAAACGGCACATCCGACTTCTTTCCTCAACCTTCCCTAAACCGATGGGACCGATGACATCGATGTTTGGTCCCCTCCCCCAGACCAACCAACCAAATAGTCGAGGGGCAACACGACTATGATAAAACAAGTTTTGATGATGGTGAGTTAGGTTTGTGGGCCACCCCACGGCGTGTTTATCAGCGCTAGCACAAATTCGCCATCTTTGTGCTGTCCGGTCTCTATATTTTCTCGATTGATGAACTGTTGGGTCGACCGGGAATCGAACCCTGGGCCCCCCAATCCACAGACAGGTACGCTGAAGACTAGACCACAACTACAGACTATACGAAAACAAGTACCTTCACAGACACCAACCACACCACACGACATTTCAAGCATTTTTGGGTGTTTATGTGATCATGGGTCCTCTGAGGCAGACGAGCGTGCAGGAAGGCGGCACACTGTGTGTACACCAGATCTGGAGGACCGGACTCTACGAACCCTAGTACAAGCCAGGCAAGTATCCCTGGAACATCTTGTAAGCCAAAGTACGATTATGTTTATCCTGCAATGACAACCACTACTATCTCTGTCACATGTAATTTCGTGGAGGCCACTTTGTACATCTATTGTGGCTTGGATGCGACGTAAGTCTGTACTATGTCGTAGGGCAATTTGTTGTAGTTGCATGTACACCGTCCATTTCTGGCTACATGTTCATAGAACCCTTTTTCCTCCATTTCCAGTTAAGCATCTTTACCTACAGTTTTTCGGTTTCATCATTGTTCATCCTGTGTAATATATACATACGAGTATAATACTCAAAGGGGAAATTTTGTTTCTAAAAATCTGGGAATGCTTTCGATGAAGTTACTTCAAATATTACGGAATATGAATCGTCCGAAACTCTGTAACCTCGCCCATTCACAGATTAAAACTGAGAAATGCAGCTTTTGAAGCTATAATCCTCACAGATCCCTGTATACCAGTTATATCAGTAGATTTACTCATTCATTTTGAGCGAATTCAATTCCCAGTCAAGGTTACGTTCACAATAACAATGGGGGGAGTTATTGGGAGAGTTATTGGGAGAAGAAACTGACATAGAGAGTGGGTGAAGGAGAGGGGCACAGAGGAGAAGGAGGTCATGCATAGAGAGAGAAGGAAGGAGTAGGAGATGGATAAAGAAAGGGGAATGGAGGAGATGGGTGTAGGGAACGCGGAAGAAATTTAACATGCATACCCAATGCCCATACATATTCAGCAATTGCGAAGCACTTCTGAGTCTGCCAGCAAAATAGAATTTCAAAAAGGAACTGGCATATTCGGCTGTCACTGGACAACTGTAGATCAAGAGAACGAAGCAGCTTTTGCGATTTTTATTCCAACCATAAAAACTATCCACCTGTTCGCTTAAAGCAGGTCGCACAGTACATTCAGTAAATTCAAAATTCTCTGCATAACAGTACTCATTGTTTTTCTTAAAATAGTAATTGATACGTTGTAGCTTAATTGTAAAGATTGGTCCTGGGTTAATTGACATGGGACATAACGGGCACAAACGTTTTGACAGCCGAAGCTTTGAATCATTTCTTGCACTGCACTGTGCCCTACTGCAAGGTTTGAAGCGATTTGATTCGCTGTGACACGCCTGAGTGCTCTGAGCAACTCATTAGCAGCTCTTCTCTCGTTGTGTTCTTTGCAGGCAGTTCGAGTGCAACCGCTGCGAGACTGGAGCTCGTGTTTCAATCGTCGCAGTGTTCCACCAATCCGACACTGCTGGCGCCCATGTAGACATCTCCATAGGCACGTTGATGTCTTAAGTGAATTTCTTCAGCACATTATTCTTCTTAGACAAGGAATTCAAGGACAGCGCTCAGTCAGAACGAAACACTGGTGTATGCCGTTTTGGAAATACATCCTGTGGTCACTTGACAGACAATAATGATGTCACAATGTGCCAACGTGTGGTGTAAAATCTTTAGATGTAATCCTGCAGTCGTTTTTGTTACATTGTTGGAATTTAGTTTTAACAATGTGTTTCTCTCGAATTTCGGTACGGCTCTCGCGTACTACGCGTCTCTCTGTGTAGCGTATATTTGTTTTTCTGAGTATATCAAACATGAAGAAGCAAGAAACTTGCGTTTTTGCCTTTCTGTGGCAGTGTCGGGAAAGATTAGCTGGCTCCTGAAGAGATATAACGTTTCATCGGTGTTCAGGCCCCCAGCAAAAATTCGACAGCTCATGAGGCCTGTGAATGACGATCTACGGCTTATAACGCCTGGAGTGTACAAGATACCAGGTCAGCGTGGCTGCTACTACGTCGGCCAAACAGTACGCACTGTGGAGCAACGCCGGATGGAACACGAGACATGCTTACGCCTACGCTATCCAGAAAAATCAGCCATGGCAGAACACGCCTCAGTAAATGGACACCGTATTCTTTCCGACGAGCCTGCATCTCGTGGTCGTGCGCTAGCGTTCTCGCTTCCCACGCCCGGGTTCCCGGGTTCGATTCCCGGCGGGGTCAGGGATTTTCTCAGCCTCGTGATGGCTGGGTGTTGTGTGCTGTCCGTAGGTTAGTTAGGTTTAGGTAGTTCTAAGTTCTAGGGGACTGATGACCATAGATGTTAAGTCCCATAGTGCTCAGAGCCATTTGAACCATTTGAACCATCTTTCCGACGAAACGCCTGTCGTTATGAGGACGAAGGGAATTTGGGATAGCGTCATAAAAGAAGCTATTGAAATAAAAACCTCTGAAAACACCATCAACAAGGACGGCGGTTTGCAGCTCAATACAGCCTGGGACCCGGCCACCGCTAGGTTATAACGGGCGGGACGGACGCAGGGTGAAAACATTACCATATACGGCGAGGAAGAAAGCACTAGTGACGTCACAGCCAGCCAGAAGTGCGGCTATATAACGACGCGGCCACGGCGACACAGGAGTCAGTCTTACCACTTGACAGTGACTGAGGAGAGCTCAGTTGAAAGCTCGGGGGATTTTAACCACCTGACGCGGCTGGAGGCCCGAGAAAATTTTATTATGATAGTGTAGTGCATTCATCAAATATCTGAGGTAGCTATAAACACTGAAGAGCCAAAGAAACTGGTACACTCGCCTAATATCGTGTAGGGTCTCCGCGAACACTCCGAAGTGCCGTAACAACGACGTGGCATGGACTCAACTAATATCTAAAGCAGTGCAGGAAGGAACTGATGCCACAAATCTTGCAGGGCTGTCCGTAAGGGTACGATGGGGTGGAGACCTCTTCTGAACAGCACACTATAAGGCATTCCAGATACACTCATTAACGTTCATGTCTGGAGAGTTTGGGAACAGCGGAAGTGTTTAAACTTGAACAGGGTTCCTGGAGCCACTCTGTATCAATTCTGGACTTGTGGGGTGTCGCATTTTCCTGCTGAAATTGCCCAAGTCCGTCTGAATGCACAATGGATACGAATGGATGCAGGTGATCAGATTAGATGCTTACGTACTTGGCACCTGTCAGAGTCGTATCTAGACGTATCAGGAGTCCTATATCACTCCAACTGGTCACACTCCACTCCATTACAGAGCCTTCACCAGCTTGAACAGTCCCGTGCTAACATGCTGGTTCCATGGATTCATCAGATTTGTCTCCATATCCGTGCGCATCCATCCACTCGACCCAATTTGAAACGAGACTCGTCTGACCAGGCAACATGTTTCCAGTCATCAACAGCCCAATATCTTCAAGGGTACACGAGTGGGCCTTCGGCTCCGAAAGCCCATATCGATGATGTTTCGTTGAATGGTTCGCACGCTGACATTTGTTTACGGCCCAGCATAAAAATCTGGAGCAAATTGCGGAAGGGTTGCCCTTCTGTCAAGGAGAACGATTCTCTTCAGTTGTCGTTGGTGACATTCTTGCAGGATCTTTCTCCGGCCGCAGCGATGTCGGAGATTTGATGTTTTCCGTGGGTCTAATATTCACGAAACACTCGTGAAATGGTCGTATGGGAAGACCTCGACATCATCGCTACCTCGGAGATGCTGTGTCCCATCGCTCGTGCACCGATTGTAACACCACGTTTCTACTCACTTAAATCTTGATAACGTGCCTGTAGTAACCGATGTATCAACTGCGCCAGACACTTGTTGTCTTATATAGGCGCTGCCAACCGCAGCGCTGTATTGAGCATGTTTACATACCACTGTATTTGAATACACTTGCCTATACCAGTTTCTTTGGCGCTTCAGTGTATAAGCGCTACTTTGAGGTGAAGAGATTAGTTCTGGCGGGCTGTATAACACCCGTCGGAATGCGGATGCACACCGCCCCGCCCCCCAAAAATAAAATAAAAGAGGTTGTCACTTTGTTCCTTGTCATGGGAATGTTGCACACTTGCCTAGAGCCGGAAGAGCAATGGGCAGAATGGAAACGTGCGGCGCTAACAGAGACGTATCCTATACTTGAGCTTTTAATTACGATTGACTGCAACCCGCGGCGGTGGAGACGGCCTAAGCAGTGATCCTTGGCAGTATCAAAGCAGAACGCCGACCATGCACAGCGGCGGCGTTTATTAATCTGCAAGCGGGACGGGAAGGACGGAGCTGAGCCGGGGCTGACGAAGAAAAGAGGGCGGCTGCGCTTTGTGGCCGGGCGTTATGCGATGGAGCCGAGCACAAGTAACGCGCAAGAAATTAGCGATTTTTCGTAATTGCGCTCTGCCGGCAGCCGGGGCCGTTTAATGGTTCCGTAATTAAATTGTATCTCTCTCCCCTTTTATCCAGCTCAGCCACTGTGAAGAGTAACCCTCCCTTTATATCAGTAAAAAATGTTTTACTGACGCTCGACGCTGCCGCAGCTTTTTGCTCAGAGCAGGCAGGCAGCTTTTTTTTCACGTCTTTTGTTGTCAGCTGCGCTGACGATGTTGTGTAATGTACGTCTAAGCGACGTAGTAAGAAAATTTACGGTGCCGTCTGAAAGGCGTCTCCGTAATAACCGTAATGTGGCAACCAGCGTGTAACAGCGTAGAAAGCAGCGTGTCGCGGAAGATTTTGTGGTAAAACGAAGTGACTACACACTGCACTGTGTTTTAAGCAATAACTAGCACACGCTTATACTATTCTCGTTACTCAGTCTTCAGTAGCTCCAAATTTAATTCAGAAATGATATTTTACCGAAGATCTAAAAGGACTTACCAGTGCAGTAGAAGAGGGTGCATACCTACTCTCTAAGCAGTTAAGCTGAATTTCATGAAATGAAATGAAGTAAATCATCTCCTGTCATCAAAAAGTCTGGTACATGCTGACATATTGGCAGTGTGTGCTCTTGCACTATTCTGCAGGAAATAACCACATGTCTATACGTAAATGGTCAGTTCTCTGGACATCGAACATGATTTTAATTCTTACGAAGACTTTTCTGAAAGTATTGGTCTGATTGTAGCCTTTTACGGCAGTAAACGATAAACGGTCTAGGCAGGAAGAGAACAGCAGCTTTTGAAACTCTGCGCGACGGAATGTAAGAAATCTGTTGTGTATCGGACACTACAGCACTGTGCTCTGTCTTCTAATGACAGCAGATAAAATCCGCAGATGAGTAAATACTGATCAGATTACAATAGAAGGTATATCTCTCCATAGAATTACACAATATTCACTTTATACTCTCGCATATTTTTAAGAGAAATACAGGTTTCTCATACGTAATAACTGCAGCTGTGACCATACAGGGTGACAATTAAGGAACTATGTGGAAAAAACGTAAATTAGTCACAAATTACTTCATGCACGCAGTGTATTCAACATGTAAACGTCGCTACAGATATTCGGATTTAGATTATGAGGTTCAACAGCGAAATTCTTCATCACCCGCTGAAGTGTCGGAACGTCGGTGCTGGCGATGTCCACCTGAATGGCTCTTTACAGTCCAGTAATGGTTTAGGGGTTATTGCTGAACGCCTTGTCTTTAATATAGCCACAAAAAAAGAGTCGCATGTGTTCAGACTCGGAGACTATGGTGGCCAATTAAGGGCGATACCAGTGGCGACTGGATTCCCCAGAGCCGGAATGCGGTCTCAAAAGTGCTCCTCCAGGACATCACTCTCCTGCTTCGATGGGCTCGAGCGCCGTCTTGCATGAACCACATCTCGTCGACATCAGTGCCACTTTAGATGATGGGGATGAAATCATCTTCTGAAACGTTCTCATACCCTTCTGTAGTCATCGTACCACCAAGTAATATCGCAACCGATTATTCCGTGACCACCGGTCGGAGTGGCCGAGCGGTTCTAGGCGCTGCAATCTAGTACCGAGCGATCGCTACGGTCGCTGGTTCGAATCCTGCCTCGGACATGGATGTGTGTGATGTCCTTAGGTTAGTTAGGTTTAACTGGTTCTAAGTACTAGGACACTGATGACTTCAGAAGTTAAATCCCATAATGCTCAAAGCCATTATTCCGTGACCAAACATTGCACACCAAACAGTCTCCTGTTAAGGATGAGGAGACTTCTCGATCGCGGATTATCAGTCCCCCAAATGTGCCAATTTTGCTTATTGACGAATCCATCAAAATAAAAGTGGGCTTCGTCGCTAACCCAAATCCTATTCACATCAATTTCCTGTTCTTTAATTCTGTGGACAATAGTGTTGGCGAAAAACAACCGCTGCTCCATGATCCTGGAGCTTAATGGCTGATTGGTTTGAATTTTGTATGGGCGGAGATGTTGTTCTGCAACAACAATTTGTCGCAGCGTATCCTGTTTGATTCCCACATGTTGTGCTGCTCGTCTGATCGATTTCCTGGAGCTGGTTCGAAACACAGCGCATGTCCTCTCGATTCTCGCAGGAGTTTCCACCCTTTTTGGAGGACCGACATTGCCAACACTGTCATCACGAACACTACCCGTTCTCTCAAACTTCGAATCAAATTCTTGATTGTTAACACACTTGAAACGGTTATCTTCAGCTTGAACTCGGTCGCAAACCTCGTTTAAGCCGCAACTTTGATGTTACTGCTCGCATAGTAGGCCTTCACAAGCGCTATACTGCCAGGCACGCTGTGCTGTGATATTTTCACGAGCAAATGGCCCACAACAACAAGGAGTGTGCGTATACGCATACTAATTCCCATCATGCCTCGTGGCCAACCGTGCAGTTCGAACGTCCTAACTCAAACCGTTCAGACATTACGATGATTTATTTCATAAATTCAATAATTGTGACCCTGTACAATATAGGCTTTAAGGTCGGTATTAATGTCACCTGAAAATTCCGCGCTGACAAGCCGGGACGAATATATAAGTCCTTCCCCCCAACGTTTCATGGCTGTCCTCGGAGGCGAAGCGGCGAGCTCGAGGGAGCAGTGAATATCAATGCTGTATAGAGGTCACCACCATCCCTCGCATGACGCCGTCTACGAGGCTCTATCTGGTACACACAACACTCTCGATTAAAAGTAATCATTATCATCCTGTCGATGCAAAGTAGATGTCCATATTTTATCTCATTTGGTACCTTCGTCTTTTGTGTTACACTTATTAGAGTGTTTATAACTCAGTAGCCCCTCTGTACATGTGCAGATGATAGTGCAATGTTTTTGATACGACGCTCGCGTCAATCAATTTTATTACGTAGTTATCCTCTTAATTTACATATTGCGCTAAGGCCAATTTAACCATATGCCTCACACGGAAATTCCTCTAATGTTGAACTAAATCGGTGTTGACACGTATTTTCGTTGTACCAATAATACTTATTCACAAATACACTTGATTTTTATGTACACCCGATGTAGGCAAAGGGTGTATTATATCCTGGTGGGCCTGAAAATAATTTCAGCTCAGTACTTGCCCAAGACTTTTCAATTCGATCTGCAGTCTTTCCAACAAACGGAACAAAAACTTTACCGTTGGGAAGCCATTGTTCCTTGTGCTGGCGTACGCTGGCGCCAGCACACCATGCGGCATAGAGGTTACAAGAGTATCGATGAGACACCAATGACAAGTCTCGCTGGAAACGCTCCACCAACGCCCTCTCAGCCGCCAGTATTTAGGATCGCTGCCACGGACCAGGGGGCCACTTAACCAGTCAGTTAGTTGGTTTGAGCCTGTTACATCAGTTAGTTCGAGTGTATACGCCGCTGTGTTCCAGTGTGTCAACGTGTCTGAGCCGTAGACTTAGCCTCTAGCACAGAGACAGGCAGCACATAGAAACCTTATAGTGAACATAGCGGACTTCTACTTCAACAGCACTGGCGCTATGTGGACTATATGGAAGAGATCTTGTACCACAGCACTTGGAAACTCTAATTAGGTAGCTCTTACTTAAAAATCCGGTTATTAATTGCGTCCAGTTTGTGTTACAGAACGAGGATACGGGCCACTAACCAACATCCTCTCCTTGCTTCCCATGGTACAGCTCTACAGACACAACGAGACGATGTAAAAGCGGCTAACGACGATACAACAGTTCCTTATTAATCCTGATCCTCTCTTTAAGGCGAAGAGCTTGACCTATTTCCTTGTTACAATAACCATTCTATTTAAATGTCGATCGTAGGTGGTTAACCATGTCTTGTAAATAAAACTGTTCATAAAGTTTGATAGCCCTTTCCGTCAAGGTTTTTACAACACCACATTTTTGTTTCGGGTGGTGATTAAAATCTTTGCGAAGGTAACGATCATTCTGTGTGGCCCAACATCCTGTTCACACATGTGATTACAGAAACATCTATAAAACTAAATTGCCCGTTACTCTCCGTTTCCATACCAAGTTGCATTGTTTGGATGGTACCGAGATGGAGTCCAGCTCTTCTGCACCATGTGTCCACATTATGTATAACTAGCAGTTATTAGCGAATTATTGGCAATACTAGTCATTAGCAATGCCACCTAGCAGTGGTCTTTTACTGGTTGTCTGCAGCACCCACTGTTCAATAGTCTCCATAAACAAATTGCCCTCAGATAAACTAAGCGGATTGCCCATAGAATATCTGTTCGTGAGAATCATTGTTGTACTGGAATTAAGATGCAGTGAGCCAGCGTCTGAATAACGTCACTGTATCAGTCAGAAAATTATCCACTGTGCGTAATATGGTTTAGTTCACGGGAATCGTGTTAAATAACAACACAGCATCAACTTGTCAAACTGTCGAGCACTTTGCTTGGGCCTTTTAATTTCTCAAATAAGTGAGCAAATTGTAGCTATCAGTTCCATAAATGTAATGTTGCACCAGCAAGGCCTGACGTCGAGCCAACTCATAGGTGTGAGACCCAATAAGATTAACAACAGGTCTCACAAAAGTCTGTAGTGTGTGAACTTCGGGTAATCCATAGATCCCAGGCGGTAAACTTCATTTCTAAAAATTCAGCTAATTTCATTCTGAAATTAAAAAACAAATGATAAACGAGGGCCCAAGCGATATTCTTGCCAGTGTTGGCAAGTCGATGTTGACTCGTTAATTCTCTGGATGTGTCTGCAATCACTTGTGTGGACAGACTCTTGGGCCATAAGGCGTACAGAAAAGCCACGCAGACAGATAGTTATCTTCGTAAAGATTCTAACCACTATCTCAGGCAAAGAAGTTGTGGTGTCACCGCCAGACACCACACTTGCTAGGTGGTAGCCTTTAAATCGGCCGCGGTCCGTTAGTATACGTCGGACCCGCGTGTCGCCACTATCAGTGATTGGAGACCGAGCGCGGCCACACGGCAGGTCTAGAGAGACTTCCTAGCACTCGTCCCAGTTGTACAACCGACTTTGCTAGCGACGGTTCACTGACAAATTACGCTCTCATTTGCCGAGACGATAGTTAGCATAGCCTTCAGCTACGTCATTTGCTACGACCTAGCAATGCGCCATTATCATTTGCTATTTATCTTGTGATGCACGTACCGTCAGACCGATGTTCACCAATTATGGATTAAAGTTAAGTATTCCAGAAGCTACGTACCTTTTTTGCTAGTCTCTATTGTAGCCGGCCGAAGTGGCCGCGCGGTTCTGGCGCTGCAGTCTGGAACCGCGAGACCGCTACAGTCGCAGTTCGAATCCTGCCTCGGGCATGGATGTGTGTGATGTCCTTAGGTTAGTTAGGTTTAACTAGTTCTAAGTTCTAGGGGACTAATGACCTCAGCAGTTGAGTCCCATAGTGCTCAGAGCCTAGTCTCTATTCCTTTAACTGTTCCAGACCTCACGCCAGCCTGCTTGAGCTTAAACACGTGCCTTCGGCTTCCTCTCATAGTGGCTTGGCTGTCTTGCCAAGTAACAACAGAAGTGATGTTATAAAAACACTGGTGGGCAGGGCTATCAAATTTCGTGAACAGTTAGCCACCTACATATGACCTTTAAGAAAAATGATTAATCTAACAAGGAGACAGAGCAAACTGTTCGTTCTAATGACAGGATCAGTGTTAATGAGGAACAACGTCCGCCCAACGGGAAAGTTTTCCTTCCGTTTATTTGTACGATTACAGATCACACTGGAAAGTGTTGGGCAGGTATTGAGTTGAAACTATTTTTATGTCCGCCAGAAAGATAAAAATAAGAATGGCAAAATATATAGAACACCCTTTGGCTGCACGCGGCATATATAAAATTCTCTGTAGTTGTGAACTAGTACGTATTGGCACCACGAAGAGAATTGTTAGCATTCGCTTAGTTCATTATAAGACGACTTACCGTACCGATAAGTCAGCCGGTGCCGAACATGAGTACCAAGAGGTTAATCACGAAATAAAATAAGTGAGATGAGTCATATAGAAAATATCGCACTATCATGCGTGCATATATAGAAAGGCTATTGAGATTTATAAATACCGTGATACACTCATCAAAAAAAGTTTTGCGTCACCCCGGTTCCCAGAAATCCTGAAGATAGACGTTGACTGTGGATATCGTATCACAGACACAGTCCCTTTGACTGTTCAGGGCTGTCACTAAACCCGGCAAAAGATGTAAACAATCATGCCTGAGCAGCGTCTATTACACGGAGGGGGTCTGACAGCCCATCAGTTCCAGTCGTACCACCAGGAAGTTCAACGATGCCTAGGCGGTCAGTACCGCGGTTCGATCGCATCCGCATTGTTACCTTGTGACAGGAAGGTTTCTCAACAAAGGAAGTGTCCAGGCGTCACGGAGTGAACCAAAGCGATGTTGTTCGGACATGTAGGATATACAGAGAAAAAGGAACTGTCGATAACATACCTCGCTCAGGACGCCCAAGGGCTGCTACGGCAGTGGATGACCGCTGCCTACGGATTATGGCTCGGAGGAAACCTGACACAACGTCACTATTTTGAATAATGCTTTTCGTGCAGCCACAGGACGTCGTGTTGCCACTAAAACAGTGCGCAATAGGTTGCATGATGAGCATCTTCACTCCCGACGTATATGGCGACACCTATCTTTGCAACCACGACACCATGCAGCGCGGTAGAGATGGGCTCAACAACATGCCGAATGGACCGCTCAGGTTTGGCATCACGTTCCTTTCACCGCTGAGAGTCGCATATGCCTTCAACCAGACAATCGTCGGAGACGTGTTTGGAGGCAACCTGGTCAGGCTGAACGCCTTAGACACACCGTCTAGCGAGTGCAGCAAGGTCCCTAATGTTTTGCTGTGGCATTATGTGGAGCCGACGTACGCCGCTGGTGGTCATGGAAGGCGCTGTAACGGCTGTAAGATTCGTAAATGCCACCCTCCGACCGATGGTGCAACCATATCGGCAGCATATTGGTGAGGTATTTGTCTTCATGGACAACAATTCGCGCCCCCATCGTGCGCATCATGTGGACGACTTCCCCCATGATAAAGTCATCGCTCGACTAGAGTGGCCACTATATTCTCCAGACATGAACTCTATCGAAAATGCTGAGTCATCTACGCTGAATCGTCGTTGTGGAGTGGGACAATCTAGACCAATAATGCCTTGACGAAATTTTGGATATTATGACACGACGAATACAGGCATGCATCAATGCAAGAGGCCGTGCTACTGGGCATTTGAAGTACCGGTGTTAAAAGCAATCTGGACCTCCACCTCTGAAGCTCTTGGTGTATGGTACAACATGCAATGTGTGGCTTTCATGAGCAATAAAAAGAGCGAAAATGATGTTCATGTTGATATCTGTTCCTATTTTCTGCACAGGTTCCGGAACCGAAGTGATGGAAAATATTTTTGATGTGTGTAATTTGAATAGGGAACAGGAAGGTAGCAAATTGGATAAAATATGGATGTCTACTTTGGGTCGACGGATGTACGATTATCATTTTCAATCGAGAATGTTGGTTCCCTTTTGCAATTACAATTCTTTTAAAACCGTAATTCCAGACTCAGCAATAAATAAAGATATCACACGCTATTAATGAAGGAATGCTGGACGTTGTGACCCAGCGGTTCTAGTCGCTTCAGTCCGGAACCGCGCTGCTGCTACGGTCACAGGTTCGAATCCTGCCTCGGACATGGATGTGTGTGATGTCCTTAGGTTAGTTAGATTTAAGTAGTTCTAAGTCTAGGGGACTGATGAACTCAGATGTTAAGTCCCATAGTGCCTAGAGCCTTTTGAACCATTTTTGAATGAAGGAAAAAACAACTGTGTGATTAATAGTGCTTTCAGTGCGTTACAATTTACAAAATGAGCATAAAATACAGACACAGCAAATAATATTTTAAAAACAAGCCAATGTGATCCCAATTAGAATTTTCAGGTAAGTAACCACAGTGACAGCTGAACGCCTTTAACGCTAAGAACGGCAATTATAAAAAAAAATTAAGAAAAATACTGTAAAACAGCAATGCAATAGCAACAGTTAATTTAAAAAGACAGGCAACTGATCACCAAACTGTGAGTAAACTTGGTAGCACAATCATTTAAGCCTGCTGTAACACCAAGAATGGCAATTACATTAAAAAATTTAGAAACATACAATAAAACAGCAAATGCAATAATAAAACACAAGGGCCAGTCCCAGATTGTGCACCAGGGTTCGACCTCTCAGTAGGTCCGAGAAAAAAACACTTTCGCGAGCGATTAGATAGACAGCCAAGGGTTACATTCACTTGACAAGATGGTAAATCAGACTAGTGGCAGTCTAACGAATGACTAATGATAATTTTACTGAAGCTATCCGAAGTCCGATAAACCAAATGCAACGGTGGAACAAAACGCCAAAGCCGGAACCGACGGTCTGCACTACGTCCCCAGAATACTGTGCTTAGAGAAAAGAATCACTGCCACCAGAGTACAAGAATCACCAACGGGCCTACAGTCAAGAAAGCTGTCAAAACTACACAGCTTACCGTACAGCAGCAGCAAGGCGAGGAAATGTACACTGCCTTTACATACACAAACCCCCTGGGTAGGTAACTGGGGCGTTGGCGGCCACCAGGCAAGAAAAATTACCGCTGGTTAACTTAACAAATTGTCACAAGCTGAACGCAGTAAACAGTAATAAGAAATCGAGGGAAGCCAATCAGATCCGCCTTCCCAAAGCTCTCCACTCGCCGCTTTTCGCCTCAGCGACACTAAGAGCAGCAACACGAACCCCAGTCACTGGAGAATCGCAGGATATCACAATGGTGGAAGTTTCTCTACATGGGTTGAAATGTACACAGCCTTTACGTACACAAACCCCCAGGGCAGGTAACTGGGGCATTAGCGGCCACGAGGCAGGATAAATACCGATGGTTGAATTTAACAAATAGTAACAAACTGAACGAAATAAATAGTAATTAGAAGTCCAGGAAAGCTAATCAGATCCGCCATCCGCAAGCACTCCACTCGCTGCTTTTTGCCTCGGCAACACTACGAGCATCAACACGGACCCAAGTCACTGGACAATCGCAAGATCTCACAATGGTGGAGGGTTCTCTACTTGAATCCATATGCACTCAAAGCTTACAGGATCCGGTTTCCGACAGGCCTCCGATCTGGCAGTCCACGTACGCCGCCAGAGGTACCGGTATGTTCCCGCACTGTGTGGATCTCGATTCTCCTGAGTCCCCAACCGAACTGCACACTCACACAACCCGGAAGAACAGCGACGTCGCCCAAAGATAGAACCACAATTACTAGATATCGATAACAGCCGCTGCTGCCACTAGCGGACAGGCAACTCTTATGAAACCAAGAGGCGCAAATCAACACGAGAAGAAGACAAACAACCGCAACCATGTCAACTAAACGATATGGTTTGGCCTCCAACAGAGGACGGAAACCTAGAAACAGCACCAACGCGAGCCGCAGCATGGCTCACTTGCGGTCAAAGAACTTTGTAATGCTGAACTCACGCCACACGAAAAAGGCAAAATCCAATAATATTTCGAGTGGAGCTAAGCAGAACAATGCTGAAACTAGATGGATAGATTGAATAATTGACGAGGAGGTAGTGAATCCAACTGGTGAAAGAAGAAGTGTAAGACTCACCCCCTGACCCATCAAATAGTCATCAGTTTGATAATGGAGGGACTGTGTATAAGAGTGTCTTGGAGAGCGTGTTGAAGGGTACCTGTATGAGCCTCTTCATCATTTTGTTTTACATTTAACTTAATGTACCCACCTCTGGCACGTCAATTCAGGGCACAAACTGTAACCTACATAAAAAAAGACTCAGTAGCTGAGTATGTCTATAGTGACCACAAGGTATATTACCTTCCTTTTACCTCACGTTTTACTAAAACTTTTGGAACCTACCAGAGCCCTACACTCCTATTCAGTACATCTACGTGCAGTATGTCAGTGTCTACATCCTTTCCTCCTCTCACCTGAGGAACTATAAGCATGAATGAGAGTGTACAAGTAAATTTGAGCATCAAGATCTGTGGGAGTAAAAATAGTCTGCTAGTGTGGCAGGAGAGCCAAGCCTATGAAGTAAGTACCAGGTAGCAATGAGGTTTCTGTTCGCCTTGGACGAAGCTCTTGTGCATGTTGGCACTACGCAGTGGAGAGCTCTCTAGGCGCTTCCGGAGAAACGGAACGCGTGGGTTTGAAAAGAGTTCGTTTAGTAGTATTCCGGGAGACGAGAGACTGGCGACACCGACTAAGAGTGAGTGTGCCAATTCATAGTTAATTAATTACCTTATTTTTTTAGATTTCAGCTTCAGTCAAAATTAACATCTTGCTCTCATTGCTCATTGCTCGTTGAGCGGTATACGGATTTTTTCTGGTTAATTTCGAAACGTTATAACCAGTTGCACTTGGCCACACATGTAAGCCATTGTTCTGCTCTACCTTTGTTCAAACATGTGGACTGGTGATATATCTCCTCAGTTCAGTCCGATTTAGTGCGTTGGTGATCTCACTAGTATAATATAACTGAATCGATTTCTGAAATGTCGCTAATTTCGATTACAGTTCGGAATCTAGTTTCCACACGCCTTTGTTGTCGCAGCACGTTGTTAAGTACGGATCTGAGAGCCGTAAGTTCGCAGATCGTAACTCACAGTACTGTTCCCTGTACAATTTGGTCATCTATTCTGAATTTTACCACTCATTTTATGCAGAATATTTATTTGTGACGACCACGTGTTCGCCGATTGTGAGAATCGTTACATGTCACAGATACTGATTCCCAGGGTAAACTTCCAAATTAGTACAGAATTTCTTCTATGGTGCCACAATTAACAGTTTAATCTTATCATTGAACTCTTGTTCACTTGCTTCGTGCACTCAAGCCAAGGGAACCACTGTTTGCTAACCACGTGCATACTGGTGAAGTTTTTTCTTTATTCTTATATTTGTCATGAATATCTATTATATGTATATATGTGCATGACTGTCACCGTTGAAGGATTCCAACGACCCTTCCATAATTTATAATTAATGATAAATCGTGCTGGGCTCCCCAAGACACAGTTGTAAATGCAATTTTCCTAACGCAAGCGGGAGTGTTGTGAAGAACAGCAACCATCACCCATTTAATTTCTTGGTTAGCTTATTAGTTTGTTCAGGTGTTCTTGAATAAACGTGGTGGTCTTACTAGAGGACATACTTACATATTCCGTCACGAACTTCGGTTTTACGTCCTGCTTCTATCCATTGTGCAACAGATAAATATGGGTAAGTTATTTATTTAATATTTATTCAACTGTCATAAGTGTGCAGATCCGGCAGCTCAGTTCATCTAAACATCAAAGGTTTTTCTTTCATGTACATCCACATACGGTTTTCTCACCTTCTATGTTAATAGATACCTCACATTTACGGACACCTTTATCACGAGCACGGATCCCCAACCAGATCTTTTACTGACTGATACCTTTCAGTGAGAGAGGGGGAGGTAAAAGATTTGGGGTTGAGACTCGGGTGGGCGGAGAGCGCGACAATAACAATATTGTTTCCCGAGCAAAATATTCGCTGAATACCTATCAGATGTTTTGCTTTGGCGGAAAAAAGATAAGACCAGTTGTCTAAGTGACGTAGTAAGGTGACTTAGGATGTAGCACGAAAGTCGATTCCGAAATAAGTTACGCCGGAAGCTACGTACGACGTATAACTGTATGACTAAACTGCACAAACTACATTGCCCGACTTAAAGGTGAAACACACAAAAAAGGATAATTTGGAATGAAACTGCACCTGTTGAGAAGGTATGAGACCTTATTTGGGTGATTAGAAATTCTAGTCAAATTTATAATGACTTGGCTGTATTAGACCACTTACCAGTATGATGTTGCACTTCTTCCGGCCCGCGTGAGTCCGCTGAATCGTTTAGGAAGGGCATCACAAAGTTGTTGTAGCCTCTCCTGAGGCAAGCTCGGCCGCAGTGGCTGTAGCTAGTCCTTCATATATTTTTGTTACTGCTCAGTCAGATATATGTACAATATTGAACGATCATTTTCTGAGCACTGCTGGTGAATTAAATAAATAGTTTCTACAGGGAATCATATAATTCTCTTGGGAAATGTCTTTCCGAGACTGGTCTGAAATACTCCCCTGTAATATTGACAAAAGAGAGAGTGAGTCAATATTTAAGTCACTGAAGACCAGGGACTCTCATGGATATGACGGAGTGCCTAGCAGAATATTAAAGTACTGTGCTGCACATGTTAGCCCTGTACTTAGCCATATTTGTAATTTTTCCTTTAAGAATGGTCAAGTTTCTGAACGATTTAAGTACTCAGTCATAAACTGCTTTGCCGGTTGGGGTGGCCGACCGGTTCTAGGCGCTACAATCTGGAACCGCGCGACCGCTACGGTCCCAGATTCGAATCCTGCCTCGGGCATGAATGAGTGTGATGTCCTTAGGTTAGTTAGATTTAAGTAGTTCTAAATTCTAGAGGACTGATGACCTCATTAGTTAAGTCCCATAGTGTTCAGAGCCATTTGAACCATAAACCGCTTTATGAAAAGGTAGAAAGGGGTAATGTAGACAGTTTTAGACCAATTTATATGCCATCAGTGTTTGCTAAAGTTACTGAAAAAAGCTGTGTGTCTAAGAATAACTGATCATTTTATATCACATAATTTGCCATCAAATGTACAGTTCGGCTTTAGATGTTTAAACCTGAAAATGCTATATTCTCTTTTCTCTGTGAGGTACTGGATAGATTAAACAGAAGGTTTCGAACGCTAGACGTATTTTTTGATTTAACTGAGGCGTTTCATTGTGATGATCACAAAATATTGCTCCAGAAGTTTGACCATTATGGAATATGAGGAGTAGCTCACAACTGGTTGACCTCTTACTTTAACAACAGTGTTGAGAATGGCTGTGATATGGGTCTGAATGGGGTACTGTGAAATGGGGCGTGCCCCAGGGATCAGTGTTGGGGCCACTCTTGTACCTTATTTATGTAAATGATATGCCCTCTAGTATTGTGGTTAATTCTAAAATATTTCTGTTTGCTGATGACATTAGCTTGGTAATAAAGGATTTTGTGTGCAACATTGGCTCTGTTTCAAATAGTGCAGTTCATAACATAAGTTCATGGCTTGCAGAAAATAAACTAATGCTAAATCACAGAATACTCAGTTTTCACAATTTCTGACACACTATTCAACAAAACTCGACGTTTTAATTTCACAGAGTGGGCATATGATTAGTGAAACTGAACAGTTCAAGTTTCTAGGTTTTCAAATAGATAGTAAACTGTCTTGGAAAGCCCACGTTCAGGATCTAGTTCAAAGAGATGCTGCCATTTTTACTATTCCAACAGTATCTGAAGTAAGTGATCGTTCGACAGTATAATTAGTCTATTTTGATTATTTCCATTCGCTTATGACGTATGGTATTATATTTTGGCGTAACTCTTCCCATTCTAAAAGGATATTTTTGGCTCAGAAACTGGTGGTGTGTGCAATAAGTGGTGAAGGTCGCGAATCTCTTGTCGACCCTTGTTCACTAGTCTGGGTATTTTGACATTGGCCTCCCAACATATAGTATATACTCTCCGCTGTCGTTTCTTGTTAACAATATCGGCTTATTCCAAGAATTAGCAGCTTTCATTCAGTTAATGCTCGAGAGAAATCCAGGCAGCATTTTGATCGCACTCTTTTAACTTGAGCAGAAAGTTGTGCAATAAACTGCTGCATCCATTTTCAATAAGCTAGCACAAGAATTCAGAACTCTGAGCAGTAATGCATGCCCTTTCAGATCGAAACTTAAGAGTTTGCTCATGGGTCACTCCTATTCTGTTGAGGAGTTCGTTGAAAAATTAAGCTGATTCTTATTGTTGATTGCGCTTGGCCTTGGAGATATGCTCCTCCATGTGGCCCTACGGAACTAGAAGTGTAATAAATAAACAAATATCCTTGATCCTAGCACTGGGGCGGAGTTGACGTCTGAGCTGGTAGTAGAAAAGCACGCTGATAAATAAGAAGGTCTTGCTGGCCATTGGTGAACCCCAGCATCACGAAGATAGTTCACCGGAACACTTTACCATACACGGGCGAGCGTTGCCCACATGACCAACCACTGCGCCGTTAGAGTTCCCTCCATTTCTACCAACCGTGACTTAAAGTAATGCCCTACTAATCCCTGCACCATGAAACCAAGAGTAGCACAGCTGGAAAAATAGGACGCCTCCCAATAACGCCGTCATATTTGCTGACTATGGCCATCTAGCGTAGTGCAAAACCACACACACACACTGAAAACCGTGCGACGTCATTCAACAAGAGTACAGGGTTATTACAAATGATTGAAGCGATTTCACAGCCCTACAATAACTTTATTATTTGAGATATTTTCACAATGCTTTGCACACACATACAAAAACTCAAAAAGTTTTTTTAGGCATTCACAAATGTTCTATATGTGCCCCTTTAGTGATTCGGCACACATCAAGCCGATAATCAAGTTCCTCCCACACTCGGCGCAGCATGTCCCCATCAATGAGTTCGAAAGCATCGTTGATGCGAGCTCGCAGTTCTGGCACGTTACTTGGTAGAGGAGGTTTAAACACTGAATCTTTCACATAACCCCACAGAAAGAATTCACATGGGGTTAAGTCGGGAGAGCGTGGAGGCCATGACATGAATTGCTGATCATGATCTCCACCACGACCGATCCATCGGTTATCCAATCTCCTGTTTAAGAAATGCCGAACATCATGATGGAAGTGCGGTGGAGCACCATCCTGTTGAAAAATGAAGTCGGTGCTGTCGGTCTCCAGTTGTGGCATGAGCCAATTTTCCAGCATGTCCAGATACACGTGTCCTGTAACGTTTTTTTCGCAGAAGTAAAAGGGGCCGTAAAATTTAAACCGTGAGATTGCACAAAGCACGTTAACTTTTGGCGAATTGCGAATTTGCTGCACGAATGCGTAAGGATTCTCTACCGCCCAGATGCGCACATTGTGTCTGTTCACTTCACCATTAAGAAAAAACGTTGCTTCATCACTGAAAACAAGTTTCGCACTGAACGCATCCTCTTCCATGAGCTGTTGCAACCGCGCCGAAAATTCAAAGCGTTTGACTTTGTCATCGGGTGTCAGGGCTTGTAGCAATTGTAAACGGTGAGGCTTCTGCTTTAGCCTTTTCCGTAGGATTTTCCAAACCGTCGGCTGTGGTACGTTTAGCTCCCTGCTTGCTTTATTCGTCGACTTCCGCGGGCTACGCGTGAAACTTGCCCGCACGCGTTCAACCGTTTCTTCACTCACTGCAGGCCGACCCGTTGATTTCCCCTTACAGAAGCATCCAGAAGCTTTAAACTGCGCATACCATCGCCGAATGGAGTTATCAGTTGGTGGATCTTTGTTGAACTTCGTCCTGAAGTGTCGTTGCACTGTTATGACTGACTGATGTGAGTGCATTTCAAGCACGACATACGCTTTCTCGGCTCCTGTCGCCATTTTGTCTCACTGCGCTCTCGAGCGCTCTGGCGGCAGAAACCTGAAGTGCGGTTTGAGCCGAACAAAACTTTATGAGTTTTCCTACGTATCTGTAGTGTGTCGTGACCATATGTCAATGAATGGAGCTACAGTGAATTTATCAAATCGCTTCAATCATTTGTAATAGTCTTGTACATGCATACCAGTGACAGCACCTCTGCAAAACGCAGCCATTAGTGCTGTGACATTAAAGATAATCTGCGACGCGGATAGTAATGGTCCAGTCCGGCTCCTGATAGTCCCCCGGAAATAGTTTGGGACGGCACAGAATGTAGCAGACACTACGTTATTATTTTTCAGTTGGCAGGAACAGATGTGAAAAGGTTAAGATGCACTTGGTTCAAAATACGACGATCTTCTTTTATTGTCAGACATTATCAGATGTAAACTGGGATTCCTGTCGTCAGGTTACCAAGCCGGTCATCTTTGGGCCACTGCCATATCCGGATGCCAAACAAATCTGGATACTACGCGACTCGACCAGCTGGCCAAATGGAGACCCACGGTGAGGACACTTTCAAACGCCATCAGGCACATATAACGCTGTCTCGCAGTAGTTCGTGGCACCTCTGCGTCCTTCATAATGGTCACTCATCATATGACGCTGCTCACAGGATGAGGAATGGTTGATATTGAGAGGTATGACTGGAACGATCATTGGAGGAAAATGTAAACCTTAAGAGCTATAAGTGAAATCTGGTTTCACAGGGCTGAGCGGATCAGGTTTTGGAAAGGGGCCCAAATCACTTGCTGCTAGATGCACAGACATAAAACATTATTTGCTAAAAACACTTAATCACACATGCCCTTAAAAGAATTCAGAAACAATACAGCTGAAGGCCAGAACACTAGACATAAAAACTGCGTTAAGGAATACACACGGCTGAAGGCCTTATTTACAAAATAGAAGAACTGAGGGCTTAAGGCCTGGATAAAAAGAACACCAGTAAAGAAATTTTAAAAGGTTTTAGACAAAGACCGTTCAAATTTTAATTTAAGTAGGCTGAAGGCCTAATCTTAAAATATTTCACATCAGGTTTGGCGGAAGCCTACATACTGAAAATTGAAACAAACTAAATTAATACATGCCTGAAGGCCTCGCACAGTACTTGAGACACAAGAAAATCACAAACCCAAACAACAAACTACTCAAAGAAAAATAAGGAGAACAACCTCAAGCTTTCAAACTACACGCCGAGCTGGACAGCATCAACACGGCGAGGAAAACACATCGCCAAAAACTACGCTAACGACCCGAGCAGGTAAGTGGAACATTAACAGCCACAAGGCAGAAGATACCGCTGGTGCATTTCACTAATAAGTTACAATTATTTCAACGGCTAAACGCCATACAGGAAGACGGCTGCAAAATTTGCCGACTCCAGCACACCATACGTTGCTGCTTGCAGGAACGGGCCAGGAAGCAACAACCGGAAATAAACAAAGAAATGTCACAGCAGTTGAGGTTTCGTAACAGGTTAACTGATTACTCAGCTCCAGTACTCAGAATCAGTGGGCGACGATTTTAGCAGCTCTCGTAGCTCGTGCCTCACAAATCCGACCGCGCATGCACACCGCCAGTGGCGCCAGCCTGACAACACGTTGCGGAGACTTCCTCGCAGCTCTGTCGCAACCTACCAACTACTCACACACACCACCACACGGAAAATTAGCGATCGCACCAAATATGATACAGCAGTAGTAGGATCGATAAACTCTGCTGCTGCCACTGACGGAGGCAAGTGAGCAACTCTTTCAGGCAGTAACCGAGGGAGCAATAAGGGACCACTCGATGGTGACAAAATGCCAAAAGAAGAAACGGAATCAGCATGAGCCGGTCACGTCTCAACCTCCCATCTCAAACACCAACCTCAGTGTGTGTGTGTGGGGGGGGGGGGGAGGGGGAGGGAGCATTGGGTAACTCGACAATATGACTAACCAAATTTAACTTGGCTAAGATGGACCCGGTACTGCTTACTGGTGTGGTTATCCTTAACCAGCAAATTCACCTGGCGCAAAATACGCACAATGGTGCAATGCCCCAAAAAACTGGGGGTGAATTTACTAAGATATCTGACACCCACCTGCCTCCCAGGAAAATCACGGGCGCAGACCTGATCTCCCTGCCTTCCCCTAAAGGCTCGTCGGTTACGATTATAACGCTCAGCTTTTTATTATGGTAATTGAGCAGATTGTATCTGGCATGGTTCCAGTTTTCCCTGACGACTTGAGGGGTGATATCTGTCGGAATCAAATCTTGAATTCGCCATAAATTCGAAAGAGTGGAATTAACAGGATGGGCAAAGATCAAGGAGGCGAGAGTAGCTTTTAAGTCCCACTTAGTAGGCGTCTTCTGATGGTAAATAATCAAAGCGGATTTAAGATTTCGATTGACCCTCTCCGCAAAAGATCCCTGCGGATAATACGGCGTAGTAGTTATATGCTTAACACCGTTCTGAAAGCAGAAGGCCTTGAAGGGAGCCGAAAGGAAGGAGGGCGCATTATCACTAACTATTTGTATGTGTATGGGGGGGGGGGGGGTTCAAAAACACTGAAAACACTAGTTAAATGCGAGTGGTAGCAGTCACGTTACTGCTCGGAAGGAGCCACGTAAATCTCGAAAACGTATCGATAATAACCAACACGTACCGATTACGTCTCTTAGTACGAGGTACGGGCCCTATATAGTCGATATAGAGTGTGTGCATGGACAGGATTCGCGCTCAGAACTCAACAGACCCTGTTGAAGAGCATTCTTAGGTTTACCTAAATTTCACACGCGACACCGAAAACCCAACTCTCTCACATCATGGTCCATTTTTTGCCCACCCACTAATGACTCATGAAAATAACGAAAAACTGGGCACAACAGAGTTACTGGCAAACTGATCTTGAACTGTTTAGCACGTCCCACCCTTTTACACAAAATGCCTTTCTTGCTAACATATACATGCGACAGTTCCCCAGCCAAGAGGCGTTGCTTAACGGGTGCCCAAGTAAGGTACTGATCCTGATGCTGAGCAACACCATCAAATAAGAGGGGAATCTCACCTAACACACTACAACTAAGACTGCCTCCTTCCTCCTTCTGTCTCCCACGTGTGAGCAGTATGTGTAGAAGCAGTGAACTTGCGACTGAGGACATCCGCAAGCACATTTTCTGTGCCTTTCACATGTTTAACTTCAAACTGAAATGCAGAAATGCGTACTGCCCACCTGGCAACACGGCCAGTTTTACGTGACCTGACTAACATCCAGATCAATGCCCGATTGTCGGTTTATAGGTGAAAAACCCGATGCTCAGGGTAAAAGTGGTACCTCTCCGGTGCGAAAAAAATAACCAAGTTGTCCAAATATTTATACACACACCCTAATTTCAAGACACCAAGGATATTATCCAGCAAACGAAAAAGAACTGATGCACCAGTAGCCGAACCAAAGGGAGCCCTGTTAAACTCAAAACCGATTCCCATCATTACAAAATGCAGAAACAAGTTTACATTCTTCAGCTTGGTTCAGATCAAGAACAGTAAACCAATTAGCACCGGCAAACCAAGTAAAGGAGTTATGAAGTTCAGGTAGAGGAACAGACGCCAGGAAAACCTTAACGTTCTGGCTCCGGTAGTCAACAACAGGCCTCAAATCCTGCCCCTGATCCTTAGGGTCAAGGAATATGGGAGAAGCATAGGGAGATGTCAAAGTCCTAATAACCTCTTGCTCAAGCATTTAGGATATTTTAGCTCTCGATATCTTGACCTTAGGGGGTGAGGGGCGATATGGGGACTGCCTAGCAGGAATAAAGTCAGAAAGACGGCTATGGTAATTAAGAACATTAGTAACCCCAAACCTATCACAAAGAAGCTCCGGGAACCTCTGTAGCAAATTCTGTAACTGAGAGGCCTGATGTGGGGAGAGATGGGCGAGATGGAACTCATTAGGCACAGCCTCAACAGCCAGGATGCCGGCATCTCGCAGGAGCGAACTTAAAGAAAAAGGAGTGCCAAGAATAATCCAAAACTAATCCAGTTTTATCGATGAAATCACACCCCAAAATGAAATCAACCGGCAACTTCTTCACCAAGGGCAATGATAAAGGCCAGGAAAAATCCCCAGCTGATGTTCTCCCGCTGACCCAACCATGCAGAGGCAACACCTGGCCATTGGCCACCCGACATCTCTGCACTGGAGAAGGGACCGACTGAAGTTTCGTAAGATGCCCAAATTCAAGAAAGCATTCGAAGCTTAATAGTAAAAGGGAGCTACCAGAGCCGGCCGAAGTGGCCGTGCGGTTAAAGGCGCTGCAGTCTGGAACCGCAACACCGCTACGGTCGCAGGTTCGAATCCTGCCTCGGGCTTGGATGTTTGTGATGTCCTTAGGTTAGTTAGGTTTAACTAGTTCTAAGTTCTAGGGGACTAATGACCTCAGCAGTTGAGTCCCATAGTGCTCAGAGCCATTTGGAGCTACCAGAATCCAAAGAGCGCAAATGAGTTCCCTACCTACTCGAGAACAAATGTAAGGCAAGGGTGGTGATGAGGAAGGGACAACACGGGTACACCAAGGTTTAAACGCTCGACCCCGATGTCGCTGGCCAGCCCAGCGTCATTTATTGGCTCTAGGCGCTCGAGGTTGAACGCAAGAGCGCACCAAATGAGCTGTGCTACCGCATCTGAAGCAACGCCGGGGTTTCTTATTAACGACCTCAGCCGATGTAGTCAGTTCGGAATCTCCATTGACAATTCCCGTGGCCTCACCCTCAACTTCACGACATACATTGTCCGTAAGCAGCAACGCAGATACCGCTACAATCGCGGAACGGAGCTCTTCCCAGGTTAAAGGACGATCACGAAAAATAAAGTACGACTCGTCCACCTGCCGCATTCCCCTGAGAACAATAGACACTAATCCTCGTTTTGGCAAATCGATATACTGATTTAACTGCTCTTTATCCTACTGCATCCTCCAGCTGCAACGACACTAAAGCTGTTACCGAACTCCGGTTGTCAATTTCTGCCTAATCACGAGCTCCTTCATTTACTATAAGGAGAAACTTCCCGCCATATCTCGGGACAGGAGGGTCCGCAACTCACCTCTAGCTAACGGATACAGCATTGACAAACCTTATTTTTTGTTTATTTATAGACGCAATCACATTCTTATGACACAGTCATAACCGGTTTCGGCCAAACAATGACCAGCTTCAGATTCTAAAGGTGGCATACACTGAACACAGGTTCATACACTGTCAGCGCAAGAAGCTGTGTTCATTGAATGCTGCCTTTAGAATCTGAAGATGGTCTTTGCATGACCGAAACCGGTTATGACTGTGTCATAAGAATGTGATTGCGTCTATAAATAAACAAAAAAAAAATTACGAAATAATCAATCACTCACTCCATGACAAAATGTCGTTTTTCCCAAAATTGACGAACCTACTTGGTGCGGAGAACGAAAGGTAGCAGCATGTTCTTCAAGACGAACCAACAACCATAGTAAGTTTTCGATCTGCTAACGTCGATCTACAACTAATTCATTAATATCTCGAAAGAAATAAGCCAGAGTATTAGGCAATTTGGCAAACGCTGCGTCTAACCCCACAGAGGATACAACAACACCACCCCCGGGCTGGCTCTCAGTTCCTCTTTGATATAGCGAATCCCGCTCTTCAGACGTCCTGCCATCCAATTCTAGACATGTGAGCTTAAACTGCAATGCATTAACCAAACACTCCAAGCTGACGGTTAACTATTTATTACTATCTTCCAATTCTAATATGCCCAAATCCACTGTCCAATTGTTGAAGTTTACTAATTGTGTCCGCACCCTATCCAATTGTCTGTCACTAGGTTGAGCGCTTTCCAAAACACCAGTTGTGCCCTCAAGGCCCCTTACCGCCTTAAACAAATATTCCAAGGCTGCTTCTGTCTCACCCACCACCACAGGCGTGAAGTGAACTAGGTGGAGAACGGGAGCAAGCAAGCGGGTCACCAAGTCCGGAACACTGCTCTTAACAGGCTGGTGCCTTATTGCCAACTCATAAACTAGGTGGTCCTTCCTCAACAGGCCGATTCCCTGGCACTACCTGACCGCCAAATACACAAGACACCTGAAACAATCAACAACCGAAACAGTATAGTGCAACAGAAATAAAATTCAAACTTACAGCAACTGGAATGGCAATATCTCAAACGTAACCACGTGCTGCTACCAATTAAAATCTGGTTTCGCAGGACAGAGCGAATCAGGTTGTGGAAAGGGGCCAAAATCACTTGCTGCTAGTTGCACTAACATAAAAACTTTATTTGCTAAAAACACTTAATCACACATGCCCTTAAAAGAATTCAGAAACAATACGGCTGAAGTCCACAACACAAGTTATTATAATTGCTTTAAGGATTACACGTGGCTGTAGGCCTTAGTTACAAAATAGAAGAACTGAGGGCTTAAGGCCGGGATAACAAGACCTCCAGTAAGGAAATTTTAATTTAAGTAGGCTGAAGGCCTAATTTTGAAATATTTCACGTAAGGTTCGACGGAAGGCCACATACTGAACATAGAACAACTAAAGTCTAAAGGCCTGGATAACGACTTAAGACAGAGAGAAAATTTTCAAATGAAGATTTTTTTTCAGACGTCTGAAGGTTGTATCTTAAAATATTTCACATAAGGTTCAGCTGAAGGCCACATACTGAACATTAAAACAAACTAAATTAATACACGGGTGAGACACAAGAAAATCACAGTCCCAAACTACAGAACAATGGTGCTCAGAAGTGTCCAAGGGTCAGCCTGGGGAGGAAACTCTAACAACAGGTTAGGTGAGACAGGCAGCCAAGAGTAACACTAAATATCAATGGAGAGACGTCTACAGACGTTAAAGTAACCTCTCGCGTGCAACAGGGGAGTGTTATGGGACCATTGCTTTTCACAATATATATAAATGACCTAGTAGATAGTGTCGGAAGTCCCATGCGGCTTTTCGCGGATGATGCTGTAGTATACAGAGAAGTTGCAGTATTAGAAAATTGTAGCGAAATGCAGGAAGATCTGCAGCGGATAGGCACTTGGTGCAGGGAGTGGCAACTGACCCTTAACGTAGACAAATGTAATGTATGGCGAATACATAGAAAGAAGGATCCTTTATTGTATGATTATATGATAGCGGAACAAACACTGGTAGCAGTTACTTCTGTAAAATATCTGGGAGTATGCGTGCGGAACGATTTAAGTGGAATGATCATATAAAATTAGTTGTTGGTAAGGCGGGTACCAGGTTGAGATTCATTGGGAGAGTCCTTAGAAAATGTAGTCCATCAACAAAGGAGGTGGCTTACAAAACACTCGTTCGACCTATACTTGAGTATTGCTCATCAGTGTGGGATCCGTACCAGATTGGGTTGACGGAGGAGATAGAGAGGATCCAAAGAAGAGCGGCGCGTTTCGTCACAGGGTTATTTGGTAACCGTGATAGCGTTACGGAGATGTTTAATAAACTCAAGTGGCAGACTCTGCAAAAGAGGCGCTCTGCATCGCGGTGTAGCTTGCTCGCCAGGTTTCGAGAGGGTGCGTTTCAGGATGAGGTATCGAATATATTGCTTCCCCCTACTTATACGTCCCGAGGAGATCACGAATGCAAAATTAGAGAGATTAGAGCGCGCACGGAGGCTTTCAGACAGTCGTTCTTCCCGCGAACCATACGCGACTGGAACAGGAAAGGGAGGTAGTGACAGTGGTACGTAAAGTGCCCTCCGCCACACACCGTTGGGTGGCTTGCGGAGTATAAATGTAGATGTAGATGTAGATGTAGTTGAATAATCGGGTGGCAGCACGACCTAGGGACGGCTGAAGAACCAACCAACAACCTAATCAATTCTCTTCCACCTGACCAACGGCATGACAACCAAAAATATAAGTGAGGACGAAGATTGTAGCAGCACTATGTCTTGATAATTAGCATCTAAGCACAGTCAAGGCACAATAACCACTCAAAGAAGAAAAAAAGGAGAACAACCTCAAGATGTCAAACTACACACCGTCCTGGACAGCACCAGCACGGCGAGGAAAACACATTCCTAAAAAACTACGCTAACGACCAGGGCAGGTAACCTGAATGTTAACGACCACAAGGGAGAAGATACCGCTGGTGCACTTCACTAGTAAGTTACTATCATTTCAATAGTTAAACACCGTATAGGAAGACTGCTGCAGAATTTGCAGACTCCAGCACAAAATACATTGCTGCTTGCAGGAATGGCCCAGGTTTCCACAACCGGCAAAGAACAAAGAAATGTCACACCAGTTGAAGTTTCATAACAGGTTAACTTATTACTCAACTCCAGTATCCAGGTTCAGTGGGCCACGAACTTTGCAGGTCTCGCAGCTAGTGCCTCACAACTCTGTGCGTGCACACCACCAGCAGCCCTGGCCTGACCACACTCCGCAGAGACTTCCTCGCTGCTCTGTCACAACCGACCGACTACTCAAACACACCACCACACGGAAAATAGAGTGGCCACACCAAAGATGATACAGCAGTACTAGTATTTATAAACGCTGCTGCTGCCACTGATGGAGCAAAGTGAGCAACTAGTTCAGGTAGTAACTAACAGAGCATTAAGACGCCACTCGATGGTGAGAAAATGCCAAAAGGAGCATAAATTGCCTAGTGAACATTGTCTATAAAATGCATACCGTAAGAGCTATGAAGTCCAATTGAGTAGAAGAGATGTGCACTACTGGCCATTAAAAGGCAGATGATAAACGGGTATTCATTAGACAAATAAATTATACTAGAACTGACGTGTGATTACATTTTCACGCAATCTGGGTGGATAGATCCCGGGAAATCAAAACCAAGAACAACCACCTCTGGCCGTAATAACGGCCTTGATACGCCTGGGCATTGAGTCAAACAGAGAGTGGATGGCGTGTACAGGTACAGCTGCCCCTGCAGCTTCAACACGATACCACAGTTCATCGAAAGTAGTGACTGGCGTATTGTGAAGAGCCAGTTAATCGGCCACCATTGCCCAGACGTTTTCAATTGCTGAGAGATCTGGAGAATGTGCTGGCCAAGGCAGCAGTCGAACATTTTCTGTATCCAGAAAGGCCCGTACAGGACCTGCAACATGCAGTCGTGCATTATCCTGCTGAAATGTAGCGTTTCGCAGAGGTCGAATGAAGGGTAGAGCCACGGGTCGTAACACATCTGAAATGCAGCGTCCACTGTTCAAAGTGCCGTCAATGCGAAGAAGAGGTGACTGAGACGTGTAACCAATGGCACCCCAGACCATCACGTCGGGTTATACGCCAGTATGGCGATGACGAATACACGCTTCCAATGTGCGTTAACCGCGATATCGCCAAACACGAATGCGACCATCATGAGGCTGTAAACAGAACCTGGATTCATCCGAAAAGATGACGTTTTGCCCTTCGTGCACCCAAGTTCGCCGTTGAGTACACCATCGCAGGCGCTCCTGCCTGTGATGCAGCTCAAGGGTAACCGCAACCATGGTCTCCGAGCTGATAGTCCATGCTGCTGCAAACGTTGTTGAACTGGTCGTGCAGATGGTTGTTGTCTTGCAAACTTCCCCATCTGTTGACTCAGGGATCGTGACGTGGCTGCACGATCCGTTACAGCCATGCGGATAAGATGCCTGTCATCTCGACTGGTAGTGATACGAGGCCTTTGGGATCCAGCACGGCGTTTCGTATTACCCTCCTGAAACCACCGATTCCATATTCTTCTAAGAGTCATTGGATCTTCACCAGCGCGAGCAGCAATGTCGCGATACGATAAACCGCAATCGCGATAGGCTACAATCCGACCTTTATCAAAGTCGGAAACGTAATGGTACGCTTTTCTCCTCCTTACACGAGGCATCACAACAACGTTTCACCAGGCAACGTCGGTCAACTGCTGTTTGTGTATGAGAAATCGGGTGGAAACTTTCCTCACGTCAGCACGTTGTAGGTGTCGCCACCGGCGCCAACCTTGTGTGAATGCTCTGAAAAGCTAATCATTTGCATATCACAACATCTTCTCCCTGTCGGTCGGTTAAATTTCGCGTCTCTAGCACGTCATCTTCGTGGTGTAACAATTTTAATGGCCAGTAGTGTATTTCGCACCAGCGAAGATGAACAAGTATTCAGATCTGTTAAGATACGCATACGCACTTTAGAGCGCAAGTTTACTGGAAGTTTTTCCCTGTTTTGGTTCATACCACTACTTCTCAAAACATGGAGGGCAAAGAGTTTAAAGTAGAAGGGTTTTGTTTTACAGTATCGAAGATGCGGTTTGGAGCAAATGTTTACTAGACATTCTTTTGTTGTGGTCCATACTACCAACTCTTGAACCATGTGAAGTAAAGAACTTCAAGGAGAAGAGATTTTTTTCACAGAAGAAGCGTATGTGTTAGTGGTTCTTAAGGTACGCATTTTAAACCCCTTATGTAGTACGGTTTTTTTGCTTCAAATGCTCGTTCTCGTCATATCCCTGACACCTGACCAATCCACCTCGGACATACTGTACACCCTACGACTCCTGGTAACAGCAATAAACACAAATTTCACAAATGCACCACACTGCTGGACGCTATACCTGTAACAAAAATAAAGTGCGGTTACGCGACTTCATGTACATCCTGTTCCACAAGGAGGGTGGAGGGTACACCTAGTACCGCTACTGGATCCCCGCTACCTTGTTCCAATCAAGAATGGCGGTAGAGAAGAATGATTGTCGGTAAGACTCTGTATTGGTTCCAATATCTCGATCTTTATCGTCGTTGTCATTGTGCCATATATACGTGGGAGGGAGAAAAATGTTGATGAAGGTTCTCGAATCTCCAGCCGGGTGGCAGCGTTGGTATATAGTGACATTTCGGGAAGTGTCATACTAGGCATCTTATGGCGAAGTGTCGAGATTCGCGGAGAGCGGGTTATTTATGCGTTCGGTCTCCTCCCACCACTAGTCCTCGGGAGGATGCGGTGGTCAGGCGGCGGGCGCACGGTGGTGGGTACAGCCGCCGACCACGGCGTCCGAAATCGGCTCTTGGTGTGGGCATTCTGCCAGCGTCTGTGGCGGAGGATGTTGGCAGGCGCGCTCCCGACGGATTGCCGCTATCGCACAGTTCCACGCTGCGCTTAGCTGGTATCATTCATCCCTGTTGACCAGGTTGTCATAAATCCTTATTTCTATTTTCAAATGGTTCAAATGGCTCTGAGCACTATGCGACTTAACTTCTAAGGTCATCAGTCCCCTAGAACTTAGAACTAATTAAACCTAACTAACCTAAGGACATCACAAACATCCATGCTCGGGGCAGGATTCGAACCTGCGACCATAGCGGTCGCTCGGTTCCAGACTGCAGCGCCTAGAACCGCACGGCCACTCCGGCCGGCCTTATTTATAGGGATTCCTTGTTAATACTTTCTCAGAAGCCAATTTCTCGGCACAGTAACTCCGTGTTTTCGAAGTTGAAGATGTGTTCTTCCTATATACTCTGTTGTCCTATGGATGATTTTTCTGTGTGTTCTAGCCGCATACATCTGGTATGTTCTTCAAAGCGTTTAAATGTGCAGCGCTGTGTTTGGCCAGTGAAAGGTGTGGAGCGTACTAGCAGAAATGGAGGTGCCTGATCGTCTTATACGCAATACTAATGCAATAATCAGAGTATTTCAGATTCTTATGAACTACGAGTATGTAACGAAGTCAGATAGAGGTGTATTCTGTCACCGGTTCTATTTAACATCTATGGAGAGGATGTCATGAGGAAAAGTCTTTAGGGCTGGACTGGTGAGATCCGCTTGGAGGACAAAGAATCACTAATTTAATATTTACTGATGACACCGCATTGTCACAGAATCACAACTGGAAATGGATGAAGCCCAGGACAGAGTTAAGATTAAAAGCGAGAAGTTTAAAGTGACATCAGTATGGAGAAGACCAAGATCGTGATAATTGACAGAGGTGAATCACTACCAGCTACTGATGTACTGACAGAATATGAAGACAGTGATCACTTTGTCTACCTAAGCTAGGTAGTTCAGAAAGAGGGCGCCTCTACACAGGAAGTACGACGCAGAATTTTTCAAGGTAGGGATGCTGCATCGAAACTGACAGTGATTTGGGAAGACCATGCCATATACAGATATAATAAACTGACAGTGCTGAAATCTCTGGTGTTTCCATTTTTCGTTAGGGCGCCGAAATATGGACAATAACTGAAGGGGACCGCAAAAGATTTAATGGTTTTTGATGTGAATATACAGGACGTTGCTGATAATATCATGGATCAACAAGCGGACCCACAAATCAATCCGTCAACAACCGTAAAGTTTATTATATCTATATAATGGAACGTTACAGGCTCAGAGCGGTTACTGGGTCACGGCGAGCATTCTCGGAGAAGTATATCAGAAGAAAAAAAATGGTGTTAAAATTGATACAATAATGGTGCCGTATGTCAGAATACGTAAATGAAAATACAGTTTTAATCTGCCAGGAAGTTTCATATCAGCGCACATTCTGCTGCAGAGTGAAAATCTCATTCTGGAAACATTCCCCAGACTGTGGCTAAGCTATGTCTCCGTAATATCATTTCTTTCAGGGGTGCTTGTTCTGTGGAGTTCGCAGGAGAGCTTCTGTAAAGTTTGGAAGGTAGGAGACGAGATACTGGCATACTGGCAGAAGTAAATCTGTGAGGGCGGGGCGTGAGTCGTGCTTGGGTAGCTCAGATGGTAGAGCACTTTCCAGTCAAAGGCTAAGGTCCCGAGTTCGAGTCTCCTACCGGCACACAGTTTTAATCTGCCAGGAAGTTTCAACCTGCAGTTTCATTGCATGGATTCCGATGTATGTCCCGATTACATTTTCTCATCCTCAGGATGCCACAAAAACCCCTATCACTTTCTCACAGTCCTTATTTCGGGTTGTGTCGGTCAATGTGACCGAAAAAAGCAAACTCATTTGAATTTCGCCATTTGCCGTCAAAGTCTGCGCATTTGCGCCGTGAGCTCGGCTACACTGTGACCGCATACGTACTGTGTGTGAAATCTTATGGGACCTAACTGCTAAGGTCGTCAATCCCTAAGCTTACACACTACTTAACCTAACTTATCCTAAGGACAAACACACACACACCCATGCCCGAAGGAGGACTCGAACCTCCGCCGGGACCAGCCGCACAGTCTATGACTGCAGCGCCTCAGACCGCTCGGCTAATCCCGCGCGGCGTACACGTAGTTCGGTAGTCGGCGGGAACCACCGAGATCAGTGCCGCTGTAAACGCAGCCTTGTGAACCGAAATGTCAGATCCACTCCCTTGACGCTTTTACCCTTCCGAAAGCTGAACTGATTGTTATCTGACTCATAACCTTTTTCCACTCTTCTGTATATTACGCACGAGTAATTTAGTAATGTGAACACATTCTTCGGCTGCCACGCTATCGGAGAAGGCCCAGTGCGCCAGGCGCTCACGCTGTGAGGCCGGTGTCGGCCGATCGCCAGCGCCCGCGCCTGCCGCCGCTCCAGTGTGCCGAAGCCCCGCAGCCGCGCCAACTGAAGGGGAGTCTAATTGCGTGTCGCGGGCCGAGCGATTCAATTATGCGCGTCATGAGCGCGGCGGCCCGGAGCCCGGCGCCTGCCTACTGGCTGCCGGGGTGGCGGAGAGCGATGGCGCAGTTTTTGCTGCCCGCTGGTGCCGGTGGCGGCTTTTTGTCGCGTGGCGCAGCCGCGCTCAGCCGCCCGCTGCTGCACGCCCACGCGACTTTGTTTCGGAGGGCAAAGCACGGACAGCGTCGAACAGGAGGCGGCGGGGCGTAGGCAGAAAGCGCACGCTACATACACCACCGCCCCGTGGCTTTAACGACACGGCAGGGACGCCAACTGTCGGTGTGGTGCACAGCTGGGGCCGGCAGGCTAGTCGACAACACACGCCGAAACGGCAAGACTCACCGAATCGCTTTACGGCTACCTACATGGGCACGTAATCGATGGGTGCATGTGGTAAATCGCTCGTTTTCCTCACTTATTTGTTAAACACCACTGTCAGTTTCGTAGTGCACTCTCATATATCTGTACTTATTATTAGTACGCATATACGTATACAGGGTGGTCCACTGATCGTGACCGGGCCAAATATCTCACGAAATAAGCGTAAAACGAAAAAACTATAAAGAACGAAACTTGTCTACCTTGAAGGGGGAAACCAGATAGCGCTATGGTTGGCTTGACGGCTAGATGGCGTTGCAGTAGGTCAAACGGATATCAACTGAGTTTTAAAAAATAGGAACCCCCATTTTTTATTACATATTCGTGTAGTACGTAGAGACATATGAATGTCTTAGTTGGACCACTTTACCGCTTTATGATGGATGGCGCTGTAATAGTCACAAACGTACAAGTACGTGGTATCACGTAACATTCCGCCAGTGCGGACGTTATTTGCTTCGTGATACATTACCCGTGTTAAAGTGGACCGTTTACAATTTGCGGAAAAGGTCTATATCGTATTTATGTATAGCTATTGTGATCAAAATGTCCAACAAGCGTGTGCTATATATGCTGCTCGATATCCTGGACGACATCTTCCAAGTGTCAGGACCGTTCGCCGGATAGTTACGTTATTTAAGGAAACAGGAAGTGTTCAGCCACATGTGAAACGTCAACCACGACCTGCAACAAATGATGATGCCCAAGTAGGTATTTTAGCTACTGTCAGGGCTAATCCGCACATCAATAGCAAACAAATTGCGAGAGAATCCGGAATCTCAAAAACATCGGTATTGAGAATGCTACATCAACATCGATTGCACCTGTAGCACATTTCTATGCACCAGGAATTGCATGGCGACGACTTTGAACGTCGTGTACGGTTCTGCCACTGCGCACAACAGAAATCGAAGTTCAAAAACATAAAAAAAAAATTTTACATGTGAAATTTAATCACTTTTTCACTTACTATTGACTGCATTAGTTGCTATAGGCTCACTTTCTATCATAAGTAAGAGAGATTCTTCGATGAATCTTGCACAGCGTGCAAAACATACTTGCAGGTGTATGTAACTCTAGAATTTATTTAATTTATGAAAATATAAATGAGCTGTTACATTTGTAACTTCACATTTAGAAAACAAACACAAATTTTATAGTTAATCATCCCAATTTTTACCACAGTTTTTAATATATTTGGAAAGTTCTAGAGGTTCATACACCTGTAAGTATGGTTCGTATGCTGTGCAAAATTCATCGAAGAATCTCTATTGGTTATGAATAAAAGTGTACCTACAGCAACAAATGCAGCCAATAGTAAGTGAAAAAATGATGGAATTTCACAAGGAAAAAAAATCTTGTGTTTTTGAACTTCTATGGGTGTGAATCCTGAATCCTTGGTCATGGTTACAAAGTTTTATGAATTTATTTGTAAAAGTATATACATGTGAAATTGAAATGTCCTGTGGTGCCTCTCCTGCTCGAAGTCGACCCGTTCGACGTCCTGGCCCCCTTAAGCCACTTGACCAATGTCAGCCAAACTTGGTACACATGTCACTTTCTGTCTCGAAAGTATCGCTCTTTGGTGTCAGAACCACCTGCCTACCATAGCGATGGGGGTGGGGGTGGAAAAGCAGTACAACCTACGACACGGTGATACCCATACTTTCATCAACCAGTCTTTGAGAATGAGATCACTTAGTGACGTGCGACAAGCTTTGCATATAATTTAAAACCTTCGGGAAACTTTTTCTCGCTGACAACTTCCATAAAATGATGAAAAGAGTTTTTCGCTTACTAAAGTTTTGCTTCCCCTGCAGTAAAACTGACGCATGAAGCATGTAGTTTTAATTTATTACTTCCTTACTATTAACTATGTTCGCGACACATTTTTCTGGCAGTATTCACATGTAACGATGAATGCACCAGTGAATGACAAATAGTTCAGAAGGTACCAGCTACTTTAAAATGAAACTATAAGGCGAAATTCGCTAGAGAAACGGGTTAAATACGTGTGTAAATATGTATAAAATATGTTTATTATGTGTCAAATTCATATAATGGATGAAATGTACATCTTAAAACCCTGCGATGATTTCGTCCAAATTTGGTTCACATTTAGTTAGGACCAGGAAAGAAATACTGCACAGGCAAGAATCACCAGCCTCCTACTGCGGAGAGTGTGACAACTCGGAAAGAGACAGTGGAAGGAGGACATGGACGAAGAGGTGGATAAAGATAGGTGGAGCAGGAAAATGGCAGTGGGAGTACGAGAGGACACACTAAGGGGGTAGGAGGAGATGGACAGAGACAAGGATGAGGAAGAGACAGGCAGAGAGAGAGAGGGCCAGGAAGACACTGACACAGGGGGAAGGAGAATATGGAGGGGGCGGGGCAGGAGGTTCAAATGGTTCAAATGGCTGTAAGCATTGTGGGACTTAACTACTGAGGTCATCAGTCCCCTAGAACTTAGAACTACTTAAACCTAACTAACCTAATGACATCACATACATCCATGCCCGAGGCAGGATTTGAACCTGCGACCGTTGCGGTCGCGCGGTTCCAGACTGTAGCGCCTAGAACCTCTCGGCCACCACGGCCGGCGAGGGAGGAGGAACATATGGAAGGTGAGAGGGTGGAGGACGAGATGTGGAGCAGACAGGGCATCGGTTAAGGTGGAGAAAGTAGACAGGTAAAAGGCTGGAGAAGACGGACAGAGAGCAGGTGAAGGAGTAGAAGGAGAGAGAGAGAGGGAAGTAGGAAATGATGTAGTAGAAATACCTACCCGGGCAGTGCCAAGGGCTAAGGTAATTAATATGTATAAATTGATCCCAAATCATTCATTGGAGTTTGGATGAATGTATTTCACAAAATATTACACAAAAAATATAGGACGATACATAGTATAAGAAAGCACAAGTTGATGTTACTTATACATTCTACACATTGCACTGAAGTGGGTTGCTCTTGCCGTCTGTACATGCAGGCTAATCTCAGGAGCTGCTGTAGTGATTTTTTATTCGTTTTTGACCAAAAGGTACAATTATTCACAAGCATGGTTTTTGTATATAATTTATAAATATTTCGTGCAAGTTCTGTGAATTATGACGAATTAAAATTAAACTGTTAGAACGATGCCATTGCCACCTGACGAACAGCCGGCATAATTCGAGTGAGTAGAAATATTTCCAGAACACAGTAACCGGGATTGTTTAACTTCTGATGTGGTGGAGTACTGGTAGAGAGTCTGCTTTGCAGCCGAAAAGTTGTTGGATCGAATCGTAGCTGGATCGATCTTCTTCATTCTGCCTCTTAACCCAGCAAGAGGAGATAAGCATTTCGAATGATGACAACAATTTCAGGCTACCTATTTGTCCTTCTCTCCGATCACCTATAGCAGTTCCCACTCTTAATTCACTGCAATTTTTCAAACAATGGACAGCGAGTTACTTAACTTTGAAGAATCGTAATGAATATGAGCAACAACGAAAAGTAACCACCTCATCAACAGACTATGATGGGAGACTTATAATTTGAAATAATCAAATATATTTAACCAGTAGCTTCCCTGCATTGTTTTGAGATCAACTGTATAGAAAAAAAATGTGAATCCAAAATATATAGTGTTTCATTTTGTTACACTACAATTAAAATGCTTTCCGAAAAACTGCTTCAGCACCTGTAGCAACTTTACTTCGTTTACATAGACTACATTCTTTCAGCAACACAGCAGATGACCCAACGTTTAGCTTTTTGCCTCCTTGTAACAGTCAACACGATTCTGTGGGTACCACAGCGTAGATACTTAATGCTACCCGTGGAGATGGTACGTAAACATTGACTTCCACCTACCAGAAAAGAAAATTATCATAAAGCTCAGGAATGCTTGAGGCCACCTGAACGTTGCCGCACCCTGCTGATCCAACGCCGATTCCACAGTTCTTCGCTCAGATAGCGACGCACTACTCTGTATCAATGACTAGGGGCTCCGCCTTGTCGGAATATGGAGTTTCGGCTGTCAGCTGTCACTTCATTAAATAACCAGTCTTCCTACATGTGGACATACGTGCTACCCACGACATGGCCTCCAGGAAAAAGTTGGCCTTGTACACGTTCCTACACGAACAGCACAGAAGGCGGTTCACCTTTGAAGAGCTCTTTCAATCTCAGATCTAAGTTTGGAATTTTTCGTGGTCCAGGTGTGGTGGTTGTGACGCTTCACCTGATTGTTTGTATGGAATGTCGCATTATCGTTGAACACTGCAAGGAAGTGAGGGATTCACTCTTTCCATACTGCAAGACACACTTCACTCCCGCCGGCCGTTGTGGCCGAGCGGTTCTAGGCGCTTCAGTCTGGAACCGCGCGACCGCTACGGTCGCAGGTTCGAATCCTGCCTCGAGCATGGATGTGTGTGATGTCCTTAGGTTAGTTAGGTTTAAGTAGTTCTATGTTCTAGGGGACTGATGACCTCAGATGTTAAGTCCCATAGTGCTCAGAGCCGTTTTTTGAACTTCAATCTCTATTAATTACTCGCCATTTGGCGAACTACTGTCTCTCTGACCCCACTAGAATCACAGTGAAACGTTCAGTGACATAAGAGAATCATTAAAAGCTGTTCTTTTCATTGTATATTTGTGAAAGCGACCTGTCAAGGTAGCCGAGAGCGTTAATGTGCTGCCCCCTGGACTTGGGTAGGCGCGTTTGCCCCAGATCGAATCTGAACGGCGGACTAACGACGAGGGGCTGGTATGCCGGCCAGCTGTGGTTTTTTAGTGGATTCCCACATCCTCCTAGGTGAATACCGGGTTGGTCCCCACTTTCTGCCTCAGTTACACGACTCGCAGACATTCTACAACACGTTCACACTCTTTCATGCCTTACATTAGACAGAAACAGCTGGGGTACACTACATTCGTCCCAAGGGTTTGGGGTGGCGTCATGAAGGGCATTCGGCCACCCTCTGCCACTAACATTGCCAAATAGCTATAGTAACCACCCAGACCTGGCGGTAGTGGGATCCGGATATAACAACATTTGTGGAAGAGGGTGGGCATTAGATACGTGAAGCTGTAACACGTGAAATTTCTATGAATCATTTGCAGGCACCCTTTTCCATCTTAGTTGGCCCTCCAGATTTTATTCTTTAGATTAGAATTAGGTTGTGTATGTGTAAGAGATCTGGGGACACTCACATGTTTCAGTTAGTTTATGTAACAATAACACAGAGATTTCGAAACGGGATTTTAAAGAGCAAAGTTTTTGAAGGAAAATCTTAACATTGACAGTGATGTACAGTTTGTGAACTACAGATTAAAACTAATGAAACTGAAGAGATCTAAAAATGGAGCAGGTGGGTCCTGGATAGACGGAGGTCCACAGTTTCGAAGGGTGCACGAGGCAACGATTGACAGAAACAGAGATGAAGAATACAACAGAAGGCTAATAGGTAGCTCTGACATATGAAATAGTGAACACTGGACCCAATATACCAAAAGCGCACGGCCAGTATAACACTTTATAAACATACGAGATACTGAATTAGCGAACTGAGAAGTAAAAATGGAACAAATGAGACCGATTAAAGGGTTTGCAGCACAGTACAAAATGGCTAAGTAGGAGTGATTAGAGGACAAAAGCAAGGCTATAGACCCGTGCGTGGTCAGGTTCAAGTTAGATGCCACCCTTGGGAAAATGTAACAAACTTTTATAAGGCGGTGCAGCTGTAACAATACCAAGAACTCAGATGGTATGCTAGTGCCAATCAAAGAAGGGGCATAATAAGGGCTATGCGATGGAAATGAGGGACAGTATTAAAGAAATAGATGATGAAGTAGACGCGAGTTACGATTGTGCAGGCGCAACAAATGTAGAGATCTACACAGCCAGTCAAACACACTGGCGCATACGGCTAGCATTTGCACTTGCACTCAGTTCTCCACGTCCATGACCACCTCTGGCGTTCGAAACCATAGCCGGTGTACTGAGACTTGTTATTGGTTCTAGTACTTCACATATGTGTTTGCTGTGCCCGTTGAATTATTTGGCTGTATTGAATTTTGCTACGCATGCTTTCGGATTTGTCACGTTATACAGCTTGAGAAGCTAATCTGAATTGATTACATTTGTTAATTAGAACCGACGCCCTGAAGTTTATGTCCTGTAATAAATAAAACAATGGATTATTTATCCGAGCTGTAATCTACTTTTCCACAAAGTATTTCTGTTTGAGACCACAAATAAGTTGATAAGAGGTAACACTTACGAACTATATTAATAACTTCCTTAGAAGTCTTTGAACCAATACAAGAAACACTCATATTCCTCATTTATCTAAGAAAGATATAAAAATATCTTGTGAAATGAAAAACGTTACCCGTGAGCTGATGCCTGCTCTTATAACAACCCACTCACTGGAGAGCTATGTGTCTGGCTAAAGAATGTAGAGAAAGATGCGATAAACTTGCACTGAATATAGAATCATTAAAGAAAGATGGAATAGCTATGGAAGTAGAACCTATTTTAATCGTAACCTCACGGCGAGTAAAATAATTAACATCGACGAAATACAGGAAAATTGCAAAAACAATTCAAAAGAGACAGTGAAATAATTGCCAGGAATAAATATTGGAGAGAGAATAAAGATAGTGTGGACAACACCAATATGTTAAATAGCAATGTATTAAATCGAACTGACAGGAAGAGGCGGCAGGTGTTACTTAATGTGTAAAGAAGAGATGGGTTCGTATGTCAGAAGCAGGGACGAAAGAGTGTCATGAAGATGGAGAGAGTGGTACTATGGTGAGTTTCTCCCGTGAACTAAAGGACATGTGCCGAAGATATACTCAATGGTTATACGAGAGAGGAACTGGGAGAGGAAAGCCTGGTGAGCGAAGAGCTACAAGATTCTGGAGAGTAGATTGGAAGCAGCTGTTCCTGACGCACCGAGAGTCGAACCCACAATATTGCATTTCACGGTACCCGCGGTCTAGGGGTAGCGTCTTTGATTCATAATCAAAACGTCTTCGGTCTCGGGTTCGATCGCCGCCACTGCCTAAATTTTGATAAATAATCTGCATTGGCGGCCGAAGACTTCCGGCATAGGAAGTCAGCCTCATTCTGCCAATGGCCTTGTCAAAGAGGGCGGAGGAGCGGATAGAGGTTCAGGGCACTCTCTTGTCCTAGGGGTGGGAAATTGCCCCTAAAGGCGGAAGAATCAGCAATGATCAACGACATGAGGATGCAGAAGGCAATGGAAACCACTGCATTAAAGACACGTAACATGTATCCACAGGACATGTGGCCTGTAATTGAAGAAGTGTCATGATTATTTCTCCATTGGCAAAAGATTCCGGAATAGTCCCCCATTCGGATCTCCGGGAGGGGACTGCCTAGGGGGAGGTTACCATGAGAAAAAGATTGAATAATCAACGAAAGGATAACGTTCTACGAGTCGGGGCGTGGAATGTCATAAGCTTGAACGTGGTAGCGAAACTAGAAAATCTGAAAAGGGAAATGCAAAGGCTCAGTCTAGATATAGTAGGGGTCAGTGAAGTGAAGCGGAAGGAAGACAAGGATTTCTGGTCAGATGAGTATCGGGTAATATCAACAGCAGCAGAATATGATATAACAGGTGTAGGATTCATTATGAATAGGAAGGTAGGGCAGAGGGTGTGTTACTGTGAACAGTTCAGTGACCGGGTTGTTCTAATCAGAATCGACAGCAGACCAACACCGACAACGATAGTTCAGGTATACATGCCGACGTCGCGAGCTGAAGATGAACAGATAGAGAAAGTGTATGAGGATATTGAAAGGGTAATGCAGTATGTAAAGGGGGACGAAAATCTAATAGTCATGGGCGACTGGAATGCAGTTGTAGTGGAAGGAGTAGAAGAAAAGGTTACAGGAGAATATGGGCTTGGGACAAGGAATGAAAGAGAAGAAAGACTAATTGTAGTGTCGGTAGCTGGACCGACACCGTGATGTGGATTGCTGAAAAAGAAAGCTTGACTACGCGGTAGCCGATAGTGCACGGCATACAGCAGACGGGCGTGAAGTCTGGAACATGAGAACTTATAAATGAATACGAAGAAAAGTATGTAGATGCTTTTTACTTAACTTTTATTTATTCCTTGGAATACATCTCTCTTGAATACTCGTAAGCTATAGGCACTGATACAAATGGCTCCTTGCTAGTTCGTGGCCATTAACTTCTGATGGCTATTCTGTCTCTCGGCTAATGAGAGAGAAAGGCTTCGTACAACTGGGCGATAGCTAGGTTCGCGTACAACTGGGCGGTAGCTTGGTTCTCGTACAACTGGGGCTCGAGTCCACTCTCGTATCACGAGACCTGCCTTGGTGGTGGCGCTAGGTCTGCGATCACAGTGGCGACACGCGGGTCCGACATGTACTACATGGACCGCGGCCGATTTAAACTACCCCCTAGCAAGTGTGGTGTCTGGCGGTGACACCACACTAATTGAGTTCTGTAACAAGTTTCAGCTAGTAATAGCGAATACCCTGTTCAAGAATCACAAGAGGAGGAGGTATACTTGGAAAAGGCCGGGAGATACGGGAAGATTTCAATTAGATTACATCATGGTCAGACAGAGATTCCGAAATCAGATACTGGATTGTAAGGCGTACCCAGGAGCAGATATAGACTCAGATCACAATATAGTAGTGATGAAGAGTAGGCTGAAGTTCAAGACATTAGTCAGGAAGAATCAATACGCAAAGAAGTGGGATACGGAAGTACTAAGGAATGACGAGATACGTTTGAAGTTCTCTAACGCTATAGATACAGCAATAAGGAATAGCGCAGTAGGCAGTACAGTTGAAGAGGAATGGACATCTCTAAAATGGGCCATCACAGAAATTGGGAAGGAAAACATAGGTACACAGAAGGTAACTGCGAAGAAACCATGGGTAACAGAAGAAATACTTCAGTTTATTGATGAAAGGAGGAAGTACAAACATGTTCCGGGAAATACAGAAATACAAGTCGCTGAGGAATGAAATAAATAGGAAGTGCAGGGAAGCTAAGACAGAATGGCTGCAAGAAAAATGTGAAGACATCGAAAAAGATATGATTGTCGGAAGGATAGACTCAGCATACAGGAAAGTCAAAACAACCTTTGGTGACATTTAAAGCGATGGTGGTAACATTAAGAGTGCAACGGGAATTCCGCTGTTAAATGCAGAGGAGAGAGCAGATAGGTGGAAAGAATACATTGAAAGCCTCTATGAGGGTGAAGATTTGTCTGATGGGATAGAAGAAGAAACAGGAGTCGATTTAGAAGAGATAAGGGATCCAGTATTAGAATCCGATTTTAAAAGAGCTTTGGAGGACTTACGGTCAAATAAGGCAGAAGGGATAGATAACATTCCATCAGAATTTCTAAAATCATTGGGGGAAGTTGCAACAAAACGACTATTCACGTTGGTGTGTAGAATATATGAGTCTGGCGATATACCATCTGACTTTCGGAAAGCATCATCCACACAATTCCAAAGACGGCAAGAGCTGACAAGTGCGAGAATTATCGCACGATCAGCTTAACAGCTCATGCATCGAAGCTGCTTACAAGAATAATATACAGAAGAATGGAAAAGAAAATTGAGAATGCGCTAGGTGACGATCAGATTGGCTTTAGGAAAAGTAAAGGGACGAGAGAGGCAATTCTGACGTTACAGCTAATAATGGAAGCAAGGCTAAAGAAAAATCAAGACACTTTCATAGGATTTGTCGTCCTGGAAAAAGCGTTCGACAATATAAAATGGTGCAAGCTGTTCGAGATTCTGAAGAAAGTAGGGGTAAGCTATAGGGAGAGACGGGTCATATACAATACGTACAACAACCAAGAGGGAATAATAAGAGTGGACGATCAAGAACGAAGTGCTCGTATTAAGAAGGGTGTAAGACAAGGCTGTAGCCTTTCGCCCCTACTCTTCAATCTGTACATCGAGGAAGCAATGATGGAAATAGAAGAAAGGTTCAGCAGTGGAATTAAAATACAAGGTGAAAGGATATCAATGATACGATTCGCTGATGACATTGCTATCCTGAGTGAAAGTGAAGAAGAATTAAATGATCTGGTGAACGGAATGAACAGTCTAATGAGTACACAGTATGGTTTGAGAGTAAATCGGAGAAAGACGAAGGTAATGAGAAGTAGTAGAAATGAGAACAGCGAGAAACTTAACATCAGGACTGATGGTCACGAAGTCATTGAAGTTAAGGAATTCTGCTACCTAGGCAGTAAAATAACCAATGACGGACGGAGCAAGGAGGACATCAAAAGCAGACTCGCTATGGCAAAAAAGCATTTCTGGCCAAGAGAAGTCTACTAATATCAAATACCGGCCTTAATTTGAGGAAGAAATTTCTGAGGATGTACGTCTGGAGTACATCATTGTATGGTAACGAAACATGGGCTGTGGGAAAACCGGAACGGAAGAGAATCGAAGCATTTGAGATGTGGTGCTATAGACGAATGTTGAAAATTAGGTGGACTGATAAGGTAAAGAATGAGGAGGTTCCACGCAGAATCGGAAAGGAAAGGAAAATGTGGAAAACACTGATAAGGAGAAGGGACAGGATGATAGGACATCTTCTAAGACATGTGGGAGTGACTTCCATGGTACTAGAGGGAGCTGTAGAGGGCAAAAACTGTAGAGGAAGGCAGAGATTGGAATACGTCAAGCAAATAATTGAGGACGTAGGTTGCAAGTGCTACTCTGAGATGAAGAGGTTAGCACAGGAAAGGAATTCGTGGCGGGCCGCATCAAACCAGTCAGTAGACTGACGGCAAAAAAAAAAAAAAAAAAAAAAAAAAAGGGCGATGTTCTTACCGTCTGAGATAGCCAAGCCCGATCCGTGACTTGTCCTCACAGCTTAACTTTTGGCAGTATCTGTCTGTTCACTGTCAGCTCCCACACTCCAGAAGCGTGGCAGTCGACTTATTTGACTTATTTTGTGATCACGTACTACCTTCCGGTATTTTCTGGCGGTTTCTAATTCGTATTATTTGTCCCATTTATGACTCGACCTGACACTTTGACATACACAAGCTTGATCATTTGCGTGAGCGTTTCTTTTTTTTATGCTCCTTTCGAATGCAAGCCCTTGCGCAGTAGCTTGTTTGAACGCTGTTTTAACGTCTGTGTCATTTTCGTAAGTGACACTATGAGTATCAGCGAAGAACCAGGTATTCGTTATTGGCAATAATAATTTAATGCCCTTTTCCCTCAAATCTGAATTACCTTCAGTGCCAATGTTAAGTAATGTCGGAGAAGTTTCAAAACCTGTCTTCAATTTTATGTCTGCGAGTTATAGAAATCCTATTTTATTTGATTATTTATATTTTATAGCGGCTTCTGAGAGATCATGTAAGGTGATTGGAAGAGCAGCTTTGATTCATGAATTCAGTCATTCTCGTTCACTACTTCTGCCGATTACCGTCGTTTAAAGGCTTTTCATAACAAATGAACGCAATATTATTTATTTATGCATTTATTTTACCTGGCATACTCGGATTGAACGAATTTCAATTTGTACAGAACATTATGGACATACCACGTGTTATACAGTATTAATGTTAAAGAAAAAATAGAGATTATAACAGTTGTTGTTGTTATGGTCTTCAGTCCTGAGACTGGTTTGATGCAGCTCTCCATGCTACTGTATCTTGTGCAAGCTCCTTCATCTCTCAGTACCTACAGCAACCTACACCCTTCTGAATCTGCTTAGTGTATTCATCTCTTGGTCTCCATCTACGATTCTTGCCCTCCACGCTGCCCTCCAATGCTAAATTTGTGATCCCTTGATGCCTCAACATGTCCTACCAACCGATCCCTTCTTCTAGTCAGGTTGGGCCACCAACTTCTCTTCTTCCCAATCCGATTCAATACCTCTTCATTAGTTACGTTATCTACCCACCTAATCTTCAACATTCTTCTGTAGCACCACATTTCGAAAGCTTCTGTTCTTGTCTAAACTATTTATTGTCCTTGTTTCACTCCATACAAACACTTTCAGAAACGACTTCCTGACACTTAAATCTATACTCGATGTTAACAAATTTCTCTTCTTCAGAAACGCTTTCCTTGCCATTGCCAGTCTACATTTTATATCTTCTCTACTTCGACTATCATCAGTTATTTTGCTCCCCAAATAGCAAAACCCCTTTACTGCTTTAAGTGTCTCATTTCCTAATCCAACTCCCCCACCATCACCCGACTTAATTTTACTACATTCCACTATCCTCGTTTTGCTTTTGTTGATGTTCATCTTATATCCTCCTTTCAAGACACTGTCCATTCCGTTCAATTGCTCTTACAAATTCTTTGCTGTCTCTGACAGAATTGCATTGTCATCGGCGAACCTCAAAGTTTTTATTTCTTCTCCATGGATTTTAACACCTACTCCAAATTTTTCTTTTGTTTCCTTAACTGCTTGCTCAATATACAGATTGAATAACATCGGGGAGAGGCTACAACCCTGTCTCACTTCCTTCCCAACCACTGCTTCCCTTTCGTGCCCCTCGAGTCTTGTAACTGCCGTCTGGTTTCTGTACAAATTGTAAATAGCCTTTCGCTCCCTGTATTTTACCCCTGCAACCTTCAGAATTTCAAAGAGAGTACTCCAGTCAACATTGTCAAAAGCTATCTCTAAGTCTACAAATGCTAGAAACATAGGTTTGCCTTTCCTTAATCTATTTTCTAAGATAAGTTGTAGGGTCAGTATTGCCTCACGTGTTCCAACATTTCTACGGAATCCAAACTGATCTTTCCCGAGGTCGGCTTCTACCAGTTTTTCCATTCGTCTGTAAATAATTCGCGTTAATATTTTGCAGCTGTGACTTATTAAACTGATAGTTCGGTAATTTTCACATCTGTCAACATCTGCTTTCTTTGGGATTGGAATTATTATATTCTTCTTGAAGTCTGAGGGTATTTCGCCAGTCTCATACATCTTTCTCACCAGATGGTAGAGATTTTACAGGACTGGCTCTCCCAAGGCCGTCAGTAGTTCTAATGGAATGTTGTCTACTCCCGGGGCCTCGTTTTGACTCAGGTCTTTCAGTGTTCTGTCAAACTCTTCACGCAGTATCGTATCTCCCAATTCATCTTCATCTGCATCCTGTTCAATTTCCATAATATTGTCCTCAAGGGCATCGCCCTTGTATAGACCCTCTATATACTCCTTCCACCTTTCTGCTTTCCCTTCTTTGCTTAGAACTGGGTTTCCATCTGACCTCTTGATATTCATACAAGTGGCTCTCTTTTCTCCAAAGGTCTCTTTAATTTTCCTGTAGGCAGTATCTATCTTACCCCTAGTGAGATAAGCCTCTACATCCTTACATTTGTCCTCTAGCCATGCCTGCTTAGCCATTTTGCACTTCTTGGCGATCTCATTTTTGAGACGTTTGTATTCCTTTTTGCCTGATTCATTTACTGCATTTTTATATTTTCTCCTTTCATCAATTAAATTCAATATTTTTTGTGTTACCCAAGGATTTCTACTAGCCTTCGTCTTTTTACCTACTTGATCGTCTGCTGCCTTCACTACTGCATCCCTCAGCTACCCATTCTTCTTCTACTGTATTTCTTTCCCCCATTCCTGTCAACTGCTCCCTTACGCTGTCCCTGAAACTCTGTACAACCTCTGGTTTAGTCAGTTTATCCAGGTTCCATCTCCTTAAATTCCCACCTTTTTGCAATTTCTTCAGTTTTAATCTACAGTTTATAACCAATAGATTGTGGTCAGAGTCCACATCTGCATCTGGAAATGTCTTACAATTTAAAACATGGTTCCTAAATCTCTGTCTTACCATTATATAATCTATCTGAAAACTTTCAGGATCTCCAGGATTCTTTCATGTATACAACTTTCTTTTATGATTCTTGACCCAAGTGTTAGCTATGATTAAGTTATGCTCTGTGCAAAATTCTACCAGACGGCTTCCTCTTTCATTTCTTACCCCCAATCCATATTCACCTACTATGCTTCCTTCTCTGCTTTTTCCTACTCTCGAATTCCAGTCACCCATGACTATTAAATTTCCGTCTCCCTTCACTACCTGAATAATTTCTTTTATCTCATCATACATTTCTTCAATTTCTTCGTCATCTGCAGAGCTAGTTGGCATATAAACTTGTACTACTGTAGTAGGTGTGGGCTTCGTGTCTATCTTGGCCACTATAATACGTTCACTATGCTGTTTGTAGTAGCTTACCCGCACTCCTATTTTTTATTCATTATTAAACCTACTCCTGCATTACCCCTATTTGATTTTGTATTTATAACAATAAAGAATAATAATAATAATAATAATAGTAATGAAAGTAAACATATTTTCTTTTATGAATGTCAGTCCTATTGCTAGTTGGGAATTTTCTCGTTATGTTCTTGCAACTTGTGAGTTATTCACACCGAGCAGACGATAGAATGGGGTGAAAGAGATATAGAAGAGGCAGATAGGTTAGAGGAAGTGAAATACAATGGTAAAATTCGTTCCTATGATGGAGAGGAGAAAGAAAGAGATGAGAGGAGCCCAACAGTTGTGGCTATACCGTCCCTAATATGTAGGTTTTGAGTTCCCTCTTGAATGTTGAGTGGTTCTGGATAAGACGCAGATCACAGGGGAGCGCGTTTCATAGTCGTATGGCTGAGATGGAGAATGACACGGAGAAAGGTTTTGTGTTATGTAAAGGTACAGCCAAGATGCTAGACATATCCGATCTGGAATGACGATTGTGGAATGACGATAGGTGTTTAATGTGAGAAGGTAAGTATTGGGGGCACGAGTGACTAAGAAATCGATGAAGTAAGCACATCGTGTGGAGATAGCGTACCTTACGTGGGCTTATCCAACCTAGCCGGGAGTATGAAGGGCTGATATGATCATACAACCGTATATTGCAAACGTATGTAACGCAAGCATTCGTCACTAGCTCGAGGCATCTCGAATTTTCACTATTCGTGATGTGTTGAACTACATCACAGTAGTAAAGGTTAGGCAAGACTAGTGTTTGGACTAATATTTGTTTAACATGGGTTGGAAATATTTTTCTAAATTTTTGGATTGCATTTAGGGAGGAGAGCGATTTACGGCAAGCTGTGACTGTTTGTCCTTCCCAGATTAGGTGTTCATCCAACATTACTCCAAGGTCTTTTACTGTTTGTTGGTATGGTAGTTGGGTACCATTGAGGAGTATTTGATGGACTGTTTCGCTAAAGTACCGGCTGATTAAGTCTCCAGAACTCCCAAAGATTTGCTATAATGCAGGTCAGTATAAAAACCTCACCTGTCTAGATACAGACATCTCCAATGATAAGTCTTCCGTAAGATAACACGATGGCAGCTATTACCTAAAATCTTTTTTCAGTTCCTTCGCAATAAAGTCAACTGAATTTTCGGTCGTTGCTTTGCAGAACTTGATGATAGTAATAAGAAGGAAAACGGTTTCCAATATTCAGCAAAATTATAATTATTTGGTTACGAACCGGCTTTTGCTCTTTTATGCCTTCTTCACATAGCAACTGAATGCCGAGAACACAGATAAATTGATGTGCGACTTAAGCCGCTAAAGTGAAGCTTTCCTCCGCCATGTTGATGAGTCTTTTTGTTGGAGAGTTCATACTGAAGTGTCTCACTTAAAACAGGAATAAAACATTCGGCTACTTTGCATCCATGTATAGCACGCCACGCGACTGAGAATTCGCAAAAAAAAAAGAAAAAAAAGTTGACAACTCTCTGATGGTGAGTATTCATCTACGAAAACGTGCGGTAAACAGTGCAGTCGCTGTCGAAATGCGAAATCGGAGCGATTTATCTGACGTCCAGAAGGGCATGGCCATTGGCTAACGGGCGAAGAGTGGAAGCATTTCCAAAACAGCCCAGTTGTTATACAGTTCGCGTACCGCCGTGGTTAAACTATAACACGCGTGTCAAGACAGTACTATCCAAAACCGACACCGAGGCAGCTGTGTTGCATCACGACCAATAGATCACAGGGGTCAACGACGGTTGCTGGGATGTGTACGGGCGAACAGAGATGCAACTTTCAGCAACTGGCCCCGCAGAGTAAGCAAGCTGCTACCAAGAGGGGCTCTTCAGCGACCATTCAGAGGACGTTTCTGCTTACAGGCCTCCACAGAGTTACGACAAGTGCGCTTTTCAGACGAACAACGCTTTATGCTCCAAACGACAGATGGCCGTTGGCACGTACGGCGTGAAACCTTTGAAAGCGAATAGCCTGCAACAATCGTCGGAAGAGTCCAGGCGGGAGGAGGAAGCGCACTGTTTACGTGGCCTCCTCTGGGGGATATCGTCATTCTGGAAAGCGCAATAGCTCAATACAAATATGTATCTATCCTTGAGGACCACGCCCACCCCTACATGCAGTTTGTTTTTCCTCGGAATGATAGTATCTACCAGCAGTACAAAGCAACATGTCGCACAGCTCGAATTGTACTGCGTGGTTCGAAGAGCGCCAGGGTGAGTTTACAGTTCTGCCCCGGCCACCAAAATTCCCCAGAGTTAAAGTGAATCGAGAATATGGGACAAAACCCCGATGGAGTTGTTTGCGCCTTGCATCCTCTGCCGAGAAACCTAGCACAGCAGACTAGAGCACTTGAGCCGGCATGTCTCCACAACCTTGTCGGTACCTCCCAGAACTACATCGACTCTCTTCCTGCACATCCTGCAGTGGTCCTCGCAGCAATAGTTGGCGATTCAGACTTCTGACAGGTGGCCTCATTAATGTGACTGCACGGCGCTGCAACCTAAGCTCTCAGAATTTGAACACTAAACGACACGGTGACTCACAGCACCTCACTAGAGGTGTCTACCACTGGATTCGGATGAGCTTCTCACGATGATTTCACTCTTGTTACACTGTGTGATCCAAAGTATCCGGACACCCCCACAAACATAAGTTTTTCATATTAGGTGCATTGAGCTGCCACTTACTGCCAGGTACTCCATATCAGCGGCCTCAGTAGTCATTAGACATCGTGAGAGAGCAGAATGACGTGCTCCGCAGAACTCACGGACTTCGAAAGTAATCAGGTGATTGGGCATCACTCGTGTCATACTTCTGTACGCTATATTTCCACACCCCTAAACATACCTAGCTCCACAATTTTCGATGTGTTACTGAAGTGGAAACGTGAAGGGACACGTACAGCGCAAAAGCGTACAGTCCGACCTCGTTTGTTGACCGACAAAGTCCGCCGACAGTTGAAAAGGGTCGTAATGTGTAATAGGCAGACATCTATCCAGACCATCGCACAGGAATTCATAACTTCATCAGGATCCACTGCAAGTACTATGACAGTTAGGCGGGAGGTGAGAAAACTTGGATTTCATGGTCGAGAGACTGCTCATGTGCCGCACATCACGCCGGTAAATGCAAAACGACTCCTCGCTTGATGTAACGAGCGTAAACATTGGACGATTGAACAGTGGAAAGACTTTGTGTGAAGTGACGGATCACGGTACATAATGTGGCTAGCCGATGGCAGGGTGTGGATATGGTGAATGCCCAGTGAACGTCATCTGGCAGGGTGTGTAGTGCCAACAGTAAAATTCGGAGGCGGTGGTGTTATGGTGTGGTCGTGTTTATCATGGAGGGGTCCTGCACACCTTGTTGTTTTGCGTGGTACTATCACAGCACAGGCCTACACTGATGTTTTAAGCACCTTCTTGGTTTCCACTGATGAAGAGCAATTCGGGGATGCCGAGTGCGCCTTTCAACACGTTCGAGCACCTGTCACAATGCACGGCCTGTAGCTGGGTGGTTACACGATTAATAACACCCCTGTAAAGGACTGGCCTGCACAGAGTCCTGATTTGAATCCTATAGAACACTATCGAATGTTCTGGAACACCAGCTTCGTGGCAGGCAGTACCGATCGACATCCTCTCCTCAGTGCAGCACTACGTGAAGAATGGGCTGCCATTTACAAAGAAACCTTCCAGCACCTGATTGAACGTATGCCTGCGAGGGTGGAAGCTGTCATCCAGGCTAAGGGTGGGCCAACGCCATACTGAATCCCAGCGTTACCGAAGGAGGGCGCGAGGAACTTGTAATTCATCTTCAGCTAGGTTTCTGGATACTTTTGATCACATAGTGTATCTGAACCTGTTACGAAACGCGCTGCTCTCCGTTGGATGTTCTCCACCACATCTAATCATCCTATCCAGTAAGGGTCCCAAAAAGAGAACCTTCCTCTTTCGTGGGCACACTACATTTCTTGAGTGTGCTTCCAACGTGTCTCGTCTTGATTCTCCTTTTGCTTGTATTAACTTCATATGCTAGTTCTACTTTAGTTCCCTACAGATACTCCCAGGCACTTAATGGATGTGACTGCTTACAGTGCTTGCTCGGCAAACATATACTGTTATAGCTTTTACATGTTTAGTGTCAACTGCCAATCCCTGCAGCAAGCGTCGGTCTGGAAGTATTCTTAGACTTCACCACAATTTTATAGGGATGAGAATTCTCTGTATAACACATCGAACAGTTACATAGGACTTCCCAAAGTACACTCCTGGAAATGGAAAAAAGAACACATTGACACCGCTGTGTCAGACCCACCATACTTGGTCCGGACACTGCGAGAGGGCTGTACAAGCAATGATCACACGCACGGCACAGCGGACACACCAGGAACCGCGGTGTTGGCCGTCGAATGGCGCTAGCTGCGCAGCATTTGTGCACCGCCGCCGTCAGTGTCAGCCAGTTTGCCGTGGCATACGGAGCTCCATCGCAGTCTTTAACACTGGTAGCATGCCGCGACAGCGTGGACGTGAACCGTATGTGCAGTTGACGGACTTTGAGCGAGGGCGTATAGTGGGCATGCGGGAGGCCGGGTGGACGTACCGCCGAATTGCTCAACACGTGGGGCGTGAGGTCTCCACAGTACATCGATGTTGTCGCCAGTGGTCGGCGGAAGGTGCACGTGCCCGTCGACCTGGGACCGGACCGCAGCGACGCACGGATGCACGCCAAGACCGTAGGATCCTACGCAGTGCCGTAGGGGACCGCACCGCCACTTCCCAGCAAATTAAGGACACTGTTGCTCCTGGGGTATCGGCGAGGACCATTCGCAACCGTCTCCATGAAGCTGGGCTACGGTCCCGCACACCGTTAGGCCGTCTTCCGCTCACGCCCCAACATCGTGCAGCCCGCCTACAGTGGTGTCGCGACAGGCGTGAATGGAGGGACGAATGGAGACGTGTCGTCTTCAGCAATGAGAGTCGCTTCTGCTTTGGTGCCAATGATGGTCATATGCGTGTTTGGCGCCGTGCAGGTGAGCGCCACAATCAGGACTGTATACGACCGAGGCACACAGGGCCAACACCCGGCATCATGGTGTGGGGAGCGATCTCCTACACTGGCCGTACACCACTGGTGATCGTCGAGGGGACACTGAATAGTGCACGGTACATCCAAACCGTCATCGAACCCATCGTTCTACCATTCCTAGACCGGCAAGGGAACTTGCTGTTCCAACAGGACAATGCACGTCCGCATGTATCCCGTGCCACCCAACGTGCTCTAGAAGGTGTAAGTCAACTACCCTGGCCAGCAAGATCTCCGGATCTGTCCCCCATTGAGCATGTTTGGGACTGGATGAAGCGTCGTCTCACGCGGTCTGCACGTCCAGCACGAACGCTGGTCCAACTGAGGCCCCAGGTGGAAATGGCATGGCAAGCCGTTCCACAGGACTACATCCAGCATCTCTACGATCGTCTCCATGGGAGAATAGCAGCCTGCATTGCTGCGAAAAGTGGATATACACTGTACTAGTGCCGACATTGTGCATGCTCTGTTGCCTGTGTCTATGTGCCTGTGGTTCTGTCAGTGTGATCATGTGATGTATCTGACCCCAGGAATGTGTCAATAAAGTTTCCCCTTCCTGGGACAATGAATTCACGGTGTTCTTATTTCAATTTCCAGGAGTGTATATACACAGATATACTGATGTGACTGAAGTCGTGGGATAGTGATAGGCACATATACAGTTGATGAAGGTATCACTTAAGCAAGATATAAAAGGGAGAGTCCATTGGCATTGCTGCCATCTGAATTCAGGTCATTCATTTGAAAGTATTTCTGACGTAATTACGGCGCATGATGGGAATGAACAGATGTTGAACTTGGAAAAATGGTTAGAACTTGATTCATGGGACCCTCTATTTCGGAAAACGTTTCGGAATTCAATAATCCGAGATCCACAGTGACAAGAGTGTGCCGAGAGTATCAGATTTCAGGCGATAGAACACATTTAACATACATTGTAGTTTATTTTCTGTAACGACATTGTCAGGTTTACCATGTACAACAGTTAGTAAACATTACAACATGCAGTTTACAAAGTGTAAGGATTATCACAAATCTCACATTACAGGTTTTGTACAGTTCAGAATAAATGTTCAAATATCTCATCGTCAGCTCCATTGCATTTGTGCACTCTCGAAAGATTATTGTTTGTTGCTTTGTCTGAGCGCCTCTCGACGTTCCCTAATGAGGATACCAGTTTCTGTGATGCGATTAATGCGTTCATCTTGCGTGTTGTCATTTCGTTTCTACATCTCAGACAGCATCCAGCCCCTTATGGGCAAAACTAATGCTCGTAAGGGCTAGAGATTCCGGTGGCCAGTCAGTTGGACTATAAAACCATTCCAGCGATTAGGGTAGGTCTGACTGAGACGTTGCCTACAGTCCACTTGGTTAGAGGAACGTCCTTGAGAAGTTCAACAAACGAATTTTCATAAAAATTGCAGGTAAGTCTGCCCAGTCTTTAGCTCTTCTAAAATGTTGGGACATCCGATAATAACATACCATATACTGATCGAAAACAATCTTGAAAACTGATTTCCACTGTACCGTGTGGATTTTATTGCGACCATCGATGATTATTAGATGTGTTTTTGTTTTGCCTTCCGTGTAAGCGTGAATTCATCAGTGAATATGATTAATGCGAATCAATGATGGTTATCATTAAACCAGTGACAAAACTGAAGTCGTGACGCCCTGTCGCCAAGGTGAAGATTGTGGGCACCCTGTGTACGACATGGATACAAGTATTCCGTGTGTAGTGTTCGCCATGCACGTTTTCGCTGGACACTGCTATGTACAAAAGAATCACCTTGTGCTGGTAATATGGCTAGGAAAGTGGGAGCTTGGAAGAATACCTGTTTTACGCATTGTGCAGAAAACCCTGATAAACACAGTAAGACCAGGAATTCTACGTGTGGGAAAGCGGTGACGGCATTTTTCGACAGCAGCAGGAGTACCATCATAGCATAAATCATAAACATACAGCAAACACTGTGTAAGTAGGCTGTTTAGGTCTTCAAGTTGTTAACGGCACGTAGTGCTGTGTATGAAAATCGACGACTGCGCTGTGTGCAGCCTGTGGCTGGTTGGACTCATTGTTGGAATATTCGCTTGTGTAGTGTTGGGCAGTTGGATGTGAAGAGCGCGTAGCGTTGGGCAGTTGGAGTGTGCCTGGCTGCAGTGGTGGATGTGGGGAGAGAGATGCTAGAGTTTTGAGAGCAGACGATCTGGACATGTGTCCGTCAGAAAAAGGAAATTTGTAAGACTGGATGTCATGAACTGATACATATATTACGACTTTTGAACACTATTACGGTAAATACATTGTTTGTTCTATATCAAAATCTTTCATTTACTAACTATGCCCATCAGTAGTTAGTGCCTTCAGTAGTTAGAATCTTTTATTTAGCTGGCAGTATTGGCGCTTGCTGTATTGCAGTAGTTCGAGTAACGAAGATTTTTGTGAGGTAAGTGATTCATGAAAGGTATAGGTTATTGTTAGTCTGGACCATTCTTTTGTAAGGATTATTGAAAGCCAGACTGCGTTGCGCTAAAAAAGAGTATTGTCTATCAGTTTTGTGATGATCAGAATAAGTAAAGAGAGAACTGTCTGAGTACGTTAAGTTTTGCTGAGCTGTTTGAAAATCAAATAACGCAGAAGTTTACCAGCACAGTCATTCTTAATTTTTGTAGGGGAAGTTTCAACTGATAAGCCAAAATATTATGATAACTGCCCTCCACCTGGTGGCGTTGTGGGCACCTGGAGCCATAGCCAAAATGCATAAGTGGAACAGACACGAACGGCAGATCACCCTAGCGAAGACGTGGGCCGTACATGGGGAAATCCATTGAGATAAGCTACTCTGACAAGGGATAGATTACAGGGTGATTCAAAAAGGATGCCACAACTTTAGGAATTTAAAACTCTGCAACGACAAAAGGCAGAGCTAAGCACTATCTGTCGGCGAATTAAGGGAGCTATAAAGTTTCATTTAGTTGTACATTTGTTCCCTTGAGGCGCTGTTGACTAGGCGTCAGCGTCAGTTGATGCTGAGATGGCGACCGCTCAACTGAAAGCTTTTTGTGTTATTGAGTACGGCAGAAGTGAATCGACGACAGTTGTTCAGCGTGCATTTCGAACGAAGTATGGTGTTAAACCTCCTGATAGGTGGTGTATTAAACGTTGGTATAAACAGTTTACAGAGGATGGGTGTTTGTGCAAAGGGAAAAGTTTTGGACGGCCGAGAACGAGTGATGAAAATGTAGCACGTATCCAGCAAGCATTTGTTCGCAGCCCAGGAAAATCGACTCGCAGAGCTAGCAGAGAGCTGCAAATTCCACAATCAACTGTATGGAGAGTCCTATGAAAAAGGTTAGTTATGAAACCTTATCGTCTGAAATTGGTTTATGCACTGTCTGCAGCTGATAAGATAAAAAGAATCGATTTCTGTGATTTTATCCTTGCTCAAATGGAAACAGATGAATCTTTCGTTTCAAAGATTGTGTTTAGTGATGAAGCAACTTTCCACACTAACGGGAAAGTCAACCGTCACAATGTCTGTATATGGGGCACTGAAAATCCGCGGGAAACAACTCAGTATGAACGTGACTCGCCTAAGGTGAACGTTTTCTGTGCCATTTCAGCCAATAAAGTTTTTGGTCCCTTTTTCTTCGAAGGTGCTACTGTAACTGGACTACAGTATCTGGAGATGTTAGAGAATTGGCTGTTCCCTCAGCTCGAACAAGAAGCACAACAATTCATATTTCATCAGGATGGAGCGCCACCACATTGGCACTTATCTGTCCGTAACTACCTGAACGTCAACTATCCAAGGCGATGGATCGGCCGCCAGGCAGCCTGTGACAGAGCACTTCATCACTGGCCTCCAAGAAGCCCTGATCTTACCCCCTGCGATTTTTTCTTATGGGGGTATGTTAAGGATATGGTGTTTCGGCCACCTCTCCCAGCCACCATTGATGATTTGAAACGAGAAATAACAGCAGCTATCCAAACTGTTACGCCTGATATGCTACAGAGAGTGTGGAACGAGGTGGAGTATCGGGTTGATATTGCTCGAGTGTCTGGAGGGGGCCATATTGAACATCTCTGAACTTGTTTTTGAGTGAAAAAAAACCTTTTTAAATACTCTTTGTAATGATGTATAACAGAAGGTTATATTATGTTTCTTTCATTAAATACACATTTTTAAAGTTGTGGTATTCTTTTTGAATCACCCTGTATTATTACGCAGATCCTGTAAACGAGAATATTGAAAACAGCAAAGCTGGTCAATGTTTAAAGTGCTACTTTCGTCAGGAGCTACAGAAATAGATAGGAGGACATTGAAATTACCACTAGGCACTAAATGGTTGAACGTACTAGTCTCTTCACACAACGTGGGGTTCGGAGGCTTGCTGGTCTATAAAGTAGGGTAGTTGGTTACCTGTCGCATCCCTACTTCACTTGCTGACCCAATGACATCGTCAGTTACGATTTCAGTGGCCAGGGCACCATCGATATTCGACCGTCGATCGATTTTTGCTACCCTAGGCCGATGGTGGTCTCGACAAACGCCGTCATGGAGTCAAACGGTGGCTCGAAACGTGCAGCGCACCACGGACGCAGGCTGGCGGGAGCAGTATTCTGCTATGGGAGACATTCTCCTGCTCTTGTATGGAACCCATGGTAGTAATCGGAGATACGCTGACAGCTGCATCCCTTCATGTTTGATGTCTTCCTCGACGCCGATTCTGTCCTTCAGCAGTGTAACTGTCCGTGCTAGACAGGTTTGAGGAGTATTGTACTGAAGTCACATTGATTTCTCGGCTGCTAGATACACCTGATGTAAATGCTATGGAATCCATCTCTGTCGCCATCGGGGGCCATCACCGAGCACACAAATCAGCGGCCTGTTATTTACACGAATTACATGACCTGTGCGTAGACATCTGATACCACATACCTCTACAAACGTACCAACAAAGTGTCGGATGCCAGATTTCCAGAATCAGTGATGTATTTCGTTGCCAAGGTGGACAAACAAGCTATTAAGAAGATGGTCATCATGTTTTGGCTCATCAGCGTATCTGCATATTCTTCATCAGCGTAGATATGTGGCTTCTTCGTCAGCATGTGTGCAAACACAGCTAACTGACGCCTCTGATATACTCTCGGTCGCTCGCACTACTTCACTCAGAACACACCGTGGCCAACTTCGAGTTTAACAGGCTGGTTTAATGACAGAGAGACATCTCGAACAAGGAGGCTGAAAGCAACGACAAGTTTGGCTAGAATGAAACATCAAAGAGGTTGGGTGTATAAGACACATATTTGCTTCTCATTAGCAACAATAAAAAATTGCATTAAATGTGTTCTATATCGGAATCCATTCGGAGTAGAGCGGATGGCTATGTGAAGGTTTCTGCTTCAGATGAGTGTTTCTGTTATAGCCTTGACTATTGACCATATCTCCTGGGACGTGCTGTATATTATATGGTGTGATTCAGCTGCCAGTACTACTGGATTTTTATGCAACCCACAACGCCTTCAAACACCATTTGCAAGATTTTTATAATCTTCCCCTTGCTATGTGTAAATTACTAGTCCTACAGAAAAAATGAACAGGACTTCGTTGTAGTAAATTTCAAGTAATTAAATTTTGTGCTGGGATTCGTTTTCGCCAGAGGTTGCAGTTTTAGAATTATTGGCTCTGAGCACTATGGGACTCAACTGCTGAGGTCATTAGTCCCCTAGAACTTAGAACTAGTTAAACCTAACTAACCTAAGGACATCACAAACATCCATGCCCGTGGCAGGATTCGAACCTGCGACCGTAGCGGTCTTGCGGTTCCAGACTGCAGCGCCTGTAACCGCACGGCCACTTCGGCCGGCTTTTAGAATTATTCAAGGAAATCATACAAAAGTGATCTTCAAATGCGTTTTTGTTGAATAACTTGAAAACGTGAAATCCATGAAAACGCAAATTTTCTACAAAAGATCCTGTTCATTTTTTCTGCAGGACTACTAGTTTCCCCATACCGAGTGAAAAAACATGAAAATTTTGCGCGTGGTATTTGGAAGTGTTGAGGACTGCATATAACCCAGTGGTACAAGCACCTTAATCACCGAGTACAAAATGTACAGTAATGTTCCCATAAAAATCTCTCGCGGTGCAACCTATTGTGTCTCACTGTTTAGAGGCACAAAACGCGTGGGTGTTTTCAGCTCGTCACTAAATGCAAGTAAGTAGGAGGCCGAGTTGATAGGAGCTGAAGGAGTCCAGGTTCCAATAATATTCGGTACGGCACACTATTAGAGAGAAGGAGTATTATTCAAGAAACACATAGTACAATGAAATTACTTATCTTCAGTAGTTTGTAGGACTGCAGCTGCGGTTATGAACTGACAATCTCGTAACATGGAATACCATGAACTAATACAACATATTCTCAGGGAGTAAGCCTGATGGGCCCTCCTCAGAGAGTCAATGTAAACATTACAGAACTGGCTGAGGGCCGATTATGAAGGTGCGTCTGCCTAGGCTGAAATCTAGCTAAGAAGTGAACGAGGCACACTCCAGTTCCGTCGAGCTGCACAGCCCGCTAGAGTGCGCTGTGCTCGGCAGACGACGGGCTGCCAATCTTGTGTCTGCGCGGCGTTATAGTAGTCTCTGTGGCAATGATACTACACAACCTATGTTAATTCCACATCTTAAAATTTCTTTCTGTTAAGAATGACATGTTGTGTTCCATCAGTAACTCTTCAGCCGAATTCCAAAGCTAGTTTCATATTTCGTATGCCCGCGTTTCGTTCACTAGGTGATAGTATGGAACTGTATCGGACAGAAGTCCGATACAGGAACGTGACCACAATCAGGACGTCACTGTCTGCTGCCTTCTGAGGCATTTGGACGAAAAGAGCCTACTGCTTTTCACACGTTCGTTTTTCGCGGAATCTCCTACAGAGGGGAGACATTTGGTCAGGTCACTATAAACGAGAGCAAAACATCTTCTGAAACTCTGCAACACACTGACGTCATAGTTCTATTGTTGTGAGAACTTGTTCGGTGACGCTTCTTGAAAAGTAGAATGTCCTGCGTATTTTTTTACTAGGAACGCTTCTCTCCTCTAGCGATATATGGTAGACTGCTGCTAGAGGAGAAACGATTTCCGGCTCACACTCTATGTCGGGTCATATAGCTTTATCACAAGATTCAGTAGTCTCTCTCCTACTGAGCGATTGTAACCGACTTGCGCAGTCACCTATTACGACATCTCACATTTTGACGTTAATGTGGCGATGGAACGAATTTCAGTTCAATCTACCGCGAAAGCCAAAGGAAAAAACGATATTTATTTCATTCTTTGACATCCTCAGTATCTGGGTTGACAGCTTTGATGCACTGAGTTATTTACCGAAAGGCCGAAACCGATAGAATATTAGTTTCAAATTCACTGAACTCTTCACGCATGGTTCCTTAAGCTTATTTTTACTACGTTCAGTTTTTGTTTGTATATGAGACTTCGACAACATTTAGAAGAGTGCAATTCTGCTTTAGACACGCCTATCGAACCGCAGCGTCATTAATATACATCATAACTTTGTTCGACACATACCTGTGCAAGGCTATTATTCTTGAACTTTGTCGCGTAATTCGGATTAATGTCGTCTGCCTTTGGTCAGATACAGAGAAACCTTGTTGCGCACTTCTTTCATTTTCCTATCGTCGATACTAACTATGTCAGACTATATGTTTTGTATTGAAGTTCTGGCGTTAGGAACTAATAATAGTGATGCTGTAACTGTTGGTTGGTAATATTTACTGACAAAATGCAACCTAACGCTAGATTGCGTACTTACGACTATCCTGTGTGGCCGTTTTTTAGTACAACTTTAACAGAGAGAGTGATTATTAATTGATCATCGATGGGTCGGTTCTCGATTGTGTTCAGGAGACGTACGGATTGATTACGTCAAAAACTGACCTTTTGACCCGGATTGCTTTCACCCAGTCAGAATATTCGATGAAAATACCTAAGGGCTATTTGAATATAAAAATAGAAATGAAAGTAAATTAGTGGAATTTCGTAAGAGAAAGATTAACAGATCGGAAGCTGAACACATTAGTGGTCTCCCAAATACAATAGAGACGCCACGATAAAGAGCGAACCTATAACAAAGCTCATATACAATTTGAACATCATTTTTGGGCGGTGGTCTAGCGGTTCTAGGCGCGCAGTCCGGAACCGCGCGACTGCTACGGTCGCAGGTTCGAATCCTGCCTCGGGCATGGATGTGTGTGATGTCCTTAGGTTAGTTAGGTTTAACTAGTTCTAAGTTCTAGGGGACTAATGACCTCAGAAGTTGAGTCCCATAGTGCTCAGAGCCATTTGAACCATCATTTTTGGTCAGTGAAAGAAAAGAATAAGAATAAAATTACTGCATCCTAAAATATTGATATATTTTGAGCAAATTGGTTTTAGAACTTCTACACATTGACAAATACACAATAAATGCTTGACTTAATCTGATATTTCTTTTTTAAATGGCGTAGTCCAATAATTGCTGCTTTGTCAGTCCGTTCCGTCTTAAAATTAAATGTCCTTGCGTGTGCGTAAGTACATTGTATCCACACCCGAGTTACCGAAATGTTTGTTCATCGTTTCACATAGTTTTTACACAAAATAAAAGTACAACTTGTAGCAATGCTATGTAGTACGTCCTAACATGTCGGCGACCAAAATTACAAGGGATAATGAAGTCTCAAGAATATTTCTTAACAAAACATACATTGTTCTTTGTTCTGTTTCGCAGCTTGTTGCTATCAAGCGCTGCGGAAATTATTTTAAATATCTGCGCCCAGCGGGCCATAGTGTTTATTTAGGTTATTTAAACGCTGGACGCGCGTTTTGGTATAGGCGCACATTAAAAAAAAAATATTTCGTCTCTTTACTCTTGCCCTGTGATGCTTAGCATATTTACTAACTACAGCTCGTTGGCTGTCCTTTTCTTTTATGACAAATATCTCATATGCAAAGTATCTGAAATCCAATAATATTACAAAGTGCACATCTTAATCTCTATACATGTATTGTCCCCAGATGACCGACATATTACGTTGACTGTTGTTTTCGTTGCTGTGGGAAAAATCGCCGTGATCCATTTTGTCCCTCAAAGTGTTTGGGATGTCATGGCAGCTGGTCTCTCGTCATACGTATTTCTGTTGCCCCGTATCTTGGTAATGGAAAGTCGGTTGTGCACCGAGAATGACTCCCTTTGATGTGCTATTTCATCTTTACAATGCTTTAATCAGAGAGGTGTCCTGTTATCTCATCCTTGTCACCTGACATCAGGTACTTATAATTTGTGCACTGTCTGTATCTACTTAACTTTCAGAGCCAACAGTTATTTTGTGAATCTTCGTACGATATCTACAATAAGATTCTGCTGTAATTTCTTGCATATGCGGCACTACTTTTATGAAGTTGGGTCTGTTATGAAGTGATTACCCTTGCCCTTCTGTTAAAATTATCCAGTAGTGTTACCAAAGACTTCAGTGTGAACGACACCGATCCAGTACACCGATCCAGTATAAGGTGTCCTAGAAACGTGTACCAAAAACCAACGTTCAAGTAGCGTGCTTGTAGTCTTGCGTCACAATCTACAGCAAGATTCCATTTGGCCGATATACCCCAATTAAAAATCTGAGTCAGTCGTTACGGGTCTAATGTACAGCTTTACGTTATCCTTGAATGATATTGCAATTTTTATTTTTACAGACAGCAAAATTATGGCTATTGTGCAATCTTTGACAGATATTTGTTAAAATTCATCTATAGTATTCAGTTCCTCTCTGTGGTTGCTATTTAAGGCTAATGACGACACGTCATCGCCCTAAACACATTTATCCCCACGTATATTTTGCGCTGGTCGGAAACATACCTTCATGGGAACATTACGTAAGGCAGATACAGATCTAGTATTCAGTAAGACTGATACTGAACTTAAACGTCTCGAAAAGAACCTCAAGGTTGGGGAAGAAGAGGGGGAAGAAAAGAAAAAGGAGGAGAAATAGAAAGAGCACAACTTCATCTTCGATAATGTGAAACGAATCTCTCCTACTCCCAGTTCTTTGCTTTCCAAATTTTTGGAGGACGTAGTGCGGTAAGAAAAAAAAAATTGGCGAAAAAACAAAGCCTCTAAAATGCCCCCCCCCCCCCTTTGCTACATACAAATTTGATCCTCCGAATCCACAGGGATATGAAAGTCCCATATCTGAGTGGTGCTGTATCAACTGTAAGGAGTCAATAGGCTCGTTATTTGACGCCCATTGTGCAAGATATCGGTTAATTATTTCAGTTGTGATTTGTGTGCCATGTATTTATGAAAATTTTTGCTGTCTGTAATAGATAAGCTCAGTAAATGCTTTACTGGTTTTCTTTTTTTACAGTGAATGCTAGAAATATACAAATTTATTTATAAAATTCTTTTAAATTCGTTTAATGGTTTTCTTGTACAGCAATTGTGTGTCGAGAATATCTATTTGTGACTCTTGTTCATATATATGTCCAAATGCTTATATTTATATGTTTATATAGTGGTGCAATCTTATTTTAATTCTGTTGATTTGATACGAAACAGAAAACTCTACAATCTTGCGATTAGTTTTTTGTGATGAATGCCTGGCCTTCCACTTATCTTTATATTTCTCCCAGTTAACAGCTGCCTTTAAGAGTAACGTGAAAAACAAAGTTCATCACATTTACCTCCATTATTATAGTTCCACATGATGAAACTGTTTATTACTGCAACGTCTAAACGAAAATAAGAAACACAATGCAAGCCAAATATCTTTCTCTTCACTTCTCGAACCAGTCTGCAGCCATGTGCTATGCTATGAGCGCAGGACAGGATTTAGCTGAGGTTTACCTTCCCTATGTTTCCTTGTGAGGCATCTTACATCTTTCGGGTGGTACGCAACTGACAAAACCATAAGTGGATTATTACCTTGCCATTTTACTGTAGATAACATACCCTTTTCCACGGATGATCTTGTAAACTTACAGGCGATTGGAAAATATCTTCTAGCAAAGAGCACCTGGAGGCGATGCAGAAAATGCACCACATGGAAACATGAGATAACGACTGACTTCATATATAGGTATTTCAAAGAACCACTACGTATTGAGCCATGTACTGAAAAATTCTACAGATCCCAATTCCGACTAAAAAATTACGTTAAATGGGACTCCTCCTCGATTCCAGTGAAACATATACGGGGTTAGTCGCGTAAGACGTAACACCCCCTTTATTCCGGGGGCGATTTCACGTATCGACATGCGGTTTCCGGCGAATCATAGCGGACTATGGCACATACGTTGGTACATGCATCAGTATGTGACGTCACAAGTGTGCACGCAGGCCTGCAGTCTAGGTGATGTTGGTCAGACCCTTTCTTAGTGTAGAGCTGACTCAAGGCATCCTGAATTCATCAATTTCACTTGTTGTAATCCACGGTAAATGATTAGAACTAGATCGAAAGATGTAAAAGTAGTTTCCGGAGTATCCCTCCCAAGGAAGTGTGATACGACCCATCTTGTTTGCAATGCACGTAAATAATCTAGTGGGAAGTGTTGGATGCTCTTTATTCACAGATGATGCAGTTGTTCATAACAAGGTACCGACGGCAGAAGATAGTATCGCTTTACAGAATGGACTCCAGAGGTTTGGAGCTGATTCTGGCAGTTGACTCTGAATGTAAACACGGGGTGATAATTATTGAACTATACGAAAAAAAACCTAAATTAGTTACAATTTACGGCGTGCGCACACTTTATTTAACATGTTAACGTCAAGACAGATATTCGTATTTAGGTTTAAGATGTTCGATATGCCTGACATCATTGGCGATGATGTGGCGCAGACGAAGAGCGAAATTCTGCATGACCCGCTGAAGTCTCCGAACATCGATGCTGTCGATGACGTCCTGAATGTCTGTTTTCAGCTCACCAAGGGTTTGGGGTTATTGCTGTACACCTTGTCTTTAATATGGCCCCATGAAAAGGAGTCGCACGTATTCAGACCCAAAGAATATGGTGGCCAATGGAGGCCCATGCCAGTGGCTTCTGGGTACTCCAGAGCCAAAATGCGGTCCCCAAAGCGCTCCTCCAGGACATCAAATACCCTGCTCTTCGATGGGGTCGAGCTCCGTCTTGCATGAACCTCGTCTTGTCGAAATCAGGGTTACTTTGGGTAGTGGGAATGAAATCATCTTACAAAACCTTCACGTACCGTGCGGTAATCATCGTGCCCTCAAGGAATATCGCTTCGTATATTCCGTGACTGGATCTCGATCGCGAAATGTGGATTTTAATGCCCCAAATGCGCCACTTTTGCATGCTGACGAACACATCCAAATGAAAGAGGGCTTCGTCGTCAAAGCAAACCTTACCTGCGCATACTAATTCCCATCATACCTTGTAGCCACCCGTGCACTTTACGCATCCTAAAACAAACTGTTCAGAAATTATGGCAATTTTATTTCATATAGTTCAATAATTGCGGCTCTGTACATATCTGCCGATGGTGTGGTCTTATACGAAGCTACATACGCACCCGGCCATGTCTTTGTCAGGCTGTTTATGGCACCGTTACCCTAGCACTTTGTGAGCTATCAGCTGTTGTAACATTAATTCCCAGGGTAATCACTGGAGAGTACAAAACCTTTCATCATAGAAAGGCGTGTTTCATGTATGAAGCGAGGAATTCGTCGACTGTTGCGTAGGAACAGTTACCTCTGTGCCGAGGCTCCAATATCCACATGGGCTGCTGCCTGTTGCTAGGATACCGTATGCGCTGCGGCCCGTTACTGGGAAACCGTTTTAGATGGCGTATCAGTTTTAGCCGAGGAAAACCACACGAGTTAGCAGCGGGCTCGGAAAGAAGGCCGAAGAGATAGCTGCGTCATTCAGCGTTTCAGGAGGGTGTGCCAGTAGCATCGTAACGGTGTACAAATTGCAACCGAAACCTTGGAAATAAACGCTAGAGCATGAACCGATTGATTTAGATACAGTTGATCGACATCAGTAGCGCGTCTGGCTATCGCAGTCTACAGAGAGTCATTACAAAATTTCGCACGTTACGCCTGCGTAATGCTGTCACAGTGTAGCGATCGGAAACACTGGGTGCCTGTCAGTAACACAGTGTAAGTTATGCTACTGTTTCGTAATAAGAACCAGTTCGCTACCTGTGAGACTGACCAGAGGTTATACGTGAGAAATTGCTGCCCTTTCAACAGCGGTACTTAGCGATTATAAAAAACAGCACAGGTGGTTCCTATTTCCACATCGGTCGGTCACTTATACATAATTATATGTCTATATCGGCAACATCAATATGTTGAAGACTTATAGAATTAGTTTTATGTTCTCGCATTACGTTTGCGAAAATGAAAAATCTCGCCTATGAAAACCAGCAGGAATTCCATAAACTGAGATCACGCGAAACACAGTTCGCTTTGTTCGTCCGTGTAATCAAGAGCTCTGTAAACAAAAGCCGCCGTGGTGTTGATGCCGTGTTCACCGAGTTCCGGATGGCGTACGGTACAGTGACAGAAATACGAACTTAGTGATAATGCAGTTAGATTTCAGATTGGATGGAGCACTTTGTATGAGACAGAATTCAATACAGTTTCTCGATGAGACAACATAGACAAATGTGAAGTTTATTTCTGGGCTTCCTTATGGAAGTGTTGTACGCCCATTACTGTTTACAATATATGCAGGTTGAGTCCATGATGATATTATAAGCTTTTAGAGACAATGGAGAAGGGTTAATGTATCCATGTGAGGTAAGGGATCGCAGTCCGGAAGCGACTCAGTAGAATTGTACCAGCGAAAATCTGCTCAAGTTCCACCGGTGGCCGAGCGGTTAAAGGCGCTACAGTCTGGAACCGCACGACCGCTACGGTCGCAGGTTCGAATCCTGCCTCGGGCATGGATGTGTGTGATGTCCTTAGGTTAGTTAGGTTTAAGTAGTTCTACGTTCTAGGGGACTTATGACCACAGCAGTTGATTCCCATAGTGCTCAGAACCATTTGAACCATTTAAACCATTCAAGTTCCACCTTAGCCTCGCGTAGCGCTCAAACTAAGGATCCCAACTTCCGAAGCCTGATCGTAACGTAAAGAATTTCCGCTGAATGCCCCCCAGTACACTACGATAATTTCCCCTTTCGATGGACTAGTAATGGCGCACGTAACTTGATTTCAGAGAGATCGAAACTCCTAACTCGACAGTACAGTAATAGCCCATTCCATTTACTCGTGGAACTTTCATAAGCAGCAAACCGTGCAAAATTTGTGAAAATTGCTCCACCTGGCGTCAGTGAAGACATGGCATCGTCGCAAAAATTTATGTCGTGTACGTTCTAACATTCCAGCGTCGTAGACAGCGAGCATTTTTGCCAGAAGGTCCTCTTCAGTCTCTACATGTGTCTCGTGCACAAGAGTTTTCATGCGACCCCACAAAAACAAAATCGAGTGTGATGAGGTTAGACGAACAGTCTGAGCGCAAAACAGGAAATGCTCTGCCTATCCACTTTTCAGGGCGTGAATGTTGCAGGTCTTCACGGATTTTCAGTCCAAAGTCAGGTGGGGCTCCATTATATTGGCACAACTTACGTTGACGAATAACAACTGAGATTCGTTCCAGGAACCTGGGTAGTCTGTCTCGGACAAACAATGTGTACACTCGCACGATTAAGTAGCGAGGACGAAGAAAAAGGGCCTCGCATGTAATCACTGACTGTGTCCGCCCAAACTCTGACTGATAATCTGTGTTGACGGCTTTTCACAGGTGTAGTGCGAGGATCCTTATCGGCCCATATATGACTATTGCGACTACTTAGCGTCTGGTGAAACAGACTTTCCCGTGAAAAGTACATATGTGGGAAAATAAGGCTCTGGACACGACACGAGGTTCGAATTCAGCAGGAGTCAAAGCATGCACTTTCTATGGATGGTAGGGCTGCAGCTGCAGTTTCAGTAATATTCGACACACAGTACTCAGCGAAACATGACTCTCATGTGCAGATGATTGAGTGCCCGTTGCAGGCGCCTCACCCACTGCATGTTCCAGGTCGGTCGCTCATGTAGTTCGTCGTCCTCCTGGCTCATTATACTGTCGTACCCATTGCCCTGTTTGACCTAATCTTTAGAACAGTCTTGGGAACACGGCGTGAGCGGATGATTTGTCCCGTACAAACATTCCGCTTCTCTGTTGCTTCCATTTGCTTGTCCATATACGAAAATCATATCTACAAGTTCCATTACCAGATACTACGCCATTTGGTTTGGGCTGATCGGCGATACTACCTCTGCTTGAAAACAGAGGCTACAGTCCACTACAGTCAGACGCAGTACACCAGGACTGTCACGTTAGTACGGGTCACGCAATGTACACTTGATTAGTTGAGTTATTATCACAATATATACATTCAAATGCTCGTCGGGACTGCCTACCCTGCAATCTTAGCAAGAACATGTATTCCATTGACAGAGGTATCAGAAGGAATTTAGCTTTTAACTTCCAACTCGCTCTTTCCCGGACCAGGGTCCCTTACCTCAAATTTATACATTTACCCTTCTCCACCATCTATGAATGTGTGTAACATCATCACGGAGCCAGCTAGTGTAAATAATGTACTGCATAACGTTGGAAGATTCATGGGCCTCTATGTAGACAGCAGTGTTGTCTGCGAAAAACTTGCCAAGCGAGAAGACTTCGGCGAACGACAGGAAGATCTGTAGAGGATAGACGATTGCTGCAATGAGTGGCAGCTGGTCGTGAGGGTAAGTAAATATAGGGTATAAAAATTCGAAGGGACGCACTATATTACACTACTGCTAACATATTGCTAGGAACAATAAGTAACGCAAAACACCTAGTGGCAACCGTCCTAAGCGAAATAAAGTTATCATATAAAACTGTGTAGGGAAAGCTGATGCCAGGGAGAAGTTCATTTGCTGAATTTTAAGGAAATTTAATTCATCCACTAACGAAATGCATACGTGTTATAAAATGGATATAAGTACATAGATATGAATGTACCTTTCACACCTCCTCCTGAACCACTGGATCCATTTCAGTCGAACTTGATATAAATATTACCGTCTGCAGAGAATCGCTGTAGGACAACTGTTACCTCCCGGTCAAAGAGGTTAAGTGAAAAAGCTGTAGGCCCACTACGGGCGAGTTTCTATACTCCAGAATGACAGGCCGGATCTAGGTGGCTGCAAATTGGGGTATGTGCCCCGGGTGGCAATTTCAGGGGGCACCAAATTCAAATTCTTGAAGGAAAAAATCTTGCTTCTCAAAGCGCCTAGCATTCCCTGCATTTGTCTGTCGATTATTCATATGGTTTTGAAACGCATCCCTGTTGGTTTTTGAACATTTTTGAACACATTCTAAGTGGATTTCTGAACGAATCGTAAGTTCATTTTTGAATGCGTGCGTTGTGCAAGATACTCAGGTCTTATCTGATGAATTTCCGAGAACTTGCGTTCGAATCAACATCCATCGACTTATTAGTTGGTCTCAAATGCGTCTCGTAAAATAACTACGCCGAAATAAGTGGAGGAATTGGGACCGTATACAGACGTTTACCTAAAATCGCTCATGAATGAAAAACTGACAAGGGGGGCAAAGGGGGCGGCTTATAGAACATACTAAGACAAAAAGAAAACGATGCACCACGGAAGTCGGTAGATGTAACGTACATGTGCACACAAGCGAATAATTACAGTTTCAGAAAAACTGAATGACTTATACAAGAGAAAGAGCTTCAGAAAATCAGCAGGTCTGTAACGCGCTGTTCCACGCTTGAGCCTTATGCAAGCAAAATGTCCGTCCAGAAGGATGTCGTGCTACATCAGCCTGCCATCGGGCCTCAGATATAAGTCGAACTCGTCACTGAAGACTATTCTACTTGCGTCAATGAGATTCCAGGCCGAAGACGTGACTCGAGACGCACCAGACAGCTGTGGGATACCAGCCTGAATGTCGCCCGCCATACGGCCTGACAACTTTTCTTTTCATAGCAGGACTCTTTTGATTTAGATCTGCGGTACCCTTACAGCACAGTGGTACGTCGGCGATGTTCTACGTCCCTTTTTGTTGCCATTCTGGCCTTACAAAAAATGGTTCAAATGCCTCTGAGCACTATGCGACTTAACTTCTGGGGTCATCAGTCCCCTAGAACTTAGAACTACATAAACCTACCTAACCTAAGGACATCATACACATCCATGCCCGAGGCAGGATTCGAACCTGCGACCGTAGTGGTCGCGCGGTTCCAGACCGTAGCGCCTAGAACCGCTCGGCCACCTTGGCCTTACATTCCAACTAGCCAAACCCTACGTTGGTGAACGGGGTGGCCGTATCGGTCCCAATTTGAGAACGTCTGGAGCATTATAGACAGGGCCCACCAGTCAGCTCGGGATTTTGGCCATCTAACGCGCCAGTTGGGCAGAGTGTGACATCCCTCAGGACGTCATGCTAAAACTCTGTGAATCAATGCCAAGCTTTTTCTCTTGAACAGATCATCCACATTCTCTGAAATGGTAATCATTGTTTTGTCTATACATGTACATCACATGTACCGATTGCAGTCGCATGCAGACAATTCCTTCGGGCACGTCGCCTTTTTTTCCCGTATTGTCCTGGAGTGTGTTACCAGAAGTACCCTCCGTCACACTCCGTAAGATGGCATTCCTGATTATGGATTAAGACCGTCGAGAAATAGCATTTCAGACTGATAATTCTTCTGTCTCGGTCGTAACGATAGGAACTGTTAAGTTTTAGGGCAGATAAAGGCAGAGGCTGGTGAAGCTGTTGTACGGTACGTAAGACGATGCAGCGCTGCCATCGACCTGTAGCTCGGCCGGCTACTGGTCGTCTGTGGCAGGGGCGAGGAGCCGTCTCCATTGGTCCAATTAATTTATAAGGGTCGGCCTTCACTGTGCGTCTGCGGGATTGCGACGGCGTCTGCGGCGGCGGCCGAGAAATAACACGCCGCGCCGTAGCGGACCCCTTGCTGGCCGCCTTTGAGGGCGAGGGACGCCGCCACACCGCGCTACGGCTTCCTTCCCCACCTATTGATTCTCTGAGGAGGGGCGAGCCAGAGGCGGACCGATGGGCCGTAATTAATGGGGCCCACTTCTTCTAAACAGACGCTCCGGAGTCGTCTGCCGCCAGAGCGACGTTTTAGGAGACGTCAAAGGAGAATTCTCCATTTAGATTACAGCCAGCTGTTTATGATGTTAGTTTGTTATGTCCTATAGCTTCCCAAGGTGACTGGTCTTGCTGCATTGCATGATTTTTCTTCTACCATAACGATGATGAACATGTATGTGAGTGGCTGGAAGACTTCGTAAGTAATAGAACCCAGTACGTTGTCCTCGATGGTGAGTGTTCATCGGAGGTGAGGGTATCATCTGGAGTGCCCCAGGGAAGTGCGGTAGGACCGCTGCTGTTTTCTATCTACATAAATGATCTTTTGGATAGGGTGGATAGCAATGTGCGGCTGTTTGCTGATGATGCTGTGGTGTACGGGAAGTTGTCGTCATTGAGTGATTGTAGGAGGATACAAGATGACTTGGACAGGATTTGTGATTTGTGTAAAGAATGGCAGCTAACTCTAAATATAGATAAATGTAAATTAATGTAGATGAATAGGAAAAAGAATCCTGTAATGTTTGAATACTCCATTAGTAGTGTAGCGCTTGACACAGTCACGTCGATTAAATATTTGGGCGTAACATTGCAGAGCGATATGAAGTGGGACAAGCATGTAATGGCAGTTGTGGGGAAGGCGGATGGTCGTCTTCGGTTCATTGGTAGAATTTTGGGAAGGTGTGGGTAATCTGTAAAGGAGACCGCTTATAAAACACTAATACGACCTATTCTTGAGTACTGCTCCAGCGTTTTCCGATCCCTATCAGGTCCGATTGAGGGAGAACGTAGAAGCAATTCAGAGGCGAGCTGCTAAATTTGTTACTGGTAGGTTTGATCATCACGCGAGTGTTACGGAAATGCTTCTGGAACTCGGGTGGGAGTCTCTGGAGGAAAGGAGGCGTTCTTTTCGTGAATAGATACTGAGGAAATTTAGAGAACCAGCACTCTGCTGCTATACGAACTTTACAAGTTTTCGAGCTGAAACTGCGTGGGGATTCCTGTGATTTTCTCTTCTACAAGGGCTTTTAATGAAAGTATGGAAATATATATCATGGCCTAAAGTAATTGAACAAAACTGCTCTATGTTATCTGAACATGTACATTTGTTTTGACGATTTGCCTAATACGCATTTCTAGGCTTGGAGACAAACTGTAATTTTAAATTCTGTCTTTTGCCTTAGGAGCTACGTTTTCTTGCAGTAAAAAATCGGCAATATGCAACAACAAGCAGAGGTTTTTTGTTTTAAGTAAAGTAGCTGGAGCTCCTACAGAATTTAAGAATTTGTTATTTTCGTAAATTTTCCTCTCCACTTCAAAATCTGATGACCACACACAAAACTCAAATCATTCGACGGAATGGAGCACCTTTCGACATAATGTTTCATAATAAAGAAACACAAAAAATATATTATTTGCTTTTTCCCCAGAACTTTAGGAACCTTAAACACGAAAAGATTGTTTCTCCTATAACCTTGACTGAAATTCGTGTCACAGACTGCTGTTAATTTAATCATAATGCATTAAACTCGAAATTCTGCTTTCTATACTGCTTAATGTGTCGACACTTAATCCTTTAAAGTAAATTTCTAAATTAATTTATTTAAATTCAAATTCAATTTCCGAGTAGCTACATTTGTGAAATTGAACAAAATGATTCTGTAGCTCTTTCAAACAAAAACTCAATAACGTGGTAGGAATGATAAGGGGTACTAAACTTTTCGAGCCACAGAGTGAATAGAAATTTATTCCTCAGCACAGAAAAGTTGTATGACAATATGAATCAGCAAAAATTCTGACAGATGTATAACACACATTTAGCAATATAGTACAAGATGTTCAGATTTTTTCCTCACTGCAGCAACAAAACTTTTTCCTTTCATCAGAAAGAATTAAAACCAAGACAAAATATTTTATTTCTGGAGTACTAGAAACACAAATCAAGTTGAAAATTACTCTACATATATCAAACACAATTTAAATTTCTTACAACTCTCCCAGAATATACACTGGTACTGGAAGGAGGAATGTCAGGCTCAGATATGAGCACACACTGTATATACTGACAGGCAAGTTATACAGAAACCTTGACACCCATTTCATTGTTAGGCACATTACTATTTGAAAGAAGTTGTTCACAAAATACAATGCACACTTCATTGAAATAAAACTTCGCTCATTCTTTGTCAAACACCTTACCAACACACATTTGGACTTCTTCGTCAAAACGTAAGTATCATACATATGAAAGAGAGGCTTCTCAGATAACAATAGATAACTGATGTGTACATCATCTGAAAGTCATAAAAATTGAGCAAAGGCTACAAAAGGGATAAGAGTATCACATTACCATAGTCATAATATAAGGAAAGGTGAGGTGGCTACATAGCCTACAAAGAAAGTGCAATGAAGTTGCAGGCCACCTTCATAAACAAGTACTTCAACTAAGTTACCTTAGATCTGATAGTTTAAAGGCCCACATCACAAGTTCTCTATACCTCACCATATAATTAGAGTACTAATAATACTTAGTAGAAGTAACTAGGAAGTCGCTGTAAGCACATATTCAGTATTAATTTCACGTATGACAGTGCTATTGAATGTAGTGAATCAGTGCACTGCTGCCTGACTTTGGTTTCTCCTCAGACTATTATTCCCAACTAAGAAATGATGACAGAGCACAACAGTGATTGATAATTTATGTGTAAATCTGTTTTTTAAGAAAAAGGTGTGAACTCCTTAGTAAATGGCTTGCCTGGCTCTGATGATCATATGGGAGTAATGAAGTATCTTCATCAGTCAAATGTTGTTAAAGAAGAGAGAAAGTGCAGTTCCTCAAAATCATAAATCGTGACCCATTCACACCATCCACAGAGAATTTGTTACAAGAACAACGGGAAGAAGTTTGCTAAGGACACACCAAATGAGAAACTTATCTCCAAGAATGATATGAATCCAGTTTATCCTTAAAATAGCCGAGAAATAATTGAAAAAGTTTTTAACATACTTTCAGTAAAAAGACTAAGATGTTACTGGCAGATGCAAGGGGGAAAAAATCAGAAATCCTTAAATATTCACAACAAACTAAAAGAGTACGAAACTAGCTGTCCCATATTTTATCAGAATATTTGGACTCAGATTTGTAGCTTCTAGTTCACACTAATGCTCATATTAACTGGTTTGTAATTGTTGCAGTGCATAGACTGATGATAATGTGAAAGGTTACAGAAATTACTGGCAAAAACTTAGTAGACAAATATAGCAACTGGATATCACAAAAGCAGGTGGTTTGGCTTTCTATTCTTCACAGCAACTACTTCCTTGTGTCATGATTTTTGTTATTTGTGTACTTTACAGGAAAAGCCTACAGAGGACCCAACTTCCTGTTAATGTATATCTTCACTTGTTTGGCAGAACTCAATTTACAAAACATGGAGTATTAATGAATGAGTAAGTATGATTAAAAAACACACAGAAAATTATGTATAAGACACCAAAATACAAGAAAACCAATTAGAAACCCTCATCCCTCCCCTGTCCCCCAATCCATTCTAATCACATCAAGCTTTCAAGTAGTTGTAGCTGTCTGTCATCTCTGACAACAGAGCACTGGTTATGAACTTCATGCAAAAATGAAAGTTTCCTAAACATTGTGTGTATTAACAAATTGGGTCATAAATAAGCAAAAATTAAGTGTTTTTCAAACAGCTCTAGCAGCAGTAGAGTGGCAGCCTGGATTACAAAAAATTACAGTGATTATGCATTTAAAGAGTTCTTCCAACCAATGAAAAACAAATCTAACTATATCTGTCCACAGAAGACCAAAAATATTTATGAAACAAGATGTATCACTGAGTGAATAAGCACAATAACAATAAACGCACAGAAAGTTACTTATAAAACACAGTGTTACAAGAAAACCAATAAGAAACCCCCTTCACCCCTAGATCCATTCTCATCACAGCTAGCTTTATAGCAGCTGTAGCCGTCTGTCATCTCTGACAACAGAATACTGGTTACATGGAATATAATACTAAAGAACTATCTCAATTTTTTAATGTTTCCACGTTTCTCTTCTTACACCCTTTTGACTGTAGATTTGCTGTGCTAATTTTTTTTATTGCAGTGGTTTTTCAACAGGGAATTTGTTGCAAACAACTTAATCACTTTGTGAATGTTTTCAGTCAAATGGCTGCCACATAAATGAAACTGCTATACATTTGATGACAAATTATGTAGTATCAGAGTGGTAGCCTGTTGGATTTGGTTTCGCTCCTATGGGAACTGATTATCATATTCAGGACTAACAAGCTTCAAATTAGTGGTATAGCTGTATATGAGAGCATTAACAACAAATGGGTGTTGATAGAGTAAACCTCCTTGGTCTAAGTTTTTTATAAACTGGAAGGACTCCTCATAATGGATAACTTTTGAAAAACCAAACTCTTCTTGCATACATCACATTTCAACTTTCTTGTTACTGTTTATGGACAGTAGGCTGCAAAATATGTTATTACACACAAGTAACTGTTAATGCCAGTAATGTCAGTGTCTGTTACACAGAGAGAAGCAAAGCTGTGTGAAAATGGAGTACGTTCTGCACTGTGTTCCCTCCATGATTTTAAAAATGATTTACCTTGTATGGTCTATGTATTCCAGATTTTAAAGAAATCCTTAAATTTGTAGAAAATCGCAGCTTTTTCTCCACTTCAAAAATTTGACTGATACATGGAATTGTGCCCCTGCCAGTTTCCTGTACTTTCCAAACCTGTCCTCAAGAAGGTCAGTCCGAAATTTTCCAGGCAAAATGCAGTTTAAAGAAAGTTCACTCACACAGTAATTTGTTATCTCAATAATAGTGTGTGTAGACAACTTCAGAGTAGAAGATGTTTCTTTTGCAATGATTCCTATAACTTTTGCCAACTGTTCCCACTTATCTAGCCAAGCCAAAAATTTAATTATGAAGATGAACCGCTCATCTGTGTCTGAACTAGTCAAAGGTTCCTGCATTTGATCCCTCTTCAAGAAACCTTTGTCAGGAGTCTTAATATTGAAAATTTTCCACCACAAAGAAACAGTCCTGATGAACTCTGCTGTATCTGTGTTCAATTTATTACATGGAATCAGTGTTTTAATGCTTCCATAGTGCAGTCATTGAAAATTTGGACAACTAATTTCACATTTTGTTTTTCTAGTGAAGAAGGATAGAATGTTTTCAGTGACAATCTGTAACCATATTTCAATAGTTTGTCAGATTCCAAACTATATAGTTTTCGTATATCTGAGAATGAAGCTTTCAATAGTGAATCTAAACTTCCATCAAATGGAGGAAATTTGAAAGTATACCCATCAGTTTTCTGTTTAAGCCAATTACTTCTAAGACACTTCAATAAGTGCACAGAATCAATTACAAGAAAGAGAGGCTGTGTACTGTGTGCAGAATATGGATACACAATACTCAGTTTAGGCTTGTTTGAGAAATATGTCATAGCCTTCCTGTTTACAGATTTATTATCACTTACTACTGCAAGCACTTTGAACCGTATGTCTTCCAAGCCAAGAACTACCTTCTTCAAAACAATGTGCAACGTTTCAGCAGTTATAGTGTGAGCAGGCAAAATGTGTACAACATCTTCGAACGGAGATATGGTACTACTTATCATAAATGTGTGTGAACTAGTAGCTACCTCTTGGGAATCAAAAGCACTTCCAACAACATTACCACCTTTATAATCAAGGTACTGCTTAATATGGATCTGATCAACCATTAAAGCTAGAATCATATCCTGGGACAGCAAAAGAGGAAAAAATGTAAAATAAGAAATTGCTGTCAAGTTTTTCTAATTCAAGACCAACATTAAATGCAGAACAAAGACTCCTTATTGTGCTTTGATGGGACATTACAAGGGTTCCAGATTCCCTCATGAATCTGTAGGCAGCTGGAGAAATAATTTGTACAAGAGAAAAAAACAACAAGTCTTCTGGTTTGTATCTTAGTCTGTGCCTGCTACTCACAAATTGTAGTTCAGACTTCACGAACTGAAAAAAGCCTTTGTCATCAAAGTCTTCAATAAGCTTATCTAAATTACCTTGCATTATCTCTAATAAATGCTCTTTATCTTCATACTCTGGAGATGCACTGTTTTCAACAGATTTCAGTATACTTTCAAAATCATGAAAATAATTTATTTTCATAGGAAACTGGTATCTGCTCTGGGATTCGTTCATTGATACTCCTTTATAAAAACTGAAGTTTCCAACTGTTCATTAATAACTACAGAGTAACATAAGTCAGGTACAGATCCTGTTCTCTCAATGTTGACAAAAATTACACTGTCTGACTTGCTGATGACGATGCAGAACGAAGAACGGTTGACTTTATGCCCCCCTGTTAAATGAGATATATTTGAAATTTTGTTTTCACTTTCGTATTGATCTGCAGAATTCACACTCTCACTTATCGCTTTCTGAAGTTGTGCTGCTAACAGACGCATTCGCTTTTCATCGGGCGATTCCTGGAAAGCCAGCTGTGATGGCAAATAGGAAGGACAACCAGGAAATATCGATGGAACACATCAATCTTTTATCCTCGGTCGTTCAAGATTTACAGTTACAATCCGTCCTGTTTTCTCGTCAAAGCAGCTTGCTTTCCATACGATACTTCGCGGTTGGAAATGTTTGTGGCAGATCTGTAACAGCGCAACACTAATTAATTTAACTATTCTGTGTGACAATAGTTGCATTAATGAGAGACATTTCACAGCCAGATTCGTATTAACCTCGCAGCAATGGTCCAGAATTAAGAAGCAAATGATTTTGGTACATCATACATAGCTGCTTTTAAAAACAATTGGCAAATGTGGTTCAATGGAAACAAATAAAATGGGAAATCGAAACATGTGCATTTTCATACCTTTTTTGGATTTATAAATTCTCTGGCAAAAGGGACTGCACCACTTGTATCCCATACTGTAATATCCACGACACTATGTTCTAGCCACAAAATGTTAAAATGAACTAGGTGTACTAACTTCAACAAATATTATCGCTACTACGTATAAAAAGGACTGTGTCGTGTAAAAATGACGATAATTATTTCATTATTTCTGTAATAATTTAATTTCTGTGTGAATTAAAGCTATTATCAGAGAACTACATTCATAGACAACGACAATTATAATTTTTGTAGTTATCTGTGATAATTGTGGTTCGGTTGTTCTTCCTCTGCTAACCGATGAACTGTTCGGATTTGAGACATGTGAGTTCTGAAAGAGAAAACCTGTAACTATAGTGTTAAGTATTATTTGAAAAGTAGAGACTCTATTGTCTAGACGTGGATTTGTATTTATTTAAATTGTAATCCAGTCTAATTAATGTTTTTAAGTGTTAATTTTCAACACCGCAATTAGGAGTGCAGCCATTAGCGCTAGTAACTTACAACTGAGTTTACTAGTAGCTGGTATAAAAAATATGAAACATTTTCATTGAGAATAATTTTAAATGCTAAAGAATAGAGAACCAAAGGCTTAATATATTAACTTGATATAAAAGGAATCCTGAAGAACAATAGAAAATCTGACTATCGTCTGTCTGCCTTCATCTTAGCAAAAACATCTCTGCGGCAGTTCTGAATCGAGAATTTTAACGAACAAAAATGTTGTTAGATATAAATGAATGGATATAAATGTGCACTGGTGGTCCCGAATCTACTTTAAAAGACAGAATTCAACTCATATTGAATCTTTAAAAATAGTGCTCACAGCACGTTACATAACATCAATTTCTTATTTGCTGATGTATGAAGCCTAATTATTTCGGACGATTTAAATGATATATTTTAGTAAGAGGCATACGTGAGTGTTGTGCGTGGGTAGTATTTTGTGACTAAATGTTCCTCTTGCTAGAGAAAAATGCTTCCATCTTAAGTGACAGTTGTGTAAAATCTGATAAATGATATGCAATTTAGTGCCACTCACACGACTTTGTAGACAACATTTCTAGACAACGTCAAGTGGAGATTTCTTTAGCAGAGTGACAAATATTATCCCGGATAATCGTTTTTGAGATCAAACGAATTGTTACGGTGACTGGTTTTATATATTTTTTTATCTACCTGAAATATCATCTACACGTCACATCATACTTTGAAGAACTGTAGGCGAATTCTGTATGAAATGTATATCTCTTTCAGCTGGCACTCACTTTCAATACAACAGACACGCCACCGGGACTGCCGACCAAAGATAAGGTGGCCAACAGTTTGTGACGTCACGTGCCAATATGGCCGCTGTGCATAGGCCTCGTATGTAGAAGGATTTGGCCTGACCCCAGAAAGCCGTTGTATCCAAATAACTTCCCAAAGCGCAAAGTCAGTATCCCTCGCCACAAATTTGAGCCATGGGACCCCCTTGACACAGAGAGAGGGAAACGTCGCAGCTCAAACACAACCGGCCCCAACTCTGTACTCCCTTCTCCCCCCCCCCCCACCCCCCCCCCCCCACACCCCCCCCACCCCCCCCACCCCGGCGACAACGACACTTTCTCTACTGCGACACAACAGAGCACTTTATTCGGCGGCCGCTAACTCATGCGGACGAGGCGGGCATTTGGTAGAAGGAAAGAGAGCCCACACAGATCACATTCCCCAGGTCGTATCGCCCCCTCCTCCAGCCTGGCTCGTTCTGACGCTTATAGCGGGGTGTTTGCTTTCAGGCGTTTCACACCTTACACGCCATCGGACATCTGAAAACGCCACATATCGCCACACAATGGATGTCCAGTTGCGGTATTCATGTGCAAATTCCAGCCTTCATCCCCAGCGAACAGCAAACAGCACAGTTGCATGAACTAGCCACCTGCTGTGGAGACCCATCAGCAGCAACGCTCGCTCAACGGTCGTTGACGAAACACTGTTGGTAGCGCCTTGCTTCATCTGGGCAGTCAGTTGCAGTTCGCAGACGTCACTCACCGCTGTCGCCTACGGTCCACGGTGCACCACAGTTGCCTTGGCACCGGTTTTGGATAGCACCATTTTACCATGTACGCTGTACTTTAACCACGGTGGCATGCGAAAAATTTATCAATTTATCAGTTGCGGAAATGCTTCCACCATTAGCCCGCAAGCCAATGATCATGCCCTTTTGGACGTCAGACAAACCGCTGTCTTTCCACATTACGACCACGACTACACTATTTCCCACGTACCCCCGACACGCTTTAAATGCCCGCCATATGCAGTCCTCGAGAGGTTGTTTCACGTTGATGTCGAACATAGGCGGTGGTCATGTTAAACGTGACTGAGCCCTGTAGAACACACAGAAGAAGCAAGGGAGAACTATAACAACGTAAGACTTAGAACAAAGTGTTCGCATTAGAAAGGGGTACGCGAGGGTGCACGGTGCCTGCCAGCCCTGTGTAATGAGTCAAATTTATAATTTCTACTTTCGTTTAATGCGATTTAATGTTTTACCGTACTCTGATGTTAATGACTGTATCGTCGGAGAATACTTACACTCCACTCCACTGTAGTGGGACGCAGCATGTACACCAGAAAAAGAAAATACTTTAATAAATAATGTGCTGAAGAGCACCTGATTTGCTTCACAGATGCCAGTACGTAGTGGAACAATTTGTAGTTTCTGATATTGATTTGCCTGAGGATTCTTAATCTTTTGTTTATCGTTAGTCTTTCTGTTAGAACTGCACATTTAAGTTTCGTTATCCTTATTAATATTCAGCAGAACTGTCACTACGAATGGTTTTAAATTACAAAAAGTGACGTCTACTCGACGAATGATTAGTCCAAGTAAAAACGACAGTAACATCTACCAGCAGTCAATAACGCGTTGCAAAACCAACAAGATTTTCTCACTTCAAAATTCAGCAACAAACGCGAGGACGTATCTACTTTATTAGCCCATAGTCATAGAATCTGAACGAATGTAATTATCACTTCATAAATCACTAACCTCTATTGTTAATATAAAAAAAAAAAACTTGAAACTACTTTTCTAAAAACTCTATACCTTGGTCCCGTAATATGATATGAAATAACTCGATTCCTACGTGGAGATGGTCAGGTTCTGTGAATTAAAATTATCTCTTTTCCTTTTGTTTACATCAACGATGTGAACAGTGTGTTTCGCAACTTCAGTCTATTTATACCAATAATATTTCTGCACTCTGGTTACGTATTGTAAAATTGAAATAGTTTTGTTTATTTCCTTATTCGGAATTAGTTATTGTAGAAAATTTTGCTATGCTATTTCTCAAGATATTTGGTTTCCTACATGCAGCTCCCTTGGTCCTAAGTAAAAAAATTAACCAAATTTCTTTGTATTGCTTCACTTTGCGACGAACGTACTTGAAAGACATCACTGTAACTTTCTTAAAATATATACACGGAAATAAGAAATACTGGTTTGGAGTTTCTGCTTTATATAGGGTCATAATTTTTTTAATTGGTTCATTATTTTTGTCAATTAACTTCAGTATTTTATACCTTTTACAAAAGGTAGTGACCAAGTGCCAGCGGATCAGTTTAATTCCCTCTAACGGAAAAGAAAGGACAACAAAATTAGAACATAAACCATACGTGTCATTTTACACCAACCTTCAGATAGTTCATAGTCAGCCACTTCAGGCGTTGACAGAACATGAATCCCTTTAGCTAACTCTAAAATTAAAAAGGGTCATTCATAACTTGATCAATCACCAGGTTACAGCGTAGAAACATGCAGTTCCCTAATACGGTTTCAAAAAGGAAAATTGTTATCACAGCTAGATAAGGTCACCGCTATATCACAATTCAACGTTTTCTGGAGTCTTTCATCATAAAGTTTCCTGATTTACTCATTGCTAGGGACTGTCATATCAAATAAAGTAACCACTTACATACTTCGAGACTTCACCTTACTTGAAAATAGTCCCAAAACCCAAACGAGTATTAAATGAAAATAAGCCCACACCCAGTTTCCTTTGAGTGAGCCAACAGATCCACATTCTTGACAAACAGAAATATTAGAGCAAAATTTGTTACAACTATGTTCTTTAAGTACAATATCTAATTTCCCCACTTTCAAATCAAAGCTTGGAAACCATCCAATTTCACCGATCTACACCCATGATTCATGTCTTTAGTAGGCTCTTGGCCATATTGCTTCCACTTCGAACTCTTTCGTTTACGTTTTTCTTATCTTTTTTATGGAGAAATAAACCTCTTCTGTCCACCCAACTGTTATCTCCTTTCTTCGCACCTTTCGGACTCCGAGTATCATTACCAACGCTCTAGTCATCTTCGGTACCTGTTTAAATCGATTGTTTACCCTCTGTTTCTGTGGCAGACCATAGACCGTTACATACTCCTCCCTACATGTATCATGCTTCTTGTTTTCAGACCATGTGTTTAAATTTTAATCGACTATCTCACTCTTATAGTTTAACGCATTTCATTGTCCTTGATTGGTTTGCGCTGCATAAGGCACTACCTCCTCCCTTGTTTGAGATACCATCAGCACATCATCTACGTACACTAACACACATTCTAATAAATCATCTCCCAGAGACTTGTCAAAAGCTCGTGTGAACTCAGCTACTGACACAGTTAACACAAAAAGGAGATTTTTGAATTGGTACAAACCGACTATCAAACACAAAGGCTGTGTACATTCTTGACTTTTCCACAAGGGAGACTTGCCAGTAACTTTGTTCAGATCTAGTAAGCTTAAATATGTAGCATTATTAAATCGAAGTAACATCTCTTCCATAGGAAGAGACCCATCCCTTTCCATTCCTATGATTTTATTGACTGTTCTTGCATCTAACACTAGCCTAATATCAACGTTCGGTTTCCTAACCGCCAGAGTAGGATTGTTATAAGGGCTAACAGGTCTTTCAATAATATTCCAGCTTATTAAGTACTTTCTGTACATCATCATTGATACTTAGAGCAATGGGGTACAGCGATTTAAAGAACAGAACATTTCCTTAATTTTCAGTTTACATTCATATCCAGGGAAAACTCCTGGCTTATCATCAAAAGCAGAACATTTTGTAATAATACTGATTTCAACTGCTCTCTCTCTCTCTCCCTCTCTCTCTCTCTCTCTCTCTCTCTCTCTCTCTTTCTATCTCTCAGACTAAGTAAAACCATTAGTTACCAAACATTTCCCTTCAGCTATTGGCAAGGAACTGAGAAAGCGTTTGGTGGTATTTTTGAGGACTCTTCCTCGTCATTACCTTCCTTCTTCCTATTTAAATGTGCTTCCGAGCTCTTAACACTATAGCCAGATTCCAAACTCCCCATGCTTTTATTCAGCTTAATCCACCATTGGTGGTTCCTAACAGTAACTCGTGTCTTTTCGTTGGGTACATATAACGACACCTCATGTGTCGCTAAGCAACCCATACCTAATAGAATAGGTAGATTAATATCCACTACTACTAACATGGAATGCTGAAATGCTACATCAGAAATAGTAAATGTCAACGTCCCCTCCTATTCGACTTCTTTACCTTTCGTCCTGATATAGCTATCACTTGCACATTTGTAACTGGAAACAAAGGATACTTCTACTTAATCTTGTTTCTTTCTCATATCTACTTTGATAATGAATTGACCTGTTCTCAGTATCAGTCAGTAGATCTATTTCTTGCTCCCCTGCTAACCCTGATACCACCAGTGTCGTTATATTTTTAGTTGGTTGTTCCTTCTCTAGCAACAGCTCTTCACTAACAAATTTTTGATCTTTACTCCTAAGAAAATCACTCTAGTATTCACGAACATTACGGCGAGAACAACTAGACATAGGAATTTATTGACTGGGTTCTGTTATGTCTTGAGCAACTACTCTATTGTCGTTCTTATAATTCTCATTATTAATCTTATATTACTCTACAAGCCTAAAACTGTTATTTTCCTTACTATTCCTATTAAAATTTCTTCTTTCATGGTTACTATCTTCACACAGACTATCAGGTGGTACATTTTTCTTTTGTTCCTTCCAGTCCCACCTATTTCCTCTATAACAGTCTCTATTCTGTAGATTCGACTTAGATAATAATTATCATTATGATTTTTACCATAATTAATCTGTCAACTATTTCTGCTACTACTACTACTACTACTACTACTATTATTAAGAGTATTATTATTGTGATAAAGAAATCTTCCATTCTGCTGCTTACATCCATCTGCATTACCCTTTACAAGTTTACTACCCTTGTTTCACTTTTCCTTTGACTTTATCAAGTAATACAATTGGTTTAATAACTCTAGTAAAGCCTGGACCTGATTCCACTTCTCACTGACTACATGTTACCTCACTTTATCTGGTAGCCTCGATATTAAAACCTCTATCGCACGTCGGTCATTTACTATTAGTAGTTCCTCCAAGTAAAGCGCCTGATGCCAAAGACATTCCACAAAAATACGATATCTGCCCCATCTACTATTACACCGCTATTGCGCAAACAATTCTGGCCGTAATTTACGCTGTGCGTTTTGGTGACCAGTACATAGCTTTGAAAGCAAGCGTAACTCTACAGTGTTGAATCGATGCGAACTAAGAATGGCCCACTGGGATTTATCTTCTTCTATGTGCCTCACAATAAATCCAAAGCCTCTCTGACTATCCCATCAGAAAGGTAGAGATACTTCAAGGGATTTTAGAAAGATCACTGGATGTACTGAACCTCTTGGTATGAGCTTGGGAAAAGGACTACTTCCATTCTTAAGTCCCAATTTTATTTCCTCAATCGAATCACATCGGTTAACTCCTGACCTACAGACATTACCATCATTGACACGTGAGCTCACTGACACATAAGTTATTTCATTATTATTATCACTACCAGGCAGAATCCGTGGTCAAGGGGTAGCGTCTTTGATTCATAATCAAAACGTCTTCGGTCCCGGGTTCGATCCCCCACTGCCTAAATTTTGATAAATAATCAGCATTGGTGGCCGAAGACTTCCGGCATAAGAAGTCAGCCTCATTCTGCCAACGGCCTTGTCAAAGAGGGCGGAGGAGCGGATAGAGGTTCAGGGCACTCTCTTGTCCTAGGGGAGGGAAATTGTCCCTAAAGGCGGAAGAATCAGCAATGATCAACGACATGAGGATGCAGAAGGCAATGGAAACAACTGCATTAAAGACACGTAACGTGTATCCACAGGACATGTGGCCTGTAATTGAAGAAGTGTCATGATGATCTCTCCATTGGCAAAAGATTCCGGAATAGTCCCCAATTCGGTTCTCCGGGAGGGGACTGCCAAGGGGGAGGTTACCATGAGAAAAAGATTGAATAATCAACGAAAGGATAACGTTCTACGAGTCGGGGCGTGGAATGTCAGAAGCTTGAACTTGGTAGGGAAACTAGAAAATCTGAAAAGGGAAATGCAAAAGCTCAATCTAGATATAGTAGGGGTCAGTGAAGTGAAGTGGAAGGAAGACAAGGATTTCTGGTCAGATGAGTATCGAGTAATATCAACAGCAACAGAAAATGGTATAACAGGTGTAGGATTCGTTATGAATAGGAAGGTAGGGCAGAGGGTGTGTTGCTGTGATCAGTTCAGTGACCGGGTTGTTCTAATCAGAATCGACAGCAGACCAACGCCGACAAAGATAGTTCAGGTATACATGTCGACGTCGCAAGCTGAAGATGAACAGATAGAGAAAGTTTATGAGGATACTGAAAGGGTAATGCAGTATGTAAAGGGGGACGAAAATGTAATAGTCATGGGCGACTGGAATGCAGTTGTAGGGGAAGGAGTAGAAGAAAAGGTTACAGGAGAATATGGGCTTGGGACAAGGAATGAAAGAGGAGAAAGACTAATTGAGTTCAGTAACAAGTTTCAGCCAGTAATAGCGAACACCCTGTTCAAGAATCACAAGAGGAGGAGGTATACTTGGAAAAGGCCGGGAGATACGGGAAGATTTCAATTAGAGTACATCATGGTCAGACAGAGATTCCGAAATCAGATACTGGATTGTAAGGCGTACCCAGGAGCAGATATAGACTCAGATCACAATATAGTAGTGATGAAGAGTAGGCTGAAGTTCAAGACATTAGTCAGGAAGAATCAATACGCAAAGAAGTGGGATATGGAAGTACTAAGGAATGACGAGATACGTTTGAAGTTCTCTAACGCTATAGATACAGCAATAAGGAATAGCGCAGTAGGCAGTACAGTTGAAGAGGAATGGACATCTCTAAAAAGGGCCATCACAGAAGTTGGGAAGGAAAACATAGGTACAAAGAAGGTAGCTGCGAAGAAACCATGGGTAACAGAAGAAATACTTCAGTTGGTTGATGAAAGGAGGAAGTACAAACATGTTCCGGGAAAATCAGGAATACAGAAATACAAGTCGATGAGGAATGAAATAAATAGGAAGTGCAGGGAACCTAAGGCGAAATGGCTGCAGGCAAAAATGTGAAAACATCGAAAAAGATATGATTGTCGGAAGGACAGACTCAGCATACAGGAAAGTCAAAACAACCTTTGGTGACATTAAAAGCAACGGTGGTAACATTAAGAGTGCAACGGGAATTCCACTGTTAAATGCAGAGGAGAGAGCAGATAGGTGGAAAGAATACATTGAAAGCCTCTATGAGGGTGAAGATTTGTCTGATGTGATAGAAGAAGAAACAGGAGTCGATTTAGAAGAGATAGGGGATCCAGTATTAGAATCGGAATTTAAAAGAGCTTTGGAGGACTTACGGTCAAATAAGGCAGAATTTCTAAAATTATTGGGGGAAGTGGCAACAAAACGACTATTCACGTTGGTGTGTGGAACATATGAGTCTGGCGATATACCATCTGACGTTCGGAAAAGCATCATCCACACAATTTCGAAGACGGCAAGAGCTGACAAGTGCGAGAATTATCGCACAATCAGCTTAACAGCTCATGCATCGAAGCTGCTTACAAGAATAATATACAGAAGAATGGAAAAGAAAATTGAGAATGCGCTAGGTGACGATCAGTTTGGCTTTAGGAAAAGTAAAGGAACGAGAGAGGCAACTCTGACGTTACGGCTTATAATGGAAGCAAGCCTAATGAAAAATCGAGACACTTTCATAGGATTTGTCGACCTGGAAAAAGTGTTCGACAATGTAAAATGGTGCAAGCTGTTCGAGATTCTGAAAAAAGTAGGGGTAAGCTATAGGGAGAGACGGATCATATACAATATGTGCAACAACCAAGAGGGAATAATAAGAGTGGACGATCAAGAACGAAGTGCTCGTATTAAGAAGGGTGTAAGACAAGGCTGTAGCCTTTCGCCCCTACTCTTCAATCTGTACATCGAGGAAGCAATGATAGAAACAAAAGGAAGGTTCAGGAGTGGAATTAAAATACAAGGTGAAAGGATATCAATGATACGATTCGCTGATGACATTGCTATCCTGAGTGAAAGTGAAGAAGAATTAAATGATCTGCTGAACGGAATGAACAGTTGAGAGTAAATCGGAGAAAGACGAAGGTAATGAGAAGTAGTAGAAATGAGAACAGCTAGAAACCTAATATCAGGATTAATGGTCACGAAGTCAATGAAGTTAAGGAATTCTGCTGCCTAGGCAGTAAAATAACCAATGACGGACGGAGCAAGGAGGCTATGGCAAAAAAGGCATTACTGGCCAAGAGAAGCCTACTAATATCAAATACCGGCCTTAATTTGAGAAAGAAATTTCTGAGGATGTACGTCTGGAGTACAGCATTGTATGGTAGTGAAACATGGACTGTGGGAAAACCGGAACAGAAGAGAATCGAAGCATTTGAGATGTGGTGCTATAGACGAATGTTGAAAGTTAGGTGGACTGATAAGGTAAGGAATGGGGAGGTTCTACGCAGAATCGGAGAGGAAAGGAATATGTGGAAAACACTGATAAGGAGAAGGGACAGGATGATAGGACATCTGCTAAGACATGAGGGAATGACTTCCATGGTACTAGAGGGAGCTGTAGAGGGCAAAAACTGTAGAGGAAGACAGAGATTGGAATACGTCAAGCAAATAATTGAGGACGTAGGTTGCAAGTGCTACTCTGAGATGAAGAGGTTAGCACAAGAAAGGAGTTCGTGGCGGGCCGCATCAGACCAGTCAGTAGACTGATGACCAAAAAAAAATCACTACCGGATTCACTTCTAGTTTGTTGACTGTCGGGGGGCTGATATGGTTCTGTTGGGTTGCCTCTTCTTAGATTCACATGCTCAACGAGGTGTTCCCTCTGTAACACTTACTTCTGACAAGGCTATCTTAAAGATTTAACTTGCCTGTTAGCCATGTCTGAGTCTTTTGTTGCCTGCAATCCATTGATTATTCGAATTTCTAATTCCTTTTAAATTCGTCCCTTATTTCTTGTGGCCTTTCGTCGGTTGATCAGATAACTTCTTATACAACAATTCCATCGAATTATCCTGACGTTTTTCGGCCTTTCCGGTTCATCAGGAAGAGCTGATGGATCTTGATATTTTCGTCTTAACTCTGATATCTCATTCTTCAACAATACGTGATCGTTAAGGAGTCCTTTCGTCCATTGCTCAAATTTTTTATTCATTCCCTTCATCAGTTCTTCCCTGTCTTTTTTTGCTTCCTGCTGTCAACGTTTCACCAAGGTGTCGGCCTCCGTCATCAGGTCTTTGCCCTTATCCTGCTCTCGCGTTATTAAATATTTGGCATCCCTCATAAAGTTTTCGGCCATCTCCTGCTCTCGCGTTATTAAATCTTGAGTCCTCTCCTGCTCTCCTTTCAGTAAATCCTCGAAATAATCTTTCAATGACTCATCCATATTGCATATTCGGATAGAATACTGTGAATCGCCTAATCACTAATAAACAAATCTACAATATCCCCTTCAACAACGTGCGCCCCAGACAGAAGAGTCAGTGCTTATACAGCATACCACCAGAAACCTGCAACACTAAACGCACAGATATTACAAAAATGTACCTCATACTTAAACTATATACTCAGCAACCTTCTCCATTAGCAATGATACTACTGAAGTGTTGTCTCAGCGCTCGGCGGAAGTGTAGGCTCGGCTGAAGTTAAGTTTTGTGTTGGAGCACTACCTATGTCTGGATGTGGGTTCGGGTGCAGATAAGAGTCGTGGCATAAGGCTGACCAAGTCTCCGAACTCCATCAGTTGATGCGGCAAAGCACCAGCTGCGCCATCTGCACGGCAACTTACTCTGCACAAACTCTAGACATGCATCAGAACAAGACGCTCTTAATAAGATTTCAGCATTGCCCTTATTATCTAAACATACAATTAAACACACTAACACAAACTGATAATTACAATTAACACTCAACTAGTCCACTCAGATGATTAATTGTTCACTATTTATTCGCAAAAATATGTAGGTGACAGGTAGACCAAAAATACATGTGAAATATTTTGGGGCAGTGAAAGGGAGGTATCTTTTTATTCTGCTGTTAACACAATGCATCGAAAAACCGGTCAGGGAGGTAAAAGAAATGTCAAAGGGTGGGATTAAAAGTCAGGGCGAAATGATATCAACGTCATTATTCACTGACGACGGTGTTGTCCTCGATGAAAAATAAGAAGAGTTTCTGGACGCATTGAATGGAGCGAACAGTCTAATAAGTGCACGATATGAATGGAGAATACATCATAGAATCACGGAAGTAGTGAGGCGTGGCAGAAATGATGTAAGTGAGAAACTTAATGTCACATATGGTGATCACGAAATAAACCAAATTACGGAATTTTGGTGAACCGTGATTTATTTTCAGAGAATATTCTTAAGATTTTATTTTATTTACTAACGATTCATCAAGAAGATTAACACATTTAATCACACTATGTAAGCATGGAAGTAGTTGCCAGGGAGTAGCTGATGAAATCATAACCAAATTCCTTTTAACAAATGGGAATTTTATTCACTTTAACAGTGCCTAAAAGCATTTTTTAAAACAAACAGATTAAAATTGTAATCAGAAAGCACCCTCTACGTATCAAAGTTACAATTTATTCAGAGGCAGAAAGAAACAAGCTTTCGGGCATAGAACCTTGCCGCTCCCTTTTGACACAGCCGTAGTTACGATCATTCACAACAGCCTCTGAAAGACTACACTGGTGCAAATCTGCAACACACCAGATGACTTTAAACTATGAGTTTTAACCATTTACACAAGCACGCAAACTATGCACCCCCGTAGGAGGTATGGAAATGGTACAAAACACTAACAATTAAAATATTAACCTTGCCACCGAAGGTGCAACTTTATTTTAACTTCTAAGAAAAGTCTTACGGTGAAAGGGTGGCAACTTTATATACTAAAATGATCATATAAATAAAAGCGCATGAAATGCAATCTTATATAAAATTCTACAAGGTTGGCCAAACAATAATTAAGATGCTCTACAGTACACAGATACCGCCTCTCAAAATCATAGGCAATAATATCAAAGTTTCCAAAGATCAAAACATATTTCAAGTATTAGGCCGTTATACTCCAAGCAATAAATTCGTTAATACACCAAATCCGACAAACATGACAGAGGCAGCTACTAACGTATGGTAGATAGATAGGGAGGTTACCGAACATCCCGAACCGCAGGTTCCACAAGGGAAAAACGGACCACCCAATTTATAAACAACCACCTTCCTGCGGGTGGGCAAACGGAGAAGAATCGTGGGCCAACCCCAAAGCAAAACGGCTGGTGATCTCACCTAGAAAACAAATAGAATTTAGCAAGAGTAAATCAAACAACATATCACCAATCACATAACTTCTAATAAACTGCGATTTCTCGAGAAGACCTGGCGCAGCACCCCCAAATCGCTCTCCCGAACCGTTCGCTGCCAGCCGCTTTAACGGACGCAGGAAGGCGCGCCGATCTCCCGTCTCACGGCGTCGCAGCTCGCACCGGCCAGACTAATGTCGTGGGTTGACTCCTGTTGCTCTCGTGTCGACGGCGAAGTCACTACCCCTCCCTATACGCCGCGGCCCACTGGACTCACGTGGCGACCTCACATGCGCCGACGCTCAAGACGGACAAGTCATCTTGTGTCTCAGTGCGCGACCGACCAACAGATCGATCCAACCGCCAATGACCATTGCCTGAGCAAACTCGAGCAGTCTGGCGGCCTATTGCGCAGATTCAGATGCAGGAACTAAGCCCCTACAGGGCGACCTCTCGTTGAGTTCTCATACTGGCGGAGAGGAAAGACTCTCATTTTGCCAGCTTTAAAGGTTGATCGGAACGACAGACATACTAGCACTCCGTACGACAGACAGACACTAACTGCCTAACAAATGCGGACGAGAGACAGACTAGCAAGCTGGGAACGAGAGACTGACCCAGACTGACTGATTGGCGAGCTCATAGCGCCCCTTTAATGCACTTGAACAGGCAACCTTTCCTCTTTCCCACCGGAGGGAGACACCAAAGCAGCGATTGCCACAGCGGCGCCACTGCCAGAAACGGAGGGCGACTGCTTCACACTACGCGCTTCGGTGTGCTCTTAAAAAAAAAAAAAAAAAAAAAAAGAATTTTTACCACGGCTCATTTGGAAAGTAACACTCGACGGACGATGCATGGAGGACGTAAAAAGCGGGTAAGAGCAGGCAGTGACGCTGTTCGTGACCTCGAGGAGGTCGCTCGTATCAAACATCCGCATTAACCTGAGGAAGAAATTTCTGAGAATGTACGTCTGCAGCACAGAGTTGTATGGTGTTAAAATACAGACTATGAGGAAACTGGAAGTTAAGAGAACTGAAGCGTTTACGAAAGGCGCGAGGGAAGAGTGTATAAAATTAGATAGACAGACAATATTGGACATGAGTTGAAACATCAGGGAATAACTTCCACGGTTCAAGAGTGGGATATACACGGTAAAAGCTGCAGAGGAGCGCAAAAATTGGAATACATCCAGCAGACAACTGAGCTACGATGCAAGTACTACTCTAAGAAGAAGAAAAATGTGAGTTAACGACGAAGAGTGGGAAAGCAAACCCGCAATAGCAGTGTCTTACTTGGCAGTGTCACGTCGTTTAGATATCTGGGCTTAACGTCGCGAAGCGGAGGAACGGACTTGCGAGAACTAGCAAGGGAATGCGAATAGTCGACTCCGGTTTATTGAGAGATTTGTAGGAAAATGTGGTTCAACTGTAAGGGACACCCCATATAGGGCGCTGTTGGGTCCTAACTTGAGTACCGATCGAGTGTTTGGGATCTATGTCAGGGCAGCTTAAAGGAAGACATCGAAGCAATACAGAGGCAGGCTACTAGATTTGTTATCGGTAGGTTCGGGAACTCAAATGGGAATCTCTGGAGGGAAGATGACGTTCTTCCCGGGCAACACTTTGAAGACATTATGAAACGTCCCCTTAGAAAAATTAATGAATGACTGTGCTGATAAACCTCTTACATTATCTGATTTTCAAACAGCTGAGCAGAAGTGAACGTACTCAGACATTTCGCTCTTTACCTATTCTGATCAACACTAAACTCACACACAATATTTTTAGCGCAACGCAGTCTGACTTTCAAAGAAATGGTTCAAATGGCTCTGAGCACTATGGGACTCATCATCTGAGGTCATCAGTCCCCTAGAACTTAGAACTACTTAACCTAACTAACATAAGGATATCACACACATCCATACCCGAGGCAGGATTCGAACCTGCGGCCGTAGCGGTCGCGCGGTTCCAGAATGAAGCGTCTAGAACCGCTCGTGACTTTCAAAAATCTCTACAAAAGAATGTCCCTGACTAACAATAACCTATAACTTTCATGAATCACTTACCTCACAAAAATCTTCGTAACTCGAACTACTGCAATACAGCGAGCGCCAATACTGCCAGCTAAATAAAAGATTCTAACTACTGAAAGCACTAACTACTGATAGGCATAGTTAGCAAATTAAAGATTTTGATAGAGAACAAACAATGTATTTTCCTTAATAGTGTTCAAAAGTCATTATATATATATATATATATATATATATATATATATATATATATATATATATATATATATATATATATCAGTTCATGACATCCAGTCTTACAAATTTACTCTCTCTGATGGACACACGTCCAGATCATCCGCTCTCAAAATTCTGCCATTTCTCTCTTAACATCCACCACTGCTGGCGGCTCACCTCCAACTGCGCAACGCTGTGCGCTGTTCACATCCAACTGCCCAACACTACAATGGCGAATATTCCAACAATGCCAACCAGCCACAGACTGCACACAGCACAGCCAGTGATTTTCATACAGAGCGTTAGGTGACGTTACCAACATAAAAACCTAAACAGGGCACTTACAACATTTAGAGAACCGGCATTTGAGGATGACTGTAGAGCGCTTCTAAAGCCACCAACATATACTGCCCGTAAGGACTACGAAGGTAAGATACGAGAAATGAGGGCTCATACGGAGGCATATAGACAGTAGTTTTTCCCTAAGTAGCGGTACAGGGTACCCTCCGCCACGCGCTGTATTGTATCTTGCGAAGTACATACGTAAGCTGGCCCAAGAGAAGACTTTATGGATGACCGTATCGTACCAGTCAGAAGCCTCATTACTACAAATAAAAAGTAGGAAAGGAAAGTAAGGTACTACGAATAAAGATGGCATTACATTTTGTCCGTGGTATCAACAAATTGGCAACGGCCTTGCCGCAGTGGTAATATCGATTCCCGTCAGATCACCGAAGTTATATGCTGTCGGGCTGGGCTAGCACTTGGAAGGGTGACCATCCCGTCTGCCGAGCGCTGTTCGCAAGAGGGGTGCACTCCGCCCTTGTGAGGCAAACTGAGAAACTACTTAATTGAGAAGTAGCGGCTCTGGTCTCGTAAACTGACATACGGTCGGGAGAGCGGTGTGCTGATCACATGCCCCTCCATATCAGTTTCCTGTGGTGCCTGTGGGCTGAGGATGACATGGCGGCCGGTCTGTACCGCTGGGCATTCCAAGGCATGTTTGGACGTAGTTTTTATAAACGAATTAGCACCAGATGTTCAAGCAGCCTAATCTGACACTCTGTACATGTTTCATGCCATAGTAGCCTTGACCGTCCAGCTTCGACCGGCGCAGCAGATTGTAATTCATGTCAAACGCAGCGCTAGCATGTAGAACCCGATGACGTTGTGTTACGGCTAATCAGCCTGGCAAAACTACAGACTGCAGAAGGTGGTTGCGAAGTATTCCGGCAGATATTTACCGATTCTCATCCAAATGATATTTTCCCGGCAGTTTAATTCACGGGCCTTTCACATTAGTGTCAACACCGTGTATGTTCGACGTTAACGTGCAGTAGACACTCACGGACTACAGGTGGCAGCACTAGTTGTTGAATGTACATAAAGCGTGTCGGGGGCACGAAAAACAGCGCAGTCTTTGTCGTAATGCTGTAACGGAGTGGTTTACGTGACGTGCAAAGCAGCATGATCTTTGACTTTCCAGTCAAGGGAAGAAGCATTTACGAAACAGTTAAATTTGTAAACTATTCACGTGCCGCCGTGGTTGAGGTATTCTGTGGACAGTAAATCGAAAACTGGCGCATAAGCAACTGTGGCGCATCAAGGGCCATAGATGGCAGGGATGAGCGACTGTGGCGAAGACGTGTAAGGACGAATAGACGTATAACTGCCGAGCAAGTGACCGCACAGATGAACCACAGGGCTACCAACGGTGTCTCCTTAACGACCGTTCAGCGAACGTTGCTTCGTATGGGCCTCCGCAGCACACGACTGGTTCATCCACCCATGCTGTTTGCTGTTTCTCTGCGACGAAGGCTGGACTTTGCTCGGCAGTGCGGCAATAAGACGTCTACTTGGTGGCGACAGGTGGACTTTTCAGATGAATCACGTTCTGTGCTCCATCTGGCTGATTCCCCTTTGCATACACGGCTGGAAACGTCTCAAATCAAATACCCAGCAACAATCGTCAGACCGTCCAGCCCGGACGAGGGAGCATTATGGTATGGGCATGATTTCGTGGTATTCCGTGTGTGATCTAGTCATTCCGGACGGCATGGTGAATCAACACATGTGTGCGTGTGCATCTATCCTTGGGACGATGTTCATCTTCACATGCAGTTTGTTTTGCCTTGGCACGATAACATCTACCAGCAGGACATTGCAACGCAGTGTACGTGCGTAGGTCGAAGAACACAAGGAAAAAATTTGCCGTACTCCTCTGGCCGCCAAACTACCCAGATATAAACCCAATCGAGAATCTGTGAGACCGCCTGCATCGAGTTGTTCGCGTCGTGAATCCTCGTCCGAGAAGTCTAATGATGCTGACGCGGCAGTGGAGAACACACGGCACCACGTCCCTGTCGGTACCTTCCAGAACTTCATTGGCTCTATGCTGCTATGCGGTACTTGGTTATTCAGGCTTTTGACCGGATTTTGTATTTCATTGACTCTGCCAGTTATCGTGTACGTTGTGATATATTGCGTATTTTCGAACATTTTCGATTTTCGTGAAAAACTCGTACTATATCTTCAATCATAAATTTCGTACGAAGTTTTAAGAAACTTTTGTCAATAATATCCACATTCAAAAACAGTTGATCCCTAGTTTCACTGTTTATTTACGTGAAGGAAACGTATATTTTTCAGATGTTTTTGACCTTTGCAAATGTGTATTTTTGATAATTATCGCAAGTTATGAGTATTGGGCGAAACTCATTTCGTAGTAATTCAGTGTTTGTAGGTCACAGTTACTGTAAATAACTAACGTATCGTTTCACATTAGTTTTAGTCTTTTAAGGTGAGATTATTATCTTCATTTATCATAAATTATCTGAACTGTCGAATTTTGTAGTGACTATAACCTCAAAAACATTTCAAAGAAGTTACACATTTTATACCATACTCATGTTGATGTTGAATCTCTTCTGACCGTGTTTACTCACGAATAGAATTCTTTTCGGAGGGAAGCCATATCGAGATAAACACAATTTTATCTTTAGCAGAGACACCTCATAAAAATTCAAAACTGAGAAAAGATTCAGCTGTTAAACTGTCTGCCATCTTGGTTTGTGTAGTTTATAAACAATGACAGTGAAACCTACATAGCGCGAGTATTCACAGTGAAAATGATGGTGAAACCAGAAAAAGTAGGTGGAACATATTTCAAACACACACACACACACACACAAAATCATCATCATCATCATCATCCTACAATTAGAATTAGTTAATGTTAGGCCTAACCATAATATTACCAGCCATAAAACATTTCGAATTAAAGAACTTTTCTACATGAAGTTCTGTATGGTTGCAGGTGACAAACTGTGGAAGAAGAGAAATGCATGAAAACTCATAAAAACCAGGAAAACAACAGTATGTGGTAACAAGATATACATATAAAGGTTTTTCTGTTTTTCAAATTTGTAAATACTGTCTTAGAACTTAAGTTTATATGTGTATAAGTACTAAAGAGCATCTTTTCTGTTTAATAGATAGTGAATAAAAGCCCACTGAAGGTGCTCATACTTCAACGAAAAGTGCTTGGCAAATTGCGTTTTGTTCAATGTAAACCCCTCCAAAAACCAACCTATTTTACACGATGTTTTTCTGTTGCCTTAACATGTACCTCGTTTTGGCTCTTAATCACTTCAGTTATAAAAGGCAACTGCTAATACTTGTATCACATCAGAGCCATAAATTAAAATAGACGCGGTAAGATCAGTTTTAAATTATTTGTTTACTGTTCTGTAAGACATTGCATCAGCCACTTTGTAGCCCCGCTGTTTACACCGTACTGAGGAAGCTGTTGAGTAAGTTACCGTTCAGAAGCACCTGGAAGTCACACTGTTTACTGTATTGGGAGTTTTAGGGAAAGTCATATGCCACAGACACCAGTTGATAGAGCACTTGCCCGCGAAAGACAGCGGTTCCAAGTTCGACTCTTGGTCCAACAGACAATTTAAATCTGTCAGGAAGTTTCATGACGGACCCATATTAGTATCGTGACATCATCTCACGAGCATACCGGAGTACACTTCCCAAACTGGAAAATAGTCAAACATATAGTCACACTGTACAGAAAACATAGCTACTGCCATGAACATGGGTCTTGCAGATGTTTTAAAGATAAAAACGAAATATTTCCTACTTAGGACCATTTAAAGCCTCATATTCGGCAAACAAGTACAACAGGCCATGTGAAGTGAGGAAGAAAGACCATGTCAGGCACAAAGGAAGAATTAACAGCCAAAGAAGGGAAAAACTGAGGTAGTTTAATAAAAATAGTTTACAATTAAGCTTCTAAAAAGCACTCTGCTCATCTAATTTTGTACTGTCGTTAAGTACCATTATTAACATATTACGGCGACAACCATGTAGTAGACCTGCTACGTACTTATAAGCAATGTGTAGATTTAGGCTTCAGCAAGAGCATTAATTTCTTTTCTTCGCTGCAGAGGTGTTTTTCACATTTTGAATCATCAGTGTTATTAGAGTAGCGACTGCACAAAATAAAATGAAATAATATGTCAGTTTCACAAATGTATACAATGTTGGTATACGTCTAATCATTTTGCAGAATCAGTAAGGGCATCTCAGTATTAGAATTTGCTGACGAAATGTTATATTAACAATACTTGGGAGTAATTCAGATAGTACTAAATACTGTGTGAAAAAGGAGAAAATGATCTGCTTAATTCTCAGACTGCTCAAATTTTGGATCTGAAAGAAGTAAAAAATACATCCGTATAACTACTTATGGAAATAAAAAAAAGCACTGTATAGAAGATAAGATTAAAATTTTTCTTAATATCTCCTTCTACATGGCATTGTCATTAATTAAGGGCAGTAAGTATGGAATTAGAAACGCGAATATCCAGCATGTAGCCATACAAAATAACTTTTGAAGAAGTATAGGCATATTTCTTTTATATATTTCGGATATGTGCCACATATAACTTATTCCAAAGGAAAATCTTGCTAGGAAACATTTATTGACAGTTTTATGATGATGATGTTTGGTTTGTGGGGCGCTCAACTGCGCGGTCACCAGCACCCGTACAATGTCCTAATACTGACAGAATCCAATTTTTTTCACAGTCCAATTTAGCCACTGTCACGAATGTTGATGATGATATGATGAGGACAACACAAAGACCCAGTCCCTGGGCAGGGAAAATCCCAACCCGGCCGGGAATCGAACCCGGGACCGCGTCATCGAGAGACCAATAGACCATGAGCTCCGGAGTATTGACGATTTATCCATCATGTGCATGTTGCAATATTGGTGTGGTATGTTGCAAATGTCTATGTGCATTTTTGTTCATCTAAGCTCCAGGCAGCTCTTTCGGCTGCAACCGTGTTACTGTGTGCGCGTTGTAATTCATAAAATATCTATCTGTGCCTCTATTTCTTTTGATTGCCCCTTTACGTTTCTCTCTGCATCTATGCCTCTCTCTGTATCTCTCTCTCTCTCTCTCTCTCTCTCTCTCTCTCTCTCTCTCTCTCTCTCACTCTAATGTTTCACTCTCTGCCCTCTTCGAACATGAGTGTTATGCCTAAAGTTCTCTAGCCTCGTTGAACTACATGACTTTTGATTATTTTCTTGTTAAACCTGACAATGAAATGAGGGTTATCCATTACAAATTGCACCATACCATTTGCACTTATATTCAGTTTAGATTATTTGTCTAACAAGGTGAAATGGGTTGTCTGAGTAATCAATGGCAAGGTAGTAACTTCTGTTAAGTAAAAAGAAATTGCTGGTAGAACTTTACCAATAGTAGAGAGCAGTTCTGAGACATCAAGAAATCGTCCATTTGGGAATGAGGGGAAGTGGAGGGAGACAAAGTGTAGAAGAAGACGAAGGAATGAATACAGTGATCAAGTTGCAGTGGATGTAGGTTGCACTAGCAAGGATAGTTGCATCAAAACAGTATTCGGATTGAAGAGTGCAACAAAAGCAACTTTTGATAAATTTCCTTATGTCTTCACTGCAAATTTATTTTTTCAACAACCTTACACTTTTCGACTTCACATTATTTTCAAAGGCAATGTTATGTCAGTCATATCAAATTGTTCATTGGATACAAATTTATCACGTCAACATTCTCGATCAAGAGACAAGTGCACTTGTCCCGCAATCGAGACAGTTGACGTTACACAACGTATCTAATCAACAATGTTATATGACTGACATAACACTGTCTTTGAAAATAACGTGAAGTCGAAACGTGTAAGGTTGTTGGAAAAATGAAAGTTTGGGCAAGACACAAGAAAAGTTATCCAAATGGCAGCATCGCCTCACAGCATTTTCATGCAAATTGCAACCGAAAATAACAACATGCTAAACAACCAGCGTACAGTCACGTTTACTTGGCATACCGTGCGAGGTGGCGCAATGTTTAGCGCACTGGACTCGCATTCGGGAGGACGACGGTTCAATCCCGCGTCATGCCATTCGGATTTAGGTTTCCCGTGGTTTCACTAAATCGCTCCAGGCAAATTCCGGGATGGTTCCTTTTAAAGGGCACGGCCGACGTCCTTCCCCATCCTTTCTTAATCCGATAAGACCGATGACCTCGCTGTTTGGTCTCTTCCCCCAAACAACCCAATCCAGATTGGCATAAGACGCCCATAAGTGCCGCACGTGTAGCGTAGTGTGCAGCTGCCGTCCGGGAATTTAAAAGAATCGAAATCAAAATTATGTCACTGAAGTTATCAGAATGCAATGTGTTCTCGTTATCCACTCAGGTGACAAAAATCATTGGATACTGATATGCACGTATACAGGTGGCTGTAGTGTTGCGTACACAAGATATGAAAGGGCAGGGAACTGGTGGAGCTACCATTTGTACTCGAGTGATTCATGTGAAGCGGTTCCCGACGTGATTGTGGCTGCACGACGGGAATTAGCAGAGCTGTGAACAGCGAATGATAATTCGAGCTAGAAGCATGGGGCATTCCATTTCAGAAATCTTTAGGGGGTTCATTATACCGGGGTCCATAGTGTCAAGAACATGTTGAGAAAACCAAATTTCGGGGAGTACCTCTTACCACGGACAACGCAGTGCCCAAGGGTATTTGCTTACCGACCGAGAGCAGCGGCGTTTGCGTGCTTTTCAGTGCTAACAGACAAGCAGTACGATGTGAGATAATCGCAGGAATGAATGTGGGAGGTACGACGAACGTATGCGTTACGACAGTGCCGCGAAATTTGGTGTTAATGGGCTATGGCAAAAAACAACCAAAGCGAGTGCCTCTGCTAACAGCACGACAACGTCTGCAAGCACCTCTCCATAGCTCGTGAACGCATCAGTTCACCCTAGACGTAAAACCGTGGCCTCGGCAGATTTCAGTTGGCAAGAGCTGATGGCATGGCTGGAGTGTGGCGCAGACCAACGAAGCCATGGACACAATCTGAAAACAAGGCACTGCGCAAGCAGATGGTGGATCCATGATGGTGCGGGCTGTGTTTACATGGAATGGACTGGGTCCTTTGGTGCAACTGAACCTATCTTTGACTGGAAATGCTTATAACCGTCTACTTATTTATTTATTTACTCGTGTCCAGAACATAACATACACGTATAACCGATAGACAGCAATTATACAAACAATACAAGTACCTAATTAAATTCCATATGACATCAATTTACAAACAATATAAGTACATGATTAAATTCCATATGACATCCAAAATTCCGCCGTTTGAACTGCTGTATCATTGGCGATAGCCTGATCGTCCATCGGGCATGGGGCTGGGAGGTTTCTACAGTTGAGCAGGTGTTGATGATCTTGCTGTTCGCCACACTCGCATAGTTCTTCTGGAGAGAAGCCCCGTTTCTTCAAATTGACCTTGCATCGAGATACACCACTTCTCAGCCTGTTGATGACATTCCATCTTTTTTACGGGTTTTCTCTAGGATTGTTCCAGTACCTCTCAGATGGGGAGTTACGCCAAAGCTGTATTCGACGATTTGCAGGTGACGTTCAGAGTGGTTCTGTTGAACTGAGGAAACTCTTTCTTGAACCTAGTCTTGGATGTTGGTATTCACATCCGATCAAGAGGAGTCTTGTATATGTCTCCTGTTTCCGCTTCTTTTTTTTCTGCTGCTGTTCTTCTGATATGTGGAGGTGCTATGCCCATACTTTATTAATAGGAGTTCCTTGCAAGCAGCCAGTGACAATGCATCCTGTTTCATTAAGAGCAATGTCCACTTGTTTGGCATGGTTGTTCTGCCACACGGGTGCTGCATAGTCAGCAGCGGAGAAGCATAAGGACAATGCAGATGTGCGAAGAACATCTGGTTGTGCGTCCCAATCGTTAACTGTCAGTTTCCGAATGATGATGTTCCTAGCCGATACTTTTATTTTTGTGTCCTTGCGGTGGACTTTGAAGATGAGGGAACGGTCTAGCTGTACTCCAAGGTATTTTGGGATATCGCAGTTGGCCAGCTGTTGTCCTCTGCAGGTTATGTTTAGGTTCGTTCTAGCGTCTCTGTTCCGTAAATGGAAAGCACGTACTTGTGCTTTAGAGGGATTTGGTTTCAGTTGATTGTGATCATAATAGGCAGACAGTGTTTGAAGACCTGTAGTTAGTTTTTCTTCCACCTCCTCAAAGGTTCTTCCTTGGGCAGCAACTGCTGTATCATCTGCATAGATGAAAGATCTTGTGACAGGTTCAACTGGTTGATCATTGGTATAGATATCATATGGCAATGGGGTTAACACACTTCATTGTGGAATGCCATTATTTCTTTTGTTTTGTAGAGTAGCAAAGAAGCGACTTTTTTGCAATAGACATCTCATAAATTGCGTCAGATGATAGTGTATCGTAACAGCATAGGTCTTTCCTAACAATTTCTTATGGTTGATGGTGCCATAGGCGGCGAATGCAACACCAGTTATCTGTTTGCGTTCGTAACCGTCTTCTATATATTGTGTCAAATTCAATACCTGTCCACAACAAGACTTCCCTGGACGAAAGCCCGCCTGTTCTCTTATCAGTTGTTGGTTAAGAATTGCTGAGATGTGATTAAGTATCGTTAACAGAAAGAGCCTCCCCGCAGATCTTTCAGTTAATGTCATGAAAAACCAAACGATCGGGAGTACCATGGGCAGCGTTGGAAGATATTCCAGTGGCAAATCTTTCCACCACCAGAACACTACATCTGATAGGTCTTTTTCGAAACCAGCCCTTACAGTCGTCTACTTGGAGACCATTTCAGCCATTCAGGACTTCATGTTCCCAAACAACGATGTCATGTCACGAAACCGCGATTGTTGGGCAACTGGTTTGAAGAACATTCTAGGCAATTCGAGGGAGTGATTTGGCTACCTAGATCGCCCGAGATGATTCCCATCGAACATTTATGAGAGATAATGGTGAGGTTGAAACGTCCCCTTTGAACAATTATACATGACTGTGTTTAAACTGACACTCAGTATTTTTAGCGCAACGCAATCTGACTTTCAAAAATACCTACAAAAGAATGGCCCTGACTAACATTAACCTATACCTTTCACAAATCACTTACCTCACAAAAATCTTCGTTACTCAAACTACTCCAATACAGCGAGCGCCACTACTGCCAGCTAAATAAAAGATTCAAACTAATGAAGGCACTAACTACTGATTGGCACAGTTAGCAAAATGAAAGATTTTAATAGAGAACAAACAATGTATTTACCTTAATAGTCACCAAAACTCATAATATATACACTCCTGGAAATGGAAAAAAGAACACATTGACACCGGTGTGTCAGACCCACCATACTTGCTCCGGACACTGCGAGAGGACTGTACAATCAATGATCACACGCACGGCACAGCGGACACACCAGGAACCGCGGTGTTGGCCGTCGAATGGCGCTAGCTGCGCAGCATTTGTGCACCGCCGCCGTCAGTGTCAGCCAGTTTGCCGTGGCATACGGAGCTCCATCGCAGTCTTTAACACTGGTAGCATGCCGCGACAGCGTGCACGTGAACCGTATGTGCAGTTGACGGACTTTGAGCGAGGGCGTATAGTGGGCATGCGGGAGGCCGGGTGGACGTACCGCCGAATTGCTCAACACGTGGGGCGTGAGGTGAGGTCTCCACAGTACATCGATGTTGTCGCCAGTGGTCGGCGGAAGGTGCACGTGCCCGTCGACCTGTGACCGGACCGCAGCGACGCACGGATGCACGCCAAGACCGTAGGATCCTACGCAGTGCCGTAGGGGACCGCACCGCCACTTCCCAGCAAATTAGGGACACTGTTGCTCCTGGGGTATCGGCGAGGAACATTCGCAACCGTCTCCATGAAGCTGGGCTACGGTCCCGCACACTGTTAGGCCGTCTTCCGCTCACGCCCCAACATCGTGCAGCCCGCCTCCAGTGGTGTCGCGACAGGCGTGAATGGAGGGACGAATGGAGACGTGTCGTCTTCAGCGATGAGAGTCGCTTCTGCCTTGGTGCCAATGATGGTCGTATGCGTGTTTGGCGCCGTGCAGGTGAGCGCCACAATCAGGACTGCATACGACCGAGGCACACAGGGCCAACACCCGGCGTCATGGTGTGGAGAGCGATCTCCTACACTGGCCGTACACCACTGGTGATCGTCGAGGGGACACTGAATAGTGCACGGTACATCCAAACCGTCATCGAACCCATCGTTCTACCATTCCTAGACCGGCAAGGGAACTTGCTGTTCCAACAGGACAATGCACGTCCGCATGTATCCCGTGCCACCCAACGTGCTCTAGAAGGTGTAAGTCAACTACCCTGGCCAGCAAGATCTCCGGATCTGTCCCCCATTGAGCATGTTTGGGACTGGATGAAGCGTCGTCTCACGCGGTCTGCACGTCCAGCACGAACGCTGGTCCAACTGAGGCGCCAGGTGGAAATGGCATGGCAAGCCGTTCCACAGGACTACATCCAGCATCTCTACGATCGTCTCCATGGGAGAATAGCAGCCTGCATTGCTGCGAAAGGTGGATATACACTATACTAGTGCCGACATTGTGCATGCTCTGTTGCCTGTGTCTATGTGCCTGTGGTTCTGTCAGTGTGATCATGTGATGTATCTGACCCCAGGAATGTGTCAATAAAGTTTCCCCTTCCTGGGACAATGAATTCACGGTGTTCTTATTTCAATTTCCAGGAGTGTATATAGCAGTTCATGACATCCAGTCTTACAAACCTCAAAAGTCCGCCATTTCTCTCCCCACATCCACCACTGCTGGCGGCTCACCTCCAACTGCGCCACGCTGAGCGCTGTTAACATCCAGCTACCCAACACTACAATGGCAGACAACAATGAAAATTAGCCACAGACTGCATACAGCACAGCCAGTGATTTTCATACAGAGCGCTACGTGATGTTACCAATTAAAAAAACTAAACAGCCTACTTACAAGGTCAGTTCGTGCACATCCTGCACTGGCCACATTTCCGGCACTATGGATGGCTATAGAGGCAGCATGGCTCAATATCCCTGTAGGGACTTACAGCGACCTGTTGAGTCGACGGTAAGTCGAGTTTCTGCACTACGCCGGGAATAGGGGTCCCAGACGACACTGCGGGGTACCCCATTACTTCTGTCACTCTCTGGGTTGTAGCTCTGTCATACGTTATTTGGTTACTTCAACACAACCATCAATTTACTGCGATAGTACAGGCCTACTATTACTCTTTCCGAATCATAGGATAATGCACATTATCATCGATATCAATTAATGCAAACTTTTTACTGAATTACTCAGTACAGCCATCCAACAAGAAACTAAATGAAAGTTTCAAATGATGATGATTTACTGATTATATTAGACTAAGACATTTATTTAGCAAAGTTGTCAGACGTTTTGCGCCAATGCTGAAATAAAATGTCTCTGTTTTTCACCACACTTAATTTTTATTCTCTGTCCTGCTCATTCTTTCAATATGTACAAGGGCGTGCCGAAAAGTAACGTCTCCAAGTTTTTCGTGTAAAAGCTATTAAACCTTTTCAAATAAAACAAACGCTACTGATATTCTACATTTTTGCTCTTCGTGTCTACATATTTACAGCTCTCTACCACTCAAGGTCTACGAATTGTAACGTGCAACATGGAGGTGTGTAACCTAACTATATCGATGCGTGAGAAACATTCCCGGTGCGGCCCCATCCTATTTTCATCTGTTTCCAAAACTTAAAGAACGCCTTCGGGCACTTCATTATAACAGTGGCTCTGTCAGGAAGGTCAAATTATCTGAGGTGGTGTTATCAATAAACTGCTCTCGTTGAGAGAAACATGTTCGTCGCCATCTTAAGAATGTTGAGAAATAAATACGTAGACGTGATGGATAAAGATGTAGAATGTTAATAACGTTTGTTTTACTTAAAAAGAGCGTTAAGAGTTTTGACATAAGAAATGTGGAGGCATTACTTTTCAGTAGTTCATTTAAGCTGTATATCCATTCAGCTATAATATTATGCTTTTTATGAGCAGTCTGTCATATCCTATTTCCTGCTTGAAACGGAAAAATATCTCGTGAAAGGCCGGCCGAAGTGGCCGCGCGGTTCTGGCGCTGCAGTCTGGAACCGCGAAACCGCTACGGTCGCAGGTTCGAATCCTGCCTTGGGCATGGATGTGTGTGATGTCCTTAGGTTAGTTAGGTTTAACTAGTTCTAAGTTCTAGGGGACTAATGACCTCAGCAGTTGAGTCCCATAGTGCTCAGAGCCATTTGAACCATTTTATCTCGTGAAAGACCGATACGTTTGAGTACTTCTTTTGGCCAATAAAGAATTTTCTTCCGTTTAATGGTTCTGTTAACAGCAGACGCTGTGTAATGTGAACTAACTCTGAGTTTCCGCGAGTTGTTTACTGAATACGTACCCAGTGAAGCTCTGTCGGGACGGACGCTCGCTCATTGCGTGGAACATTACGGAAGTTCCGCCTCGAAGTAAGCTGCCGGCTTTCTGCAGTGCGATCAAAGCCACCGCTGGATTCGGTGTGTATTTTGAGGTTAAACATCAGCAGAGGAAACTTGTTAACGTAGCATGAACGAAACTAATTTAATACGCCGACAAGTAGAAAGTATTATTAATTCCGCGTCTGTTCCTTCTAGATATGAGTATATGCTTCTGCATCTATTTCGGTTTATCAGCTAGCGCAAAATTCTCGGCCAGCTCGCTCTTCGTAATCCTGATAACATATAAGAAATATTTCAGTCAAGCTCTGACACCCCAGCTGTTTATCTGACAGGCAAATTGATCGTTGTAGGTTTCGCCCCTGTTACGATGTTTTCTGCTGTCCCTCCCTGCATTTTTACGATGTCTAATTTACTGACACGTATTTGGTTAGAAAAGTTGGAAATCGTTTATTATAGACAGATCCTCGACGGAAGTTCCTGTGTGATAAACAGAAATTACTGAGGCAACAGTAGGAAAACACTTCACAGTATTATCCACGTTAAACAAGTAAATTTCTTGGAAATATTCGTGCAGGTATTTTTTTTTTTTTTTTTTTTTTTGTGGTTTTCGGGCGCACAACGTCAATGGTCATTAGCGCCCTGACTACTCTAAGAATGCACCGCGAGGCACAAGTTGACAACAACAACTAAAAGGGAAAACACAATAAAAGACAGACTGACAGGCGTAAGATTAAAACAACATCATCAAATGTCCTTAGCGAGGTTCGTCAAATTGATAAAACAAAGAACACGAGCAGCTGCTCGTGGGTCATCCGCTAAAATGGCATCTAAACTATTAGGCAGGTTAAGATCGAGGCGCAGTGTGGTAAGATCTGGACAGGACATTAAAATATGTCTAACCGTCAGCAAGTGCCCACATGGGCAGAACGGCGCCGGCGCAGCCGTCAGCAGATGGCGATGGCTGAACCGGCAGTGTCCAATTCTTAACCTTGCTAAAACGACCTCCTCCCGCCGAGAAGGGCGTGAGGAGGACGTCCAATCCACGGGAAGAGGTTTTAAGGCCCGAAGCTTGTTGTCGGTAAGTGCAGCCCAGTCGGCATGCCACAACGACACAACGCGCCGACAAATGACCCTGCTAAAATCGGACGAAGGGACACAACAAGAAGCTGTCCGAGGCTGGAGGACCGCAGCCTTGGCCGCGGCATCTGCAGCTTCGTTCCCAGGGATACCGACATGGCCAGGAACCCACATAAAGCTAACCGGCGTACCGACGTCCACCAGCTGCTGAAGAGAGCGTTGGATCCGGTGTACGAAAGGGTGAACCGGGTACGGATCACTGAGGCTCTGGATGGCGCTCAGGGAATCTGAGCAGATGACATAAGCAGAATGTCGGTGGCGGCAAATGTAAAGAACAGCCTGGTAGAGGGCAAAGAGCTCAGCTGTGAAGACCGAACAATGGCCATGGAGCCGGTATTGGAAACTTTGTGCCCCGACAATAAAGGAACACCCGACCCCGTCATTGGTCTTAGAGCCATCTGTATAAATGAAAGTCATGTTGTTGAACTTCGAACGAAGTTCCAAAAAACGGGAGTGGTAGACCGAACCGGGGGTGACCTCTTTTGGGAGCGAGCTGAGGTCGAGGTGAACGCGGACCTGAGCCTGGAGCCAAGGAGGCGTGCGGCTTTCGCCCACTCGAAAGGATGCAGGGAGTGAAATATTAAGGTGTTGAAGGAGGCGACGAAAGCGAACTCCAGGGGGTAGCAAGGCAGAGACATACAACCCGTATTGAAGGTCAAGAGAGTCGTCAAAAAAGGAACGATAAGATGGATGGTCGGGCATTGACAGTAGCCGACAGGCATACCGGCAAAGCAGTATATCGCGCCGGTAGGTGAGTGGCAATTCGCCAGCATCAGCATGAAGACTCTCTACGGGACTGGTATAAAATGCTCCGATCGCAAGTCGTAAACCCCGATGTTGTATGGAGTTGAGGCGGCGTAAGATGGATGGCCGTGCAGAGGAGTATACGAAGCTCCCATAATCCAGCTTGGAGCGGACGATCGACCGATATAGACGAAGTAGGACGGTTCGATCCGCTCCCCACGACAGACCACTGAGAACACGGAGGACATGTAAAGAACGGGTACAACGGGCGGCCAAATATGACACATGTGGAGACCAGCTAAGTTTCCTGTCAAATGTAAGGCCTAAAAATTTGGTTGTCTCCACGATTGGGAGAGCAACGGGACCGAGTCTTAAGGACGGTGGGAGAAACTCCTTGTATCGCCAGAAGTTAATACAGACCGTCTTCTCGGCAGAAAAACGGAAGCCATTGGCGACACTCCAGGAGTAAAGACGGTCAAGAGAACGCTGAAGACAGCGCTCCAGGACACGTGTACACTGCGCGCTGCAATAGATGGTAAAATCGTCCACGAAAAGGGAGCCTGATACATCAGCTGGGAGGCAATCCATTATTGGATTGATCGCGATGGCGAAGAGAGCGACGCTCAAAACTGAGCCCTGTGGCACCCCATTCTCCTGGCGAAAGGTGTCGGACAGGACAGAACCCACACGTACCCTGAACTGTCGATCCATTAAAAAGGAACGAATAAAAAGAGGGAGGCGACCGCGAAGGCCCCATGTATGCATGGTGCGGAGGATGCCCGCCTTCCAACAGGTGTCGTAAGCCTTCTCCAAATCAAAGAACACAGCCGCGGTCGGGCGCTTCCGCAAGAAGTTATTCATAATGAAGGTCGACAAGGTAACCAAATGGTCAACAGCAGAGCGGCGCCTACGAAATCCACATTGTACATTGGTAAGTAGGCGTCGAGACTCGAGCAGCCAAACCAATCGAGAGTTAACCATTCGCTCCATCACTTTACAGACACAGCTGGTAAGCGAGATAGGTCGATAACTGGAAGGCAAGTGCTTGTCCTTCCCCGGCTTAGGAATCGGGACAACAATAGACTCGCGCCAGCATGCGGGAACATGTCCCTCAATCCAGATGCGATTGTATGTACGAAGAAGAAAACCTTTACCCGCAGGAGAAAGGTTCTTCAGCATCTGAATATGAATAGAATCTGGCCCTGGAGCAGAGGACCGTGATCGGCCAAGTGCGTTTTCGAGTTCCCGCATGGTGAATGGGGCATTATAACTTTCACAATTCGAGGAGCGGAAGGTAAGTGGCCTAGCCTCCTCTGCCTGTTTGCGGGGGAGGAAGGCAGGGTGGTAATGAGCGGAGCTCGAAACCTCTGCGAAAAAGCGGCCGAAGGCATTGGAGACAGCCTCAGGGGCCACAAGGACGTCATTCGCGACCTTCAAGCCAGAAACTGGTGAGTGGACCTTAGTGCCAGATAGCCGGCGCAGGCTACCCCAGACAACAGAAGAAGGAGTAAAACTGTTGAAGGTGCTTGTGAAAGCAGCCCAGCTGGCTTTCTTGCTTTCTTTGATAATACGACGACACTGAGCACGTAATCGTTTATAATTGATACAATTCGCCACTGTAGGGTGGCGTTTAAAAGTGCGTAAAGCACGTCGACGAGCACGTAAAGCGTCTCTACATGCTGCGGTCCACCAGGGGACCGGTACGCGACGTGGAGAAGAAGGAGGGTGAGGGATGGAATATTCAGCAGCAGCGAGAATGACTTCCGTGAGGTGTGCGACCTGACGATCGCAGCTTGTAAAGGTTTGATCCTGAAAGGTCGCCCTGGAAGAGAAGAGCCCCCAGTCTGCTTTGGAGATGGTCCAACTAGATGAGCACGGAGAGGGAGTATGCTGCAGGAGATGGATAACACACGGGAAGTGGTCGCTCGAATATGTATCAGAAAGTGCATACCACTCAAACCGGCGTGCAAGTTGGGGAGTACATATAGAGAGGTCTAAATGGGAATAGGTGTGAGATGTGTCCGAAAGAAAAGTAGGGGCGCCAGTATTGAGGCAGACAAGATCGAGCTGGTTGAAGAGGTCTGCTAACAAGGAGCCCCTCGGGCAGGATGCTGGAGAGCCCCAAAGGGGATGGTGGGCATTGAAGTCTCCAGTTAACAAAAATGGTGCAGGTAGCTGAGCAATAAGTTGCATCACGTCTGCCCTGGTAACGGCAGATGACGATGGAGTGTAAACGGTACAAAAGGAAAACGTAAAAGTGGGGAGAGTAATGCGGATGGCAACTGCCTGCAGGCCGGTGTGCAACGTGATGGGATCGTAGTAAATATCATCCCGGACCAGCAACATAACCCCTCCATGAGCTGGGATACCTACCAAACGCACAGAGGTGTAGTGTGCCAAGGCAATTTGATCGCATGGGCGTAGCTTCGTTTCCTGGAGGGCTACGACAAGCGGACGGTGCAAGCGGAGCAGCAACTTCAAGTCCTCTCGGTTGGAGCGAATGCTGCGAATATTCCAGTGAATAAGTGCCATCGTAAGAAAAGAAAGATGAGAGAAGTGGTCACCTCGAAGGCCGCTTAGGGCCTGGCTTCGAGCGAGCACTGCCGCCGCTATCAGTAGGCGGACAGTCATCGTCCATTGGGTCTATAGGGTCATCGGCCATCTCGGGAGGATGGCCGGGAGGGGGAGCTTCCTCCGCCAGTGAACGGCCAGATGTACGGCGACCAGCGGTGCGGCCAGGCGAAACGGATGACGGCCTGGGGCGGCAGCCGCTGGGTGGCGCAAGAGAAGAAATGCGCCGTGGCGGGGAAGGAGAACTGTGCTTCCTATGCGCCTTTTTGGAAGGACGTGTAGTGGAAGTACCGGTCGAAGGCTGTGAGGTCGAGGTACGGAGGAAGTCTGCACGGGATGGTTCCTTCTTGAAGGCCCGTGCATCTGACTTCGGTGTCTTCGTCTTAGCAGAAGCTGAAGAAGGTGCTCGTGTCTGCGGGGTGATGGGAGGAAGAGGAGACGTCGACCGCGCGATCTTAGCACTGGCCGAACGGACGACCGTGGTGCTGAAGGTCAGATCGCATGTCTGGGTTGCTACCTCCCGGGTAGTCCGAGGAGAGGCGAGGACAGTACTGTATTTCCCCGCTGGGAGCAGCGTGGGCTTCCTACTAGCCAATAGCTTGCGAGCAGCCGAGGTGGACACTTTCTCTTTGACCCGAATTTCCTGGATACAGCGTTCTTCCTTATAGACAGGACAGTCGCGGGAGGATGCGGCATGGTCACCCTGACAGTTCACACAACGAGGAGACGGAGGTGGACAGTCACCCTCATGGGCATCCCTGCCACAGGTGACACATTTAGCCGCATTGGAACAAGACTGTCGAGTGTGATTGAAACGCTGACACTGGTAGCAGCGCGTAGGTGTCGGGATATAGGGGCGAACAGAAATAACCTCGTAGCCCGCCTTGATGCGCGATGGCAGCTTAACACTATCGAAGGTCAAGAAAATTGTCCGGGTCGGTACAAGGTCATTGTTGACCTTTTTCATGACCCTATGGACAGCCGTCACGCCCTGCTCAGCGAGGAATGATTGAAGCTCCTCGTCAGTCAATCCGTCGAGGGAGCCAGTATAGACCACACCACGAGACGAATTCAAAGTTCGGTGGGCCTCCACCCGGACAGGGAACGTGTACAGGAGGGTGGCCCGAAGCAGTTTTTGTGCCTGAAAGGCATTCTCAGTTTCTAGTAATAAGGTGCCGTTACGCAACCTGGTACAGGATTTGACAGATCCGGCTATGGCATCTACACCCTTCTGAATAACGAAAGGGTTGACAGAGGAAAAATCCTTTCCGTCCTCAGTTCGAGAAACTACGAGGAACTGTGGGGCAGGCGGTAGTACTTTTGTCACTGTTGGCTGGTCACGTTTCCGTTTTTGGGTCGAAGTCGAAAGAGATGGAGTAGAATCCATTGCGGAGGAATCCCCCATGATTGCCAGCGTCTCCGATGGCGCGCTCTTTCCTTGTGGGGACCCTCTCAGAGGGCACTCCCGCCTTAGGTGAATGTTTACACCTCAGGTCACACCTCCCGAGAAACAGACGGAGGGACCAATCGGCATGGTCAGAAGGTATCAGCTCAGGCAATCACCCCTCCCCGGGCCTGGCCTTTACCAGGGGGTACGCGCGTGCCTTACATGTCTACCCAGGGCGGGGACTTACGCGTTACCCCGTCACCGGCTACGCGTGCGAACGCGTGGGTCGGCCTTCAGGCACGCACAGGGAGGAAGGAAGAAGAGGAAAAAGAAGAGAGAGAGGGAGAAAGAGGACAGACTGTCTCAAACGCCGAGGCGGAGACCAGAGAAGGCAAGGAGAAGAAGGCAATGAGAAAGCAAGGGGAAGAAGGCAATAAGAAGGCAAGGAGAAGAAGGCAATGAGAAGGCAAGGAGAAAAAGGCAATGAGAAGGCAAGGAGAAAAAGGCAATGAGAAGGCAAGGAGAAAAAGGCAATGAGAAGGCAAGGAGAAAAAGGCAATGAGAAGGCAAGGAGAAGGCAAGGGAAAGAGTAAGGAAGACAGTGAGGTGGAGAAGAGCAAAGAAAGGAACCAACAAAAGGAAGGAAGAAACGAGAAGTGAAAAAACCAAAAGGACCACGATGATAGGTCGTGGAACCGTCCGTCTCCGGACGCAGGCGCGAACTACCCCCGTGAGGGGGATGGACTCCTTTTAGTCGCCTCTTACGACAGGCAGGAATACCGCGGGCCTATTCTAATCCCCGGACCCGCAGGGGGGGGTCGTGCAGGTAGTACCTCACGACTCTGGATATTTCTATGTGAATGATAATTTCGTGCACTGGACTCGCATTCGGGAGGACGACGGTTCAATCCCGCTTCCGGCCATCCTGATTTAGGTTTTCCGTGATTTCCCTAAATCGCTCCAGGTGTATGCTGGAATGGTTCCTTTGAAAGGGCACGGCCGACTTCCTTCCCTGTCCTTCCCTATTCTGATGAGACCGATGACCTCGAGTTTGGTCTCTTTCCCCAAACAACCCAAAAAACCTCATTTTGTGCACTATATGTTATTATTATTGTTATTATTATTGTTATTATTATCATGACTACTTCTATTATTATCACCATCATCATTATTCATGTTTGGACTTAAGACTATTTAATATGAATGTTTCATGACCATTAAATTTTTCCTGACTGCCTTCTCCTTTTTCTCTTCCTAAATCCTCTTAAATCTTTGACTGTGTTCCCGTTCCCTTTGCTCTCTCCGCATTTCCCTGTTTTATTCCTTTGTTTTACACCAAATTTCGTGTTCATAATTTCTTTACTGAATTTACCTCTTACATTTATCATTTACCTGTTGATCGCTGCTTGTTTCAGGTCTCCTTCTGTTTCTTGAAACCAGTTTGTTCTTTTGATTAAGCTGTTTACTACATCGTTCTTCGTGTCTCTGTTGCCGTTCATTCTAATTACGTGTCCATAAAACGTTTGTCGGTGTTTCCTGATCGTGTCTGTGCGTCTGTCTGTGTCTTCCCGTAATTCATTGGTTGGTATCTTACACATACATCATTTGTGTTTACTGCTTCAAATTTCTTTCTGAGTATTATACATTATATCATTTCTGTTTCTGTGATGGTGTTTCTTTCTTGTAGAGCGCCCACGTCAGTTTGCTCGATTTCTACAGTTTTTCTGTTCCTGCTATATAGTTTGATCCTACTATTTTTAAATATTCCCGAAGATATTTGAATTCTTCCACTCTATTAAGGGGACACAGTCGCGAGGGAACTCCCATAAGGAGTCAATGCTAAATCGAGCAAACGTCAGGTACACTTTCTGAAGTAACTAATGGAGATAAAGACCTGAAACTTTTACAGTGTACAGCTGAAACATCATTCTCAAATCACGTACGAAATGGTTAATGTATTTTATATATTTCATGAGTAATCATTTTTTTGTTCTATAAGACAAAAAATTAAAACTTTTCTAAACACCTTGGAGCTTGTAAATCTGTTCTTTTTATCACTACTGGTCTATTATTTTATCTAATTACTCATCGTTGTATTAACAAGAGATGCTGTAAGTCTGATGTCTGTAGCAGTCATAGTTTTTGAGAAAAGTGTACCAGAAGGTCAAAAAATGTAGTTTTGAGAAAAATGGTATTAAAGTTTTACATGCAAGAAAGTAATGTATAATGTCATACAGACAATCTTTTAAAACATTCCAGTGCTATACTGTGGCTCAGCTTCTTGATCTTTACCTTCTTTTCTGCTTTTCTTTGATCTTCTGGCTATTCTGGCCTTCTTGGCAGCATTTCCTGCAGAAATATCAGCATAACGGATATGGTCCATGTCAATCTTTTTCAGTCCCCTTTCAGTATTGATACCATCCTTTGTTCCCAAGAGTCTTAATACATCAGTCTTCTTTGACACACCAGCACTGAAGAACATCACTGCATCATGAACACCAAATTTTTGTGTTTCTTTTCTAACGAAAACAGCTTTTGGTAGCCTTGTCCAAAATGACAGAATTCAAACTTTCATTTGGGTTTTGAGTTTTTCCATGGAGACACTTTTTCAAGAGCTCTTGCTGGCTAAGATCTCTGAAAATGGGTTTCACAGCTAGCAGGATTTTTTCCGGAATTGAATGTTTGTGCTTATAGCTGGAAGATGTAGCTGGGTTGTTGAATTTGCATCAGCTGTGAAGTCCCTGTGGGCAAAGGTTATGTTGTGGTTCCTCATCTGCTGAAATTTTATGAAAGAATATAGCCCAGATGGCTCTCCTCATTGCTTCTACATTGTTGCAGTTATTTCTAATGGCCATACCATAACAAGTCTGGATCCTGTCTATTTCAGCCTTTGTCAGGCCCCCTTTACCATCTAACTTTTTTTCCTTACATATCTTTAGAAGTCGTGATCCCATTCTTTTCTGTATATGTCCTATACATTCCAGTTTATTAATTTTGACTCTAGGCCCATAAGGTTTATCTTCTACCACTTTCTGATAAGCCTTACTGTCCTCATCCCCAAGATAGTCCGTATAGAGGATACCTCTTGACTGCACAGAACTTTTGAAAATGTTTGCAACACCAGCCACTTGCAACTTCCATGCCTCCACTAGAACCATCATAGTCCTTTTTGCACACATGTTGTATAGTGGGATTTATGCTACAGATGTCACAGAACTTTGTAATAATTTCAATATCCAGAACGTTCCCAGTATCGAAAGAAGTTTCTGACACAATGCCATTTGGGGATGTATGCCCATGTTTCTGCCAACTGCCATCAAAACCAGCAGAAATTTGCCTTGGGTCAGGTTTCGTATCATTCAACTGAACTGCTTCTTTGGCTGCTTTCAACATTGTAGATTCACTTACCTCAGCTACAACTGCACCAATAGTCTTGTTGTAAACATCAAACTTTCTTGAATGTGGAGGAATGTTCATCACTGCACAAAGAACAGCACCTGCACTCCGCCCTTTTCCAATAGATCTAAGTGCATACACTAATCTTATATTGTTTTCATACAATCTGCTTCTTGTTACCTGGGATCACATTGTATTGGCAGTACAGCTACATTCCAAACATGTCAAAACTAAATTACAAACAGTTCCCTTGGTTTTCACCACATCTTCGTGCAAAGTAACGTTTCCACCACAGTTTTTACAATTTGTGTGTTTTTCGATAAGTTCACGTAATAACCTCATGGAGATCAGTGGAATTTGTGTCAGTAACAACAGAAACACTGTTCACACCACATATTGCATTGTCACGCATTTGAGAGGCACTTGGAAAACCGGCAGCACCTAGAAGCTTCTTACTTGAAGCACTGACACTTGCACTGACTTCACTTTCAATATTATTTTCTTCCCTCTGTTCAAAACTAGTAGTTTCGCGGGTTATTTTTAGATATTTATTTCCATGATACTTAGGCTTATATCCAAATTTCCTTATTATACCCATTGTGTTACAAGGTTTCACAAAATCATTACATTTGTATCACCAAAACGTAAACAACCAGGATGAAGAAACTGACAAACGATAGTCGACAATGCAGACACGCTGGCAAACATCAGAATAACAATTCTCTCTTGCAACCCAAATAAAGAGTATTTATATCCGTGGAACATAAATGATTGTTGTACTATAGTCAATGCTGACTACTGCGCAAGACACAGCAAAAATGGACGTGGCGCTTGTTACCATGCTTCACGAACAAATTAATAACTCCGAATCTAATAATCAGATTTGTATGAAACAAACAGCATTTTTAGCCAAATAATTGGAGCATAGATTAAGACTAAAAAAAATTCGATTTTTTTTAGCGTGTTCGCGACTGTGTCCCCTTAACCTATCCGTATTTTGTGTGCATGCCTTGAGATGCGCCCGGACGTTAACGGTGAAGTGGTCTGGAGCACCACGATGCAGCAGCCACATGACCCTTCGGTTCATCAATGGCACTTCTTCCAGTAGAGACGATGTGGAAGGAAGACTGGTCGCAAAATACGGTCGCCACTTATCCTGACTCACATATTCAGGCTGCACTGGTGCTGATAATTCACCATGGCGTTTCTCCATACTATCGGAAATATGACATGAAAGTTGAAGAAAACAACTCCATGTAAAGGTGATCTCATCTGTGAACAGGTTGGATGACACAAATCCTGGAATCGTAGTTGCCTGGTAAACAAACCAGAGACAAAACTACTCCCGATGTGGAAAGTCTGTTGCTAGTAAGACCTGCACATGTTGTGAGCCATAAGGGTAGTAACAATTCTCATGTCGAATGTTTCACATGGTCGTCTACCTTACCCTGTATTGGCGGGCCAACTACCTGGTACTGACATGGCGGTTGCCTTCCACAGTGTTAATCACATTTTCCTGCAAGTCTGGTGTCCGAACATTTCGGGTACATCCTTCATGATTTCCTGCTTCCTGAAACGATCGTGTCACAGACAAACTGCGAAGCACTGTTGCAAACATTGGATGCTCCGGTTGTTGTCGGCGGGGACTGGTCTCCCAATACCACCTTGCTGCCCGCCACCCATGGCCATTTGCCTTCTGTAAGTAAGCACCGTGTCGGCAAGCTCTCGATTTGAATATAGAACAATCGTGTACAACTCCGTATTACATCCACTACATGGTGAGTCAGCAACAGAAGTGAATCCGACACAACATTAGCAATGACTATGGCAGGATAAGGAGTTAGGGCATAAAGTATAAGGAATGGTACCACCATCTATGACGAAACCATGCATATAATAAGTGTGGCTGCATGGTACAGCGCGTATTAGGCCGCAGTCTCTGTAACCCCTCCACCATCCTCCATACCTATAAATTCCTCATTTGACCTATCCTTTGCTACACCAACCCTGCCTGGATTTCCGCTCCCCCTACCTTTCACAAGTCCCTTCAGTTCCTAGAACTATCGCATATGTCTCCCCTGCCCCACGTGGATCATGTACGATCTAATTCCCTTCCCCACCTCCTCCTTTTCCTCGAACGGATATGGATCCTCTACACCTCCTGAAAACTCGATTCTCCTCACCTCCTGGTCTCTCCCATCCTCTCCCACCCCTGTCTGCTGCTGCGCCTGTACTTCCGTGTCCCACCTGCTCTCCGTCTCTCCACTCTCCACACCCTCTCCCAAGGTGGCTTCCGCTAGCTCCATCTACCTGATGATGCCCTCCTCCCCTCCATCTACCCCTCCTACCAACTTTGATCCTCCCTTCCTCTTCCTGTGTTTGTTCCTTTGGGCACACTCTCTCCCTTCTCTCCCCCTTCCCTCCCTCTCTCCCCACTCCTCCTCCTGGCTTCCCCTACCCCCGTCTCTCCTCCTATCTCCTCTGCCATTGGCATCTTTGATCTCACCTCTCCCTCCCCCTCACCCTTCTTCCCCTCTTGGCAGGTCCCCGGACTCGCACACGTTACTTGGACATTCGCGCGCCGGACATCATCGCCATCCGTTTCTCGTGTGTGCCGTCGTGTTTTGTGTTTAGTGTTCACCGTCAGGCTCCATCGTTCACATGTGCCATCGAAATCATCAGTGTTTGTGCGTCATGTCAACAGTTTGTAGTGTGGATTATCGTCGAGTGTGAACGGCTCCGTGGTTTTGTATTTCTGTGTCTACTTTTTTATTACCCGCCATTATGTCAATTATGTGTATTCCTTATGTTTTTTTCTCACTGTCTACGGCTGAAGAGCAGGGTAGAATGCTGCTGCCAGCCTCCCTGTTATACAGGTTTTAAAATTACAATAAAGGGAAAAAAAAAGCTCAGCTTGCCAGTCTAACCTTGCGTACGTCTCAGGACATATCGCCTCGCATTAGACAGCGTATTTGCTTTCATGTTTTCTTTACGAGTGGACGTGGTTTTCTTGTTTGGTTTTCTTCACTCTGTTGTCCGTTCTTGTTACTGTCGTAAGGTCCTTCGTTGGTCGTGTCGTCCTCTTGTTCGTGGGCCGTTCTGTGGATCCTGGCGCGTTGCCGTCACTTCAACCCCGTGACTGTTCCGGTCGCCGTTACAACATTATGAATGGCTGCCTGTGGAGTGATGACGTGACCGGGAAAAGTAGACTGCTACTGAACGGCGTCCCATTGTTTTTAGCAATGGACTGCGTTTCTACACTAGAAAAGATGAGCATCGTCAGCGTGTACGGCGATGACCTGGGGAGAGGTCCCATTCTTCCAAGTTTTGGACAGACACTGCGGTGTCAGTCCTAGCCTCCTTGTGTGTTGAGGCATTGTGTGTGACGTCTGGTCTCGGCTAGTAGTGACTGACGGAACTCTGACAGCACAACGTTATGTCACGGACACCCACCGTCCTCACGCGTTCTTTTAGTGCGACGATACCGAGGTGGCATTTTTAACAGGACAGTGCCCACCAGCAGATGGACTGTGTCACTATGAGCTTTCTGCTTGCTGTTGAGGTGCACCTGTTACAAGCAATTCACAAGATGTGTCCACAATGTCAGATATACGGAACCACCTCGGCCCGTCCCAGCGCCAGTATGCAAGGTACCAGGGATTAGTGATCGAGCTGTACTCACTCTTCCCAGCCGAATCAGTGAAGACGCCCAGCCCAGGCCAGAGCGGGTGCAACGTCACACTCCTACGTGGTCTCGTACTGCCCAATTCTTTGTAAATTTTACTCCATCTCGTAATCCCTCCTATAACGTCACACAGTCTGTGATATTTTATTTCGTTTCGTCCTTCTGTTCTGCGTGGTTCACTTTCTTTGTCAGGCAGCGTATAACTCCCAGTTTACGACACTCTTTCACAATTAATATGCATAGCTGTCGTAGCTGAAACCGCATTCTGTCTGCTGAATATGTAATGAATAGCCAGCCGGTGCGACCGAGCGCTTCTAGGTGCTTCAGCCTGAAACAGCGCGACCGATACGGTCGCAGGTTTGAATCCTGCCGCGGGCATGAATGAGTGTGATGTCGTTAGGTTAGTTGGGTTTAAGTAGTTCTAATCTCTCGGGGACTGGTGACCTCAGATGTTAAGTCCCACAGTGCTCAGAGCCATTTGAACCATTTGTAATGAATATGTAGTACCCGAAGTCAGAAACGCTCACAGTGCCAAACAAAACAAACACCTTCCGAACAGGCCTTGAAGACCCAACGGTACAGACCGACCGCCGTGTCACACTCACCTCTCGGGCGTCAGCAGACGCTGATACGGAGGGGCATGTGTCAGCACACCAGTCTCACGGCTGTTGTCAGTTTTCGTGACTGGTGGCGCTAGTCCTCGATCAAGTAGCTCTTCAATTGGCCTCACAAGGGCATGACAACAGCTCTCGACAGGCCCGTACGGTGACCTACCCAAGTGGTAGCCACGCCCGACAGCGTTTGTCTTCGGTGATCAGACGGGAACCTGTGTTACCACTGTAACAAGGCCGTTGGCTCATATTGACAAAGATACATATTGATTTAAGCTTCGTACATAGTATTCCAGTTTTATTGGGAGAGTACAGGCAGGTGGACAAAACAGAAGAAAATCCTGTCTGAAAATAGAAAAAAAGGACAAAAAAACATCATTGCTGGAGGTGATACAAATAGCCGCATGTCTCAAAGTGTTGACAGATTACTACTAGCTGAGACGCCAGGGATCTTTAAAGTTCCGACACCTACAACGTGCTTACACGAGGAAAGTTTCCAACCGATTTCTCAAACACAAACAGCAGTTGACCGTCGTTGTCTGGTGAAGCGATGTTGTGATGCCTCGTGTAAGGAGGAGAAATGCGTACCATCACGTTTCCGACTTTGATAAAGGTCGGATTGTAGCCCATCGCGTTTGCGGTTTATCGTATCGCGACATTGCTGCTCGCGTTGGTCGAGATCCAATGACTGTTAGCAGGATATGGAATCGGTGGGTTCAGGAGGGTAATATGGAACGCCGTGCTGGATCCCAACGGCCTCGTATCACTAGCAGTTGAGATGAGAGGCATCTTATCCGCATGGCTGTAACAGATCGTGCAGCCACGTCTCGATCCCTAAGTCAACAGATGGGGACGTTTGCAAGACAACAACCATCTGCACGAACAGTTCGACGACGTTTGCAGCAGCATGGACTATCGACTCGGAGACCATGGCTGCCGTTACGCTTGATAGTGGACGTTACATTTGCAGGTCCTGTACGGGCCTTTCTGGATACAGAAAATGTTCGACTGCCGCACTGGCCAGCATATTCTCCAGATCTCTCACCAACTGAAGACGTATGGTCAATGGTGGACGAGCAACTGGCTCGTCACAAAATGCCAGTCACTACTCTTGATGAACTGTGGTATCGTGTTGAAGCTGCATGGGCAGCTGTACCTGTACACGCCATCCAAGCTCTGTATGACTCAATGCCCTGGAGTTATTACGACCAGAGTTGGTTGGTCTGGGTACTGATTTCTCAGGATCTATGCACCCAAATTGCTTGAAACTGTAATCACATGTCAGTTCTAGTATAATATATTTGTCCAATGAATACCCGTTTATCATCTGCATTTCTTCTTGGTGCAGCAATTTTATTCTTCTTGGTGCAGCAATTTTAATGGCCAGCAGTGTCTTTATTGACTCTTCTAGGAAGGTATGCTCTCGGAACTTGAACGATAAACTACGCGGTGATGAAGGACGCCTTTCTTCCAGCGTTTGCCACTGGAGTTAGGTGATCATCTCTGTGACGATTTAGTGCTTTGCTGAATGAACCTATAACGAAAAGCGCCGCTGTTCTTTGGATCTTTCGTATTTCCTCTATCTCTGTCTGGTACGGATCCCATAACGACAAGAAACATTCAAGTTATTACTGGAATACACTTCCTGAAGAAACTTCCAATGAATCTCAGTCTCGGATTTGCCTTACTCACAATTAATTTTGTGTTTTTGTTCCATTTAAGATTGCTGCGTGCTGATATTCCTAGGAGTTTTAGGGAAATAATTGCTTCTAATGTTCTGCAGTTGTCTAATCATGCAATAAATTGTCTTTGTGTCTATGTATCCAAAATACGTCACACTTGCTTATGTTGAGAGTCAATTGCTGTTCCCTGCACCAGGCTTCGGATCTCAGTATGTCTTCCTGCATGTCGCTACAATTTCCCATCGTTGCTACTTCTCTGTATACAACAGCATCATCAAAATTCCTTTTACGACGTTATCTGTATTGTGACAAGCAGTGGTCCTAGAAACAAATCCCTCTCCCCCCACCCCCCCCCACCCCCTCCCTGCGGGCACGTCCGAAATCGCTTTTAGTTCTGAAGGCTTCTCTCAGTCCAGAACGACATCCTGTGCTCTGTGATTCTTGAAGTTTTCCGTTCGTATTGAATGTTCGATGAGATTTCCGGATTGTAGCCGGATCATGTTGACTTCTTGCCACGGTATTTCGGCTGGCAGTCGTCCAGCCATCTTCAGGTGAGTGTCCGTCACTGGAGACTGCAAGTTCCCGGAGTCAACATTATAGCAAAAAATGGCGGGAAAACGCATGCGCATTGGCCTCCTTCACAGGAGCGTCCTCCATCGAAATCCACGCCCTCTGGAGCAACTGTTCTGTGTGTGACGCGCAGGCGCGTACGTAAAGGTGAAAACTACATGTCCGCCCTCTGTCGGAATGCGCACCCGCGTCGCTAAAAAGAGACGTCAGATGTCGCCAGACGTGTCATTATGAATAAAATGTCTTCTCTCAGAGAAAGTTAGAGAGATCACCGGGTCCCAAGCCCTGTCCAGTTGAAAACCGCCATCACAATTTATAAGATTTTGCGCTAGACGTATCTCCACAGATTCTTTAATTACTGAATCCCTGAAAGTTTTCGCTGGGGCCAAGATTTTCGTGGCAGAAAAATCCATAGCGTGTCCTGTGGTAATACAGTGCTCAGCTACGGCCGACTTAATGGGCTGCGAAAGGCGAGTGTGGCGTTCGTGTTCAACCCACCTTTCATGTACTGTGCGTGTCGTCTGACCGATGTTAGCTTTGCCACACTGGCAAGAAATCTTACAGATCCCGGCCTTCCGCAGACCCAGAGCGTCCTTTACTGAACCGAGAAGGGCACTAATATTCGCCAGTGGCCGGAAGATCACTTTAACTTGATGTTTCCTTAGGATCCTGCCTATTTTAGATGAAAGGTTGCCGACGTATGGAAGGATCGCCCTGGACTTGAATAGCTCTTTATCTTCTTGATTTTGTTGGTGGTCACGTTTCTTACTTCTTAGTGCTGTTCTAATCTGATGTGGAGAGTAACCTTTACCTCTGAACACCGACTCTAAATGTTCCAGCTCCTTTGTAAGGCTGTCTCCATCAGAAACAACACGAGCCATGGGCATCAACGTTCTGAGGACGCCGTTAGTTTGTGCAGGATGAGGACAACTCGACGCTTGCTGGTAAAGGTCAGTATGTGTTGGCTTACGGTAGACAGAATGCCCTAATGACCCATCTACTCTTTTAGTAACCAAGACGTCCAAAAAAAGGCAAGCAACCATCCTTCTCTACTTCCATCATAAACTGGATGTTCTTTTGGATTGCATTCAGATGTTGCAAGAACCGTGACAGTTCTTCTTCAGCATGGGGCCACACTACAAAAGTGTCATCTACATATCGCCAGAAAACTTTCGGTTTAAGTTCTGCCGAGTCTAGTGCCCTTTCCTCAAAGTCTTCCATAAAAAGGTTTGCTACCAAAGGCAAGATGGACTGCCCATGGCAACACCGTCAGTCTGCTCAAAATATTCGTTGTTAAATAAAAAGTAGGTTGAGGAAAGGACTTGATGGAAAAGCGCTGTTATATCGGCCGTGAACTTGTAGTCTCCAGTGACGGACACTCACCTGAAGATGGCTGGATGATTGCCAGCCGAAATATCGTGGCAAGAAGTCAACATGATCCGGCTGAAATCCCGAAATCTCATCGAACATCCTGTGTTCTGTTTGCTAGAAACTCTTCAGTCCAGTCACACAGTTGTTCTGATGTTTGGTATTTTGTTGACATTAAGGATGAAGAAATGTAGCTGGTTCGTCATAATGTTCAGTTAACCCACGACTATTATGGTGTCTTCGATTGCTGCGACAAGGCATCTGAAAGTAGGTGAATGTAACTCGTAGCGTGATGCTGTCCTACCCGCCAGCTTGCGCACCGCAGTACCTGTTTGGAGCAGTCGTTCGCCTGAGTGGCGGCATACTCTGGCACCACCGTCTATCTTACGTAACATGAAACGTGATTCGTCCGACGAAGATCCGCGTTTCCACTGATGCACTGTCCAGTCTCGATGATCCCGTACCCAGTGCTACAGTAACAGACGATGTCCTAGGCTAAGTATGGGAATGCGTTGGGTTTGCCCTCTCAGGAGCCGCATGTTCATCAAGGTGTGATAACTGCGTGCCCCGAAACACTCGAGGATGGGAGCGGACGTCCAATACCATGTCACCCGCTAATGGCTTCGCCTTCTTTCAACCACTTTCCATAGATGCCCTCGATAGTAGCATGCCAAGATTCTATCAGCTACGCTGTTTCCGAGAACCTCGCGTCCGGGTACCGGGTGGCAACAGTCCCAAATGGTTCGGATGTCTCTAAGCACTATGGGACTTAACATCTGAGGTCATCAGTCGCCTAACTTACCTAAGGACCTCACACACAGCCATGCCCGAGTCAGGATTCGAACCTGCGACTGTAGCAGCAGCGCTGTTCCGGACTGAAGCGCCTAGAACCACTCGGCCACAGCGGCCGGCCGTAACAGTCTCCTTTTATGTCAGTGTATTTACTGATTTTCGCTCCGTATCGTAACGGGAATGATCCCTCATTCGTGTCTGCTAAGCTTATCTACTTTCCTTCAGGGGTAGACAAGGATGGAAATTTTTTTGAGCCTAGTTAAAAAAGTAACCTAAAAAGAAGTGGCTCAAAATATTTCTTAGGAAGTGTACCTTTAAAATCATTCATGCAAAGTCTGCTGTAAATGGTAACATACGCTCAAACCACGATCTACTGTGTGGCGATATGGAGCGTCCAAGCGTCAGAATGCAACCGATGTTATAATATGATACGAGTACTTACCGACGAGATACGGGCTGTTCGTATTGGATATTATCACAGGCAGCATTCGTATCATCGAAAATATTCTTCCAAACAAGATCTCCCTTCGTAACATGACTTGTTCGGTGGTATAAACAGTCTGAAAGCACGTGCTCGTCTTGTTTCTGCTTAAATTGTCATTTTTCCTGGTTTCATACGAAATAAAACGCGAGTGCCTGAAAATGACAAAGAAACATATTTACACAGATAAAAAAGGTTAGAAAAGTAATCCAAACCGTGCAAAAAACGATTCGATTGATAAATGAAAGCCTGCTAATAGAGATAATTTCGTCACGATGAAAATGATTCGACATCAGCAAAAAACTGACCAACTGTACGGTCCTGGCGTTGCCGGTTAAAGTTTTGTTGGAGATCAGTGTGTAAAAAAACAAGTTAAAAGTACAAATACTTGTCTTTCTACACGGCGGGAACAATAACTCATGAAATGTACATTCAGTTACGGTACCTTTTTGTTACTTGTGATTTGGCGTTTTTTTATCTCTAGTACGAGGATTTCTTGCGACACGTTTTAATTTAGAGTTTTGGTGCACGTTTCTATAACGACTTTTATGAAGAAAAAATTTCCTTTCAAAGTGAGGCTACTTCGTTGAAAAGCATTTTTTAATTGTCCCTACTTACTACTTTAGGCTATCTCATCATTTTCAAAGCAATTTCTGAAATTTTGTTGTAGGTTGAAAACTATGGTTTTCAGAGCTCCCACCAACCGCCCTCGCACTCCGGGAAGGCCTTTTGTCAATTTTGTGCAGTGGCCTCTGGGTGTAAGTTCTTTACTTAAAAAATACGTAATACACACTTAAGGGTGCATAATAAAGATGTAAAGTTTGTTTTGTAACCTGTTATTTTATTGGAAAAAATCATCAATATCGGTTAAAAAATCGAGCGTCACGCTGGTCCACCGTCTTAACGCATCTTTTGCCCGCAATGCCAGCATTCGGCATTCACTGTCGCCGTGGGCAGTGGTCACAACGTTTTATCTCCTTTTATGACACAGAATCATAACGAAATTATCGCTGTAATTTAATTGCATAAGATGCTTCTGCTGTATTAGGTAGTGTTTCAGATTGCAATCTGTGATTATGTCGTTACATTAAATCTCAATTAGAGTACAACTGCGTGAAATCCTGTCTTTTACATTCATTTGTACAGTTTCAGTAGGCTGAACCTCAACACCTACCCCGCTCTGCTATGACAGAATATGAAAGGACGTTACAAAATGACGTAAATGTCGTTGTCGGTGCAAACAAAATCTGACGTAATTAAATTCAGAGCATTATAATCGTGTTCCAACGCCATAAACAGAAGGTTGGGATGTAGGATATAGTACTTTGGGCTCTCAAAAATGATTGGCCCTGCAATTTTTTGTGTTCACTGGAACCATTTAATGAATAAACGAATACAGATTATTATTACAGACATTCCCCGCCAATGTCTTTGCACTTTTTCCATCGCTCTGGCAACTTCCGGATTTGCATAGCAAATCGTTCTTTGAGGGCATGCTAACACCACTGGTGGACAATTGCATGTTGTTCGTCATTGTTGGTGAGTTTCTTACCCGCATGAACTCTTTTATTGCCTTAAACAGTGCACAGTCGTAGGAGCTAGATGCTGGAGAACGGTAAACCCTAGTTCACGCACGGTGGTAATTGTTTGGCGACTGGCAAGTTGCTGTCAGTTGCCAGATTAGAGTAGAACTCCATGGTCTCATTTTCTGTGGCGAGATGTTGGGTGAGATAGTGCAGTGAATGAACCACAGAGCCAGTCACTGTTGAGGGTCGTTTTGGGAGGGAGCAAATCCACCAGCATTCTCACTTCCTGATATTATGACACAGTCGCCATATATTCCTGCACGACAGTCCCTCCAGTGGCTTCTTGAGACGAGACCTCACAGTATGCTGGTTTTTTTTGGGTGGGGTGCGGGGTGGCATTATGTGGGGCCGACGTACGCCGCTGGTGGTCTTGGAAGGCACCTTAACTCCTCTGACCGGTAGTGCAACCATATCGGCAGCACATTGGCGAGCCATTCGTCTTCATGGACGACAATTCGCGCCCCCATCGTGCATATCGCATGAATTCCTTCAGGGTAACGACATCGCTCGACTACAATGGCCAACATGTTCTCCAGACATGAACCCTATCGAACTTGCCCGGGATGGATTGAAAAGGACTGTTTATGAACGGCGTGACTCAACAACCTCTCTGAGGGATCGACGCCGAATCGTAGGAGTGGGACAATCTGGGCCAACAGTGCCTTGATAAACATGTGGGTAGTATGCCAAGACGAATACAGGTATGCATCAATGTAAGAGGACGTGTTACTGGGTATTAGAGGTAACGGTGTGTACAGCAGTCTGGACGACCGCCTTTGAGGCACTCGCTGTATGGTGGTACAACATGCAGTGTGTGGTTTCCATGAGCAATAAAATTAGCGGAAATGATGTTTATGTTCATATCTAGTCCAATTTTCTGTACAGAGTCCATAACTCTCGGAAGTGAGGTGATAAAAAATTTTTTTTGATGTATGCATTTGTCAAAATAGGCCTGACTCGCCTAAATTTATTGCTCCTATACTTTTCATATTACGTATTTTCTGTACATGCGAAATATTGTAAAGGTAAAACAAAAGCAAGTACGTCTAAGTGGTTATTATTTTCCGGCCACGCACTGTGTCATTGAGGGTTCGACAAATGTGGAATATGGTATCATTCATTGTTACACAACATCCTTACCACTTCAATAAGAAAAAAGTTTTCGTTCTATTGTACATGCAAAATGACGAAATCTTGCGTTGTGGTTATTAAATCCGTCCCCTGTTCCGTTTCAGCTCCCCGTATCATTCTGCTTGTCCCGCGACAGGCACGCTATTGTGTTATCTGCAAGGGTTCCGCGCCCTTCGTCAGCCGACTGCACTCTCCCTGTCCCATTAAACTTCCATATGCTGTTATCTCTGTTGCCATTCTCCACACATCACTAAATGGCGACGCTTATTACGTCGTTTAATTTTACTATGTTTTCTAACATTCATTTTTCCACCCGTGTGTGACCAAATAAACTTCTTTTTTTATTTGCCTTTGCACGCTACCATTTACTCTGTCATTTTCGTAAAACTGACGCAGTTCTGTTAGTAATGACGCAACTACGTTGCACTCGTCTAGTTTGGTTTCACTGTTAACGAACCTGAGATTATAATTTATAGCGTGCGAACAACGTTCAGTGTCAACGATACTTAACGGTGTAAGGGACAGTGTACGTAATTCGAGTAGAAGTAATTACTGATGCATCGATGCCTGGATCCCACTCTCACGGTTTCGCACCAGGAATAAAAGAAGTACGCCAGCATTCATTTTTTACGGTATTAATGCAGTGTTGTTTACGAGCTTCGAAAGTTATTCACATGTCGTTAATGGGAGACAAAAATGTGTCACCTGAGACAATTGAGTGAATGTTTCATAATTTCCGTACACTTAGCAACTATTAATCTCGGCATATAACAGGCTATCGAAAATTTGTGTACTATACACGGCTTTAACGAAAAGATGAGTGTGCAATCTAGCACTCACTGCAAGTAGTGCGAGACTGATTAACATCATGACCTACATAAACCGTAACGTTACCTCCGAAAACGGAAACAGAACGGTATGCATAGTCTTGGAGTATCTCCAAAAGAAGCCAAACAAATTGTCAAGATATGCTGAATCTCTGTTCACTTTGGACTGTAATTTTTTCTTATCTGTTGCAACATGACTGAAATTAGCATTCCAATGAACTTTGAATTTTTTTGTTAAATCGTTATTAGACAAGATAGCATATTGGAAAACAGCTAACCAGTTTGGACTGTTTTCGGTCATCTTCAAGTCAGCATTCATTTTAAAATTGTGCTTATGTTAAAATGACACTTTTGTATTTACATTGACAGTGACAAGTAACAACGAAATTAGCATTTTTCTATAGTGTACAGAGTACTAACTGGCCACTGTGTGCTCTCGCAAGTCATGTACACATCTTGCACAGTTACAAATGTAGGGATGTATGGAAAAGAGGTTTCAATTAAGAAATTTCAATTCTTGAACTCATCTATTAACAGCTCAAGAGGCACGTAAACAACAAAGGTCTGCAGACATGGTATGTCTCGCTTAATTCACTAGGTGTAATAGGCTACGGATATGATAGTAAATTTAACTGTGTGCTGTGAGACATCGCCATGGGGATATACTGGGATTTGACATTATTCTCCCTTAAAAGATAAGTGGATAAGAAAAGTAGATCGAGTTAATAGTTCATTTTTTTCTTCCATATTGCTTCATCTCCTCTTCTCTAAAGCGTTTACAGGGCTTACATATGTAGTAAAAATACAAGAAAAGTAAAGTGGATTTTGTGTGAATTATTATTTGCGAAAGTCAATGGGTGAACCTATTGGGAAGATGAACCCAAACAATCTTCTGGGAAACATACGAGCCGTAATGATTAGACGCCGTGGATAGTGCGCACTGTGGGGAATTCTTAGGTATACGGATAGCAAAAAGGTCACTCTAAACCGAGATATCCACCATATAGGACACCTTGGCACATGTTTACCAGATGTTCAGTCAGAAGGGTGCAGACAGCAAAGTTATCAAAATGTAGTATTCTCTAAACTATTATTTTTCTTTCTCTGGTTACCGTGGGGTAATCAAGATGAACATTGGGTGACTTCAAATAATTCCCACAAGGATAATTGTAGCAATGTAACACTCAACAAAGTGTTGCTGCCACAAGTGAATTTCTGTTTTGTAAAACATCTACAACGCAGCGCTGACTTAAGTCATTAAACTTATTTATTTCTTTAAGTAGATGAGGTTATGGGCATCAGACTCTGTCTTACATCAGACCAGGATGTCACTCACACAATATCTTTCTTACATAACAGTTTCGCGAGAAATAACAATTGTATTGCGACAAATGATTTGAGTGTCTGAAGTGGCAATGTGAGTAACTACTTCTGACTACAAAGTTAACAGCACTTGTACTACTGCAGCTCCTGCCACTTATAGTCATAACAGTAATAACAATAATAATAATAATAATAATAGTAACAATATTATCAGTATGATACTGGCAGATATAAAAACAACTGATAGATGAAATGGTACATGTTTTCTGGTATAGTAAGTTTTGGGGACAGGAAATTTAAGAAGGCTGCACCTGCTAAGTGAACTAGCACATGAGGAATATCTGGTTGGACTGAGGGATGTACACGGATTACGATTGCATACGAGGACAATAGTATTCCTTACTGTTGCTTTAACGAATGTGTAATTAACTGTGTTAGAAAGCTTGAGATGTTATTCAATTCCCTAATATAATGAGACAGATTATTCTAGACTCAGATTCCTGCTACTGAGAAGTCTGTTTTTGCCACCTACCAAGAGTTTTAATTTGCTTCACTAGTAACGAATACTTAACTATTTAGAGAAAGAAAGCTGTATCCCCGTAGTAATAGTTACGTCACAGAACTAGGTGATCAGTATTTTTATTTCGGCCTGCTGAACACAGTGACTGGCTGGGACGGAAGAGAAGTGAACAGAGGAGATGAAGAGGTTCAAAATGGTTCAAATGGCTCTGAGCACTATGGGACTCAACATCTGAGGTCATCAGTCTCCTAGAACTTAGAACTACTTAAACCTAACTAACCTAAGGGCATCACACACATCCATGCCCGAGGCAGGATTCGAACCTGCGACCGTAGCGGTCACGCGGTTCCACACTGAAGCGCTTAGAACCGCACGGCCACACCGGCCGGCTGCGCTTATCTGCACGTAACCAGGCTACCTGTGCATATGACGGTGAAATATAATCAAAGAGTCAAACATTACGAATATAACGAACACATGCATTCATAACCATTTCAGGCGCCTTGAGATTACTTGAGGAAGGCCTTACAGGATAACATAGCTGTAATCAATAGCTGGAAGTACAAATGTCTGTTGAAGTTTCTTTTTCATGTCAAGAGGGAATAGCTCTATATATTTCTGTATAGGATGGGGAGATGCTAATTCCTTCTCACACATTTCAATTACTTGCTACATCAAGCTTATATTCTCATCTATTGTTATTTTGCTGCAGAAGATAAGTTTTCATGTATCCCAATTAGGATTAAAGATGATAGTGATTCCAGATATTTCAGATTGATGAACCTCAAATAACCAACCAGTACCACTTGGATTTTGGATGGTCTGAGCTTTCCTTTTCCTGCACCCATTTTGAAAGTGCACACGAGGTCGGTGTTGATATTCTGTGATAGCCGTCTTCAGGTTTATTGGTTTTGCACTTACATACAACTGGAGATCGTCAGTGTACATGTGGTATTTTCAGCAGAAAAACTGATGACACACCATTTACATACAACGAAAAGATCAAACGACCAAATACTGAACCCCGGCTGACACCTGACACTACCTTCCTCGACTTTGACTTTACTGTGCTGAACATAGCGCATTGCTTGAGAGACGTCAGGTATGAGCGAAATCATTACACTTCACTTGGCGAGAAGCTTAGGCTGTGATATTTGGCAACTAAAATGTCGAAGTCGATGACTCAAAGCTTTGTTGAAATCTAAGAAGTATATCATTGTTGCCTCTTGAGCACTTATTGCTAGCTTCAGATCATCTGTTACCTCTATTATGGTACATGTTTTACTTCGATATTCATGGAAACATGACAGTTAATCATCTGGTTTGTTGTTTGTAGATATATAGTAGGAAGCTAGGCACTGTCACATCTTCCAGAATTTTCTTAGTAAGCAGTTTGTCTCATCTTTAACTGGGATAACCAATTTCGTGTCATCTTACAAATACATTTTAATTTTTTTATACTGGCCACCACATATCATCAGCATTTCTTTCTTAATGCAGGTGCATCTGAAATAATCATATTCCTGTTAATCACATGCACGTAAGAAAATTTTATAAATTTCTTTTTATTTGCAAATATATTTTGAATATGGAACTTCATATTTGGTATGTTGTTAGATACATAATAATAATAACAATAATAAGATACAATGATACAGACAACATACTATGCATAGTAGTGTGTAATTCCACATTATGAACAGGGATAACATCATGCTGGAACAAACGTAAGTGCGTCTGAGTAAAGTTAAAAAACTATGAAATATTACAGTTTAATCATTTCAGTATCTCCATATTCACAAACACACACACACACACACATATATATATATATATATATATATATATATATATATATATATATATATATGCCCGCACACACACAGACACAATGTAAGCACTCCAATCACAGCACTTCAACGTACTCGACCTCACTGTTGTTCTTCACCAGGTTCAATTCAATGACTTTTTGAGCGTCTAACGACACTGAAACAATCAAAACGAGAGAAGAAACTGCAAAAAATAGTTTATTAGAAAACCATGCAGCACATATTAAATTCACAAAATGGCTAGAATCTTTGATGTGCTGCTGACACATGCTATGGTGACGTATTTGTAGAAATCGAGAATTGCAGAAGACCTGATGCAGAGCCGTGAGGTACTCCATAATCAACATTCACATATCTTGCAACATAATTTCTTTTCTCTTAACATATCTGAACCATCTCACCGACCCATCGAGTGATATGGAATGACGTTGGGTATGATATTTGTAACATACGTTGCCTGCCAGAAATACATGATGTAAAAGTTATGCAGCTAACTGATGCACAAGATCCTAAAGAACAGTACATTAGCACCAAGAAGAACCATATTTGAGTAACATCCTTCTGAAGAAGCATCGTTGCAAAACTCTAAGAACCATAGAACCGACCTTTCGACCATCAATACATCTGTGCCCTTCACAGTGGGGACCGAAGGCCTTTGTAGTCTGGTCCCTTCAACGCCCACAAACCAACAAATCAACTTTCACTGTGATTTACCTACCACGTAACGACGAAAAGCATTTTATTCCGATTGACACCGCCCACGGATGGCTCTGCACTTTAAGGGGATCAAATTATTTTTAGTGATTTTCCCCGTAACAGGGCAACGTCCTTCAGAGCAGAGAAGTTCGTTCGTGTGCCAGAAACCAACTGTAGACAGAACTGGGATCGTCTACATCCGTTGTGGATGTGCGAATCTCGCTCACAGAGGTTAGATAATGGACAAAGCAGAGATAGGCACTGATAATCTCGTATTAGCAGATTCGTTCGTATTTCAGTGTGCAGTCGGACTAAGCCCCAGTGTGTCACGAATTCTGGAAAGCCATCAGCCTAATTGACGGATCGGCGAGGCGGCGGCCGGCGCCTGTCGTTTTTCATCGTCTGACTCCCTGTTTCCGAAGGCAATGTTTCCCCCTTAGGCAGGCGGCCGGGCAGAGCCGCTATCGTCAGCAATCAGCGCCGGCGGGCCCTGCGTGCCGGCCACGCCCAGATTAGTGGCTGCGCTATCCTTTCAGGAAGGAAGCGAGCGAAAGGGAGAGGGTGCAGAGGGAAAGGGCGGGGAAGGGGGAAGGGAAAGGGCCGGGGAAACAGAGCCGCGCAGAGCCGCGCTGCCGACTCTGCCGGATTAGCCGGGGCGTGGCCGGCGCGCGGGGTCCGGCACTCTGCCGCTACTGTGTGACGTCACGCGGAGGACAGTAGGCGCCGGCGCCAATAGTCTCCGAAATTCTTCCCGCGCTGTATGTGTCAAACACGGCGGCTGCGGTATTTTAATGCATGTAATTTGCGGCAAATACTCATTACTTTGCTCCACAAACTGTCACAATACAACTGTAAGCAAACACTGTCTTCTGCTAATATGTGATACGTCACTCTAGTATACATCTCTACCACCAATGTAATGTCCCTCCTGTCATTATCCGTGGTCACACGCGTCGTTGGCTTGTCCTACAGGTATACACTCAAGTGACAATGTCACAGAAACAGATTGTGGTAGTACAATGTACACAAGGTGTAAAAGAACAGTTTATAGTCCGAGTGTCAATTAATTTATGTCAATAGGTTTCCGACTTGATTATGGGCGCACGACTGGAGTTTAGAGACTTTGAATGCGGATTGGTTGTTCGAGCTAGATGATGGCATTCCATTTCGGAAATTGTTAGGGAATTCAGTATTTCTAGATCCACTGTCTCAATAACGTTCAAAGAATGCCACATTTCATGTATTGCCTCTCAAGAACGGACAACCGAGAACAAAGGCGTTTGGTAGAGTTCTCGGAGCTAACACACAAGCAACATTGCGTAAAACAACCTCAGAAATCAAAGTCGGACGTACGACGAACACATCCGTTAGGGTATTGCGGTGAAAGCTGGCGTTAATGGCCTTTGCAGCAGACGTCCAACATGACTGATTTTGCTAACCGCACGACATCGTGGACTTGTGAGCATACCTGTCGGACGCTACACGACCGGAATACCGCGAGTCTCGACTTCAGTCGGTAAGAGCTGATGGGAGATTCGAGTTTGGCCCAGATTCTATGAACCCATGGATTGTAGTTGTCAACAAGGCACTGTGGAAACTGGTGGTGGCCATGTGATGGTGTGAGCTGTGTTTATGTGGAACTTACTGGGTCGTCTGGCCCATCTGAGCCGATCATTGACTGGAAATGGTTGTTTTTTTATTAAAAATCAAACTCCTCCAGCTGTAAGAATTCATATTTATTTGGCTACTAGTTTCGACGCTGCTTCAACGCCATCTTCAGGCCTGTACACCTTGATGATATCGATTGTGTGTGGCTGAGTACTATAAGTCCGCGGTGAGACCAATACGTGCTCCGCATGGACTTCTGATGGACTTCTTTTCCGGAGTCTTTCCATCTTTTTGGTAATGACATAGAGAATAGTGATCTAGAGAACACCATTAAAAATGTACTTGATGTACTTCCCATCCGGTTCAATTCTGCTTATTCTGTTTGTCATTTGAACATCCTCAAAAATCTCACGACACGATGTACACCAACAGTATTGTTAGTCCTAATAGTTCCAATTTCTCTTTTTTAGTTTCTAAGACGTCAGACAATTTCTGCACTTGTTTTCTGTAATCTACGCTTTATCCCAGAGAACTGGTTTTAATGCTGGTATATTCAACTGTATCCTGTACTTTTTGTTGTAGAAGCTCGTGTATCTCTCTTCCAGACTAGTTGAGATTGCTTGAGGACTTAATATTTCACTCAATACATTTTCCTACTCTGATATATCAGTCCTCTCCTGTTTACCTGAGATCTGGTTGTCTACGGTTTGTAGTTCATCATGAACTTCTTTCAAATGGTCGTGTTCTCCGTCCATACATGACAGTAATTTTATTACCATGCCGCGCGAGGTAGCCGCGCGGTCTCAGATGCCCTGCCACGGTTCGCATAGCTGCCCCCGTCGGAGGTTCGAGTCCCTCCTCGAGCATGAGTGTGTGTGTTGTTCTGAGCGGAAGTTAGTGTAAGTAGTGTGTAAGTCTGGGAACTGGTGACCTCAGCAGTTTGGTCCCGTAGGAACTTACCACAAATTTCCAGTTTTATTACCATGTACGTTAACAGTCGACATTAACTCGTCTTGAAACACTTCTGCCTGCTATTTAATCGCCGCCAATGCGGTGTTATTAGCTACTAGCTTTTGGTTGATACTTTCTTTTAGCTTCTTAAGACTAACATCTTCACCCTCAAAGATAGCTGCCATTTCTGCTTTCATATCATCCCCATGTACTGTAAAAGCAGCATCAATTTTTCTTTTGTTAGAGCGTGATTCATTCTCTCAGGAATATTATCTTTTCTTATCACTTTTACTTACGTGCATAAGTAAATATGAAACGGATTCTTGAAGGCCCGCAGTTATCCATGTACCAACTTAAGATTTTGTAGATTTTGAACGTGGTGACTAAAATATAGCTGCCATTAACTGAATTGAATGTAACTTTGTTAAATTCTATTTATTGATTAGAAAGCAAGGCTCGAGAGAATTTTAATTGTTTCCATGGAGCGGCCAAGATTAAACTTACTGAACTCATGGAATCTGTATAATTTAAAAAATGAACTTTAACGTAAATTAATTATCTGTTGCAGTTTAGAAAGATTCTTACAACGAAATCTTTCGCATTTACAGTTACTGTTAACACTTTGAAAATTAAATTAACACTTCGGCGCCCAACGGTGGACCAGAAGCTGCATCGGAAGATGAGCTTCCCGCAGCGCAAATTACTGAAAAAATGCTTATTGAAAATTATTAGCCGCTGCGACCATTTGAGGTGACAACTATTAGAAAGAAATTCATTTTGTTATAACAATAATTCTTTATTTCACCAAAATACCGAATAACTTACATAAAATACGTGTAGCCGAGCAATGGCTGCCTTCCGTATCGCGAAACAAAACAGTGTGTGTACCATGAAGTACGTCCTTCCTCCTCGGCCGTACAATCGCGTCTCTTTTCGATCTATTTTTGTTTTCATAGACATGTTTTAAATAAAGATGCTACTTTTAAATCATCGCTGCGTATCAGTTGTTTCAAGAACATTAACTGTTTTTTTTTATACTTATTGTGTTCATAAAATATTTCAGTGTTCATAAATAATTTTTAGTTCACCCTTAACTAAAAAATTGTTCAAATGGCTCTGAGCACTATGGGACTCAACATCTGAGGTCATCAGTCCCCTAGAACTTAGAACCACTTAAACCTAGCTAACCTAAGGGCATCACACACATCCATGCCCGAGGCGGGATTCGAACCTGCGACCGTAGCGGTCGCGCGATTCCAGACTGAAGCGCCTAGAACCGCTCGGCCACAACGGCCGGCCTCACCCTTAACACTTCACAATATTGGTCACTGTTTACAACCGATAGAAATGTCAACATGTAGGTGACGTACCGCCACAAGCTGTTCTTACACTGGAGTTCAATTCGCCTTTCAGGGATTCCTGTGAGTTTCTTAACGTGGCTGCAAATTTTTTGTTAAACGCTTTAGCGTTTTCCTCCATGGATGACATTCCGGTGCCTGAGCTGTCATTTTTCGAATACACACCGGCTTTCACCACTAGTTAAATTCCAAACCAATTAATTGAACTAACACACAGACGCACACACACACACACATACACACACAAAGAAAAACGTTGGAAGTTGACAAAGTTACAGCTGACCCCGCTCTAGAACAGTGAACTGGAGAGCCTACCGTCGACTACACATGCGAAGCTGGTGCGTTGTGTTGACAGGCTATGGCAGGCAGCTGCTCCCATGACGACGAGCCGCTGGCGTGATGGGCCGCGGAGACTCGCCACGCCGCAGTCGATGCGTCGAGTTCAGACACAGTAGCACTGCCCCGTTCCCCTGCTGCTACAACGTCGTTACTCTTCCTCGCCAAACCACTCGCATACTCTTCCGTGACGTAGATGAAACGTGCGTGCGTGTCGTTTGAATACTTAAAAACGCGTTCTTGTTATCCGAAATATTATCACATTGTTTCTGTTAGATAGCATTTTGGGGCACTACACAGCGTGCACTCACTCATATAAGTTCCGATGTTTGTTATTGAGTTGTCCCTGGCAACTATGGTGGTAAACTCACCCCAATCAGCCAATTGTTGTTGAGCGGGAGGGCCGGGCCACATAAGCAACAGCAAAAAAATCCTTACAAGCACGGGCAACTGCCCTATTCAAACAATAATCTTTAAACAAGCGGCCGGGTGGAGTGGCCGAGCGGTTATAGGCGCTATAGTTTGGAACCGCGCGACCGCTACGGTCGCAGGTTCGAATCCTGCCTCGGGCATGGATGTGTGTGATGTCCTTAAGTTAGTTAGGTTTAAGTAGTTCTAAGTTCTAGGGGACTGATGTCCTGAGAAGTTAAGTCCCATAGTGTTCAGAGCCATTTGAATCATTTTTTAAACCAAGCATTAAGTGACTCACAAGTTAATTAAATTCTGTACACAATAAAGCTCCCAAAAGGAGACTAAAATAATGAGATTAACTTTAACCAATAATGGATATCACAACAAAACTTTTTAACACAAAATAAAATACAAACAGATACGCCCCTTCGTGACACATTTTCAAAACAAATGACGTCACGTAGGCACGGGCAAATACAAGTAGCAGAAGGGGGGCCCACTGAACCCAGACCAGAGGCGGCTAGAACCCACATCAAGCGGGCGAGCTGGACAGGGTGCAGCACACAGTACACTAAAACACACTGGAAAAAAAGTCTTAGAGCCCGTGGCCACTATACAATTTAAGAGAAAGGGGGGCGGGGGGAGGGGGAGAGAAAACGGCAAACATTAATTCCTCAAACGTAAAATTACTACGATGTATAAAATAACAGCCTATTTCACGAACATTGAAATAAAATAGTCAGGGGTGAATCAATAACTAATGCCCCTGACATAATCTTACAGGACGAAGGCGAATAGCATAACACCAAGTCAGTTTAGAAACTTAAACTAAACTAGTAGGTTAACATATGCTCACTGAAACTGGGGAGCTCATTTAAATTACCTCTTAACAGGATACTGATGCGCTTAAACAGTCAAGAGAGGCTACCATTTCACTGTTTACGAGTGAACAAGTAATATAATTAGATAACACAGAACGTACAGATTCAGTGTTAAACCTGTGCTTTGAACCAACTATAAAAACGTCCACACAGCTCACTGTACCAGAAAAAATATTACAGTTTCACGATACTGGCTTATCCCGTCCGTCACTCCGAACAACAATAGTACCAGTTAATACACTTCGCTTGCTCGGACTGTATAACATCACAAAATCCAGATAGAGCTTTAACCAAACACAACAACACGTGTTTACTGTGGCTAGCACACTGGACTCGCATTCGGGAGGACGACGGTTCAATCCCGCGTCCGGCCATCCTGATTTAGGTTTTCCGTGATTTCCCTAAATCACTCCAGGCAAATGCCGGGATGGTTCCTTTGAAAGGGCACGGCCGACTTCCTTCTCCGTCCTTCCCTAACCCGATGAGACCGATGACCTCGCTGTTTGGTCTCTTCCCCCGAACCAACCAACCAACCACGTGTTTACTTAAACAGCACTAAATACAGGGGACCTTTTGGTAGCAAGGCAACAGTTTCCGGTCATGGTGTCGATACTTGGGAAGCAAGGATCACTATAATATGCGCACCAAAAACTGACAAGCAATTCTCACCAAATCTTTTATGAAATCCTTTACAGATCCAAATCAGGGCCGCACGACTCCATTCGGGTAATGTTGCCGAGTCAAGTTCCCACACTACAAGCCAGGTTCGGTCTTGCAAATGTGTCAAACACACCACAACCTCTGCGTCGTGCCCCGGCCCGCTCAACCACGCTCACCTCCGATTCACACGCGCCGCGCGGCTCTCCGGCTGTCCCTCTCAAGCGCCACACGCCCGTCGCGGCCAAAAGCCACGTCAAACGGCTGAGCCCAAGGATCACGCCATGCCGACCACATCGATATATCGATACGAGACGGCACGGCTCAGCAACTATGCATTTCGCAGAAACAATTTCCAAAAAAATTTACGGAAATTCTCGTTTCTAGCATCACAGTTTTCTCTTCTTTCAGTAAGGTCATCAAATGTGGTGTTTCCCTCATGTGTGTGTGAATCGCGAATCGAGTGTAGTGCCATGAGCGTGGCGGATCTGACAGTTTGATGTGGTCTAAGTTACCGTTCTTCTTCAAATACGGTCGTCTGTTTGTTTAGTTCTCATGGTCCGGCTACTCCATACCACGGCCATAAGCGAACATATTTATCTTGACTTTATCTCCAGGCAGGATAATCCTATAAGAGACTGTCTCACTAATTCTAGCTACTGAATAACAAACAGGTCTTCAATGATAATCTTCTGTATTGTTTCAACTATGTACACTAATTGTGATGACAGACTCAATTACCATTAACCCATAACTTCAGATACATCATTCAACACGTCTGACAGCCCCGAACTCAATATCTGGGATTTAGTCTTCATTTCTGTTGACCATTTATATTGTAGTATGACTGTTTTCTCTCGTTTTCTGTAGGTTGTTCATGACTCCTTCCAGGTGCATCAACCGAGGCATAAATGTCCACGTCCTTGAAGTGCTCCTGCGCTCACCACATCGCGCCTTGAACTTGCTTTGTTACGTCATTGCACAAACCACAGATCAGGGCTCAAACAGTATATTTTTCACATTACTTAAAATTTTTATAAAAGAAACGATGATCTTTCGTCACAATGAGCCTTTTCAGTGGAGCATAAGTCATTCTCATTAATAACCCATGTTACACTGCAGGCATTCCCACTACTGTCAGTGCACCTGTTATTTCTGCGGAGCATGCATTACTAGTAGCCACACAGAACTGGGACTGCACAAAAGCTCAGTATTTTTTCTTGGTACGAAGCATTCATGTTAAACACATTGCGCCCACCCAGGCCTGTCAGCACAGAGAGTGGAGGCTGAGAAGTGTACATAATTCACACTTTAAACGATTCGTATTTCTCTATACTGGTATGAATATATTGGAATATGGGAGCAGGCTACCATGGACTGCTTCCTTTTATAGCATCGTATAGGCGAAAATCTAAATTTATTTTACCACTTGTCATGAGCAACACACGCAATGTATGGTAGTTGGAGTGGTTCAAATCTGAAGTAAATAAATAAATACATTTTTTTAAAAAAGCAGTATTATTCCTTTATAATCCAGTTTAAAAGTATTTGTACGTTTTCTGTAGCACACACATATAATTGCTGCTGCTATTGTCGCTATACACATGCTTGAGTTTTCATGTTTGTGGGCAGTTGCACTGCTCAAGATTCCTTATTAATGCACTCTTGAAGATAATATACAGCCGCAATACTTTTTCACGACCTATATTGTATGTGTCATAATAGGTTCAAAGCTGTGTCACCATATTCTCATATTACACTCCCTTATCATTCCACCATTTTCCATGATGATGGAGAGAAAGCGAAATTGTTCAACGAGTCACACCACAATGTACTGTACTAAATGCGTTGTGCAAAGCAACGATTGTGGAACTCTTCATTAATACTTGTTCAGTGTTGGAGCATGTAATTAGCTGATGTTTCACTTCATATCCAGCGGAGTTCACAGCGGTGTGTCTGTTAGCAAGAAGTGTGTCGGCAAGATCTGCTCCATGGCTGGTGAGTGCCCATTCACAGCCTCTGTGTTCATGTACAACTAGGGAGTGATCCGTTCACATAGCATGCACCATATCATATACATGGTGTATGCTTGGGATATGACAGCCTATATACAGCACATAAATAGCATTTGTACAGCCTATGTACACCATGTGTATGGCAAAATATTCATAGTGTTGTGGCATATGTGCAGTGTACGTATGCCATATGTACAGCATATCCACGGCATATTAATGGTGTATATGTGGTACATGTATGTCATTAAGATGGCATTGTATCATGTTGGAGTTAAATGTAAAAAAATCCACATGTGTGAAAGTCACATCTCAGAACTAGACTGGTAAGAGCACACATCCAGCATTCTCAGTATTCATACTGTAGCTGTCTTGCGTCAGGCAGGCATTTCAATCTACTACTTGGTATGTAGTGCAGGTTTGTTACACTTCTATGTCTCTCTGTTTCACGTCTTAACTTACATAGATAGACTAGAATAACGATGACTGTGTGTATTCTATCTATTTGCCTTAGAAAATTGAAACCCACGTTACTGTGTGTGTACTTGATATGTATGAGGTTGGGCACATCCTGTATTAACGCAATACATCTGACAGTTACAACACTAGTAGCACTTTACAAACTGCAAGTGTGTATGCTGTCATAGGTTGCAAGGGTTGAAAGTAAAAAACAAAATACTGTTTTACAGGACACATCTACAGTATTTGCTACTGATAATTACAGTAATAACCACTCACTGACATATTATATTCCTTCTGATCACAGTAGTCCAAATAAACATGATCTAGAGGCTTACTTTGTGGTTCAGAGAACAGCAGTTCTGCTAGCACTGCTATAATAACGAAGCCCCAATTATAATGACGTTTGCATGCAACAATAAAAATAATAATTAGAGGTGGACGAATAATTACTGACAGGTATTTCCAGTACAACTCGTGTCTGTGTCTTGCATGGCAAGAGACAGACCATACATATTAAAAGGGTATACAATTCCAGCAGAAGCAACACACGGTGTTGGTGGATGCAATCAAGTAATGTATCTTCTTGCCAATCTGATGTAATGTCGTGATTTGTTGTACAACATTCATCTTGTTTGCATTCCTCTTGTTTGCAGTCATAAACTCCTCCATTGTCATGCATTTCCTTTCATGATGTAGAAAGCTGTGAATAAATGTCGCTGATCGTTGTTTACAAGAAATATATTTGTTAAAGTCTTCTTTGCTCAATGTAAGCATCTTGTCAGTTGAGCACATTGAGCCTATACATGTGTCCAGGCAGTGAAAAAATTACAGTGCTCATGCAATCTAATTACAAAAATTAAAATTTCTAGAGGGTGCGGGGTTGAGATTCACGCCATTGGTGCCCCAGGGCACTGCCGCGATTGGCTAGTTGCCTGATGATGTGAGACAAGCCCATTGGCCACAGAAGAGGGGGAGTTGAGGGGGCAGGGAATCCTCGGAAATTGGGGAGGGGGAGTGACTTTTGGGAATGCTGATACTGACGTCAGTGATTTCAGGAATGCCGATGCTGGTATCGACGATTTTCTGGCCACAATCGGCAGTGATCTTCAACAAACTTATTACATTACGCTTCCATAAACTTCAAAGACTCTAAGAACGAATGTGAGAAAATAATAGCTGTTAGATGATGGAAAATATTTATAAAATTTAAAATTGTACGACAGAAAATGAAACATTTATTAAATTATGCCAGGCTAAAAAGTAAGGTTTGCATGAAGTATCCTGATAGTACATAGCTTCGATGAGATGCTCTGGAGGTTCGTGACTTAGATTCACAATTCTGCAATCAGAAAACTTATTAATAACATGCGAAATTTAAATATTGGGGAAGTACTGTTCTCACTGGATCTTCCGTCAATTACGTAATTGACGTAAATGACGGAAAGTGCAAGGGACTCAGTTTGATTAGTCCCATACAAAGCCAAACGTTTCCGATGTATTCAGAATGAAGACATGCCCACACATGTACAGCGGATGTGCCTCCAAGTTATACTGAGAGGCAATGATCAGGTTTCCGATGTATACGATAGCATCGTACAAAAATTACAGGAATGAGCGATTCCAGAAGTCGAAGAAAGGGGATATTTCCTGAGTGAGCTATTGGCAAATTCTGGAAAGAGTGAAGTAGTAAGAGCGCGTACAAAACTTGAGAATAGTGTTGACATGTTTTCCGTGTTTCCTTTGACGTTCATACAGAGCTCGAAGCTGAGCTTTACCGTCACTGAAGATAAGATAAATTACTATTTGGTCTTTAATTCGTCTGTACGTCTCCTTTTTAATTTGATATAGTTATTATACGCATATAAATTGAAATAAAAATCTGTATTACAGGGCCCCACATGAGCGCTCCTGATGATGATCAGTCAGTAAATCGTGTTCTTGGCTTCAACTGCCTCAGTGTACGCCTTTCATTCGCCTTACTCCGTTTAAGTGAAGACATCAGAAGACAATGAAACTGTGACTTTCGGTTTAAGAATTTTAGTTTATTTTCCAAACTGGTTACCTCAGGTTTAGCTAGTGGGATAACATGAAAGTTTGGCAGCGCATTATTTTCAGCAGGTGTTTCTCTACTTCCTATTCACGGGCGCAGTGAATTTTATCGGCATTCCTTCGAAAAAAGTAGTGATTTAACGTATTCAACATGGGTAGTGTGAGAGTGGTGGAGAGAGCAAGTGGAGGGAGGGGGGGGGGGGATGGAGGCGGGGAAATGGAGTTCGAGATAAAGTTAAATTGATGCCATTCCCCGCACTCCTTACTTTTAGTGAAGTTCCAAGAAATCAGTTACGCACGCAACTTGAAAACTAACTTTAGAAAACCACAAAGAATAAATCACTTGGAAAAGAAAACTTGGGCTGGAATTTTGTAGCGTCGCCTGGCTTTCGAGCCGAGGAGTGATCGTCCAGTCGTAGTTCAGAAGGTCCGCCAGCAGCACACCATTTGCAGTTACGTATGTTCGCCATTAATGGGGGGGGGGGTAGTTTTTAAGAGACTCTTACCGCTAAATTTAGGGGAAGCGTACATCCGTGAGACAGCGAGGTACATTGTGTGCTTTATCGCGGTGAGCACAGGGTAATGCAACCCGCAGGTTTTCCAGTAGGAACCGAAACGAATAGGAGTAGTGGCACTGTACAGTGAAGGATTTTCACACAGGGGTCCCAGTCTCAAGCAGCTATCAAGTAGTCCTTAGATAATCGTACATAGCGTCGTCTTTTAGATAACATTTTTTGGCAGTAAATCAAATTTCGTGCGTAAACGAACGTACTGCCAGCAAAAACCCTGCAAGATATAATACAGGTAATACGTATTACGTTTCTAACACTTGAAACTGGAACATCATTTATTTTTTTTACTACCGGCTGTGGAGCCTGTAGCTTAAGGAAACCCTGTTGCCACATCGAAGTACCTATATCTTTTCATTGCATTTCTTTTGAGGGTAGCATATGTTATCGAAAAGTAATCATTTAAGCCTGCGTGACAAATGTATAAAACACACGAATAACTGCATAATTACCACATGGTTAGTGCTTATCCGCTCTACGTAAGGCGATAAGCGCTAGTATTTCACAATCCGCCCAAAATATCGGAATAGTTTTCTTAAGACAAAACAATAAGAAGTGGCTAGTACATTTCTGGATAATTCACCCACGAAACCTTTTCGTCCCTTCCATGCAAGGAACCGTCATAAATCTCACTGCACAGTTTTATGTTAGAATATCTCAGGTATCCTTTACGAGCAATTTTTGTGAGGTAGGAGCAGCTGAGATTAAGTTATTTACTAGGCTATAAACAGTCTTCTACTCCACCTAAAACCTCTCTACCGTTTCACAACGAGTAAGTGCGTGTGACACTGGCGGTGGTGGCTGCTTCGCCTGATGGGGAAGTTAACCTTGATTGCTGTGTCGGTGCTATCGGGAATAGGCAATGTCTTAGCATTAGGTTACACACTGCCTCCTCGCTCATAATCGAAAACTACTAACATGACACAACACTGCACAAAAATACATCCATTACAGTCTCCAATATTCGACAAATACGCAAAATTTTGTACATGGCTGCAAGCTCAGAGACCATGAATAGTTACAATTGAAAGAAAACAGCACTCGGTCACTATTTTTGACGAATTAACCGGGTTTCAATACTGCTACGAGTGTCTTCCTCAGAATTTAAATCAAAGAATGGTCTATAACATGGTCACAGAATTATGACTGAAAACGTATGATATAGAGTATAAGTACAGAATCATCGTGAAAGACTGGCAGTACTTATACGTCATTTATAAAATAATAAATAAGCCAAAAGGGAATTAGTCACAAAGACATTTAAGATAAAAATTGTGATGGCGAGCCACTAAGGGCTGCTCCAGAAGCGGTTTTGGTACACCACTTGCTGGATTGTGCAAGACACACTCTGCCAATTTTCCTTCATCTCATCTATCATTGAAAATCGTCATCATTTTAGGAGGGTTTCCAACGTTGGAAATAAAGAAAAGGTCCAGAGGGGCCAGGTCTGGAGAGTACGGAGGAGGAGGCAGCATAGTAATTTCGTTTTTTGTGCAATGGTTACACACCAACAGGGATGATTGTGTGCACCCATTACCATGATGGAAGAGCCAAGAATTGACTCACAACATTTCAGGCCGTTCCCTTCTCACTTCTTTTTCCAGTGTCGCGACGTGACCCGATAGTACCATCGACTAACAGTTTGTCCGAATGGCACGAATTCATGGTGATCTAATCCTTCAAGGTCAAAGAAAACTATTAGCATAGCTTTGACATTTGACCTTACGTGAAAAGCTTTCTTGGTCTTGGGGAACCTTTCCTCACCCACTGTGAAGATTTAACCTTGGTCTCAACACCTTAACCATAGACCCACGGCTCATAACCAGTTATGATTCTCGTAAGGAACAACTCATTCTTGTTTCTATGATATAAAAGTTCTGTACAGGTTGCAAGGTAAAAGTGGCTCGCCATAACAATTTTTATCTTGAATGTCTTTGTGATTAATGCCCTTTTGGCATATTTATTATTTTATAAATGACATATAACTACTGCCAATCTCTCACGATGATTCTGTTCTCATACTCTGTATCATACGTTTTTAGTCATAATTCAGTGACCATGTTATAGACCATTCTTTGATTTAAATTCTGAGGAAGACACTCCTAGCAGTGGTGAAACCCGGATAAGTCGTTGAAAATAGTGACCGAGGGCTGTTTTCTTTCATCGGGTGTAGAAAAATATCCGCTACCAGTCACAATAAAAGGTTAGTTATTTGTCACACGACTGGTTTCAGGCTTACGCCCATCCTCAGGTGTTTATACATTCATTTACATGTTTATACTGATGGAGATCACTGTGTAAATACAAAAAATTATTTGCTGGTGACTACACAGATACAAGTGGGACAATTGGAAGTGGTAAGACAGCATTTGACGAAAATATATCTGTACTTACATAAAGATGAAGCACCATTATTACAGTTATGCTGTAGTGACAGTTTTGCCACTTAGTTACATACTTATTGTTATTTTCACTTGCATATTTCGGTTTTACCAAGTATAGCTTTATATTTCACTATTATGAGATGCACTCGTGAAATACACTGTGTTTACATACAAACATGTGGGCTGTGGTCAAAGAACATAGATGCAGCAGATGCAAAGATGTTGCTCATACAGAAACTTGTAGGTTTAAGCATTAAGTTACTTCTGGACTTCTAATAGCAACAGTTGTTTTGAACACGAGTACAAAATTACTGCAGTTAATTATTTTTGATTCCGTTATTTAAATGATAATACTCATTAATGTTCAGCAAATTAAAAAAGGTTTTTACTGTTAATTTGTTATATTGATATGCTCTGTTTCACTACAGCTCGCAGGTACTAATGCTCATTAACAATGATGACTAATCACCTCATTTCTTGAACTGATTTCCTTAAGTTACACTGTCCAGTCATATTAACGTGACCGCCTGTCAGTAGCCTAGATGACAACTCTTGCAGCTTGGACAGCTGGAAGACGTGAAGAAAGAATGTCCAAGAGATTCTGGAAGGTACCGACAGCGATGTGGTGTCATGGCGACTTCAGTGCCGTGGTCAGTTGCACTAGGATCCTTGGCGCAAGATCCATGGCACCAACAACGCTATTGGGGTGGTCCCACAGATTCTCGATTGGATTTAAGTCTGCAGAGTTTGGTGGCCAGCGGAGTCCGGTAAACTCATCGTGGTGCTCTTGGAACCACGCACATACAGTGCATTGTTCTGCTGGTAGGTACCACTGTACCGTGGACAAACAGACAACATGTAGGGGTGGACGTGGTCAGCAGGGACAGATGCATACTTGTGTTGATCTACTGTCTGCAGGGTTTGGTGACCAGTGGAGTCCGGTAAACTCAACCTGGTGCTCTTCGAACCATGCACGCACAGTGCATTGTCCTGCTGGTAGATACCACTCTGCTGAGGACAGACAGACAACATGTAGGGGTGGACGTGGTCCGCAGGGACAGATGCATACTTGTGCTGATGCACTGTGCCTTCCAGAAAGCCAGGACCACCCAGGATATGTCATGTAAACGTTCCCAACACCATAACGCACCCTCCTCCGGTCTGGACCCGTCCGACGATTGTTACGCGGTGTTAGCTTTTAGACGTTTCACGCTGATGGAGCATAAAACGTGAATCATCAGAAAATTCCACCTGTCACCACTCAGTGGATGTTCATTTGCGGCACTCTTGTGAGAATTCCAGCCTTCGTTGCCTATGAACAGCAGTCAGCATGGGTGCATAAGGCAGGTGCCAGCTGCGGAGGCCCAGATTCATAAACGTTCCCCTGCACGGCCGTTGAGGAGACCTCTTTGCCTCTTGGTTCATCTGGGAAGCCAGCTGCTCAACAGTGGCAATCCTATCCACCCTCTCTGTCATCTATGGCCCGTGGTGCACCACAGTTACCTCGGTGCAGGATGTGATTAACTCCATATGGCTACGCGCAGTATACTTTAATCTCTGCAGCACGCAGACAGTTTACAAACTTGTTGTTTCGGAAATTCTTCCACCCTTGATCCAAAAGACAATAAACATGCCCATTTGGACATACGATAAATCGATCAGGTTCCGCATTTTGGTAACGACTGTATTATTATTCTCGTCCCCTGACTTGCTTCTTTAAATGCCATTCAGGGCTAGTGCTGCGAGTGGTTATTGCATGTCGACGTCGAGAGTAGGCATTGGTCACATTAATGTGATTGGACGGAGTATCATTTCTACTGATAAAGGTGAAGCTGCGAGTCCTGGCACTAGAGGGGTTAATCCGGTCCGACCGAACCCCATGTCATCCACTGCCAATTGCTTCACTGGATGCGTTGTGGACGGGCATGTGGTCCATATACCGTCCTCCCTGTCGCTGTCGGGGTTTCTTGATCTCGGAACCGTTAGTAATCGGTTGAGGAGCTCCTCAGTTGCCACACTAGGCTGTATGTAGCACGCGCCGCTGCTCCAACCAATAAACAATACCTGGCTGTACTGGGAATCGAATCCGGGTAGCCGGCAGCAGTGGCCGAGCGGTTCTGGGCGCTTCAGTCCCGAATCGCGCGACTGCTACGGTCGCAGCTTCGAATCCTGCCTCGGGCATGGATGTGTGTGATGTCCTTAGGTTAGTTTGGTGTAAGTAGTTCTAAGTTCTAGGGGACTGATGACCTCAGATGTTAAGTCCCATAGTGCTCAGAGGCATTTGAACAATTTTTTTTTTTTTTTTTAGTCCGGGTAGTACGTATCTTCATAGCCAGTCAGTTACGGAGGTCGACTAATTCTTCCTGAATGTGTGAAAAACTTTCGTCCATCGTGTAGGAGGATCACAAAATCATATTAGATTCTCTGAAAACTACCGTTTCCGAGACTCAGGACGCTAGATTGGCAGTGGATGGTGTGTTCCAGCCAACCGACCGCTAGGCGAACTATCACATCTGAACAGGTGCTGGATTGATCTGCCTGTTCACAGGGAGCATTAGCGTCAAATATTTCCCGAACTTCTGCGCTGCCGTAACGGTACTGCCTAAAGAATTACCGTTTTGGTACCATTCCAAGTACTTCTTCGCCGAAGAACATAGTTCGTCATCACTTAAGACTTCCGGGAGGACAGGCCATGATAGATATGAAAAACTTGCTCCTAAAGCTTCTTCTCCGGTTGCGGGACACATAGTCAAAGGCGACGCGGCAAACTGTAATCAGAAATCGAATGAGTCTCGAATAATTAAGCAGTAAGGAGGGGATCACAGACCATCACATGACGCTGGCTATGCGACGATCGCTGGTCCTACCAACATTTTCTACTGAAAGTAATCGAGTGTCATTCTGTCGGTGCAAGGTCGACAACCATATTTTATCTAATACACCTCCCATACATGGCTACATTCGATACACATTAATTTCCACAAAAGAACTCCTAACACTTAAGTCAGTATTCGATTTTATGAAATTTCTCTTGTTTAGGAACTCATTCATTGCCATTACCAGTCTACATTTTGTATCGTCTCTGCTTCGGCCATCATCAGTCATTTTGCTGCCCAAATCGCAAAACTCGTCTACTCCTTTAAGTGTCTCGTTTCCTAATGCGATATCCTTAGCATCACCTAATTTAGTTCGACTACAGTCCATTATCTTCGTTTTGCTTTGGTAGACGTTTTAGATTCTTCTTTCAAGTCACTGTGCATTCCTTTCAACTGCACTTTAAAGTACTTTGCTGCCTCCGACAGAATTACAATGTTATCGGCTAACTTCAAAGCTTCTATTTCTTCTGCCTGAATTTTAATTCCTGCTCTAAATTCTTTTTTCTTTTTTGCTTGTTCAGTGTACAGACTAACACTGGCGATAGGCTACATCCCTGCCTCAGTCCCTTCTCAACCACCGCTTCCCTTTCACGGCCCTCGATTCTTATAACTGCCGTCTGGTTTCTGTACAAGTTGTAAATAACCTTTCGCTACCTGTATTTTACACCTTCTGTCTTCAGAATTTCAAAGAGATTACTCCAGTAAATGTTGTCAAAAGCTTTAACTAAGTCTACAAATGCTATAACCCTAGATTTGCGTTTCCTTAATCTATCTTCTAAGATAAGTCGCAGGGTCAATATTGCCTCTCGTTCTCCTACATTTTTCCGAGATCAAAACTGGTGTTCCTGGAGTTCAGTTTCTACCAGTTTCTCCACGCTTCTGTAAGGAATTAGTATTTTGCAACCATGGCTTATTAAACTGATACCTCAGAAATTTTCACAACTATCAGCAACTCATTTCTTTGAAATTGGAATTACTACATTTTTCTTGAAGTCTGACAGAATTTCGTCTGTCTCAAATGCCTTGCACACTGGGTGCAAAAGTTTTGTCGTGGCTTACTCTTCCAGGGCTATCAGTAGTACTGATAGAACGTCGTCTGCTGTTACGACTTCGTCTTTCAGTGCTCTGTTAAATTCTTGTCACAGTATCACATCTCCCATCTGATCATCACATAAGTCGTCTTCCATTCCTACAATACTGATTTCAAGTTCTTCTTGTGGTCAACAAAACGGGTGTTAAGACTTCTTTTCATGACAGTAATCTGTACTAGTCCACAATTACAAAGACTTTTGTATACACCTGGTGTATACACCTGGTGCAGCCTAAGGCTGTAGTAAATCTTTCAACGTTTTTAAATATTCTCTTATCTTTTCGGTACGCCTAAAACTACTTTCAACTCCATACGTGGCCAAAACTTTCGCAATGTGAACTGTAATGTTAATAATAAATAAGTATAGTTACTGTAACAAGGATATAGATGCAGATTTTCTCCCTAGGGAAAGAATCAGGATCAACACGGAAAAACGGCTGCCCAGCTGAAAAATTTTTCTTCCTTATAAAAGGGTACGTAAAAAAAATGTATACACACGTTGAACTGTCATAGACAATTTATTTCCCGTTCTACGAGGTTAAATATCTGTGAGAAGGTAATGTTATGTTTCTTCAACAGGTGGCAGCAGTGGAAAGGAAGTAACTGCTACATGGCGGACGTGCGTTTGAGCTTTGAAGAGCGGAAGCAGATAATTAAGTGGTACTGGAAGTTTGAGAATTTAGCTGCGGTTCGAAGATAGTGGAGGTCAGTATGGTACAGAACCACCTTCAAGGTTAACAATTACACGTCTACGAGACAAATTCGAAATTCATGGAACAGTGTCTGATGTGCATAAATGTCGATCAGGGCGACCTCGTACACCTACAAGTGATGATTCCACAACTGCAGTCTTGGAAGTTTCGCCTCAAAAATCTTCAAGCCAAGCGGCACTTGAGAGTAATGTAAGTGCTAGTAGTGTGCTACGCATTCTGAAGAAAGGCAAGTTTAGTGTGAACATTTCAAGGCTGGTGCAACACCTAAGTGACGACGATCTAGCTCGAAGGTTAGAATTTTGTGAATGGGTTCAGGATATGGTGAGACGTGATCCGGGATTTATGGGTAGCATAATTTGGTCGGATGAAGCCCAATTCAAACTCAATGGGCTGAAGATAATCCTCACATTACAGTTGAAAAGGCTGTGAATTTGCCTGGTGTAAATGTGTGGTGTGGTTTGTCTGCAAGGGGACTCATTGGGCCTTTCCGTTTTGAAGGTACTGTTACTAGAGAAACGTACCTAACAATGCTAGGTGACTCCACATTCCCTGCCATTCGTGCATTATACGGTATGATGAGTTTCATTTCCAAGAAGATGGCGCCCCGCCGCACTATCATAGGGACGTACGAGCATACCTGGATCACAATGTGCCAGGCCAGTGGATATCCGGACGGGGTGGCCGAGCGGTTCTAGGCGCTACAGTCTGGAACCGCACGACTGCTACGGTCGCAGGTTCGAATCCTGCCTCAGGCATGGATGTGTGTGATGTCCTTAGATTAGTTAGGTTTAAGTAGTTCTAAGTTCTAGGGTACTAATGACCTCAGAAGTTAAGTCCCATAGTGCTCAGAGGCAGAGCCAGCCATTTGATAGGACGCAGTGGACCAATTGAGTTTCCTGCACGCTCTCCAGACCTCACGCCGCTGGATTTCTTCTTATGGGGCACAGTAAAAGATGAGGTGTACAGACGTAAACCATGTAACCTAGACACACTTTGGAATGAGATTCAGGCAGTGTGCGTAGAAATCTCATTGGACACTTTGGTACGATGTACGGAATCAATGGTGACTCGTACTCAGAAATGTATTGATGCTGAAGGCCACCAGTTTGAACATTAATTACATTTGCAAAGTACATTTATTTTTCCAATTGGACCTTAAGCTTTCCATTTCCAGAAATTTAACATTGTAGAACGGGAAATAAATTTTCTATGACGCTTCAAAGTGTGTATACATTTTTTTTGACGCACCCTGTATGACTAACATTACACGTTGCATTGCGGCAGGGTTAGGACGCTACTGAGTTGAAATTATTTTCAGAACCGCTAGGAAGATAAAAGAATATTTAAGAAAGCCAAAAGATACACATTTCCGCGACACCGGGTGTGTATAAAATTCCTTGTTGTTGGGGATTAGTATGTATTTGTAGCACGAGAAGAAGTGTTTACACCCGTACCCATGTAGCTGAACGTAAGGGGCATAGCCGACTGGGGCACACGGGTAAAGCCACTGTAGCGGAACATGTGCAGCAAGACAGTAATTATGATGTAAAATACAGTGAGAGGTGCGTCACATCCAAAACATCGCACTACCATGCGAGCATGTATCGAGAGGCTATTAAGATTTATAAACAACGTACCAATTTTAACAGAAAAGAGGTATATGTCGAGATAAAATATGGATGTATACTTTGCGGACAGAATGAAGATCGATTTCTTTCAGTAGAGAGTGTTGGTACTACCAGAAATAGTCTCCTAGCCGGCGTCACATGATGACTGTGGAATCCTCCATACTGCCTATACTGTTTTTTCGGCGCTCCCTCGAATTATAATTGCAGTTCGCCGCTTGACCTCTGAGGAGGTCTCCCTTAGCTGGAGGCGAAAGGTTAGGGGGCAGTTTTACATACCGACCACGGTCTTAGTTTTAAGTGAAGTTAATACCGGCTCTTAAAGAATACACAATATGATAGTTCCCCCTTTCATAATTGGTGTAGCTGAGATACTATGCAACAGACATTCGATTAGGTATTTGTCCCACTTCATGTCCGAGGGGCTTTCAAAGAACTTTCAGGCTATTCATATTTAGGCTTTACATTGTTTGCCTAAATCGTTTGTCTCTTTGGCATAAATTGTGCGACATGGCTAGAGGACAGCTGATGTCTCGGAAGAATCGGTGCACGTGGATGTCTCTTTGTCTAGCATAGTATGGCCGTGATCTGCCCCAAGCTAGCTTGCCTGTGATACCTCATTGTTAGATTTAACAACTTATACGATCATATAAATCTGACGAATAAATATCGGCTGAACGTACAATTGTGTCAATGCCACGAAACGGAGGAAGTGAATCAGATTTCTGTGCGATAGCATTTTGTATGCACGGATTATGCCTTCACAAGTCGATGTTATGTCCCATTCATAATCACCTTGTGTAAGAAGGGACCCGAAACCTTTGCCTTCCTTCTGAACGTACCTTTCTATATGGACTCTTTCCCTCTGCAGCTTTGTCGATTATGAGCATTGTGTGCGACACCATTGGACCATTGGGTAGGATTTGAGGTAGTGGTTGACGGAACTCTGACGCACAACTATACATCACGGACGTCCTGCCTACCCACGTGCTACTTCTCATGCGACAGCACCCTGGGAGAGCCATCTTTCAGTGGGACCATGCTCGTCAACACACGGCATGCATCTCCTCGACCTGTCTGCCTGATGTGAGACCTAAGTTTATTCCCGGCGTGAACCCTGGTGAAATAACTTAAGAGAACCCGACGATATTTCGACAGGTGCACACCTAGTCAGTTTAAAGGCAAAACTGCGTCAGTTTCGTTTGAAAAAGATAGGGTGTGCGCCTGCTGAAATATCGGCGGTTACTTGGACATTATCTGCCTGACGTTGAAGTACTCCCGTTAACGGAAAGTTTTCCAGGTCTGTCCCCCGTAAAACAGGTCTGGGACCAGCTGGGATGCCAATTCTGTCCCAGGGTCAGTAACCAGGACATCAAGGACCAGTTACAACAGTTGTGGGAGGCACTGCGCCAGCAGAGGATGCAATGGCTTTATGACACCTTTCCCAACCGCCCAACAAAACTGTGTATTTACTGCTCAGACGGATACTACAGAGGAACAGAATTCTAAAATTAGGCAACACTAGCAGACAGAGGAGGCAAGCCACACGTTAACTAGGAGAGCATCTTGAGGAAAAACAGACTTTCAACGATCATATCAAAGAGAAAATTGAAAAAGCCTCCAAAATTACGCACAAACTAGCAAGACTCAACACAGCTCAGTACAATTTACCTATTAAGACGATAAGGACTCACCAAATTGCGATATTTGAATCCATCGCATGTTTCGACCCAAGTGCTTGGGCTCACAGACTGAACATACAGACTAACAAGACAATTGCAAGACGTGGTCAACGTAGTGAACTCCTGAGAATGAGCGTGATGGGGACTTGCCCATAGACGTAACAATACGTTGTGTCGAACCAACTGTATGGCCGGCCAGAGTGGCCGTGCGGTTCTAGGCGCTACAGTCTGGAACCGCGCGACCACTACGGTCGCACGTTCGAATCCTGCCTCGGGCATGGATGTGTGTGATGTCCTTAGGTTAGTTAGGTTTAAGTAGTTCTAAGTTCTAGGGGACTGATGACCACAGCCGTTTAGTCCCATAGTGCTCAGAGCTATTTGAACCACACTCTATGAAGAATACAAGCACCAAAGCCTATACGGAAGCAGGCTTAGACTATCACAAATAACACAAAAACCTCATTGGAGGACACAAGCATGACCACGTATTTGAAACCGGGGACCAACACACTAAGTGAACATAGCTCAGAAGGGATGGATACATAACGGACCGAAAACAACAACACATGACACGGAATGCCATAACACAGCCACAAACAGCACAACAGGCAGTAAAATCATAAAACAAACAAAGCTCCGACACGAACAGTGACACAACACAGTAAGGCTCTAGTAATAAGGTAACGTCGCGTGGGAGGAGAGTGCTTGAAGAATTTATATTCTGAGGCTCCTGCTTCCCAACGACATTGCATGTTGTTTAAAGTATAGTGTACACAAGCAGTAATGTATTATTCGTCTTGATATGTGTAAGGAGAATGAATTTTATGAATAAAATGTATTTTGTGTGTGAACTATGTATAAAGCAAAAATGCAACGTATTAAGTTATTTAAGGAATACTGTACCCAAGTAGCAACGAACTACGTTCTGTTTCTCCAAAAATTTCACAACCTTAAGTGTATTCTTCATTTAAATCTAAAATTCATGTATTCCATGTATAAAATGCTCAATCAGTATTTCATCTCTATAATATCGGGCGTATGTTTCTAAGATATCACATAGAATACACCACAATTAACAACAGTAAGATAAACAAACAACTGCTGAATATCGTTTTAGTGTCCTGACATGCAACACTCCAGGTAATACATCAATTACATCAATGTACACAAACAGAATAAACATACATAAACACAAACAATTTCAGATGACAATAGCTGAGGTTCTATCGAGGCTTTCTCACCTGAAATAGGTAGAAAGAGGCTGTTATCAAGCAATAAGCTACTTAGAGTGTATTACACATCCAAGTATAGTATATCGCTTCCCTCTGCATACTGAAACTTTTTCTCACCCCAGTTATTGTATTACATTCTTTTCGTGACATTTTCATTATATAAATTATATTTTCCACAACCAGGCAAAAACAAATTTAATAGAACCACTTTAACAATTGTCAAGTATTCGATTCTCTGTAACCTCAGAGAAATTTTTATGTATTATGCCCTTTACATTATTTAAAAAAGCGTTAACAACTGTATACCAATGACACTGCAATAATAAGAAGTCTTTGCTTGTTAGATTTAGAAGCATCCTACCTACCTTGCATTTCAAGTTGGTGGGTTATTCTGCATAGCTAATGCAATAAATAATACTGAAACGCCCGCTAAACCCACTGGGCAGAGCAGGTAACAGGATCGTGGAAAGGGCCAAGGGTTGAGAACAGTTTCTGCTTCTTATTGTCATTTATTGTAATTTAATAACCTTTACAACCAAAGCGGCACATAGCCGAATCTTTACCGAATGCTACTCTTCCATGGCTGAGGGCCCCTAGCAATAAATCTTAAGAAGACAAAAATCCAATTAAGATAGCAATAAAATAATTAAAAAAACAACATACGCATTGTGCAATACCTATGGCTGAGGGCCACAATTAAATTCCAAAATTTTAGAATATATTATCACAGACCTTCAAAGGCTGTAGGCCAACTAGAAATCTTAAAGAAATCAAAATTCAATTAAGATAGCAATAAAATAATTTAAAACCCAAAAAGCAACAGATGCAAGGCGCAACACAAATGGCTGAGGCTCACAATTAAATTTCAAAACTTCAGAATATATTGCCATAGACCTTTAAAGGCAGAATTCTAGCATGTTTAACAAAAAGAAATCTTAAAAATCAACAAAATAAAAATCCAATTATGATAGCAATAAAATAATTTAAAGAAGCAACATATGCAAGGGGCAATACCAATGGCTGACGGCCACTATTAAACTTCATTTTTTTTAAAAAAACATGACCACAATCTTTAAAGGCAGAAAGCCACAGTGTTTAAGTTTGAAAAATAAATTAAAAAATTAATTTTGGAAAATTTTAAGAAACGAAACGAATAACCATAAAACTAAAATTTAAAATACCTAATAACAGATAATAAAACGCCGGTGGCACTCAGAAGGCCTCCGGGGAGGTCGGTCTGCCATCGTTCACCTAGGTGAGACAGGTGGTGAGCCCAGCTATACCTGATCCATCGGAACCCAACAAGGGGACAGCCACGGACCGACCGACAAAACGACTTGCTTCCCATCAGTCAATACATGAGAACTCAAACCGGCAATGTTACAAACGGATAAGCCACTATGGAGTATGTATTAGCTGTCAAAATTAGACACCACGTCGGACAGCGACAACAAGTGAGGAAAGGACGCTGCCTGAAATTACGTTAGTGGCCAGGGCAGGTAACCTGAACACTAACGGCCACAATCCAGAAAACTTCACTGGTGGACTCAAATCGTAGTCGCCAAAATAGTTAACTGCACCGCATGGCGGCTAAATCTCAGCAGTAGAACCACTCGGTGTTCCCCAACAGGAAACCACCAAAGCGAACAACCACAACATGAATAGACGTGGCTTGGGTAGTTGAAACGGCTACTCAACTTTGACGTGCTTGGTCGGTGAACCACGAAGCTCATGGCGATCGGACAGCTCCAAACACGCTCCGACACTGCACAGGGGATGCCAGCTGCCCCAGCCGACTGCAATTCGCGGTGATAACTTCGCTCGTCCGCAACAACCGACCGACTCACTCCAGACCCTCTAGCCTGAAACTATATGCACCAAACCAAAGATGATACACTGCGCAGATATCGATACACATCACTGCTGCCACACGTAGAAGGACGAAGAAACACGACGTAACCGCGACAAGAGCGGGAAACCAAACACAGACAAACAGTGAAGTTCACGAAAACTCATAGTTGGGAGAGAGCACGGCTCAAGTACTAAATTCCCAACCGAATTAGTGCACGTATCGAGGCCAGAGTGGGTACAACGTCACACAGAGAAGTGGGTTCAGACTCCCAAGTTCTTTGTAAATCTAACTTGATTTCGTAATCACTCAAGTATACTTACCGTCTCAAAGCGTGAACTCCTTCAGTTGCTTTCCTCCTTCCTTTCCGCGTGCCTCACCTATCCTGTCGGGCAGTGTATATGCGTGTGCTTCACGTCATTTGTACAAAGTTTTTCCTTCCTGTTTCTGAACATTTTTTGTGACTGAAACAAGAGGTAGTCCGGTCTCAAAGCATCCAGGCTGGACTTACCTCAGTCGCAGTCTTTCTTCGTAGTTTTAACATGTGATATAGTGCTCTCGTCGTTTTGCGCTTCCAGATACTTTGCCTCATTTAATTTTCATTTCTTCCCAGTTTATGTTACAAGTTCATGAGTATCATGTATGACCGGGGACACTAACATAGCATTTGCAAGTATTGTGACACACAGCTCGCCCAGAACTCAGCAGATACCTAAGCTCACGTTGATGTATTACTTAACCTCCAGAAGAAGTTCTGCACTGTCATCCTGGGAAGAAAATACAAGCGTACGGAATATCAGGTAAGACTGTGACTGGACTAGAGAGTTCCTAGCAAACATTTCAGACGTACAATTAACTTCGATCTAGTCCAAGGGAGTGTTATAAAACCACTACTTTTCCCTATAAATGTAACTGACGGGTGCGGGAACACAATATATGTTAATGAGCCAATGGAAGACTTTGGAAATTCGATGGGGTTTTTCCCGGACGTTGCTGTTATACAAAAAGAAATCGCAGCGCTAGAAAAAGTTATAGAGAAATGCAGAAAGGATAGATGGTTTCTGGAGGGTTTGGCAGTTGACCCATAACATGAACATGTGTGATATACTGGGCATAAATCTGCAGGAAGAGCCATAATGGTGTGTTTACGATATTGCGGGCCAATCACTAGACGCATTTGCAACCACTGAATGAATGAGTTTTTGCAAGGGATGATTTTAAGCCGAACGACCACATAAAACTAACGGCAGGTATGCAATATGGACTGAGATTCTCTGGAAGAATCCTTAGGAACAGTAGTCCCCTCCACAAATGATGTAGTTCACAAAAGCTTCGTTGCACCGATACTTAAACAGTACTCGACAGTTTGCGCTCCATACCAGAGAGGATCGATAGAGGACATAAACAAGATGCAATGAAAGTTTCGTTACAGGTTCATTTATTAAGTGCAAAAGGGTTACAGAGTTGCTCAGCCAACTTCAGTGGCAGGCGCTGCAAGAGACGCATTCTGTGTCACAGTGCACTTTACTGTTCAAGTTCCTAGAGCATAAGTTCCTAGAAGAGTCAACGAATGCAGTGCTTCCTCTTACATATGTCCTGCAAAAGGACCATGAAATCAGAGAGATTCGAGCTCACACAAGGGGTCACCAGCAATTGCTTTCCCCATTCCCTGCTGACCATTCGTGACTGGATGGGGAAACGGGGGATGGGGACAGAATGACGGGGTAAGTTGAGCGATAGTGATAATGGTACACTAAGTATTCTCGTAAAGTGGCTTGTGGAATGGTGCAGATGTAGATGTAAATGGTCTGCAACTATTTCGTATGCATCTTTGGAATACTGCTCATGGAAAAACAGCGCTCAAAACCGAAGTTTAAAAAAAAGGGTTTAAAATCACATGTAAATTGTCAAAATGCAAAATTTATTAATTGGATGACCAGTTTAGATCGTAGTACAATAATTCCTTGGATCATTAAGACTCCATTATGGCAACAGGAAAGAGTTTGAATGGTGTGAAGATGATCATAACATCGAAACTGGTCATCGAATTAATAAATTTCAAATTTTAACAACTTGCCTATGAGTCTGTTGTTATTTAAAAATGATCATTTCCTCTGCCTCTGTTTTCGCCCCTTGAACCGTGATATATCTGCTTGTTTTACTACAGGGGTGGAGCAGCCACGCCATGGTACATGTTCCATAACGCTGAGCCATGCTGCACACTTCCTCCACCACCACGCCACGTTGTCTGAGTGCAGAGAGGGGCAAGAGCAGGAAACTGTGAGTGCACTACATTTAAATGGCAGTATGGTCACACTGCATACCACCTGGTTTCGTATTTCATATTTCTCGGCAATATAGACACAAAAAAACAAGTTTCCAGTAGTATTTAATTATTTTTGAAGCGCTGAGGATACAATATAAATGTATCCTCTGCATACAGACAAACACAATTTCAGTCAGATTGCCACATAATCGAGACTTATTTAGTTTCATAATCGTAATAAAAAGTCTTTCACACAAACATATCGATCGAAATATTGTACCTCTTCTGAAACCTCATTATGGAGGCGTGGAAACTCTGTGTGTGTGTGTGTGTGTGTGTGTGTGTGTGTGTGTGTGTGCGTGAAATTTTATGGGACTTAACTGCTAAGGTCATCAGTCCCTAAGCTTACACACTACTTAACCTGAATTATCCTAACGACAAACACACACACACACCCATGCCCGCGGGAGGACTCGAGCCTCCGTCGGGACCAGCCGCAGTGGAAACTCTACGTGAGGAAAATAAAGTAGAGGTCCTGGAGAGTTTCAGTGTAATTTGTTATCAAAAAAGGTATTACTTTGCTGGTGAATCATTTATCTGCACATCCATAAGGGCGCTTTCAGCTGAAACCGCAAACGGTCTCGAAAGCAGCTCAGAAACAGATATAAGATGGCAGTGTCCTCAAAACTTGTAGCAAACGATCTTTGTAATTATTTCAAGACTCCCAACTATTTCTTCAAACCTCGTATTTTCCTTAGGAGCATAGGGAAATGGCCTGTGTCTTTCAGAACGTGTCCCTTCTGTAATTCGATTTTGTTTTTAAATGTATCCACATCAAATCAGAAAGCGTCTTGTATGATCTCACTGTAGGGAGTGTGCAGTCAAGAGCATGTAAAATGCGAAGTCTGCAATCCATTCATGATGCTACAATTTTCGTCCCTGCACTTCTTTTTGCTTCATAAATTCAACCAGAAAAAGTTTTGAATCTAAAACTTAGAAGTATATCCGCCGACTTAACCAATGAATCTTACAGTGATACATAAGGTCTCCATACTCTTCGTTAAGTTCCATCGAAAACTGTTGCAACTAACATTGGAATAGAGCATGCGACTTCAGAAATTTTACTGTTCGTCTTCCGTTTCCTAGCCTGCTACATGTCTGCAAATTTAGTACAAAGTGCTTCTTGATGAAGAGAACAAGGAATGACGTCTACCTATCTTTGTAATTATTCGCTCTTACAGTGTAACTATATCTTGAAGTTCTTCCTCGATGTTACTATGATTTAGTTTCATAGCAAATCTGCATTACCTGTTGGTTATGGGACTGCATAATATTTATTGAGCACTCTTTATCACTCTCTTCTGTAATTCTCATTCATTTTTAAAGGTTTGCAATGATAGAGCATTAGATTGCCTCTTTTTGTGCAAACAGCCACTGGATGGTTGAACGATCTTCGTGCCACAAACAAATAGCGAAGGGTAAACAGCGCCGGCACCATGATTCTGGCGAACTGAAGATAAATTTGCCGACCGAAAAATGCCACTCCGCAGAACTAAGCGGAACGTCGCGCTGTACCTGGTACTTCCGGGAAGGAACGATCAACGCCGAAACTAACCGAGCCTTACTTGCACGTGGCCCGGGTGCGCAGCTCGCGTGGAGCTTGGCACGCCGTGGCTGGCATTCAACTGGCTCTGAGCACTATGGGACTCAACAGCTATGGTCATCAGTCCCCTAGAACTTAGAACTACTTAAACCTAACTAACCTAAGGACAGCACACAACACCCAGCCATCACGAGGCAGAGAAAATCCCTGACCCCGCCGGGAATCGAACCCGGGAACCCGGGCGTGGGAAGCGAGAACGCTACCGCACGACCACGAGATGCGGGCGTGGCTGGCATTGTTTTAGTACATTACAGCGCTAAACCTTTCTCTCTTGCGGACAAGACAAGAAGGCAAGATCATAAATCATGGCGTCGTAGCACAGCGCTGCACAACAGGATCACATGAGGTAACTGCAAATGAAGTTACCTTCAAAACTGAGTGCTCGCATTCCTCTTAGTTGCCGGTAAAGTTTGAACAACTATCGAATCGTTTGGTTTCCACACAGTTTTCATATCTACACGCAATCCAGTACAAGAATGTCCGCCAACGAGCTAAGAATCTAATCAAAACTTGTCGGTGGTTGTACATTTGACACCTCAAGAGAAGTCAGTGGCTGAAATTTGAATTGGCGCCTTGTTACGCTGGAGACAGTCGTATTAGAGAGTGTACAGCTGCTCTAACAAAATTAAAGGACACCCATAATTGCGATTGTAATTCGAGGAATTACCCGTAGTTGACTTCCAGCAGGAGGCGCTCACCCGCGAAAACATACTGGCCACTAACACTGCTACACCACGAAGGTGACGTGCTACAGACGAGAAATTTAACCGACAGAAAGATAATGCTGTGATATGCAAATGATTAGCTATTCAGAGCATTCACACAAGGCTGCCGCCGGCGGCGATAACTACAACATGCTGCATGGGGGCTTAATTAAATAAATAATTGAAAATATTTTTAGTTTTAGTATCTGTATGTCCGATTACGTAAGTCTCGTAATCGGTTGGCCCTGACTAGTATTATTACGCTATCTGACTGCAACAAACAATGTAAGAAAATTTTCGTAAACACAGTTAATTAATTAAGTCCCCAGCAACTAAAAAACCTACAAAATCCAAGCACAAATGTAACTGTTCTGTATGTGGGAGTGTGACTCAACGCCCACATCTGGCACGGTTCTTTTCCAACAAGACAAGAATTTTGATACCAATTATACTGACGTGACAAAAGAAATTTAGAAAAACTATAATTACGCAAGAAAACCAAAATTCACTCTAATACAAGAACACGAGCCAGATGCTTTGTTGACTGAACCTGTAGTGACACATTATTTCAGATACACAACTAATAAAGGAACATTATAAATTTTACCTTCATATATATTGACGAAATGCACTCATTACAATAACATCTGCTATCTCTCCCATCAAATAACTGCATAAAACATGGAACACTCTTTACTACAACATCTTACTCCAACTTCACGACAACCACGAGCTCTTAACACACACTGTCCTCTACGAGCTCTCTGCTAGCACTGACTGCTACAATCTCATAACACGCACTGTCCTCTACGAGCTCTCTGGTAGCACTGACTGCCACGATCTCTTAACACGCACTGTGGAGGCGGCTTAATAGTACTCTTTGGCGCAATCTCTGGCGCAGTGGCACAGTGTAGCCACCTTTCATATGCCCCTCCTCCACAGGCCAGAATTTGATGGTATTTTTGCCAGCATTGGTGGTGAAAATACCACCAAATTCGTCCACAAAATACAGACAAAAATAAAAGATAATATTAATACCTAAATATCACATAATTAGTTAAAATTTTTTTTGGCTTTGCACTGACCTTTCACTAACCTAATATATGAAATACAGTAAGCAATACAACTTCTTTTCATGCATGTGGCTTTACATAGTAGTTTACACAATATACAAAAAATCAGTTTATACAAATGTTCACATAAAATGCTTTCAATGATTAGTTTATACAAAAAAGAGACACTAACAGGTGACATCTTTTCAGTAGAAGCAGTCCATCAGTTGCACCCAGTAATGTTGAGTTGGTGCAGACAGCAACCAGTGACTTTCTTTCAGTAAAAACAGTGCATCAGTTGCACCCAGCAATGTTGAGTGCAGGTGCAGACACCAACAAGTGACACCATTTCAGTAAGAGTAGTCCATCAGTTGCACCCAGCAATGTTGAGCAGGTGCAGACAGCAACAAGTGACTTCATTTCAGTAGAAACAGTTCATCAGAGGCACGCAGCAATGTTGAGCAGGTGCAGACAGCAACAAGTGACATTATTTCAGTAGAAACAGTCCATCAGAGGCATCAGCAATATTGATCAGGTGCACACAGCAACAGGGGACATCTTTTCAGTAGAAGCAGTCCATCAGTGGCATCCAGCAATGTTGATCAGGTGCACACAGCAACAGGGGACATCTTTTCAGTAGAAGCAGTCCATCAGTGGCACCCAGCAATGTTGAGCAGGTGCAGACACCAACAAGTGACACCATTTCAGTAGAAGCAGTCCATCAGTTGCACCCAGCAATATTGAGTTGGTGCAGACAGCAACAAGTGACTTCATTTCAGTAGAAACAGTTCATCAGTTGCACCCAGCAATGTAGAGTAGGTGCAGACAGCAACAAGTGACTTCATTTCAGTAGAAACAGTTCATCAGTTGCACCCAGCAATGTTGAGCAGGTGCAGACACCAACAAGTGACATCATTTCAGTAAAAACAGTTCATCAGTTGCCCCCAGCAATGTTGAGTAGGTGCAGACAGCAAAAAGTCACATCTCTCAGCAGAAGCAGTTCGATAAAATTCACTAGCACTGATCACACTGTTCATCAGCAGAAATTAAACATGACTAAATGTCACACATCATGTTGAAAAGTGCAGGTAACAGTTCAGAATATTTATCTTCACTAATCAGACAGTTCAGGCATGAACAATAGTTTGAATGCACATACAAATGCTTTTACAGTAACATACAAATCATAACAAACACACAAATGATATCAGATAAATGTCCTATTAACTATTACAAATACTCAAATACCAGTAAACCTATAATATTTATGGGTGTCAGTGCAAGCCACTACCAACAAATAAAATAATATTTAGGAGATAGGTGGTTAGGATTAGGAAAGGAAAACACACAAAACACACTCACTCATCTCTCATCCACATTAAGTACTACTGTATAACTGAATAGTGTTAATTGTGTAAATGAAATTCTGTCAAAATTTAATGTTCATCATGTGTATCAAGTAGTACTGGCAGCAATGTATAACAGTCAATAATAGTTAGTCAACGTCATAGTCATCATGTCAAGACCAATGTTTGCCAAGCCAGATCAAAATGTACTGTTGTTGAACAACTGTCAGTGAGCCAAGATATGCAATTACTTCCTCTCTCCAAAAAAAAGTATATACTGCTTAGTTATTTAACAAAGTGTGTGTATAGACCATCTTCCTTCTATTTTAGTGTTCTAGTCTGCTCTCTTCATCCTCCTTGTTCCATAAGACCAACCAAAAAAAAATATGCTCCTCACTTACTTTACCTCTTATACACCAAAACTTCGATAATCATCAGCATCACATAATCTCAATACGTCACTAATACTTCTTCAATACGTCGATACATATAACTCTTATCATCAACATCATTTACCTTACCTCTTGTCCACAAACAACTTCATATACTCTCAATACCTATAATAATACGTCGATAAATATAAACCTCAGCACCAATATCATTTCACTTCCATAACAACTCTTTCCTCTAGTCAGTCTCCTCGAACAAGTACAGATAAAATCCTAATGCAAACCTCAATTCAGCATCCCATACAATTCGAAGACACAGTGTCCACACACAACCTCTGTGTAATCCATGTGACCCAAATTTTCTACTCATTATAAATTATAAGATACATTTTAGTTCCTTGTCCATCATTAAATAAAAGAAATGCATACCTGACCTCTAACAGACTTAGTTCGAATAACTCTCAGTAATTAAGTACGATTACGGAGTGTGAATGATCATAATATTTCACAGTGTGTACACCACTTCAAGAATTATGGCAGAAGCAAACATGTGGAGTATTTTTTGTGTCAAGTGTCACTTCCTATTTCAATTGCTCACGAAAAATGCAGTGTAATAACTATTAATGGTCTAAACCTAGTATTGGTATGTCATGTCGTTAGCTTCCTTCCTATTAGCATAAATTTATACAGCTTCCATAAAACCTCAGCTCATGTGACTTCTATGACTTTCTTGTACTAATGTCGTTCGTCGAATGATAGCAGTTAATTTTTTTATCTTAAAAATATAAGGCACTGAGCGTAAGCAAAACTTGCAATAGCGAGTAAATATACCAGTAGAGAACAGAATGTCAACAAATGTATGCAGCATAATTCTTACAACGAGGCTCTGCCAAGCGAACAATCTATAATTAATCCAATAGTGTGACCTAAACTCTATGTTTATACACAGTACATCAGCATTGCTATACACCAAATTAAAGAGCAGTTATGGCAACAAAACAGAAATGTGTAAATATGTAATCCATACAAAAAGCAGCAAACATATATCTTACGTAATAAACAAGTCATTAGCATCATATCAGCATAAGCAAATAAATGTTCATATGTCATCTTAATAAGTAAACATGAAGGCGCAAGCAGATAAATGACAAAGTACAACATACATACATAATCATAGTCAGCACAATTAATCAGATTACAATTATAATTTAAATAAATAAGCACAGCAGGAACATAATAGAAAAAGATGACATCAGTGAAAAAGCATAGCACCCAAGCGATGCATAATCTATACAAGTCACAACCCAGTTCATTAATCAATAATTGTCAAAATCAGTCAGTGAAAAAGCATAGCAGCCAAGCGATGCATAATATACACAAGTTACAACCCAGTTCATTAATCAATAATTGTCAAAATCAGTAAATGTACACAAGCACGTCGCTTCACAAGTAAATCCATAGAACATAAAATTAGCACAAAGTATGAATCACGTAATCGCGAGCAGCAAATTACGTCTAAAGTACGTACCTATGTGGAAATATGTTACCTGAAAAATGAACTCAATTAACAGTTACCTTTTTTAGTTTATTAGTTTCTTCTTCGAAATTACATTCTTCCTGAAAATTTCTCGATAGCAGGTCGTCTTAACGTCGGACACGCACAGAATTTACCTGAAGTTCTTAAATATTTTACACAACCGTATCCTGGAAAATACTGAATGTTAATAACAGAATTCATCAAGTCACTATAGCTTTATACTGAATTTAGTCGGAGAAATTAGACTGTGTGTTTGTTTACGGCTGTCAGTGCATTCGCACTGAGCGCTCGATCAGCTGTGGGCGCGTGACGTATTTTATACAACCGTATCCTGCAAAATACTGAATGATAATAACACAATTCAACAAATCCTTATAGCTTTATACAGAATTTAGTCAGAGAAATTAGACTGTGTATTTGTTTACGTCTGTCAGTGCATTCGCACTGAGCGCTCCATCAGCTGTAGACGCGTGACGTAGGAAGTCATTGTTCGCGGTCAACGACTGCCTTGTGCGGCGTGCAGACTTGACTGTTGCTTTGAGTATGTGCCGCCGCCAAAACACAGCGCGGTATCCTTGTACTCTCTGCGTGTTTACATGTAGCTGTTGGTTCCTCAAAAGTATGTCATTCCACAAAAATTTTTACGCTAGATATGTGATGTATTCCCTTAGAGCGTCGAGATTTAAGAGTTTCTACTTCGATAGTGTTATCATGAATAATTTTGCGAACCCTATATGGACCGTTATAAAGCAGAAAAAATTTGCGACACAAGCCTTTTCCTTTATGAGACAAACGGTGGGACTTAATTAATACCTTCTGACCAACTGACAAAAATTTTAAACGACCAGGACGCTTCGCCGATTTCTTTCTTCTAGCAGCCGCAGATGCAATATTTTGCAGAGCCATGTTCACAACTTCAGAATGCCGCAGTTTCCGTGAAGGCGGAAAAGGAATGATTTCAGATATGCGATTTGTCGGTGCTTTATTTTTTAATATCAATAGAGGCGGTAAAGAAGTTGAGTCATTAGGAAGTTCATTCAGAATGTTTTGAAAAATATGAAGATACTGATCCCAAGTTCTGTGATTCTGATGACAATAAAGACGGCACAATTTATTGATTTCCTTCATCCATCTCTCTCAAGCGTTAGATTGAGGGTGAAAAAGTGAAATGAAAATTGGTTTAATTTTACGACGCCGTAGAGTACGAAGCCAAATTTTAGAACGAAACTGTGATCCATTATCTGATATAACCTTATCAACATGACCCACTTCTTTAAGAAAATGTTTGATGAAAGCATTAGATACTGAACGAGCTGTTGCTTTGCGTAACGGTGTAAAACACACATATTTTGACGTCAACTCCACTGCTACGAAAATGTACGCAAAACCATTAGTAGAACGAACCACTGGACCAAACAAATCGACTGCAGCCATCTCCTTTAATTTCGCTGGAATGATGGGAAACAACGGTGCTCTGTGAGAAATCGTTGGAGGCTTAGCCATTTGACATAATTTGCATTTGGCAAGAACAGATCGAATACGTTTTTCCATATTACTGAAATAGCAATTTTCTCGTAATTTATGAAAGCATTTTCGGGGACCAAAGTATGCATAACTGAAATGCGTATACCAAATCAATTTATTGACCCACTCATCAGGAATACAAACTAACCAAACGGAGTTGTCGACCGATTTTCGTTTAAAAAGAATGTCATTGCGAACTGAATAGCATCTAGTTTCTCTGGATCAGGAAGAATACCTTCTGTAGAAATAATGTGACCGAGAAATTTCACCTGAGAACGACCAAATTCAGATTTTTCCAAGTTCACTATAATGCCAACTCTTGCAAAAATACGTAATAATGAATCCAAAATTTCGTTGTGCTCACTCCAAGAATGTTTAGCAATAAGAAAGTCGTCAACATACGAAGTAATATTGTCACGAAGATAAACAAGTAAAATTTCATTTAGACTACAAATGAATGCTGCAATAGGTACAGTAAGTCCAATCGGTAATTTCCAAAGTCACTTTTGGGTAAAACAGTCATATCCGGTTATTGTTCTTACTCACTAGATAGATTGATAGTCGAAGAGTTGTTTTGACAGATGCAAAGAATAGTGAAAGAGTAGGCAGCGGTACAGAAAACTAAAAGAGAAATAGCACCACTACAGCTCGGGGCCCTATGCTCGCTACGGCACATATTCACTTAAGAGTAGTGAATCCCCTGAGGACATTAATAGGTTAGAACAGTAAATTTCGAAATCTCATTTAGGTAAATAGTCAAATCCGGTTATTGTTTATTTACTGTCTAGATAGATTGATAGTCGAAGAGTTCGTTTGACAGATGCAAAGAATAGTAAAAGAGTAGGTAGCGGTCCAGAAAACTAAAAGAGAAATAGCACCACTACAGCTCGGGGCCCTATGCTCGCTACGGCACATATTCACTTAGAGTAGTGAATCCCCTGAGGACTTTAATAACTGCACATAATTTCCAGTTTGTGACTTTGTGGCACATCTGGCGGAAGTGTGTACGCAAATTGACCTGACCATGCACATGGATGTATGTCATTCTTAGAATTGCGGAATATCTTAAATTTCCGAACAGTCAAAAAGCGTTTATAATCAAAGTTTTCGCCTCGTGGCGACAAAGACCTACCGCGTCTGTCCCAGTCCGAATGTCGATTATTGTAAAATTCGCGCGCCTGGCGCTCTCTTGTTGCATCCCGTAAATGAAACAAATTATTTTCTTCAAACCCTTCTGCTAAACTAACACTTGTCAATTTATCTGAGATCTCCTCAACTCTTTCCGATGAGTCACTTAATTGTTCTTTCACTTTATTTACGTCTTCTGTAAATGTCGCGACTCGGGTTTCAGTATTGACACATTTGGTAGATAACTGTTCATATTGTCGTGTTAGATTATTTATTCTGTCGTTTGGTACGGATTCCTCGATTCTTTCAAATATTTCTTCCTTATCCTTTGCACGTTGTAAATTTAACTCTGAAAAATTCTGTACTATCACGCGATCTCTTTCTTCCTGTTCTCTATCCTGTTCCCTTTGTCTGATTTCTACTGCAGTTAATCTATTATTGTGAGAATTCAGAATCGGTTGTACTTCTTCCCTGATTTCTTTCTTTAATTCATCTTTCATATTTTTGAAACATGTCCCTCTTTGTGAGCGTAACCATGTTGTCATTGCTTCCATCTCAGTTCCAAATCTTTCTATTTGTGATCCCAAATTTAATATTGCACTCATCAACTGCTCCATAGTAACCGGTTCGCAATTCTTTTCGCGCCTAACATTTCCCGCAAAACCAGTTTCCTTCGTCATAGCTGTAGGGCTATCTGTGTTCGATACTACTTCAAAATCTTCTATCGTTGATCTCGTATTCTGTGAATTTTCTGATTGAGAAAAATTTTGAAATGGTTCCGGACTATTTTCCCGACTTATTACATTGTTTTCCACCTCATTATCCACCATACTGTTTTCCTCTGTTGGCGAGTTCGCCATGTGAACAATTTCGTCATTCTCACTATTCATCATTTTTGCCTTTTTCATTGATCGCGTAATCATTTACAAAATATACGAAAGATTCGTCACTGTACGAAAATCACACGCAATGACCCCTTATCTCCAACAATACTATTCACACGCAATGTCTCCCTCAAACACGATCAATCGAACAATTGAAATGATTGCACAAGATTGTCAAACGCGTATACAAGGCAATAAAAATTAAATTTTGAAAAATACCATTAGAAGAATGCCAATTACCAAATCTACACATTCAATACAGACTACAATTACTGAACTACAAATTACTACAACAATACTACAGTCTACAATTTTCACAATCAGAAGAATCCAAGGGACGATCCGAAGCAGCGGTCGCCACGTGCATGGGGGCTTAATTAAATAAATAATTGAAAATATTTTTAGTTTTAGTATCTGTATGTCCGATTACGTAAGTCTCGTAATCGGTTGGCCCTGACTAGTATTATTACGCTATCTGACTGCAACAAACAATGTAAGAAAATTTTCGTAAACACAGTTAATTAATTAAGTCCCCAGCAACTAAAAAACCTACAAAATCCAAGCACAAATGTAACTGTTCTGTATGTGGGAGTGTGACTCAACGCCCACATCTGGCACGGTTCTTTTCCAACAAGACAAGAATTTTGATACCAATTATACTGACGTGACAAAAGAAATTTAGAAAAACTATAATTACGCAAGAAAACCAAAATTCACTCTAATACAAGAACACGAGCCAGATGCTTTGTTGACTGAACCTGTAGTGACACATTATTTCAGATACACAACTAATAAAGGAACATTATAAATTTTACCTTCATATATATTGACGAAATGCACTCATTACAATAACATCTGCTATCTCTCCCATCAAATAACTGCATAAAACATGGAACACTCTTTACTACAACATCTTACTCCAACTTCACGACAACCACGAGCTCTTAACACACACTGTCCTCTACGAGCTCTCTGCTAGCACTGACTGCTACAATCTCATAACACGCACTGTCCTCTACGAGCTCTCTGGTAGCACTGACTGCCACGATCTCTTAACACGCACTGTGGAGGCGGCTTAATAGTACTCTTTGGCGCAATCTCTGGCGCAGTGGCACAGTGTAGCCACCTTTCAATGCTGACATGAGGAAATTTTCCAACCGATTTCTCATACAGAAACAGCAGTTGACCGGCGTTGTCTGGTGAAACGTTATTGTGATGCCTCGTGTAAGGAGGAGAAATGCGTACCATCACGTTTCCGACTTTGATAAAGGTCGGATTGTAGCCTATAGCGATTGCGGTTTATCGTATCGCGACATTGCTGCTCGCGTTGGTCGAGATCCAGTGACTCTTAGCAGAATATGGAATCGGTGGGTTCAGGAGGGTAATACGGAACGCCGCGCTGGATCCCAACGGCCTCGTACCAGCAGTCGAGATGACAGGCATCTTATCACCATGGCTGTAACGGATCGTGCAGCCACGTCTCGATCCCTGAGTAAACAGATGGGGACGTTTGCAAGACAACAACCATCTGCACTAACAGTTCGACGACGTTTGCAGTAGCATGGACTGTCAGCTCGGAGACCATGGCTGCGGTTACCCTTGACGCTGCATCACAGACAGAAGCGCCTGCGATGGTGTACTCAACGACAAACCTGGGTGCACGAATGGCAAAACGTCATTTTTTCGAATGAATCCAGGTTCTGTTTACAGCATCATGATCGTCGCATCCGCGTTTGGCGACATCACGGTGAACACCCATTGGAAGCGTGTATTCGTCATCGCAATAATGGTGTATCACCCGGGGTGATGGTGTGGGGTGCCATTGGTTACACATCTCGGTCACCTCTTGTTCACACTGACGGCACTTCGAACAGTGGACGTTACATTTCAGATGTGTTACGACCCGTGGCTCTACCCTTCATTCGAGCCCTGCGAAACCCTACATTTCAGCAGGATAATGCACGACTGCATGTTGCAAGTCCTGTACGGACCTTTCTGGATACAGAAAATGTTCGACTGCTGCCCTGGCCAGTACATTCTCCAGATCTCTCACCAATTGGAAACGTCTGGACAATGGTGGCCGAGCAACTGGCTCGTAACAATACGCCAGTCACTGCTCTTGATGAACTGTGCTATCGTGTTGAAGTTGCTGAGGCAGCTGTACCTGTACACGCCATCCAAGCTCTGTTTGACTCAATGCCCTGGCGTATCAAGGCCGTTATTACGGCCAGAGGTGGTTGTTCTGGGTACTGATTTCTCAGGATCTATGCACCTTAGATTGTGTGAAAATGTAATCACATGTCAGTTCTAGTATAATATATTTGTCCAATGAATACCCGTTTATCATCTGCATTTCTTCTTGGTGTATCAATTTTAATGGCCAGTAGTGTTGTACACGAAATCTGCTGTTTGACTCCAAGATTTTGTTTACTGTATTGAAATCACGAAATTAACTGATGGAAAAGTTTTCGCATCCTAATACGACTCTTTCATTTCTCCGAAGGGCACATCATTTCGTTTCTTTATCACTTTCATGCCGTCTAACGGTCTTACAATTGAATGACCATCCACATCCTGCTCGTAAGGGAGCCAATGATGTGACAAAATTTTTTGGGGTCATTGTCTCCTGAGCGATTTGATGTGGCCCGCCACTAATTCCCCTCCTGTGCTTGGCTCTTCACCTCAGAGTCGCCTTTGTACTGAACGTTTTTAATTATTTCTCGGATATATTCAAACCTCTCTCTCACCCTACAGTTTTTACCCATTATAGCTCCCTCTAGTTCCATTGAAGTTATTCCTTGATGTTTTAACCCGTATCCCAGTAACATATACCTGCTTGTCAGTCTTCTCCGTGTGTTCCTTTCCTTGCCGATTCTGTGGAGAATCTCCTCATTTCTTACAAGCCTACCTAATTTTGAGAATCTGTCTGCAGCACCACATCTCAAACGGTGTGAGTCTCTTCTTTTTCTTTTTACCACAGTTCATTGTTCATTTTCCGTCACTTCCACAAAATTCTCAGTTCCATACGTACATTGTCCTTTAAATAACGGCCGATATTTGGCACTAGTGTAATTCCGCTGCTTAAGCAAATTTTTTCTCATGATCGCTTCACCCTTCGCGGTCCCCTCCCGGAGATACGAAAGAGGGACTAATCCAGAATCTTTCGCTAATGGAGATGCCATCATGACACCAATTAGATTCTACACAGAGTACGTGAAAGAACTTGCCCGCTTCTAACAGCCGTATGCTGCAAGTCTCTAGAGGAACGGAAGGTTCCAAATGATTGGAAAAGAGCACGGGTAGTTCCAGTTGTCAAAGAAGGGTCGTCGAGCACATGCGCAAAACTATAGGCCTATATCTCTGACATCGATCTGTTGTAGAATTTTAGAACATGTTTTTTGCTCCCGTAACATGTCATTTCAGGAAACCCAGAATCTACTCTGTAGGAATCAACATGGATTCCGGAAACAGCGATCGTGTGAGACCCAACACGCTTAATTTGTTCATGAGATACAGAAAATATTAGATACAGGCTCCCAGGTAGATGACATTTTCCTCGACTTCCGGCGAGCGTTCGATACAGTTCCGCACTGTCGCCTGAGAAACAAAGTAAGAGCCAACGGAATATCAGACCGGCTGTGTGGCTGGATTGAAGAGTTTTTAGCAAACAGAACACAGCATGTTGTTTTCGATGGAGAGACGTCTAAAGACGTTAAATTAACCTCTGGCGTGCCACAGGGGAGTGTTATGGGACCATTGCTTTTCACAATATATATAAATGACCTAGTAGATAGTGTCGGAAGTTCCATGGCGCTTTTGGCGGATGATGCTGTAGTATACAGAGAAGTTGCAGCATTAGAAAATTGGAGCGAAATGCAGCAAGATCTGCAGGGGATAGGCACTTGGTGCAGGAAGTGGCAACTGACCCTTATCATAGACAAATGTAATGTATTGCAAATACGTAGAAAGAAGGATCCTTTATTCTACGATTGTATGATAGCGGAACAAACACTGGTAGCAGTTACTTCTGTAAAATATCTGGGAGTATGCGTACGGCACGATTTGTAGTGGAATGATCATCTAAAATTAATTGTTGGTAAGGCGGGTACCAGGTTGAGATTCATTGAGAGAGTCCTTAGAAAACGTAATCCATCAACTAAGGAGGTGGCTTACAAAACACTCGTTCGACCTATACTTGAGTATTGCTCATCAGTGTGGGATCCGTACCAGGTCGGATTGACAGAGGAGACAGAGAAAATCCAAAGAAGAGCGGCGCGTTTCGTCTCAGGCTTATTTGGTAAGCGTGATAGCGTTACGGAGATGTTTAGCAAACTCAAGTGGCAGACTCTGCAAGAGAGGCGCTCTGCATTGCCGTGTAGCTTGCTGTCCAGGTTTCGAGAGGGTGCGTTTCTGGATGAGGTATCGAATACATTGCTTCCTCCTACTTATACCTCCCGAGTAGGTCACGAATGTAAAATTAGAGGGATTCGAGCGAGCACGGAGGCTTTCCGGCAGTCGTTCTTCCCGCGAACTTTACGCGACTGGAACAGGAAAGGGATGTAATGACAGTGGCACGTAAAGTGCCCTCCGCCACACACCATTGGGTGGCTTGTGGAGTATAAATGTAGATGTAGATGGAGACACTTTTGCAGCTGTAGGCTACAATTCTTTTGTCTTTAGTGCAGTGCTGCATTGTTTCTGCAACCACATACCGTTGATAATTTTTTTATTCTTCCGCATTTCTGGGGCAGTTTTCCAGCCCAATGAGCAAGAGGTGCCCCGAAGAAGCTCTGTCCCCTCCCTCGTCCTCTTTGACAAGTTCGTTGGCATAAAGAGGGTGACCCATGATACATGAAGTCTCTGGTCACCACTGACGAAGTTTTTCATTCAAAAGTTAAGCATGGCTGGGCTGAAAGCCGAGACCCAGGACGTTTCGATTACTAACAAAGAACGCTCCCCATAGACAGCAGTGACGGACACAACAGAGCTACCACTTTTTGCCACCTCGAGGCTCCCAGGTAGAGCGACATTCCACAACTCATCGCAGGTTCTCGGTGGGAAATCAAAGTAGGGTTGGGTCTATGGTAACTCCCACCGTAACCGTCGTATTCCGATTCATCTGTCATTTGTTATGATGCTTACAGCGCCATTCAGTGAAAAAAAGTTGTTGTTTTTCTTTGTTTTCCCTAACGTTTCCCTCTTCTTCGATAACACTCCGTTCGAATTTGAAGTCACTCTGAGCTGCAGTTGCTTTTTGTACAGCGTTTTTGTGCTTGGGGTCCAAACGGTCTCCGTGCGACCTATACAGGGTGTTACAAAAAGGTACGGCCAAACTTTCAAGAAACATTCCTCACACACAAATAAAGAAAAGATGTTATGTGGGCATGTGTCCGGAAACGCTTAATTTCCATGTTAGAGCTCATTTTAGTTTCGTCAGTATGTACTGTACTTCCTCGATTCACAGCCAGTTGGCCCAATTGAAGGAAGGTAATGTTGACTTCGGTGCAATCACGTCATCAACACAGATTTTCTGTGAACGTCTTGATTGGGCCCCATGTTCTTCCACCTACGTTCAATGGAGCACGTTACCATGATTTCATACGGGATACTCTACGTGTGCTGCTAGAACATGTGCCTTTACAAGTACGACACAACATGTGGTTCATGCACGATGGAGTTCCTGCACATTTCAGTCGAAGTGTTCGTACGGTTCTCAACAACAGATTCGGTGACCGATGGATTGGTAGAGGCGGACCAATTCCATGGCCTCCACGCTCTCCTGACCTAAACCCTCTTGACTTTCATTTATGGGGGCATTTGAAAGCTCTTGTCTACGCAATTCCGGTACCAAATGTAGAAACTCTTCGTGCTCCTATTGTTGACGGCTGTGATACAATACGCCATTCTCCAGGGCTGCATCAGCGCATCAGGGATTTCATGCGACGGAGGGTGGATGCATGTATCCTCGCTAACGGAGGACATTTTGAACTTTTCCTGTAACAAAGTGTTTGAAGTCACGCTGGTACGTTCTGTTGCTGTGTGTTTCCATTCCATGATTAATGTGATTTGAAGAGAAGTAATAAAATGAGCTCTAACATGGAAAGTAAGCATTTCCGGACACACGTCCACATATTTTCTTTCTTTGTGTGTGAGGAATGTTTCCTGAAAGTTTGGCCGTACCTTTTTGTAACACCCTGTGTACTTGCAGCCACTTGACTCTCATTCGAAGTGGAAAATGTCGCAAGATGTTACATCCCTGCAGTTACGACTGATATTTTCCTCAGTGCCCGCTAATCAACACAGTCGACGATCATGAAGGAGCTTCCCCTTGAAAGCTGACGTGTGCTTTTGGTCCAAACTACCGAAGCAGGAGCTGAAGCGTGTCAACATACAAATACAATAGTAGGCTATGTTTAAACTGCACCGCGTTTAAAAAATGAGTTTTTTCGTGACTTGTTGATGAGTTCATTATCCTGGACAGGTGCTGTTGCCCGCCGAATTCCAATACCCAAACGCCTGTAGGGTTCCGCAGTGCGTCGGTACCGTTTTATCCGTCAACGCGCAGTGCACTCAGAAAAGCCGTACTAGGTGCCCTCGTCGAGACGCTGAAAACGATTTGCGGGTCAGGTTATCCATCCAGTGTGAGTGCTTTAGTGTTGTCAGTCGGAGAGCTGGCGCAGGGATTACTGTGTTTACCTGCTTATCAGGACGTCGTAAGTTTGAATCGCCGTAATATCTTTTTTTTTCATTTTTTACCTGTAAAATTAAATATATTTAATAAAACAGAAAATTGAATTGACTATGTCTAATAATTATAGGACAATCTGTACTAATAGATAAAATGTAAACGTTGTTTCTAAAAATCTATAAAAATTCTCATTTGATTTACGTAATATTTTATCATGATACCATAATAAACATTTAACACTCTCCAACTGTGCGAATTGTTTGATTCACAATAGATGTCATACACACAGGGCACGCGAAGAACTATGTCGTCTTTATCAGCACACGTCGTATCTTGCTGCTCGCTGCCCCAAAGTTTGGCTTCTCCTGCCGTTCACAAAGCGTTGTTATTCCGTGGCACCTGAAAGCGTGTAACCTCCCCGTGGAAATAATAAAAAGTCAATATTAGTGAAATCGTAACCTCCCAGCAAGAATATGATGACAATGATAATGAAATTGACCCAAATGTTAGCTTCCCACAGTAATAAAACTCAATGATAAATTTTATAAGGGCAGCTGCGCTGACCTTCGGCCCTGTGAAATAATTAAACCTGAATAGAGAAACCAAAATTCTTACCTCAGTAAAACTGCATCAATATCTGCTCTTATTTTTCGGCACAGCTCCGTGCAATGCTGGCCCATGTTTAATTTTGATTCTTGGAGGGAATGCATAGGAAATATTATTTAACTTGAAATGAATCTTTTTGTTTAAAACAGTTACTTTAAAAGAAAATTATTATTGGGCAATTCTTGAACAAATTAATTACAATTAACATATGTTATTAGCTGAGCGCAATGCTGCTTCATTACCTTCTTTAACAATATACCTCGTACCGAACCGTGACCAGAGATGTAAGGAGAGCACGCCGCCGACCCATGTCGACGGCCGCTCAGTACAACCGCCCACTCGCTACTACAACTACTGTTCCTGCCGGCTCGCTACACGCAACTTCCAACTCACAACTGCTCCTCGCGACTCCCTACACGCAACTGAACACTCGCGCGGTCAAGCGCAGACTAGCAACGATAAATAACTCTCTGGTCAGAGATTCTGTCATGCCTCGCCATCGCTGTTAATGAATACACTGAATACATACGTGTTTCAAGCGTTTGCAATGTCTCTCTTGCTAAAACCATTCTCTCTGAAAATATGTCTCAAATGCTACATTTTGGACTGTAGGTGCTTTGTGTACCAGCTTGTTCAGGACCGGTTTCTTGTGTAGTGGGTGGTGGAAAATATCGGCTTTCAAGTTTCGATCAGTGTGTGTTGGTTCCCTTTGTACTGAATGACTATGCTGCCTTCCTGCCTTTTGCTCCCCGATATGTAGCAACGAGTATTAGAACATATGGGAGACTACCCTGGAACGAGTGTCCGAAGAACAGTTGCAGCGGAAGGCTTTGTCAAGCCTGTTGTCTGGAGAGTCCTCTACGAACAGTTGCTCTGTCTCTACCACGTGCGGCTTGTCCAAGCTCTGCTGCCACACGGTCGGCCCGCCAGACACAATCCTGTCAGTCGTTTCTCCACACGTACGCTCATGATGCGCAGTTCACGGCCAAGATTATGTTTACTGATGAGGCGGGCTGCAGGAGAGACAGCATCGTAAATTATCATAATAGGAACATATGATCCGATGCCAAGCCGCATTCATTTGAAGAGAGGCGATACCATCACACACTTCGTATTAACGTATGGGCAAGCGTCCACGAGGGCAGATTGTCTTGTCAGTTTCAACCAAACACAGTGAGTGGTACTTAGCCCTGACTCTTCCTTCGGAACCAGTCAACTATGTTGCTGGGGTGTGTGCCATTAGCCGGCTGGTGTGGCCGAGCGGTTCTAGGCGCTTCAGTCTGGAACCGCGCGACCGCTACGGTCGCAGGTTCGAATCCTGCCTCGGGCATGCATATGTGTGTGTGTTGTCCTTAGGTTAGATCGGTTTAAGTAGTTCTAAGTTCTAGGGGACTGATGACCTCAGAAGTTAAGTCCCATAGAGCTCAGAGCCATTTTGTGTGCCATTATCTGAACTACTGCAGATATGGTACAAGCATGATGGGCGACCGGCTGATTTTTATCTTCGGCTAACGCGATGTCTAACAGGAGACCTACAAGAGTGATGGACTGATTGGGATGGACCAGTACCTATGCCTGCCCGTTTCCTGACCTTAAACCCGTGCATTTTTGACTCTGGGGACTTGTAAAGACCTTCGTGTAGGGGGTTCCCATATATTATGTGGATACACACCAGGCGTGTTGATTGGTTGGTGGTTTTGTGGTTTTGGGGGAGGGGACCGAACTGCAAGTTCATCGGTCCCATCGGATGAGGGAAGGATAGGGAAGGAAGTCAGCTGTGCCCTTTCAAAGGAACCATTCCGACATTTGCCTGAAGAGATTTAGGGAAATCACGGGAAACCTAAATCAGGATGGCCGGACGCGGGATTGAACCGTCGTCCTCTAACAGGCGTGCTCCATTGAATACGTGATACCATGAGACGTAGGGTGGAAGGCTGCACTGCAATGGGAGGCGGTCACATCGAGCACACGTTGTGAATAGTAGCATAGAGACATGGATATCATAGACAGTAGTGGTTCAAAAATGGTTCAAATGGCTCTGAGCACTATGGGACAACTGCTGAGGTCATCAGTCCCCTAGAACTTAGAACTACATAAACCTACCTAACCTAAGGACATCACACACATCCATTCCCGAGGCAGGATTCGAACCTGCGACCTTAGCGGTCGCGGGGCTCCAGACTAAAGCGCCTAGAACCGCTCGGCCACTCCGGCCGGCACAGTAGTGGTAATCGACTATAACTCCGAAGATATAACGTTTACGACCAATTTCCATGAGAGCTTTTTTACTTCCTTTGTTCCACACTACATCCTCTGAAAATACTGGAACCTTTTTACCGGATACCCTATATAAAATTTCTGCCTTATCGTGTTAAACTTTTAACGTGAGACAATAGCTCTTAGTAAGTATATTACCAGGGAAATTTGAAAATTTAAGTTCGGTCAATAATTATATGAAACATTGAAAATCTTATTTTTGTTGGCCCTGGAAGCCATCAAACAGGCATTTTCTAGCTGGGTACGAATGACTGACTGACCGGGTGATTGTTTTAGTGGTTCAGTAATATAGTTCATGTATGTCGTTTGGTATTATCATCCATGGAGCCTACTACAAAAATCACGCACAGGCGCGTTTTCATTAATATTTATTGGTCAGTGACTGTTAGTAAAAAGTAGTAGATATATGGTGTAGTGTCTTTTGTTCAATATTCCTGGTGCAGAATATTGATATGTTTTGAATACGGTTGCAACACTCATCACTTGTTACATTGCCGTTGCGAAATGCAGTAAGACTCTGCCTGAAAGATAATATGATCTACGTTCCTGTTACTCTGTTTTTTTCTCTTATTTCTTTTTTAAGCTAAAAGCAAATGAAAAGCACCTTGTTATATGTGTTATTTTTCAGTGGTCCCCAATTAATGTCTTCGCATCAAAGTAGCTGGGTGGTTCGTTGTAACCTCCCTGGCGTGAATTCAGAAATATAATCATAAAGAAAACCTTACTCTTTGTACTGCTGCTGTTGTGTGAACAGAATATTCAGCTGACGATAGTGTTCGATCTTCTACAAGACTGTCATGCAATTAATTCATTACTTTTTGCAGAGGTCAGGACCATGTCATATATCTGAGGCAACAGCAAACATTGTCACCCGTTTTATCGTACTTGGCACAATAAGTGACCCTCGTTGATTTCTAGTCTAAAAGTTTTCAAATCTACTGTGAAAAATTAACATCATGGTAATGGTGGTAGTGGATCTAGGAAATGATTATATCGCCACGTGACGTAACAAAAGTACGATATCTCCTCTACATCAGCACCGCAGTATATTAATAATTCTGGTAGTTTTCCGATTAGTTTCAGCTGTTACCGTTGTCCTTTACACAGCACGAGCACATATATCTCGTCATCGTGCAATACATTCCATACCATTTGTGACATGTAGCATTTTGGTCAGTCATAAAGGCAGTTTGTTGTTGCGCAAATTCTGTATGAAGAGGAGCCCAGATGGTTCGTTCCCTCGCTACCCAACGGGTCATCTGGCTTGCTACAGCGTGCGGGCTGGTACGATAGAGAGAAGCTGAATCGTACGATATTTTGTGATTACACTTCTATCCATTTACATGAACTTACGTTAATGAGACTCTGCACACCGAAACTATACATAAATGTGTTCTGCCTTTTCAATATTAAGTCAATACCTTCCACGGTTTGGGATGTGTATAGCAGTTTTCTTAAAATACTAAAATTTTAGTACTTGTTTGAAAATTTTGCACTGTATATAGAGTGAATGGAAAGTGTACTTAAATTACAAAACTAGAGCGTCGAAGGTATCTAGAATGAAATTTTCACTCTACAGCGGAGTGTGTGCTGATATGAAACTTCCTGACAGATTAAAGCTGTGTGCCGGACCGAGACTCGAACTCGGGACCTTTGCCTTTCGCGGGCAAGTTCTCTACCGACTGAGCTACCCAAGCACGACTCACGCCCCGTCCTCACAGCCTTAATTCCGCCAGTACCTCGTCTCCTACCTTCCAAACTTCATAGAAGCTCTCCTGCGAACCTTGCAGAACTAGCACTCCTGGAAGAAAGGATATTGCGGAGACATGGCTTAGCCACAGCCTGGGGGATGTTTCTAGAATGAAATTTTCACTCTACAGCGGAGTGTGTGCTGATATGAAACTTCCTGGCAGATTAAAACTGTGTGCCGGACCGAGACTCGAACTCGGGACCTTTGCCTTTCGCGGGCAAGTGCTCTACCGACTGAGCCACCCAAGCACGACCTCACGCTCCGTTTTTTAGAATGTCGTAGTAATTATGAAAGTCTGAGCATGTGAAAAACGTTGTGCAATAGCACAGTCAGTGAATAACTCAGAGTTACACTAAAAATATGTACATAGTCGATAATTATATTGGATGGCCTGTAAAAAGAGTAAATTCCGAATACTTGAGGTTTATTTGTCAGTTTGGAAATAATACTTTGGAGGTTACCATAAATTACAGTTAAGAGTAATGATTCGTCAGCTAAGGACTAGATAAAACTGCCATTGGACACAACCAGGATCAGGCTTCTTTGGAACACATAGCTCGTTGAAGTTTGGTTGTGGTACCATATTTTAATGCGTAATAGTAGGACAGAGTGAAAATTATCGGCATTTTCTAGGTACTCCAGGTATAATTCCTAAATGTAGCCTGTGTCTGTGTTATCTGGTACGCTCAGTATATCAAAAGTGGCCGCAGGCAGCTATGCAGAATCGAAGAATGGTATGTACTGGATTACTGCCCAGGTCCATTGATTATTAACATCAAGGTATACGTGAATCATCGATATTTTCAACGTAATCGCCCATAAAACTATTGTTTGCAACAGCTTGTCTCTGCTGACATTGATACGTAACACCATTGGTATTAAATTGAACACATTGTAATTGTTCTAAGGCTGTAATAACCTGCAGGGTCACTTTTGTAGTTTTCATGAAAGAACTCCACCCCAAACCTGGTGACGTTACATAATGGGATGATTCCAGTTAGTTCTCGAGGAATAGCAAGACTTCAAGCGTAAGTCAGAGTAATCTCCTAATATCTTCCATTCAAATGATCACCACATTCTGACATGCTCTTTGGTATTAATATTGTGTGATAGTTGTTTCGCCAATTTTGGAAGCTTCAGTTAATGGTCAACTTTCAGTACAACAAAACGGATTTATCAGTTACATACACATTTGGAAACATAGCAGAACAATGGCGATGGCGAATCCGAAACACTTCGTTTACGTTTGTGACATCACGTGCTCCAGTTGGTGCCTTACCAGTATGCATCCTCCATATTCCAGAGTATCTGAATAAACTGTTTTGTCTATCCAGAAATACTGAAAAAACATGTGCCCACACAGCAAAAAAATAGTTGGTGTAGCTCACAGTATTTTCACATCAAAAGTACATAAGCACCTAAACTTGTGACTCCACTAAATTCAATAGCGAGTGCGCCCACGCACGCACAAACCCACCAGCCCACACACACACACACACACACACACACACACACACACACATTCACCCGCACGCTTTGTGTAATGTTTCACCTATGTATTTCATCTCTCTCGCTCTTTCTGTTATACATCACTAAAAAAAATGTTTACACTAAATACTGCACTGTCTCGTCAGTTAATTCCATCTCACACACGCAGACCTAACATAAAAAATTACGTCATGGGTCGAACTTACTGTGTTTTCACATCTTTGTAGATTGCCTATAATGTTTCAGCATCCAAATTTCATTTTTCTCTGTTTCATGATTCATCAAAAATATCGTTTATGTAAAATATGGTAATCACTCAACAATAAATAATATCTCTTTCCATTTTATACCTCACTCAATAAAAAAAGGAAAGAAAAGAAAAGTGAGAAACTGTTCAATACTGTACTATTTCGTCATTAAATTTAAGCTCTGTTTTTTGCTTCACAAAAAATGTTCCTGTGAAGCACTGTAACGCTCATCAGTAAATATCTTTGTTTTATTGTATTTAATGCTTGACTCTTTCATTACTTCAGTGCCTTAAAACAGAGTGTCTCTGTGTGCCCGTCTTGGTATGTGTATGCGTGTATAATATTATTTCACACAGGGTAGCTGAGTGTTTCGGAATTGTGCTTTTTTATCATTATTATAATGTGTCACATTAATGCTTTATCACTTATAAATCTGACGCAATTTTCAGATGAAATAAATTAAACTGATGAATTACGTGTTTTTTCTTTTCTCACAATATATCAGTTATAAATCAGAGAGTCAACGTTAATTTCTCTTATAGTTCCACTATGTAATACCTTATGAACAGACACATTATGTATCCTTGAAATACAGACAAAATTGGCCAGTCCTGAGTAGAACTCACGCGCTGAGGGGTTTGTACAAACATAATTATGTATATAGATACTTCATACTCTCTTGTAATAGAGAATCTCGACCATTTTGGCCTGTTACAGACACTGATAGTGACAGGATTTCAGTGGCTGAGATCCCAAGATTTTGGAGAAAGTTTTAATTTTAGTAATAGAAATATGACATGAAATCATGCAGGAGTCAGGCGACCTTTATTACAATAGTCTGCTGTTCTCGATTCAGGCAAGGTAAATGTCAAATATCAGGCAGAGAATGACTTTGTTGCTCATATGACGTGTTTCCAAATCTCTCCGTAATCAGATGTCTAAGATCGACTGCTGCAGATAGATATAGCGTTTTTAGGTGTATATGAAACAGACATTTGCATAACTTAGTACGACTAAAATTACTTGACACTTTGCTCTCATTTAGATTACAATATCGGACATTTCACAAGAACCAATAATGTAACATATACATTACGTTACTCAATAATGATGGATAATAACTCACAGGAAACCAGATCGCTTTCGCTCCAGTTACAGTAAGAAGTCTGTGGAAATAGTGCAAAACACTGATGTTACCAATGCACAAATTAAAATATTGCGACTTCAAAGAACACACAATATAAGGTATTGTTTCGCTTACAGATATGCTCACATTGTTGGGTAATCTAAGAATCAAACCAAAAATATTGCAACATGAAGTTTATTGCCTGTTCCTTCACATGACAGGTTACAAATTCACTGCCAGGAAGACATGGCCATTTGTGTGCAAGATCAAGAATTAAGTTCTCTATAACATGAATAAATGGCCAATTTTTAAGCATATTGTTGTTTTATATAATAGAAAAATACTCCTAATTTAAAACAATAACTTTAAACCATTTTCGTATATTTAGTGACTTGGCCAGTTTTGATACTCAATGCTTCATATACATAAGAGCACACCATGGCTATCATAAAACACTTGTGAGGTAAAGCTCGAGAAGTGTACTACAGGAAGCAACGTTTATCTCTCCTTTGTCATGTTACTGACTAGTTCGAAATTAAATTTCTGAATGCAAATTCCTAGAAATCAAATGTTTTGCGGTGTATATCTACTACCCAATAGCGGTATATGAAAATGTGTGCCAGAACAGGACCCGAGCCTGGATATCCCACTCATCATGAGCAGTCACCTTAACCACTCCGGATATCTACGCACACTCTCTGGACTGACCCCAGATTCCATCACTTTGTCTTCATTCTTGTATCGAAGTTCATTGAATCCATATGTTGCTATTGGGTAGCAGATTTGCACCTAATACAGCTGATGTCTCGGAATTCGCAGTGAGTGAATTAATTTCGAAATATTTTGTACAGTTGTGGATCGTCAGCAGTGTCTGGACATTCAGACGTACATGTAAATATTACAAGCCTAGGTAGCACATATTGATAACAACGTTGGTCTCGATTTCCGTTGTCTCATCCTCCCTGTTGGAGGAATACAAATAATGTTGCAAGCATTAGGTGCTGAATTAAAGGGACTAAGATCGAAGTAAGTGGACAGTGTGACGTATGGATGTTTGGGTCTGCCTGGAATAGCCAAAATGGTTAAGGCGACATTCGTGGTAGTTGGAAAGTCCGGGCTCGAGGCCCGGTTTGGCATAAATTTTCATATGTCATTATTGGGTTGCAGATCCATACGTAACATATCTGATATCAACGAATTCGCATTCAGCTAATTAATTTCGAATTGTTTCGTACAGCTGTAGTTCGGCAACAGTGCCTGTTCTTTCCGACATGCTTCTGTGTGTATTATTAACTACTTGTCCGCAGAACTCCATATACCTAACTGTTCATAATATGGACCGGGAACAAAGCTGGTGAAGTGGCTAAATAGTTGCAAGGTTCTAGACAGGACTTCAGGTTCAGCGTGCAAGGAACATAACTTCTCTTACGCAGTGCACCCAGAGTGTTCGTCAGACAGGTATTGTACAGACTGAATTCTAACTGATAGAAGCGAGATCTCACAAGGAGAACGTATAATAATTACAACATAACTAGTACTATCAAGACTTGAAGGATTTACTGGAGGAGCAGCGGGGATTTCTAAGGTTTTTAATTATGCAAAAACGGCTTACTAATATTGACTTAGAATATTATGCTAAAATACTGAAAGTACTTAATTTTCGAACTGCGTTTATGAAAGATACTTCACCCAAAATACTTAACAGATATGAAAGTGTGACTGTTAATCTAGAGGCTGAAAGTGAACCTGGTTCACATTGAGTACTTCGCTAAAAGAAGGATTTTAATATCATCGCCTAATTCAAACAACAATACAGTGTTGGCCAACCAGAGTTGTATGGCTCCTCAGTACATGTAACTGAAGATTTCAGGTCAGTGATGTTAGTTTTGCGCACACAATAACAAGATTGTTTTAGTTTACTATCTTGGTTTTGTGAGTTAGGTTTCGTTGACAGGTTGTTGTTACCTTTTGGCTTCGCGTTTGTTTTTCGTCTCGGTGTGCTTTTTTTGATCAAGTTTTAACTTGTCATCTTCTATAAGGGCCCTTTCGGCTGCCAAATGTATTTTCTGAAACCTTGTAGACGCGCTGCCAACCCCTGTATTTAGTTACAAAAATGGTAATCTTATGTATTATTTTGATAGCTTTGACAAGTTTCCACTTCCTCCTGAAATAGTGAGGTATTTCAAACACTATACAATTAAGTGAAACTACAATAAATCAATTATATCTGCTGTCCTAAACACACACTAAATTTGCCTCATCGTGCATACGATCTTTGCGAACGTAACTTAATTACTTGTAATTCCATACAAAATATTACTTCAAAAACTATATCTTCAAGTTTTGTAATCGGACAGACGATCAGGAAATTCAGGACCATGTTACATTAAAACGTGAATCTTACGAACTCCATGACATTGTTTCCACATAGTTTAGAGAGACAGTCGTACAACATCAACAATGATTACAAAGACGTTCTGGAGAAAAAGAAAAAAAAATTAAATGTGAACTTCAATGTCAGTTACAACAAAACTCTGCAACGATGTAGATAATGTGTATGTAGAGTAACGTATACGTAAATTTTAAGCTGTAAAATAATATAGGATCGGTTGTAGGTTTCGAGGGAAATATAGGTGAAAATGAAAGACATCTGAACATCGAGTAAATGTTTAGAACGTAAAAACCATATGCGTTGATCGTAACACTTCTGGAGGTCAATTCCACAGTGCTTCTCTTACACACACGGTACATCAGTTCTGACGGGTAGTACCATCCGTATATAGCACTGCGAAATCGTCAAATTCTCTCATTTACACACCAGTTATGATACATTGCTGAATCAAGTACATCAGTCAGAGACCACGATGGATATGTCGTGATCGTCGATAATGATTGCTCTAAAGGAAGTGTAATAGACATCATGCGTTGTCACCATGTCAAGTCTGAAAAAGAAGAAATATATATGAAACAGAAGACAAAGAGGAATAACAATGTGATGAATGCGTTAACTCCTCGAAATTGACAAATACTATCGTCACTAGGACACATGATACTATAAAAATGATGTCAGCTCTGTCGACATTGTGGTGAGTTAAGAAGAAGAGGACGACAGAGATAAAGAAGATGATTAGTTACGTACTTAATTACAGAGAAAACAGTGTTTAACAGCAGTACAGAATGTTTAGGCATCCCGCTCATCGCGGTACCTAGGTTCAGAGGATTAGAGGAAGTTATTAACGCTCGCCATGAAATTGTACTGAATCGCAAAATACAAAATACTAGTTGTATTGTACCAGGCACCATCTTGAGAACAGTGCTCTAAATGACGAAATGGGAAAGGCTGAGAGAGTCTTTCGAACAGCAAATATCGTTATGGAACATCTTAAATAATGATCAAAATCTGAGTCTAGCAGTCTGCCACTGGGATTTAAATCAATGCGTTGCATCAGAAATTAACACATGTATCCTGGAAAATTAAATTCAGTACAATGCTCTAAACAGCAAGATAAATAATTTTCGATTTTCAGTAAGACGAATTCGATATATGACGATTGCAGTAAATTTGATGGAATAAACATAACAGAACTGGGATTTATGTGAATCCGTTAATATTCTGAAGAGAACTATGCAGTCTGTTTTAGCAGAAAGAAATACTATACTAGCATCACTAGCATATAGAATGTGGTACAATTTACGATCGCTGTATTATGGAGAAAGAGATAGGACTAGTAAGGAATCCACTGACGAAGAGCATAGGGATCCAGAAGTATCCTACACACGTTATAGATTGTTTGCGTCAAAATGAAGACACACTAAAATCATCTGTCATGAGAACTGAAACAAAAACAAAAACATCGCTCCCAAATGTGATAGCACACGGCCTTGTTATTCATTATTCTGCTATAGAAATGACGCCTTCAGTCAACGCCACAGCCATTCTACTCACACTTCTCTTATAGTCAGCCTGTAAGTTGTACATATGATACACATTTTTCTTGAGATTTCCCCAGCAGTTGAAGGAATCTGTAAATCGAAATCGTGGAATCAAGAATAGAATAAAAGTTTTTGAAACATGTTGCTAGATAAGACTGCAGTGAATTAGGAGGATAGATCGAGTAAGTAATGAAGACATACTGAAACTAATTAGGAATACAAGAGCCTTCTGACACAACTTTGTTGTAAGAAGGGATCGGTTGGTATTGGAGGGATGTGACAGTAAAGGGTGGGTGAGTGTATCAGTTCCCGATGGGAGACATAGATTTATATGATTCACTTCCATGCGATGCTATGTCCAAAAAGCTCAATGTTGAAACTTTATATGTCTGTTGCTTCCTTCAAGATACTACTAATATCTGCACTTCGTTCTACCAACTTGTGTGTTTTTAACTGAAAGCCAATTTGTCCTCGTGGTTAAAAATCAACGATTTTTATAACCTTAACATATAAAATAAACAGCAGGCGTCTCTGAGCAGAAAGACTATCAGTTAAGATATAGTTTTCAAGTCGAAACACGTACAGGTATTGCATATGCCAGGAAGCCATGGATGAACGATTTAATTGAAGAACAAAGCGCAATGATTGCTACCAATATTCGGCGGTATTATGCTTTGAAGGCATTTGTTCCGTCAATAACACGGGGTACACACAGTTAGCCTTTGTATGAAAGCAGGTAATTATGTGCAGATCAGTTAATACCAACTACACTTAATTGGACTAATTAAACGAAATTCCGTGAACACACTGTTTAATTTTAGTGCCACAGAAATATGACAACTGTGGAGTAAACAACATTCATAAAAGGACACGTGCCCAACACATATGCCGTTTTCTCTATCACGCAACTATTATAAAACGTTGCCCAAGGCTACAAATGCAGTTGCTTAGTATAGATACTGAAGCGAAAAATAAAGATTTTTCTTCCTATTATGGACTGTATTTCACATAATTTATAAAAAATTTTTAGGAGGACTAAAAACTTTTCTTTCGATCGTTTACTAAGGTCTCCAGTCATAGAAATTGGAAAACAGTAGGTAACTGGCCTCAAATGTTCATATATGTAAAACTCCGCACTCACAAAAAGCAAAACAGTGGAGTCCTACAACTATAATTTCAGATTAAACTCACACAGGCATCTGAATCTAAGATTTTATAGCGATATAACATGTAAGTTTAGGTAAAACAGATAGCAGACTACAAACCACTGGCAGCGCAGTAAGAAATTGCAGTCCATACATATATATTCCGCATCTGCTGCTAAACCACTGTAACTTCAACCAAACATAGTACACATATCCCTTACTGTCACACGAAAATCGCTGGAGGGTTTGGAACAAACTATCTAACTTAGTTAAGGAGATATCAAGTCATAAACAACGAGCTGCGTGAAAAACTGCCGCATGGCGTTCAAACACATTACTTCTGTGCTACTAATGATGTTCACAATAAACTTCGAGGCAGTATCCACATATGCCACCAAATGTACCTGCAATAGCATATCACAGTACCCCACATAGTTTAGGAGATATGGCATCATAAACACTGAGATGCATGAAAAACTGCAGCAACATGCATGATGTTTAAATTTATTAATTTTTTTCAATTATTCTATTCAGAACACATTTTGCAGAGAGTGTCTACACATGATGCCGAATGTACCTACAAAATGAAGTCATTGTATGACACATAGACGAGGAGATATGAAGTCATAAACACTGAGATGCGGTAAAAACTGTCCATCATGTATGACTTTTAAATTTATTACCTATTTTCTAGTAACTCTATTCGCAACACATTTCGCTGACAGTATCCACATATGCTGCTGATTATACCTGTATAAATATATCATCGTAGAATACATAGTTCATTTGATTTCATAAACTCCGAGATACAGGAGAGCCGAGTCAAGTTAAGAAAATCCCTGATTTCTGGTAGCGCTTTTGACAGCTTTCAATTGCGAAGCAGAGACTGCTGTAAGGAGAAACAACAGCCGCTTACAGAGATATGAAGAGGCGTTGTGATAGAAATGTTTACAAAATCGCAATGTAGACTCGAGAAGCAGTTTCGCCCAGCATATAGAAAGCCTATAGAACATGTTTATTAATCTGCATTCTGTACTTATAGATGTATACTTTACGAATATTTCTTTGTGCCACTGTTCAGTGATTTCAAAAGCGTTTTCATGAACATACAAACACGAAAAACTTTTTTGCTTCACTGAAAACACAGTTCATTTTCTGTTTTGGTTCCTAACAGAAAATTGACAAAATGAATATCCGGGCGGGCAAGGCCAGATTTGTGAGCTTGTTACTCTAGAAAGGCGATTGCTGACAAAACACTGGTGGAATCCATCGCCGGCCGGTATGGCCGAGCGGTTCTAGGCGCCTCAGTCTGGAACCGCGCGACCGCTACGGTCGCAGGTTCGAATCCTGCCTCGGGCATGGACGTGTGTGATGTCCTTAGGTTAGTTAGGTTTAAGTAGTTCTAAGTTCTAGAGGACTGATGACCTCAGCTGTTAAGTCCCATAGTGCTCAGAGCCATTTGAACCATTTGGAATCCATCCTAATACTATCGTTCAAGCATGTGTATTCCATATGGTACAGGGGGATATTGGATCTATAAAAGGGCGATCACTACGAGTAGTTTAAAGATTGAGGACTGCAGCAACATTCCCCCTTTCAATTATCGAACAAACGAAAGGATGGCTGACATAGTGTTTAGTGTATCTGGGATTGTAAAACAGTTAAGCTCCTTAGACGCCAGAAAGGCATCTGGCCCAGACGGTATCCCCGTAAGATTTTTTGTTGACTATGCCAGAAATATAGCTCCATTCTTATCTATCATCTATCAGAGATCATTGGAACGGCGGGAAGTTCCACGGGACCGGAAGAAGGTAGAGGCCATAGCAATCTATAAAAATGGTAGAAAATCGGATGCACATAATTACCGTCCAATTTCACTGATATCGATTTGTTGTAGAATCATGGAACATATTTTGTGTTGAGACATAATGACCTTTCTAGACTCTGAGAAGCTCATCTGCAAAAACCAGCACGGTTTTGGGAAACAGCGGTCATGCGAAACACAGCTGGCCCTCTTTGTGCATGATATACAACAGGCTCTAGATACCGGCTCCCAGGCTGATGCCATATTTCTCGACTTTCAAAAGGCATTCGACTCAGTTCCGCACTGTCGCTTGCTACAAAACGTGAGCGCTTATGGTCTATCCAATGGCATATGCGGTTGGGTAGAAAGTTTTCCAAAAGACAGGGAGCAGTATGTCGACCTGAACGGAGTAACTTCAACAGAAACCAGAGTAACGTCAGGTGTGCCCCAGGGTAGCGTAATAGGTCCTCTGCTTTTTATGATCCGGTTGATGGCATTGACAGCGGCCTTAGACCGTTTGCTGATGATGGTGTAGTCTATAGGAAAGTAGTATCACACGAAAGTTGTGAACAAATCAAAGAGGATCAGGAGAAAATAAATGCGTGGTGTAAGGCGAAAATCCCCATTAATGTATGAGTACAAAATAAATGATCAGTCTTTGGAAGCGGTAACATTCGTGAAGTACCTGGGTGTGACTATTCGAAATGATCTCAAATGGAATGTCAGATTACACAAGTAACGGGTAAGGCGAACTCTGGATTGCGGTCTATTGGTAGAATCATAAAGCGATGCAGTCCTTCAACAAAGGAAATAGCTTACAATACGTTTATTCGTCCAGTCTTAGAGTATTGTTCGTCTGTATGGGACCCGTAGCAGTTGGGTCTAATTCAAGAGATTGAGAAGGTCCAAAGAAGAGCGGCAAGATTCATGACTGGTACATTTAGCCATCGCGAGAGCGTTAGAAATCTCATAGAAAGTTTGAAGTGGGACACTTGCAGATAGACGACGCGCTAAACAGAAGGGGCTGCTCTCTAAGTTCCGAAATCCAATCTTCACCGAGGATGTAGAGCATATATTATTACCACCAGCTTTCAAATTGCATGATGATTATCACTCAAAGATAATGGAAATACGAGCTCGTTCTAAGGCGTTCAGACAGTCGTTTTTCTCTCGCGCGATCCGCGAGTGGAACGAAGGTGGAAAGGGGGGGGGGGGGGGAATAGGCGTGAACTGTGCCCTCCACTACACACCGCTTGGTGGCTAGCGGAGTATATATGTAGATATAGATGTAGATATAGATCCACGAGAAAGCGTCACGTAAATATTGAAACGAACAAATGGCAGACACTTGAAGACGGACGTCAAGTATCCCATAGAGACCTACTCACAGAATATCGAGAACCAGTACAAACTGAAACATCTAGAAATGTGCTACAACTTTCTACGTATCGCTGCGGTAGGGAGATCAGTCTAATTACAGCGCACACACAAGCATTAATGCAATCATTCTTCACGTGTTCCATTCATGAATGTAGCGGGAAGAATCCGTGATATGCTGTGAAATAGGAAGTCTCTTACATCCTGCACAGCATGGGGTTTTGCAGGGTATGGTTATGGGTGCTGATTTGTATCTGCAGCATTTGGAGTATTACACTACTCCGTAATATTTTCAGTCTACGGAAGTCTTTTTTAAGCATGATTCCGACACTCTTAGAAATATGTTTCGTCGTAGGATTTGGTAAAATCAGTGTAAGTCATATACGGAAGCAGCGAATATGGAGTATAGGACGATAGCCATGGTGTCCATAGTAAATACTGCTTGCAGTTGCTGACGGACTGTCACCTATGTAGTGCCGATTATCCTTTGATATAAAGTGGAAGACTCTGACGCGTCTTGTGCTGTGCAGTGTTACGGTTATGTTGTTAGCTCTGTTGTTACGTGTGAAATAAGCTAATGGCAGATGATTAACCCCAGTCAGAAACGAAGCCAGCTTGTCATAAGCAAGGAGGCGCTATTTCGCTGATCTCTGGTATATTAGACTAGCGTCACTCCAAAGTGAAAGGGCTGGCGTCATTTTAGACGAAATCACTGTGAAATGCTATGACGCAGGATGTGCTGAGGAAGGCCGTGGAAACTCGGCCAAAACATCGATTTATTTTAGTACTTTAAGTACAGGGTATCGGGGTTTCACAAACAGTAATATAAAATATAATAACTTGAGAAGTAATTCAGATATTTATTGACGGTTTGCTCTTACATGTACGGTTACTCAGAATGTTTCTGTCTTTCTGCAGTTGGCCTGGTACCGCGCGCTGCGGAATTTGAATCCCCGCCAGACGTCATGGACGTCGAAAACACCAGATTTGGTCTCTGCACCATCGCGCCATAAGCTGTGGCGGCGCGCGCCTCCGGGCCCGCATTTAGTGTGAGGGCGCCACAGTGGAACACGTGGTTCCAGCGGCCAATAGCGGCGCCCCCGATAGAGTACTTAAGCGCCTGCCTCTCGCTCAGCCTGCACCCTTCATCTCCTTTCCCAACGCAACTTCCACCGTCTACCCCTCCCGGAAGATGAGCTTCGCCCTGACATCTACCCTTCCTCCAAATCTAACCCCTGCCTCAGGGCTCCCTCTCCTCCCCCTCCCTCCTCCTGAGCGGCTTCCCCCTCCTACTCCCCCTCCATCTCTTGTGCCTCCTTTCAGTGTCTCTGCACTCCCTCCTGCCCTGTCTTCCATCTTAATCTCCCGCCCCACGTGTCTCCTGCCTCTTCGTGTACCCACTGATGCCCCTCCTCTCTTCATCCCGCTGCTTCCCCTGCTGCCCCTTGCTCTCCCCTCCTTTTCCATCCTCCCTGCCCTTTCCCTCGGCAGGTCCCGCCTGGCAGTTTTATTCATCGTCATGTGTGCTCCAAGTGGGTTTTAAGTGTGTTGTTCCGGAGTGTTTTTACTGCTGTGGCCGACTACGTGTGCATGTCCATTCAGTGTCTTCTCTGAGTTTTGAAGAATCGCCAACTGTGTTTTTTAACTTTCTGGTGACTTTTTTTTTAACTGTCCTCCATGAACGTCTCTGTGTTAGTCTATATTTTTTCCCTCCATTTTCTCCCATTATTCTGTTTTAAGTTCCCCTTTATCGCCTTATGTATGTACCATTTTATTCTTATTTTAAGCTCATGTCACTTGGCTGAAGAGCGGCGGATTGTGCCGCTGACAGCCCTCCCCTGCCCATATGGGGCAGGGGAATGAAATCACAATAATAAAAAAGAGCTCAGCTGCCAGTCTAACATTGCGCATGTCTCTGGACACATCGCCTTGCCTTAGACAGCTTATTTACTTTCTTGTTCTGTGTACGAGTGGACATGGTTGTTAGGTTTTCCTGTGACTCCGCTGTTTCGATCTTGTTCGTTCTGTCATTCGTTGGTCGTGTCCGTCCTCTCCCGTTGTGTTGTTGTTCGCGGGCCACTCCGCGGGTCCCGCCGCGCTTTCCGTCTCTTCAACCCCGCGACCATTCCAGTCGCCGTTAAAACAGTTGGCACCACTTGCTGTCGTGAATGTGTCGCGGATGTGAGTAGAAATGCAGAAGACTGCATAAGATGAACATGTAGGAAAGCAACCTAACGTTAGCCAGGAAGCTCAGAAGCAGGAGAGGTTGCGTTTTTGTGGCAAGCGACGCTGGAACTACATGACCAGCTATGACAGAATGTTCTGGAAGGACGACACGACATGGGAGACGTACATGTTCACGGGGGATTGCATCAGACGATCCTATATAAGCAGGGCCTCTGGTGCTGCTAGAGAGATTCCTTCGACAGTTGCCTCAGACGCTGGACCTGAGTGACTCTGCCCTCGGGGCAGGACTTAGTTTCTCGTGGCACTTAGCTGCACAGGGTACATGCAGGATTGCACAACTTACATTCAATGTGTTGGTGCCTCTTCGGGTTCGACAGTGGTCTTATCCTACCTCGTGTTTCATCTCAGTTATTTCATCAGAAGTATACGTCCTTTATCCCACCGAGCTCCCTTATCTGCAAAAAATTTCCAGCTTGTTTTCAAGCACCAGGAGTTCGAGTTGGACGAGCCACCTCATTAATGGATTTAGTGTCTAGCTCTCATTCTGATCCGCTCGCAGTAAACTACAGACGCGACACTGGGAATGCGTGTAACTTGTTTGTTCACGTAAACTCTAGCCAGTAGGCATGTTAACTACACAGCAGGATTTGTGATGAGTGCTTTCTGTCGAGGAGCTAAGGTCCTTTCAGGGGTACAGCGTCGTTTTTGTTGGGAGTATGGACTGTCACCAACTGACGATATTCCGAATTGCATAGCAATCAAGAAATTGAACAAGCGGTTTTGGGAAACTGGGAGTTTGCTTTCGATGGTGAACCACCACGCCAAGCAGGCAGTTCCAGACCTGCTGCAGAATTAGTCCGCGCGACCTTCCAGAGGGGTCCTGGTAAGTCAATCCGACAAGCAACGAGACACTTACTTCTTTCCGTGGTATACGATGTCGTCCATAAAATGCTGCGCCTACTGTAGCTTCGTCACAGAATCAATCCAGAGGACAGACCGCAGTGGAAGGCATTCTCAGAAACAATTCTGGCAAAAATGGATGAAAACGAGGCATTCCTCGATTTCGGCTGTTTCTCGGACGAGGCTAGATTCCACACATTTCGCGAACACTGTGAAGGATTTCTTGGATCAAGAGTCCCTCGATTGCTTGGCTCGCCATAAGCCCAGTCATTGCTCCTCTTGATTATTTTCTGTAGGGTTTTACCGAGAGTCAAGTGTAGAAGACACCAGTTCATGATGCATAAGATGTGCGCCATCGCATTCGTACAGCTACGCTCACAACGCTGCAAAACACTACGAGAGAAGTGGAATTCTGTCGCGCCAGTAATGGTGCACATATAGAGGTGTATTAGGCGTGTGTGTGAAAATAAATAAATAAAATAAAATATTGAGTGACCATATTTGTAGAAATGTAGCGTCAATAAATATCTCAATTACTTGTCAAGATATTAAATTTATATTGTTATATATTTAACCTGGACACCCTGAATTTTATAAGATGAGTACCCAGACGGATTTTAATGAGTGTAACACCAGCTGCAGAACCCAACGTATTTCCGTCTGCAGCCTTATACAGTATTGTTCATAAATACCTCCAGGGTTTCAGAAGATGACAACGCGAGAAAGTACAACACATACGGAAAATAAACACGTATCAGAGGATAGAGAATCTCTACAACTTTTTAACTCACATTGCTGCTGCCCAGTTTGCACACCATTTGTGATGTGGCAGTCGTCAATACATGCTAAAGATTAATTGACGACGCTGACAGGGATATCTGGGGATGGCGCGATAGCAGCCCTTATTTTCAAAACAAAGATGTGTTCATTGGATTCGCTATCTGCAGCTGCGAACTAATTCAGTGCAATAGTACACTGAGGTGACAAAAGTCATGGGACACCTCCTAATTTCTTGCTGGACCTTCTGTTGCCCAGCGTAGTGCAGCAACGTGTCATGGCATTGACTCAAGAAGTCGCTGGAAGCCAGTGCAGAAATAACGAGCCTCTACAGCAGTCTATAATTGCGAAAGTGTTGCCATTCCACAATTTTGTGCACGATCTGACCTCTCGATTACGTCCCATGAATGTTCGATGAGATTCATGTCGGGCGATCTGGGTGACCTAAATCATTTGTTCGAATTGTCTAGAATGTTCTTCAAACCAATTGCGAAGATTTGTGGCCCAGTGACACGGCGCGTTGTCATCCATAAAAATTCCATCGTTATTCGGGAACATAAATTCCATAAATGGGTGAAAATTGTCTCAAAATAGCCGATCATATTTCCAGTGAATAATCGATTCAGATGGACTAGAGGACCCAATCCATTCCATGCAAAATCAGTCCACAGAGTTATGGAGCTACCACCAGCTTGGACAGTGTTTTGCTGGCAGCCTGGTCCATGGTTTTGTATGGTTTACGCCACACTCGAAAGCTACCGTCAACTGAATTCTGGACCCATCTAACAAATCTACCGTTTTCCAGTCGTCTAGCATACCGTAGATATGGTCACGAGCCCAGTAGAGGTGCTCCAAGAGATATCGTGTAGTTAGCAAAGGCGCTCTCGTCGGTTGTCTCCAGCCATAGCCCGTTAACGCCACGTTTCGCCGCATTGTACTAAAGGATACTTTCGTCATAAATCACTCATTAGTTTATGCGGTTATTTCACGCAGCGTTGAGTGTCTGTTAGCTGTGACAAACCTACGCAAAACGCCGCAGCTCTCGGTCGTTAAGTGAAGACAGTCGGCCATGTGATGTCCGTGGTGAAAGGTAACGTCTGAAATGTGGTGTTCTCGACGCACCTTTGTCACTGTCGATCTCTGAATATTAAATTCCCTAACAATTTCCGAAATGGAATGTCCCATGCCTCTAGCTCCAACTACCATTCCGCACTCAAAATCTGTTAGTTCCCGTCGTGAGGTGATAATCACATCGGAAACCTTATCACATGAATCGCCTCTGTACAAATGACATCTCCGCCAATGAACTGTCCCTGTATACCTTGTGTACGCTATACTATCGCAACACGTATATCTATCACATGATTTCTGTCGCGTCATACTATGGTGCAGTTGATTTGTCTACACGCTCTGACACACCTACCCCTACCGAATCTACACCATGGCGGACACTATGAATCGAAACATGGACGGATGCTCTGTGCACTGAAATTTGTCGTTTTTCTTGATGTCTTGCCGTTTTCTCGCAGTTCTCTTCTGAAATGGCGATACTTCTCAATAACCCTGTAATTACGCGAAATTGATGAGTCAGAGATTCTGAAACACAGAATATATACTGTGGGGGGGGAAGTGAGTTGCGGTCGTACGGTAAGTGGCCTGCAATGAGATCATAGTTAGGGTCCACATACGTGCATTCAAATCGCAGCTGTTGACTGGAGAATAAACACAGATGCTAAATTTACATATGTTACCTTCAGTATATTAAATTTTATTGTGAATAAAAAACTCAGAAACAAGAAAGCAACAGGGTAGGACAGAATAACCTGAGACTCGAGGAGGGAGATGAGGGTTTGCCCTTAGAGATAAATAAACTGATCCGTTTGATGTGGAAGAATGAGGCATTGCCTGAAGAATGGAGAGTGGCCATGAAATGCCGGATATACAAAAAGGGGAGCAAAGTGGAATTTGGAGCCTACAGGGATATCAGCTTGCTGACTGCAACATATAAGACCCTGTATACCATTGTCGTCGAAAACTACAACCGTTCATAGAGAACAATATACAGGAATACGAAGCCGGCTTTAGACCAGACCAGTCGACAGTAGATGATGTTTTCACTCTAAGACAATTGTCTGAAAAACACCGGGAACGTGATAAACAATTTCGATTTACAACGTGCATAAGATAGCATCAACAGGAATAGCCAATACAATGCAGTGTGTGACTTTAGTTTCCCTGAGAAGTTCAGGAGAATGGTTGTATGGATAGGTCAAGGGGAGCAATGGGTTTCTGAGGGGAATATTCGACATTCGCCTGTAGCACTACATCTCAAATGCTTGGGTTCTCTTGATCTCGCACAGTCAGTGGTTCCCTACCATTGAATTATATGCTCCAAACGTACATTTTCAGAGATTTCTTCCTCAAATTAAGACCGATGTTTCATACTATGTTCGCCAGGAATGCCTTTTGTCAGTCTTAGTCTGCTTCTAATATCCGCCTTGCTCCGTTCGTCATGGGTTACTTCGTTTCCTAAGTACCAGAATTCCTTAACTTCGTTTCCTGCTGGTCTCATTTCTGCTACTTCTCATAATTGTTGTCTTTCTTCGGTATACATACATTGCATACTCTGTACTTATTATACTGTAATGCCATTCAACACATTCTGTACTTCATTCACTTTCACATCCATTGAGGCTAGCAATGTCATTAGCGAATCTTATGAAGATCTCACCTTGGTTTTTAATCCCACTCTTGAACCTTTCCTTTATTTCCGTCATTGCTTCTTGGATGTATGGACTGACCAGCAGACTACATCCGACTACATCCTAGTGCTACACCCCTTCTAATGAATGCACGTCGTTCTTGGTATAACAGTCTTATTGTTCCGTCTTGGTTCCTGCACATATGACATATTACCCGTCTTTCAAAAATGGTTCAAATGGCTCTGAGCACTATGGGACTCAACATCTGAGGTCATCAGTCCCCTAGACCTTAGAACTACTTATACCTAACTAACCTAAGGACATCACACACACCCATGCCCGAGGCAGGATTCGAACCTGCGACCGTAACAGTCGCGCGGTTCCAGACTGAAGCGCCTAGAACCGCTCGGCCACACTGGCCGGCTACCCGTCTTTCCCTGTAGCTTACCCCTAGTTTTCTCAAAATTTCAAACATCTTGCACCATTTCAGGTTGTCGAACTCTTTTTCTAGTCTAAAAACTTTATGAACGTCTCATGATCCTTCGTGAGTCTTGCTTTCATTATCAACCGCATCGTCAGAACTGCCTCTCTCGTGTCTTTGCCTTTTCTAAAGTTAAATTAATCGTTATCTAACAGATCCTTTAGTTTTCTTTTCCATTTTTCAGTGTGTCATTCCTGTCGGCGACTTGGCTGTATGAACTGTAGTGCTCCACTTGTCAGCTCTAATTATCTTCGAAATTGTATAGATTATGTTTTTCCGAATGTCTGACATTATGTCGACAGTCTAATACATTCAAGACACATACATAAATAGTCCTTTTGTTGATACTTCCCCACAATGCTGTGAGATATTTCGATAGAATGTTACCCGTCCCTTCTGCCTTATTTGATCTTAAGTTGTCCAAAACTGTTTTAAATTCTGATTCTAATACTAGATGTCCTTTCTCTGCCCTGTCGACTCCTGTTCCTTCTTCTACCACGGCATCAGAAATGTCCTTGCCCTCGTAGAGGCCATCAATGTACTCTTTCCACCTGTCAGCTCTCTCCTCTGTATGTAACAGTGGAACTCCATTGCACTCTTAAGGTTACCGCCCTTGCTTTTAATCTCACCAAAGGTTGCTTTTACTTTTCTGTTTGCTCATTCAGTCCTTCTGACAATCAGTTCTTGTTCCATATCTTTACACTTTTCATGCAGCCTAAGTGATTTCTACTTTTGTGTTCTTAAATTTCCCCGAACATTTTTATACTAGCTTCTTTCGTAGATCAAGTAACATACTTCTTCTGTTACCCACGGCTTCTTCACATTTACTTTACTTCCACCTACGTTTTTCTTTCCAGCCTCTGTGACTGACCATTTCAGAGACGTCCATTCCTTTTCAACTGAAATGCTTATTGAGCTAATCTTTATTGCAGTATTTGTAGCCTGAGAAAACTTCAAGCGTAGCTCTTCATTTCCTAATAATTCCGTATCCCATTTGTTTGTGCGTCGATTCTTCCTAAATAGTCTCTTAAACTTCAGTGTTCTCTTTATCATTACCAAATTGTGCTCTGAGCCCATGTGTGCTCCTGGGTACACCTCACAATCTAATATCTGATATAGGATTCTTTGCTGACCATGATGTAATCCAACTGGGTGCCTTCCCGTGTCTTCTGATATTCTCCAAGTATATCTTCTTCTCTTGTGATTCTGGAACAGTGTGTTCGCTATCACTAGCTCAAATTCATTGCACAACTGAACCAATCTTTCTGCTCTCTCATTCCTCCAACCAAGTATATTTTTTTCCTGTAAACCTTCGTTCTACTTCTTCCCCTAAAACCTCATTCCATTTTCATCTCCCTTTACGTACTGAATTACCCCTTCGATACCCCCAATTATTTTCTCTTCATCTTCCAATCGCAACGTCAGCGTGGATGTACCACTAGACGTATTTCTATGGCGTTTTTACTGGTAACTTCAGGGTAGCTCGAGGTAACGAATAGGCTTTATTCCATAAAGATCTCATCACTAAAAAAAGGATATCGTAATTCAGTTTTCTACTAGAATTTATTGTCTGTTTGTCTGTCTGTTTCAACATGCTGATCACAGAAACAACTGGACTAATTTTGAAAGGGACTTGAGTACAGGTTTGGACCCATATAATGTTTATTTCATCAAAATTGGATCACGATAAAAATTTTTATCATACATAGTATAAAAATTTGCGTGATTTCCACATCTCCTCCAAAACTACTGCACCGATGCCAGTCAAACTTGGTACATGTTGTGGCTGTGCCGTCTTGTGATGTTTCGAGGTTCCTGGCTGGATGAGAAGAGGGTAGTATGATAAGTGGGTGGCCTCTCACTACAACACAAAATGCACACATGGTTAAAATACACTTTATTACAGGAACTAGTTGGGTAATTAACTTCAGTGACATCAAGTCTGAAGTTCTGCGGTTAACAGCAATCAAATAACATGTGCTAATTCTTGAATCCTGTCTGTATTCTTACCACAACTAAAGACAATGACTAACGTTTTTAACATGTGTGAGACTGGTTCTGATCAATATTCACACCACAGCTGCGCAAGGACTCTCCTTGAGTGTTTTAGGAATTTGGTATGGAACCTACAGCCTGCAAGGAAGGAAGATACCACCTCACACGTGGAGAGTTCAGAGAGTGCAGCAGTGCGGCCGTGGTATTCAGACAATGGTATCAATGGCGGTTCCACTACACTTCCTGTAAAGGAAACGTTATCGCTAACAGAAATTAGTGTACCGGTTCAGGCGTACCTATATGTTAGGACAAAATTAAAATCTTAGATTTTCGTTATTAAGGTTCATTGTTGCTCTATGTATGACTTCGTAACATAGCAGTGTTAGCAAAATTATATACTGTATGGTAAAATATTGACACAGACTTTTCACAACTGTGAAGTGTAATTATTATTATATGGTTCTTTAATGGTAAGATGGTTGATGACCATGTCGAGGTCGATAAAAATACAAACAAATTAAATACAATTGGGGCCAGAGATATCCATTACGCTAAAACGCACAATGAAAATACCCAAAATTGAATGGTGGTCAGTAAAGAGCAGTCAAAAAAAGGTACACAGTTAAAACAATTCAACAAGTCCATAGTATAAAGCACTCTACAGTGGCTGATCAGTTCTTTTCGTTAAATCGGATATCTCGCGTTTCTGCTTCAATTATGTCCGACAGTCCTGAATATGTTTAACTAAAGGTCATGGCTGCGTGTACAAGAAAAAATAGGAGGGACGGAGACGACCACAGTTCTGAGTGTGAACTGAATATCACTTGCTGACGTAGTGCAAGCGCATGTGTTTACGTTTTCGTCAGAGTCGGCTGTGGCTGCTGTCGGTGCCAGCTGTGAACCTGAGGAGCTATTCTGAATCTCTCTCGACTGTTAAACACCAGTCGGTCACATTCCCTACGTCTTGGATGAAACCGAGACTCCTAGTTATTCCGTAACTAAGTTAATTGGCATGGTACATGCTATTTGGCTGTAATAGTGCGTAGTCGTTGCCCTCAAATTGCTCACAAGCTTTAACTGTCAGTGCTCGATGCGATTCTCCGTACTAGGAGACTTTGCAATTAAACTCTTCATGACTTAAGATGAGTCTGTGAACAAGTTTTCACATAATGACTCTCACAATCGTCTCAGCAAGGCGCGAGTCGTCTTCCTTAAACACTCGACGATTTTCTGCAAGAGAAGAAGCGAATTACACTGTCTCCAATTTGCCTATATCAAAGCTGGTGGCCACACATTTTTTCTGGCCAATCAGAATCTTCGTATATGTTATAACTCCACCAACTAGAATTTTTGTAGCCTATCACAGGCCTCGTTTCTTTCGTAGGGCAGAGCTTACCTTTTTCTACGTAATACTGATATAAACAGCTTTTTCTTTCGTGTAAGTTTTAACACAGGTGGCTACAGTGAGTCACAAATGTTTTCGGTTTCTCCGGATGTTTATCTGGCATCTCCTACCGTGTTCCTGTAGAAAGGCTTTCCGAAGGGCTGTCGTTAAAAGCAGGAACAGTGATTGCGTTTGCAGGCGGCCTGCAAAGTGGCTCCCTCATCTTATTTTTCTCGCTACGTGTCCCGCTGTGAGGTTTCAGCCTTCATGGGATGGGCGCTGCCATCGTAAAATTCTCCTTCCCTTGGAACTGCATCTCGTAGCTCTGGTCATGGAAATTATTTGTGTGTATTTACTAGTGGCTTAGTGGTTTATATTCACGAAATGCTGGCTTATTTATTAGATCCGCATATCAATAAGACACGTGCAGTTTCACATAACTTTGTCGTGTGACATGTCGACTTACCCGGAATTATGTCAGGAATTCATTGTAAGGTGTGTTATTTGCTTGACACATTACACGTTCCATCACAGCTAGCTAAGGTGCGAGGCAATGACTCTGACTGTGGAAGACTAGAGTCCTCATGCGACGTACTGAGGTACTGGGATTGAGAGATTCAGCAGCAGAGTCGGCGGTTTATACGCACTCTGCCCAGGGGGCGTTGTCGGCCTATGGTCGTGGGGTGTGTCTTATCTTCTCTTGTCATATGCGTGCTTAGTTCAGCGCCTGCTATGGAATGTTTCCTAGTGTTGGCTGGGGTTCTGGCGAGGGCATACACCAGCCCTTTCTCCCCCCCCCCCCACCCCTTCCCAAAAGACCACACCGTTGTCATGTACTGGAGATATGAACGACAAAATAGTGGCAGGCAGGAACCTGGTTGTAGAGATGATCCACGAGCCGTAACATCCACGGACGGCGTACTCCCGTCCATACCCCGCCATCTGGCTTGCGATAGCAGACGAATATCCTACGGAAAACACTATTCAGGATACACGTCCAGTCCTGAGGGCGTCTTCTGGGCCAATGACGGCGACGGCGGCGGAGATGGCGGGTCTAGGTCCATCGGGTTGGAGAGCGGTGACGGCGGACGAGAGGGCGCGAAGTCCATTGGCTCGTCCTGGGTTGCCATGGCGACACCACTGGCTGCTACTAAGGATGCATGTCATGTGCGCCTTGAATCTGCGTGAAGAAAAGCAGCAAAATCACGGGGCATAGGAAAAATGGGAATTTGATTTTGGTGACGGCGTTGCAAACCGTCGGGACATGCAATTACATACATCTACGTGCCAATGCGTTTCTGGAACTCGCCTCGCTTCCAGTGCTGACATCGGCCAAAAATCCTGTAAAGAACAAGATCACACGGTGCAACGTGGTACTTGCGGACCATCGGCGGCCCCAGATGCTGCGGTGGGTGGAGCAAGCGATGGAGCATCCGATGGTGGCAGCGATGCAGAAGTTCCGCCCGTGATGGTTCATTGCGTGTGACCGATAGGAGCCGAGAAAGAGTTGCAGCGCTTGTTCCAACGTGTGAGAAGTGCGAAGCTTGGCCACGTGTTGTTTAAAAGTGAGTACGAAACGTTTTGCTTCTCCATTAGATGAGGATGAAACGGGGCACTTGTTAGATGACGAATGCCATTTCGTCCACAAAACTGTTCAAAGTCATGTGACATGAACTGAGGTCCATTGTCTGTAACAATGACTTCAGACAATCCTTCAATGCAAAAAATTGGGGACAACACTTGAATGGTGCTACGTAACGTGGTAGAGCTTGTAGGCACCGCAAATGGGAACTTTCCGAAAGAGTCTCCCACTGTGACACAACGATTGTTCGAAAACGGTGCTGCAAAGTCTGTGCGCACTCGTTGCCATGGGGATTGAGGCTTAGGCCAAGCTGGAATATCTGTGGCGGAGCGGATTGGTTTTCCGCGCATGCGCTATACTGTGACGTCATCTGTTCAACACTGGTGTCCATGCCCTGCCAAGTACAGCGCGGGCGCTCCAGTGCGAACAATTCCCCAAGGCCCTTGGTGAAGCAGCTTTAACACATCCTTTGACTGCACTTTGGGAATGAGCACATTCGACTGTCCACTGTCAGGTTGTACTAAGATCACACCTTGTTGCACTGAAAGTTTACGCTGACGAGCAAGGTATCGGCGCATTACTGAGTTCTGAATACTGTTCAATGAGCGAGGCCACGATGTGCGAATGTAATGCAACAAAATCTTCATATCAGGATCCACTTCCGTGAACTGTGCAATTTTTCTGTTATTCAGTGGAAAAGACTGCAGCAATTCAGAGTCATGCGCATCGATCTGGAAACAAGATGTGCCAGAGGATTCGAAATCAGAGTCGGGACCGATAGGAAGGCGAGAAAGGGTGTCTGCATTGCCATGCTTTGCTGTAGGTTTGTACACAATTTCGTGTTGATACTGGGATAGAATCGAAGCCCAGCGTTCCAATTTTTGCGCACTACGTGTAGGAACCGGCTTTGACGGATGGAACAAGGACTGGAAAGGCTTATGATCTGTCACTAAATAGAACTTGCAACCAAACAGATAGTGAAGGAATTCTGTCACACCATACGTAATAGCGAGAGTTTCTTTTAAAATTTGTGAATAACTGCACTGAGTTTGAGTTAACAGCTTCGAGGCAACAGCAGTAGGTCTGTCTTGTGCACCAATTCTGTGAAAAGCACAGCTGCGATTCCGTAAGAGGAAGTGTCTACTTGCAAAAGTCACTGGTTTGGCAGTATCCAAATGTACTAAACATCTGTCACTGAGCAAGATGTTTTTGAGTTTCTGAAATGCGTCGTGACACTGTTTGGTCCACAGGAAAGACATTGTTCCGACGTAAGCAATGCAAAGGGGGCGCGATCTGTGAAGCGTTCGGAAAGAAACGAATGTAATGGCTCTGAGCACTATGCGACTTAACTTCTGAGGTCATCAGTCGCCTAGAACTTAGAACTAATTAAACCTAACTAACCTAAAGACATCACACACATCCATGCCCGAGGCAGGATTCGAACCTGCGATCGCAGCGGTCACGCGGTTCCAGACTCCAGCGCCTTTAACCGCACGGCCACACCGGCCGGCACGAATGTAATACGTCAACTTGCCCATCACTGACTGCAGTTCAGATACATTGCAAGGAACAGGCAGGTCACGGATTGCAAATCAAATGAGTTTGGAGGGGTGCATACCCTGACTGTTTATCACATGCTGTAAGTACTGTAACTCTATCTGAAAAATGTCACACTTTCCGAGACGACACTTGAGTCTTGAATCTGAAAACGCTAGAAAAAAGAGTATTCAAATTTGCAATGTGTTCTTCTAGCGTACGACCTGAGCGACGATATCGTCAAGGTAGTCCGTACAGAATGGCACTTGAGCAGTCCGCTGTTCCAAGCAACTTTGAAAAATAGCGGCTGCGGAGGCACTGCTGAAGGACAAGCGCAAATACTTGAACAGGTTTAAGTGTGTAATAACAACAAACACTTTCTGTGATTCTTCATCTAGCAGTATTTGCAAATAAGCATCACTCAAATCAACGAAAAGTAACGACCTGCGTCAAACCTGTCAGAAGTTGCTCAGGGCGTGGCCACGGATAAGTGTCAATTACTGTCTGTGGATTGACTGTAGATTTGAAGTCAACACAAATCTGAATGCGACCCGAAGGCTTGGATATCAAAACCAATGGACTTGCCCACTGACTAGCTTGTATTGGAGCAATCACACCATTGGCTTGGAATTCTTTTAATTCGCTGTCTGCCGGCAGTGTGGCCTAGCGGTTCTAGTTGCTTCAGTCTGGGCCGACGCGACAGCTACGGTCGCACGTTCGAATACTCCCTCGGGTATAAATATGTGTGATGTCGTTAGGTTAGTTAGGTTTAAGTAGTTCTAAGTCTAGGCGACTGATAACTAGTTGCTTCAGTCTGGGCCGACGCGACCGCTACGGTCGCAGGTTCGAATACTGCCTCAGGCATGAATATGTGTGATGTCCTTAGGTTAGTTAGGGTTAAGCAGTTCTAAGTCTAGGCGACTGATGACCTCAGATGTTAACTCTCATGGTGCTTAGAGTCATTTGAATTTGAAGTGAGAACCAGTTATCTATCAAAGGGGTGGGGGCGAGAGTGAAAAAAGTGTATTCCAGGACGTGCGATACCCAGATTACACTCATCCACTGGTTGAGAACGAGAGCAGCTAGTGACTGACAACAAACTTTGCAGACAATTTCAAACCTTCGTGAAACTTTGTCTCTCTGCCACCACCCATAAAGTGCTGAACCGAAAAATCTTTAGCGGGTACCATATTTTCGCTGTACGTTTTCGCAACAGGCATGATGCTTCAGTTTATTACTTCTTTATCACTACTAACTGTATCCGCGACTCATTTTGCAGACAGTATTCACATATGACACTGAATGTACCTGCAAAATCATATCACTGTACGACTTTTAGTTCAAGTTATGTGACTTCATAAACACTAGGATGAGTGATAAATTGCCGCATCATGCATGACTTTTATCTTCACTATTACTAACCCAGTGAACCGACTTCGATGAACTGAGAAATAACACAGGTTGCTTATAAAACGTGTAGTAAAAGACACTTATTGGTTTGTAGGACATTATGCGAATTAGGGAAAACAATTTAGTCCTTCAGAGTGCTATTTAGTTGTTGACTTTTGAACTTAATCACATTTGTGAAAACGCTTTTATTGGTTGATGTATGGTATGTGATACGATTCACAGTAATAATCACAATGTTTATTCCATACTTCCACACTATTTGGTGAATAATATACACGTTGCGTAATGTGTAGCTACACCGGGCGCTGTGCACTATTCGAGAACGAGACCATTTAGTGACTTGCAACAACGTTTACACAATAATTTCAAACTTTACGGAACTTTTCCTCGCTTACAAATGATGAAAGGGAAAAAAAAATTCTCACTATATTTTCGCTGCACATACAGTAAAATCGTTGCGTCTGGCATGACGTGAAGATAAAAAAGTATTCCTTTTTTTGCTACTAATTCTATTCGCAACAAATTTTGCGTACAGTATCCACATATACCGACGAATGTACTTACAGAATTATGTCACTGAATGACACAGGAAGAGGGGGAGGAGCGGATGGACAGAAAAAAGCGAAATGGAGGACACGGATAGCGAAAGTGGTGAGGGAGGAGACGGACTACTAGAACAAATATCAATAAGTATCCGCGTAAGTTTGGATACTCAGCTATTCAGCAACAAATTTCACCATCTTGAAACGTACAGAAGGTCGCAATAGTAAGAGGGTTTTCAAATTATCGTAGTAGTTGCTATGTACTATAGAAGCTCAACATCACCTGACACTATATAACTTGACGATAAGAACACGATCGTTTAAAATCCACTTTGACCACTCCCGTTAATCAACATTACATTCTTTGTCTCTTTTATGGCCTGACAGTCTTTGGCAAAGATGAGCTACTATCAGCCGTCATTACAGGACACATTACCTGGACTTCTAAATAGCTTGTTCGACACCAACAGAAGCTAGCCAGCTTGTTAAGAAACGTATCGACGCAAATTAGTAATATTCCTGTCCAGATACAACCTACAAGTATAACGAAAATGCGTTTGACTTGGAGTAACAAAATTTCCTGTAAGGTTATCTGGTGTACACAGCCACGGTTACAGCTCAATGAAAGTGTTTCTGTCCGGTAGAGCAGCGTGTGTAACAGTGCTTACACATTCGCCCGACCCGATAGTTTTAACGAAATAGAGGCTTTAAGCTGTTTCTCGTTCACATTATGTAAACAACATAGCGAACGAACCATTAATATAGAGGGTGAAGCAAATAAAAGAGACACGGAGAACAGAGTTTGCCGGCCGGAGTGGCCGAGCGGTTCCAGGCGCTACAGTCTGGAACCACGCGACCGCTAAAGTCGCAGGTTCGAATCCTGCCTCGGGCATGAATGTGTGTGATGTCCTTAGGTTAGTTAGGTTTAAGTAGTTCTAAGTTCTAGGGGGCAGATGACCTCAACAAAAAAGTGGTTCAAATGGCTCTGAGCACTATGGGACAACATCTATGGTCATCAGTCCCCTAGAACTTAGAACCACTTAAACCTAACTAACCTAAGGACATCACACAACACCCAGTCATCACAAGGCAGAGAAAATCCCTGACCCCGCCGGGAATCGAATCCGGGAACTGACCTCAACAGTTAAGTCCCATAGTACTCAGAGCCGTTTGAACAGAGTTTCAGGGAACAAAGAAACACAGCAGAGGAAAGAAGATACAGTACTAACCTGACAACAGCAGACGTTGAAAGTGACCACTACTCATCTCCTTGCACTTTTGAACCCCTACTCCGCAAGTTGTTGCAGGCGGATCGAATCTGGACTGTTGTAATTGCTGAAGTCGCGACCGAAATGTTCTGCTGCAGTTCTTGAAGACTATGAGGGTTGTTGCATTGTATCTTAGACGAGAGGGCTCCCCACACAAAGTAATCGCATGCTGTCAGATCAGGTGACTTGGGTGGCCAGCTACGGCCTCGAACAGACTGCAAGTCCAGGTGGAGTACTCGTCCACATGATCGACGTGACATGCAGGTCTCTTGCAGCAAGCGTCGGGTTGATTTCATGGGACTCTGAAACATTTTATCGTGAACTGCAGCCACATTCTCTGGTGTGCGGGTACGTTTGGCGTGTTTTTTGACTTGTTCAAAACAGATCCTGCCCGACGCTGTTTTTGGACTAAGCCCTACGCGACACTCTATGCGCCATTAGACTTCTCAGCAAACAATCGACCACACCGTCTCCACGGCTCTGTTGTCACATAATTTTCCGCTGCGAACGTGCACTGCTCCACTGTTAGTACCATCGTCCCTTTTGCTCTGCTCCACTCACACTGACACAGCCAGCACTTCTCTCTGAACCGGTGTAGATCACGAGGCGGGCGTACGCGTGATGTGCGTGTCATGAGGTGGTTATGTGCATACTTTCACATCCAATCGTATTGACTCGTCCGGGCCACTTTTATTTCCCCTACCTTCTAGATTTAAGCCTCACTGTGCAATTGCTAGCCGTTATGGAGGACAGTCACCTAACAATGACATTAATAATGTAAAAGTTTGCTGTGTCAACTCCTACCCGCTCTATCGGTTGTGTATAGTTGCCCTTATTAGCCACGTACTTCCTCACGTATGAATCCACAGCTTCGTTGCAAATTTTTTATGTCGATTGCAGGTTGTAAGAATTGTTTACACTCGTGCCGATGAACTTCATAACATGTTCTAATACATTACTCAAGAATGGGTTGCTCTAAGGGATGAAGTAGTGAAGGCAGCAGAGGAGCAAGTAGGTAAAAAGACGAAGGCTAGTAGAAATCCTTGGGTAACAGAAGAAATATCGAATTTAACTGATGAAAGGAGAAAATATAAAAACGCAGTAAATGAAGCAGCAAAAAGGAATACAAACGTCTCAAAAATGAGATGACAGGAAGTGCAAAATGGCTAAGCAGGGATGACTAGAGGACAAATGTAAGGATGTAGAGGCTTATCGCACTAGGAGTAAGATAGATACTGCCTACAGGAAATTTAAAGAGACCTTTGGAGAAAAGAGAGCCACTTGTATGAACATCAAGTGCTCAGATGGAAACCCAATTCTATGCAAAGAAGGGAAAGCAGAAAGGTGGAAGGAGTATATAGAGGGTCTATGCAAGGGCGACGTACTTGAGGACAATATTATGGTAATGGAAGAAGATGTAGATGAAGATGAAATGGGAGATACGATACTGCGTGAAGAGTTTGGCAGAGCACTTAAAGACCCGAGTCGAAACAAGGCCCCGGGAGTAGACTACATTCCATTGGAACTACTGACAGTCTTGGGAGAGCCAGTCCTGACAAAACTCTACCATGTGGTGAGCAAGATGTATGAGACAGGCGAAATACCCTCAGACTTCAAGAAGAATATAATAATTACAATCCCAAAGAAAGCAGGTGTTGACAGATGTGAAAAATTACCAAACAACCAGTTTAATAAGTCACAGCTGCAAAGTACTAACGCGAATTCTTTACAGACGAATGGAAAAACTGGTAGAAGCCGACCTCGGGGAAGATCAGTTTGGATTCCGTAGAAATGTTGGAACACGTGAGGCAATACTGACCCTAGACTTATCTTGGAAAATAGATTAAGTAAAGACAAATTTACGTTTCTAGCATTTGTAAACTTAGAGAAAGCTTTTGACAATGTTGACCGGATTACCCTCTTTCAAATTCTAAAGTTGGCAGGGGTAAAATACAGGGAGCGAAAGGCTATTTACAGAAACCATATGGCAGTTACAAGAGTCGAGGGACACGAAAGGGAAGCAGTGATTGGGAAGGGAGTGAGACAGGGTTGTAGCCTCTCCCCTGTGTTATTCAATCTGTATATTGAACAAGCAGTAAAGGAAACTTCGCCGGCCGAAGTGGTCGTGCGGTTAAAGGCGCTGCAGTCTGGAGCCGCAAGACCGCTACGGTCGCAGGTTCGAATCCTGCCTCGGGCATGGATGTTTGTGATGTCCTTAGGTTAGTTAGGTTTAACTAGTTCTAAGTTCTAGGGGACTAATGACCTCAGCAGTTGAGTCCCATAGTGCTCAGAACCATTTTTTGAAAGGAAACTTCGGTGTAGGTATTAAAATCCATGGAGAAGAAATAAAAACTTTGAGGTTCGCCGATGACACTGTAATTCTGTCAGAGAATAGCAAAGGACTTGGGAGAGCAGTTGAACAGAATGGACAGTGTCTTGAAAGGAGGATATAAGATGAACATCAACAAAAGCAAAACGAGGATAATAGAATCTAGTCGAATGAAGTCGGGTGGTGCTGAGGTAATTAGATTAGAAAATGAGGCACTTAAAGTAGTATAGGAGTTTTGCTATTTGGGGAGCAAAATAACTGATGGCAGTCGAAGTAGAGTGGATATAAAATGTAGACTGTCAATGGCAAGGAAAGAGTTTCTGAAGAAGAGAAATTTGTTAACATCGAGTATTGATTTAAGTGTCAGGAAGTCCTTTCTGAAAGTATCTGTATGGAGTGTAGCCATGTATGGAAGTAAAACATGGACGATAAATAGTTTGGACAAGAAGAGAATAGAAGCTTTTGAAATGTGGTGCTACAGAAGAATACTGAAGATTAGACGGGTAGATCACATAACTAATGAGGAGGTATTGAATAGAATTGGGGAGAAAAGGAGTTTTTGGCACAACTTGACAAGAAGAAGGAATCGGTTGGTAGGACATGTTCTGAGGCATCAAGGGATCACAAATTTAGCATTCGACGGCAGCGTGGAGGGTAAAAATCGTAGAGAGAGACCAAGAGATGAATACACTAAGTAGATTCAGAAGGATGGAGGTTGCAGTAGGTACTGGGAGATCAAGAAGCTTGCACAGGATAGGGTAGCATGGAGAGCTGCATCAAACCAGTCTCAGTACTTAAGAGCACAACAACAACAACAATACATTACTGTCCAGTCTGAGGGTGACCATTTTCAAATGCATTTGCATAGGTCAAATGTTTGTCGCCATCTACAAGTACAACGTACGAAAATGGATACAGGTCCAAACAAACCAGTAACGTATTACATCATGTAATAAAGGTAATATTTATAAAAATTTCTTACATAAAAATGGTTTCAGCATTCGGAAGATTTTTCTGCCGTCCTTGGCCTATTTAACTGTGCTTTTGTTTGGCCAGTTTTATGTGGTTGTCACCTGCTGATATACGTGTTTGTTATTACTGCTCCCAAAAGTAATCTGCATCAGTCATCTCTTGAACTCTCGCATATACTTTATATGTAGACGATATCCTTGTCGGCGGAACAGTAGTAGTTCCCATCCTGCAGATAAGTTGACCGATCGTTCAACCAAACGACAATTTTATTGGCAGTACCCAACATAGACTTATCGGGGAAAGCCGAAGAGGGTGTTACCCAAGCAGAAAGAAGAAATTTAACGAACTCCTCGTTCGAAACATTCTAGAATGTTTTTAGATGTTTTAGGGCCCTTACCAAATAAATTAACAACAGGGATGGAAATAACTTTAAAAAAGAGTATGGGTGGATATACCTAGTATACTAGACAAATGAGACTTAGTGTTGGGATAATAATTTTAATGAAATAAAAAAAAATAAAATGAATTGATTTGAAAATGTTGGGGATGGAAATGTTGCTTTATATATTTTAGTAATTTTTTTCTTTCAGTACGAACTTTGTTGTAGAACCCCTTATTTACGTGTGGTAATAAAAATTCATTTAGACAGAATTAAGCACATTTAAAATTACGTGAACATTAGTCAACCCTCTCATGCTGATAAATTCATATTAACTGATTAAGAACATTTAATTGAAAATTGTATAAATTAAATTTTTTTTACGTATTTCGGCCTTGGCACACATTTTCTAAATGCAGTGGTTTTTTAAATATTTAGTGAATTCTTTCCCGGCGTTAGCTATGGAACACAAGTCCGTCTCTGTTAGCAGAAAATGGTTAAATATTGCCAAGCCGACCTGAACGTTAAATTATCATTGATAAAACACACTTCACTATACGTTTTAGTTATTTGCTTTAGAAATTGAAAGAACCAACAGATTGTTAAACTTCAGCGTTAACTATCCGCCTATGAATGCACAAATGTGAAACCAGTAATAAATTCCGTCAGCCTCAGGATTGCTGTAAAAGACAAATATTTTCGTAATTCACTGCTCCCGATTTACGGGTTTGGTTAATTTTTCTTAGGGGAAAAATTTTTCAAATGTGCCGCCGCTGCAAATCGTTCAGTCGCGGCACAGCCCAGCAACACCAACGATAATCGCTAAAAATGCTGAAAATTCTTTAAAGAAATATTATAGATGACATGGGCAAGCTAATTTACATTAGTAATACACAATTTTGATAAATTATAATGTATTTAGACCACAACAATAATTAAACTTACATTAGTTTGTAATTTCTCCTCTAATGGCGGCTAAAGATAGATACAGACAAAAGAAATCTACTCATTCATAAAATGCTACGCCACAGGTTCCTCTCTCTCTCAGCTCTCGAGGAAGACGACAAAGAATGCACATTATGTATTCCTATTTATACCACTGCCGACCGTTAATGTCTCTTTGCAATCTTACAACATTACTCCCCTCTGTGGCTGTATTTTACATTTTTCTTATCGCAGATATTGACATATTTCGTAATTACATTATGAGTATAGAAATATTACAATCATAAATACATCGAGAATATTATTACAGAAAATATTACAATAGTAACGAATGTCCTTTATGCAAAATTAAATAATATTTTTTGTTGTTAAACAATTACAGTACATACGAATTGCTTCATAGCGTACATAGTACAATTAAATGTCATTTCCTTTGATTAATAGTGTGTGTGCTGCCAGGGAACGTTACATAATGTAGTGAGATGACTTTCGCATGATCTATGCGAGTTACTGATGTTCTTGGCCGCTAAGGGGCCGATGAATTGGACATAGTGCATGGTAGTCATGTAACGTGTCTATCTTAAACCATTCTAGCTTCAAGTATGAAACAGGAAACTGGTCACGTAGACGGGTGTGATAGATGCAACGCACACAAGCTTTCATGTTACTTCTAATCGTCTTATCGCAGTTAACGTTTCACATCCTGTGGATATATGTTTCGGAATTTCTAGAGGGCATAAAGGCAAGCGCAAGTGTTCCTGGTTATGAGACGGCTCTGTATCGCACTGCTCATTCAAAATAAAACCGGTTCTTCATCGTTTCCGGTTACTGTCAAGAATTAGCCGAGCGGTCTAAGACGCTGAAGTCATGGATTGTGCGGCTGGTCACGGTGGAGGTTACGAGTCCTCCCTTGGGCATGGGTGTGTGTGTTTGTCCTTAGGATAATTTAGGTTAAGTAGTGTGTAAGCTTAAGGACTGATGACCTTAGCAGTTAAGTCCCATAAGAGTTCACACACATTACATTAAAATACCGTCGAGTGCCATAGGAGGGAACTTGCGAAATTCAAAACTAATTTATTTGTGATGAGATACTAAACTTTTCCATACCTAGTTTATCAGGTTTTTCGTCCATCTGGACACTGAACATAGATCGGCATTCACATGGATAATGGTAGTATTGATATCTTTAGGTGTGGAACTCGAATGTACAGCTGGCGGTCGTCGGCATAGAAATGATGCAAACGAGATGACCGAATCAGCGAGGTACCAGTGACACACAAAAAGAACCTAAGTGGGCCACTGACTGATCGCTGCGTCACTCCCAGAGAGGTTCAGTCCCACACACAACATGGAGCAATGATTAACAAAGGTTTGCTGTTTTATCAAATAAATGGGAAGCGCTGTTCGATCTCGGTACTACTTTCACCGACTTTATTGTTCTTTTCCTACTACTCACTTCTCTAAATTTCTTTTACGTACGCCTTAGTGTGCCTGATGACAACAGTACTCTTTACAGTAACGAACTGTGGCTGCACTGTATTTTAATTAAACGTAGCGGGATTGTTTTCTGTTTAGAACGCATTTGAACACCCATAAAACATCGTTACTGCTTTGCTCATTCCAAATTAATCCATCACAAGATACACTGATAAACTGACCCTGTAGTCTCACATTACCTACATAAATGTTATTAGTACAAACACACACAATAACAGAAAGAAACCAGCGTACATAAATGTAAGGCAAATGTAATACAGTAGTTATAAACTGTATCGAAATGTAATACAGTAGTTATAAAATGTATCGAAATGTAATATAGTAGTTATAAGCTGTATCGAAATGTAATACTGTAGTTGAAAACAGTATCGAAATGTAATACAGTAGTTACAAACTGTATCGAACTCCATTTACTCAGTAGTTACGTGTGTCTTTGATTCTGTACTCAAGCTTTCTTGAAATACGTTGAAGACTCTCTACTATTTAAATTTACGTTTACTCTTTTAATTGTACATAACATATTTCTATTTTGATAGAAAAACAATAAAACTTCAGTAAATTACGCATAGTGGTAGTATGATGTACGATTCCTTGAACAACGACCGGAAACATGTATCTTAAATTGTAATAGCCCTTTTTTACTGAAATGGTACAAATCCAGTGGCTAGTGTAACTACCTAATGGTTGCACTGGAACACGTGGAATAATTATAACTTTCAAAGTTCTCTACGTTGCATGATTTAACTTCATCGGATTGCTTTTCTTTGTTCATTTCACCCTATTGCTTCAAAACGTCTAATTTTACTACGTGAAACTGTTGTCATTGCTACAGTTATTATATTCAAACAGAAATGAACACGTTGTATTACGTATTTATCGCCACGACCAGATATGTACAGTGTTCTCCGTCACTGGATGCTGTTTGGTGCATCGGTGGAACGCTTTACCGTCGCTCAGCTGAGATCGCTACGAAAATGGCGGAGCCTCCTACTTAATTTACACACATTAAGCTCAAAACAATTTCACACCCAAAATACTGTTCAGAAAATCACCTTCAGAGTGAGAGATGTTTTAAACAACTCAGAGAACAAATCATAATGGAGTTCGATGTAATGTTTGGAGAAAATTCTAGCCGCGCGGGATTAGCCGAGCGGTCTACAACGCTGCAGTCATGGATTATGCGGCTGGGCCCGGCGGAGGTTCGAGTCCTCCCTCGGTCATTGGCGTGTGTGTTTGCCCTTAGGTTAATTTAGGTTAAGTAGTGTGCAAGCTTAGGGACTGATGACCTTAGCAGTTAAGTCCCATAATATTTCACACAGATTTGAACATTTTTTTGAGAAAATTCTACTGTATTCTTAAGAATATGCACATGCCAGCTGGACGTTCTATTATTATCAAATGAAGAGCATATTTATTTAGGTTCACTTGCAACCCCAAACAAGTACTACGGCCACAAAAAAAATAAATGCCTCGAATGTAGAATTCAAAAGTTCCAGTAAATGAAATGATAATTAAATCGAAACCCTTAGGTGCCAACAGGTGTTGTTGAATACATCAAAGGGGACAGCTGAAGATGTGTGCCCCGACCGGGACTCGAACCCGGCATCTCCTGCTTACATAGCAGACGCTCTATCCATCTGAGCCACCGAGGGCACAGAGGATAGTGCGACTGCAAGGACTTATCCCTTCCACGCCTCCCACGACACCCACATTCCCAACTGTCCACAACCTACATTCGTAGTACTCCTAATATGTATTTGCCCATTCGCTCATTACTCGCGCCAGACTAAGCTGACGAGTCCCGTAACAGTTTGGGCAAAGCGTGTGCATTCGCACAGAATAAGGTCAATGGCTGGGTAGCCTTTAACTATATGAAGATGGTATCCGTTCCCGAAAGAACAGATACCATTGATGACCATGCAACTTCTCTAGAATGTGGGTCTCGCGGGAGGCGTGCAAGGGATAAGTCTATGCAGTCTCACTATCCTCTGTGCCCTCAGTGACTCAGATGTATAGAGCGTCTGCCATGTAAGCAGAGTACCGGTCGGAGCACACATTTTCAGCTGCCCCCTTTGGTGTATATCAACAACACCTGTTGGCAGCTAAGGGATTCGATTTAATTTTCATTCTAGAGAAGCTGCACGGTCATCAGTGGCATCTGTTCTTTCGGGAACAGATACCATCTTCATATAACTCAAGTAAAGTTTAATTTGTTCCACCGAAATACAGTCCGTGCACCTTCGCACAGTTCACAGCCAGGTCGGCATCTATAACGACCAATAAAAGTAATCTTAGATGCAGCAGGGCTGACCGAACGGCGGACCCGACACAACAAGCGCAAGTCAATTGCAACCTAAGCAACAACGAAGTGCAACGAGCCTTTAACATATCGTTCGGTAAAGTCCGAGTCACAATCCAGATCGAGACCAAAGAGAATAACCGATGCCAAAGCGAAGGCGTCGACGAGTAGTCTGTATTACGGCGGAGATAATAACTAACGCTATCAGACGAAGTACACGACTGACTCAGCACTCGAGGTGCAGCGTTATTGATGCCGGCCACGAGGGACGCTACTGGCCGGTGTACTCACGTGGCGAGACGGTGGAGCACTCACTAGGCAAGTGCAACCTTGCGGCGACAGATCCACTTGTTCCCTCGGGCATTCAACTTCTGCATGGCTCGATACCAGATACTTCCCCTACATGGTGGAGATCAGACCGATGCATACAGGCAGAAATGCCCCAGACGTGGAAGGTGAAATGAAGGTATGTGTGAAGGTGCAGTATCTCCGACTGTAGAGGGTGGGGAGGAAGTGCGTTCGGCAATGTCAGCCGGAATATCCCTGTAGATGAGCCTGCCAGGGGAACCACTGATCCACAGGAAGCCTTAGAGGAGGGCCAGGGCGACAACGGGACGTGCACAGTAGCCGCCGGGTGTCTGGCCCTTGTGTCATATTGGCACCAGAATGCAGTGGAAGAGGGGGCTGCAGAGGGGATCCTTGTGTCCGAGGTCGAAGATAGTTGTGGAGACAGCGCTAGAGCTGCTTCTGTGTTTGGACTGACGTAACTTGTCGCCCGTAGGTGGACACTACCGTTGGTGGCACCTAAGCCGCAGCACTCCTGTATGAGAGTGGCCACACCCCCAGTCCAGAGGTGTGACGTCCAAAGGGCGGCAAACGATGTGTCCATGGCGACAGTGTCAGCAGATGGAGCAAGGTCTGAGACTGGCAACCATGGAGGAACTCTGCAGTTGGCGTGGTGCGATATTTGCTCAACAGCAAAGTAAGGGCCACTGTGGTGGTGGAGGATTCGATAGCCTTCTTCATATGCTGCTTAAAAGTTCGGACCGGACATTCAGTTTCACCATTGGAGAAAGGATGGAACGGACGGATTCAGATGTGTTTGGGGCACACAAGTCCTCGAAGGTGGAGGCCATGATTTGCAGACCATTGTCAGAAACCAATACACAAGGCAAACCTCTGAGGGCCAAAACCTGGGTAAGGCAGTAAGAATGGCGACGGTCATGTGTACGACATCAGTGTACTTCGAATAAGCATCCACAATGAGCAACCACACAGAACTGAAGAATGCTCTTGCAAAATTGAGTTGGATGCGGTTCCTCAGAAGGCAAGGAATCGGCCATGGGGCAAAGGATAAAGGGCGCTGTCCAGTGCCAGACACATCCTGTACAATTACAGACCATCTTTCCGATATCGCCGTGGCTCCTGAGCCAGTACACATGGTGGTGTGCCACCATCTGCATGTGGGACATGTCCCTCTGACTCTGATGGAGCAAACTCAAGACTCTATAACGCAGTTCCGCTGGAATTACCATGCGATGTGCATCCATCTCAGTATAAAAGGATGACACCATCCACAACCGAGAGGAAATAGGAAAGCTGTTTCCAAGGGCAGAGTTCTGCTGCGAACAGACGAGTGACATAATGCTGCCAGTCATGGATTACATAGCGAAGGACCTGTCGCAAAGTAAGGTCGCAGTGCGTTGCACCAGGAAGATGCATGTCGGTAAAGGGAAAACTGTCCAGCATTTGTGGACGCTTGATGTGTATGTGGAAGCAGAGGATCTCCTGTTGGTCTAAATTGGGGTCTTGGCTAGGTGGCAGATGGGACAATGCGTCAGTATTAGACTGCTGGGCTGTTGGTTTGTACTTGACAGTATAACTGAGTCGCTGAGGAACAACGCCCATTGCTGGAGGTGTAGCGCTGTTCATTCTGGGAGATTGCAGTGCAGCCCGAATAACGCCACCAATAGGTTGTGATCGTAATTAGAGATAACTGAGTACCAAAAAGATAGACATCAAATTCCTTGACTGCAAACACTATTCCTAAGGCCTGTTTTTCGATGTGGGAATAGTTGTACTGTGTCAGTTGTTGGATTCATAAGCTATATGCTGTTTGTAATCATCCATATTCCTGAGTGTGAAGCCTGCTCCAACACCAAAGGTGGACGCATCGGCTGCCACAGCCAACAGGCTATCAGCAGAAAAAGGTGTGAGGTAGAGTGCAAATGTCAGTATGCTTTTCAATTTGATAAATGCCTTGTCACATTTGGGGGTCCAGGTACAAGAGACCCCCTTTTTATGCAACCGATTGAGAGGTTGTGCATTGTGAGCCTCCTGGGGTGTGAATTTGGCGTAATAGTTGAGTTTGCCCAAGAACACCTATAATTCATAAACGTTCATCAGGTGAGCTAAAGAAGTGATGGCGGCAGTGTTCTGATTGGTAGGCTGGATTACCTCTTTAGAGAGACAACGCTGCAAGCACTCCACTCCTGACAATTCTCCAAACAACAATGCAGGCCCGCGTCCAGCAGGGTTATGAACAGAGTGTGGAGATTTGCCAGGAAGGATCCTGTGGTAATAAGGTCATCCACGTTCCAGAAACTCATCACTGTTCCAGAAAGCCCTGGAGTGTTGCAGGGACTGAGGAAATGCCAAAGGGAAGACTCTTGCATCATCAAAATATTGTGTTAAGGGTGACAGTGTTCTGAGATGCCTCACCTAAGGGCAGCTGGAGTTAGTGAGGTCGATCTTGGGAAAGAATGCCCCCCCCCCCCCCCCCAATCCAGTTTGAGCACGGGGTCTCGGATTCGATTCGCGGAGGGATCACGGATTTTCACCTGCCTCGAGATGACTGGGTGTTTGTGTTGTCCTCATCATTTCATCATCATCATGAAAGAGGCGAAATTGGACTGAGCAAAGGTTCAGAATTTGTACGGGCGCTGATAACCGCGCAGTTGAGCGCCCCATCATCATCATCCAGTTTCTTGACGAGATATTCTTGCCAGGGAACAGGACAGGATTCAACATGCGATAGAGTAGTGATGGTAATCTTGAAATTCCCACACAAGTGAAGCGACAAACTTGGCTTCTGGATGATGACTAGAAGCGTGGCCCATGCACATTACTTGCACGTTCGACAATCCGAGATGCCTGCAGATAATCGAGTTCCTGCTTCATGTCAACCTGCAAGGTCAGTGGAATCTGTCTGGTGCGGTAACAATGAGTTGTGCATTCAATCGAAGGGTTATGTGTGCCTGAAATATCTGAAGTTCACCCCTAGCCTCGGCGAAAGAGAGACGAAAACTCAGTGCAGGTCGTTCAGTTCCTGGAAAGGGTCTGCTGTCGAAATGATAGATAATTCGAATGCCGTAAAGGAATAGAGGCCAAAAATGTTGTAGCTGCCGGACCGACGACGGTAAAGAACGTCAAAAGCCAGATAACTTGTTTGTAAAGCGGAAACGCGCTGCCTCCGTAGGCCACCAAATTTCCAGCCGGGGTGGCCAAGAGGTTCTAGGCGCTACAGTCTGGAACCGCGCTGCTGCTACGGTCGCAGGTTCGAATCCTGCCTCGGGCATATGTGTGTGTGATGTCCTTAGGTTAGTTAGGTTTAAGTAGTTCTAAGTTCTAGGGGACTGATGACCTCAGAAGTTTAGTCCCATAGTGCTCAGAGGCATTTGGACCATTTTTTGCCACCAAACTGCGCGAGGGTATGGACGAGTCAGGTGAACCCAGTTGGATATTAGTCGCCAGACTGATGAAACAGGCGGTGGTTGGTCGCAGTGTCGACGTGAAAACGCATGCGTGGTGAGACATGCAAAGCGTGAGAAACAATTTCTGCATGAAGGTGTTTCCCTGGGGGACCTGTCTGCAGTGCGTGTACTGTATCCTGGTGTGGTCGCAGCGTCGGGTGGGGCCGAGCCATGAGAGTGCAACTTACTGAGCGGAGGTGCCCTCCATGCCACAGCGTAATGTGGACAGTCCACTCGGGTACGAAGAGAGCGGTCCCCATAGCCGTCGTCGAGGAGAAACTGGAATCTCAAAAGACACGGAGGCATCGGACAAAGACGAATCACTGCGTTGCTGCAACCTGGCGATCATCCTACGTTTAGGACACTGAGGTGGGACGTGTGGTGGGATGTGAACTGCCGCCGCTTGCGGCGCTGCCATGAGCTATTCGTTAGCCACCTGTGTAATTTCGAACGAATAAGCAATGTGCTGTCCTCTAACTACGGGTTGTCTAGTTTCAACGCCGCCTTGCACTCCTCCACATCAGGTTCCAGTTCAAGTACCACATCACGAATAAAGGAATCAGCTCAGGAAGCCATACAGCCTTGACAGGCCGAAGTAAAGTCACATTTTCGAGTGACTCAGTAACCACGAGCGATATGACTGGCCCAGCTGTTTACGGTACTGAAGAAATTCTATCCTGGAGGTAGCCACTTGTTACCGCTGGGAATAACAATTAGAGAGCAGAGCGCAAATCTCCTGGAATGAGTGGATGACGGGGTCAGACAGAGGCGCCATTTTTCGGATGAGAAAAAACGGATGTGGCAACGTCTGAGATAGAAAGAACGATGATCGCTGCAATTAATCGTCCGTGACTTGAAACGCCGTGAAATGCCGCAAATACGTGCCGGCGCAGCGGGCTCCTGCACAAGAAGTTTGTCAGCCAAGAGCTGAAGCGACTTTTGTAACAAATCCCTCTTTAGAATGAAATTTTCACTCCACAGCGGAGTGTGCGCCGATATGAAACTTCCTGGCAGATTAAAACTATGTGCCGGACAGAGACTCGAACTCGGGACCTTTGCCTTTCGCGGGCAAGTGCTCTACCAACTGAGCTACCCAAGCACGACTTACGCCCCGTCCTCACAGCTTTAATTCCGCCAGTACCTCGTCTCCTACCTTCCAAACTTCACAGAAGCTCTCCTGCGAACCCTGCAGAACCAGCACTCCTGGAAGAAAGGATATTTCGGAGACATGGCTTAGCCACAGCCTGGGGGATGTTTCTAGAATGAAATTTTCACTCTACAGCGGAGTGTGCGCCGATATGAAACTTCCTGGTAGATTAAAACTGTGTGCCGGACCGCGACACGAACTCGGGACCTTTGCCTTGCTCGCGAAAGGCAAATGTCCCGAGTTCGAGTCGCGGTCCGGCACACAGTTTTAATCTGCCAGGAAGTTTCAAGTCCGTCTTTATCTGCTGCTGCTGTTGCTCGAGCACGCTAACAAATTTAGTTCGCTTCCATGCTGCAAAAGCTACTTAGTTTTCCTAGTCACCAACTGCAACATCTACGGGTGCAAGGATGCCGGTGCACACGTCAGAAAACCGGAGAGAGTCCGTGACGATGCAAGGCGGGAATACCGCCTGCAGCCGGGGCTCAAACCCACGCCGGAGTCGAGCAACCGGGCTGAATGAACTGCGGACCAGACGCAACAAGCGCAACTCAGCAACGATGTGCAACGAACCTTTGACACAACGCCTTGAACGGGTCAAGTCGGAGCCACAATCCAAATCGATACCAAAGAGAATAACCAGTATTAAAACGAAGTCGTCGACGAGTAGTCAGTATTGCGGAGATAGCAACGACCACTCTCAGATCCGTACGTGACTGACTGAGCGGTCGAGGTGCGGCGGTACTGAGTCAACGGAAGCGTCCGGTCCCACCCAACTGTTTTGACTCTTAACGTAATGGTATTGTGATGCGGACTTTTTGAGTTGGCTGTGTTTATAGATGTCGTATTGTATTTGATGGTGTTCTCTGGTGGTAGATGTGGACGTGCTGAATTTAACGTGTATTATTGGGTTCATTTCTGTTTTGGTTGCCATCGTGCTTTTGTGGTATTGCGTTCAGATAGTTGGTGCAATAACACGGGTTCTGGATGCGTTTTCAATGAGTTAGTAACGTTTTTTTATTTATGTGTCTGTTGTTGTTAGGTGTGATTAGTTTGGTGTTTGCTGTGTGCAAAGTGCGGATTGGTTTTTCGTTAGGTATGTATTGTAAGTAGGCTGTTTAGGTTTTTACGTTGGTAACGCCACGTAGCGCTCTATATGAAAATCACTGACTGTGCTGTGTGAAGTCTGTGGCTGGTTTGCATTGTTGGAATATTCGCTATTTTAGTGTTGGGCAGATGGATGCGAACAGCGCGTAGCGTTGCGCAGTTGGAGGTGAGCCGCCAGCAGTGGTGGATGTGGGGAGAGAGATGGCAGAATTATGAGAGCGGACGAGTTGGAAGTGTGTCCATCAGAAAGAGTAAATTTGTAATACTGTGTATCATGAACTGCTATATATATATATATATATATATATATATATATATATATATATATATATATATAATGACTTTTGAACACTATTATGGTAAATACAATTGTTTGTTCTCTCTCAAAATCTTTCATTTGCTAACTATGCCTTTCAGTAGTTAGTGCCTTGAGTAGTTTGAATCTTTTATTCAGCCGGCAGTATTGGCGCGACGCTGTATTGCAGTAGTTTGAGTAACGAAGATTTTTGTGAGGTAAGTGATTCATGAAAGGTATAGGTTATTGTTAGTCAGAGCCATTCTTTTGTAGGGATGTTTGAAAGTCAGATTGCATTGCGCTAAAAATATTGTGTGTCAGTTTAGTGTTGATCAGAATAAGTAAAGAGAGTAATGTCTGAGTACGTTAAGTTTTGCTCAGCTGTTTGAAAATCAAATAATGTAGACGTTTATCAGCACAGTAATTCATTAATTTTTCAAAGGGAACGTTTCAGTATATGACAGTGAAGTTCAATAATGTATCATTACGTTCTGAAATGGATGATGATATGATGTCTGTCATACAGTTTCTGCAGATGTTCGGTCTTACTGCTGATTATGTTAGGTGTCGCATTTGCGTGTTTGTGTGGTAATCTCCCCCCTGCTTCCTTGTTCCATCTATTGTCCACATTAAACAATGCCCAGTCCAAGTAATTAATAAGCAAAGTCTTTCATGAAGATTTGAGAGATGCAAAGATGACAGTAAACTTTCAAGTTTACTTAGCTTGTCGTGTTGAGATGGCTCCAGTTCTTCTTGTCCTGGGATCTGTTTCTTGAAGCTGAAAATCTAACATCAGGTCCCTACGGTCGGTTTGAATTAAATAAATCGGAATATAGCTGTTGCAGAAGTTTTTACGCAAATTTATTTTCCACCGCTTTTTCTCTTTCTAAAATATCATACAGTATTTTGATTTTTCTCGTTAAGAAAGCCGAAATTACATTGTTCGCATATATTATACAAAAATACGTACGATCACATCAGGGGCAAGATTACGACTGTCACTCTCTGCAGGAATAACAACATTCCAAAGGATTTACTATTTATCTTAACAATTGAATTCCTATTAGCTTTCGTTACATTAATGTGGGTGAGAATAAATGATAATTAATTGGAACCCTCAGCTGCCGACAGGTGTTGTTGATATACATTTTCAGCTGTCCCCATCGAGGTATATCAACAACACCTCTCGTGAGCTGAGAGTTTCAACTAATTACCATTGTTTCTACACCTTTTCAGCTGCCCCCATCGAGGTATAACAACAACACCTGTCGGCAGCTGAGGGTTTCAATTAATTATCATTTAAATGTGTAATAACTTTACATTCGAAACTAAGGTAATTAGAGAAACAGAGACCACAGTCAAATTAACAGAAATAACATACTGGAAACCGAAATCTCAGCAACTAGCACACTGCTGTCCGTTTTTCTCAATTACATTTCAAGGCACTTCACTGTATAAATTGTTATTTGTGGGACATCCTGAACTGTTCTGAAACATGTTCACGGTATACAAATTCGCCACAGTTGTAAAATATTTCTTGATCCAAGTCTTACATGAAAGAAGTCGATATACACTGCCACGTCCGTGATTTCAGGTACACATGCTGATGGGGCAAACACCTCGAAACCGTGATCGTGTACAGGGTGAAAAGTATTTAAACCGACAGACTCCGGGAGGTTGTAGGGGACATGAAAACAAATATTTTTCCCTAATGTCATTTTTCCCTATGAGATGTATTTAAACAGCTAGAGGGAGATTTCTTTGGCGGCAAATTAATTAAACCAACAAACACTTTTCCATTTTTTATGACCAAGAGACAACACATTAACACAACCCAATTTCAATTACAGTAGATTTCAAAAAATGCCTCCATTGACACGTAAACAAAGGTTGCACCGTCGGATCATGTTCTGTCTGACACGGGCAAAAACCCCAGGAGTACCCTGAATTGTTCCTGCTGCTGATGCTGCTACTATTTGGGCAACCAGATTCTCTTCTGATGCAACAGGGGTTGCGTAAACAAGGTTGCGCATCTCTCCCCACACAAAAAGTCCAGAGGGGAGATATCTGGGGATCGAACAGGCCATGGTACAGGACCGCCTTTGCCAATCCACGTTTCTGGGAACCGTTGGTCCAGGAATCGATGCACATGACGACTGAAATGTGCCGGTGCACCGTCATGTTGGAGCCACATGCGTTGTCTTGTAGGGAGCGGGACGTCTTCCAGCAATTCTGGCAATGCTCTGGCGAGAAAATTGTAACAGTGCCGGCCATTTAATGGCCTAGGTAGCAGATATGGTCCAATTAAACAGTCCCCAACAACAACGCCCCGCACATTAACGAAGAACCGCACTTGATGAGCGCTAGTAACCGTGGAATGTGAGTTATCCTCTCTCCAAACATGTGAATTGTGCATGTTGAAGACTCCATCATGCCCGAAGTTGCTTCATCGGTAAACAACACAGAGGACGGATATGTAGGATGCATTTCACACTGTTCCAGGTACCACTGCGAAAACAGTGCTCTGGGTGGATAATCAACTGGTTCCAGGTTGTGGACAGGCTGTATGTGAAATGGACGTAACAATTGCTCTCGAAGGACTGTTGTTACATTCGTCTGATTCATCCCCATGTTACGTGCAATTGCACCAGTGCTGACTGAAGGATCCCGCTCCACGTGCTGCAAGACAGCTTCCTCAAATTGCAGCGTTCTTACCGTGCGACGGCGTCCCTGTCCAGGTAATCTGCTAAATGACCCGGTCTCACGCAGACGTTGGTACGCAGCAGCAAAGGTCGTATGATGCGGGGTACGACGATTAGGATATTGTTGTTGATAAACCCGCTGTGCAGCTCGTCCGTTGTGGTGCGCCACGTAGTAGGCACCAACCATATCAGTGTACTCACTCCAGCTGTATCGCTCCGTTAGTAAACAGTAACAATGCATTATTACACTGGTGGACAGCAGTTGCCTACAACTGAAGAGCGTAATACGACCTCCAACAACTGAAGATCGTAATACGGCCTCTACCGGTTTAAATAATCCTCATACGAGAAAATGACATTAGGGACAATATTTGTTTTGATGTCCCCTACAGCTTCCCAGAGTTTGTCGGTTTAAATACTTTTCACCCTGTATAGCGACTTTCGTCGTGGAAGACTTCCGTCGATGAAGTCCTTTACAATTGTAGCAGATTAGTTTACCGTCAGCACTTCACTGCAGCGTCTGAATGTCTCAGCTGTATCTGTAACACAGGGATCGGTGAACCACGGCGGTGATGTCGAGCGCTCGGAACCGGTATCCCAGCAACGCAGCCGCCCGCGCTCGGCCCTGCCGGCGGTCGCGGCTCTTTGAAGGTCGATCGCGAGGCGGCGTGCGTGTCGCGGCGGGCCCGTGAATTATGCATCCATCATCAATGCGGCCTCCCGCAGGCTCGTATTAGCGGTGCGGGAATGCAAATAAGATTTGCGCCCACCGAGTCCGCTAGCGGCGGCGCCGGCGGCCGTGCCCAGCCGCTGTGTGTCCGCCAGCTCTACACTGCTCTAACTGCGAGACTGCGGCGCGCGGCGCACGCAAATTTATGGCCTTACAATTTTCTCGGCCCGCACCCTCATGTCGGGGGGGTTTCCCCCACCCCGTGTACTCCCCTCGTCACTTCTCGCTTTCCCCGTATCCGACTCCATCGCCACCTCCTCCCCGTCGCGCGTGGACTTACAGAAAAAATAATTAACATACAGGCGGCATTATACTTTCAAAGCAGACGTTACGTATGTAGGGAGAGTAATAAGAATTAATGAGAGTTTTATTCCTGTGTAGGCGGGACCTTGAGGGCGGCGCCAGATCGTTAACCCAGCGTGCATGCATTAGCGCCTCCTACCCCATTTCCCCGCGCCCCCTCTGTACCGGGCTACACGTGGCCGTAAAACTCGCCGAAACAAAACAGCGCCTTCGGAGCTGAACGGAAAATCTGCTCCCTCTCCCCAGCTGTGGTACGGCGTCCCTTGGTGCTCAGCAAGCGAGCAGCGCTGCGTTCTCAGTTCCGTAAGCGGAGAGAACACAGGTGAACAGGCCTGAAAATTATGTAGAGCAGAATTTGTCTGCCTGATTACGAATATTTTCATAACCCTCAAACCACGCACAAACCCTCGAGTTAGGAAACAACTTGTGTTGAGATACCAATCACGCTTCCCGTTTCCCCCACTCCAATAAAAAAAAAAGAAAAATCTGTGTTTCATTCGTTTTGAAATATCAGAAGTGCTTATATTCGAAATCAAAAGTCTATGTTTCTCAAACTGCTAAAAAGTTGGAAGACTGTCATGAAGTGCATGCCAAAATACGAGTTGATCAAAGATTTAGACATCGGGATTATTTCCTAAGTTATTCAATTAATGCTTGATTTCTCGACATGTGCAGTAATATCAAGTCTACAGCAATTTATTGCTTTGTTTGCATATAATTAAAGCGCAAGCAAATCACGGAGGTCCAGTGTGGTCTGTAATTGTAGTACGGCAGCGAAACTTGGTATACGAGGGTGAGTCAAATGAACCTGTGGTGTGCGTACTGTAAGACCTTCAGTACACACACCATCAGATTATTTGACTTGTCGCTCTAACGAAGTAGGCGAGTGTCAGCGATATGTCTCGTGGTCTTATCGTGGTGTGTTTATCTTCTGACGTTAGGTCAGACGATAGAAATGCCACTTGCTCGCTTAGAGTAGCAGATTGACGGTGACCAACTTTAAACAGAACTTGATTAATTTTCACACACATTTATTAAAATAATAACAAGCATAAAAATTACTTAACTTGGTTGTGGATGCTATTTACAATTGACAATCTGAAGTTCCTTTGGTATTGGTACGTTAATCTTATTCTCACATATATCTCTGATACTTGACAAAAGTGTCTATACATTTATCTTCATGGCTATGTACAGGAATGTGGTAATCTTATTAGGTGCAGACTGAAACTTGACTATAGACTGGTGCAGACTGGTGCAGACAAATGCAGACTGGTAGAGACTGGAGCAGGCAAATGCAGACTCACTTATCGGAGGTCTGTACATTTGCTATAATACCTCGTGCGTTCATATATCACTGCACGAGTGTGATCTGCGAGGCGAAAAGGTTCTACGTTAGCAGCAATCTCATTGGCTGCGTTAAATATTAATACTCGGATCGGCGGAAGCAGAATTTGGTCCGTCTCTATGGCAGCGCCATCTCGTAGTGCAGAGATGGACGAGCGCTGCGCCTGCGCTGTTGTGCTTAGTGGGACGCACTCTAGTGGGAAAGTTGAGTACGCGCTGACTATGCAGAACTATGTACACAACAGAAACCCTTAAAAATTTCTTTAAATATTACTTATTGTGTAGAAGTTGTACAAAGCTGTATCACTTTTCAACATAATCTCTTGCACGCTCAATGCGCTTACAAAGTGCATAAATTCCTTTAGAAAAAAATTATTTTGGTCGTCCGCGCAACCACTCATTCCCTACGTGGCGTACCTCATCATCAGAACGGTATCTCTTTCCTCCCATTGCGTCTTTGAGTGGCCCATACATATGGACACCACTTGCGGCAAGGTCTGGTGAGTATGGTGGATGAGGAAGCCACTCAAAATGCAGGTCTGTGGAGTCACAACTCGTTGTGCCTGACCAGGACTAGGAGCATCTTCCACTGAAGTCATCCCATTTGCGAACTTCCTAGTCCATTCGTAGACTTGCTGCTGCGACAAACATGCATCACCGTACTGAACCTTCATTCGTCGATGCATTTACATAGCTTTCGTACCTTCACTACGTAAAAACCGAATAACAGAGCGCTGTTCTTCCCTGGTGCAAGTCACAAGTGGGGCGGACATCTTTATACTGATGCTGCGACGGTATGTGTGCATCTGCACTATGCTGCCATGAACAGGCCATTCTGCACGCTGTTTGTAGCACGTTTACCAACTTACAGGATAACGGCGCGAAATTTCGATTTGTTATTACAAATTTAAAGTTTTCTTTTGACTCACCCTCGTATATGCTAAAAGGTTAATGCGGAACGGATTTACGGTGGAAAACAAATTAGTTCCACGTGTCGCCATCAGGTGCATATCTGGCGCTGTACGCTGTTTGTATGAGGGTATGACACCCACACCGCCATTTGACGAGCCACAACGTATGGCTATCGCTAAGAAAGACCGTACACTATTATTGAAAATGGTTTATGTGAACGACTGAAATTACGGTGTTCCATTCAGACACTATCGCCGTCTGAAAGGTCTGAGGTGAGGCCCGATGTCCTGAAATGTTTTAAGGAAGATGAAATTGCAAAACACGGGTGGGCTTGTTGTAGCACCTGGAACAGGAAAGCGTCCATCGTGGTGGAACTCTTTGACGAAGTGGCCGTTGCTCTAACTGACCATGCAGCACATGTCCCAGGTAATGCTAATGCTCGTCCAGTCCCATGAGAATTGTCCACGTTTTGCGGTCTATTTTGCACTGCGATCCGTACAAGGCCCAGAGGGTGCTACAACTTAGACGTCATGATCTGAGCCCTGTTCTGAATTTGCACTTCGGGTTCTAACATAGATCAACGTTGAAGACACGTGGCCGAGCAATATTTTATACAGTGAGGAGCCACATTTTACTCTATTGCAGGGCTTAACAACTGGCCGGTTTTGAGCGCGAGTACTCGCGTCTGCTCAGGCACGTGCTCGCGAGCAGATGCAAGGTGGTGGAGTAGGAAGGGCGGGGAGGGAGGGGAAATGCACGCGCACGTTTGAATAGGGCCGCAGCGTGCCTATTGAATTCGCGCCGACTGTGTAACGTTTAAAGTACTACAATCAGCTCTAACAGTCACTTCGCTGGTTAAGAATCATGTCAAGTCGCCGTTGTGTAACCCCAACCATGCTTTCGCAGTTCAACCCCCATTGGGAGGAATTGTATCTGTTTACAGAAAAAGATGGTGTTGCAAAAGTTTAGTATGTCACAAAACGCCGAATTCTTTTGGGAAATTTAATTTGCAGCAACATTACATGTCGTACCACGCGAAAGACTACGGAAGTGGAAAATGTGATGGACCAGATCGTGCACAGGAAGTTATTAAACTTAAAAGGAAGCTATCCGAAGAAGATTTGAACGACGAAGAAAAATCAACTGAAGCAGCTCTCAGAGTGAGTTACAAAATTGCTTTGCTTTTAGCAAAATCCCTGCGCCCCTTCACTCATGGCGATTTAATAAAAGAATGTTTGGTAGTTGCAGCGGAACATTTGTGTCCATCTCAAGTTGAACAGTTTCGGATTGTGCCATTATCTAACATGATCATTATGCGCCGCATACAGGACATGGCAGACGACGTCCAGAGCCAGCTTGCAAATATCTGTAAAGATTTTATAGCGTATTCTCTAGCTCTGGACGAAAGTGTTGATATCACTGGAACAGCGCAGCTTGCCATATTTATTAGAGGTGTTAACAGAGATCTTCAGGTGAGGGAAGAGCTCCTCGATGTAGTAGCTATGAAGAACACTACAACCGGCGGGGATATTTTAAGTAGTGTTGAAGAAAGTGTTGAAAATATAGGATTGACGTGGAATTCTTTAGTTTCAGTGTCTACAGACGGTGCACCATCGATGACAAGGAAAAATTCAGGTTTCGTTGCGCTGTTGAAGGAGAAAATGCAAAAACTGACCGTGCCGAATGAAATAAGGGGCGTTCATTGTATGATCCACCAGGAAAACTTATGTGCAAAGAGTATCACTCTAAAAAATGTGATGAGTGTTGTTGTTCGTACAACCAATTATATAAGGAAGCATGGGCTACAACACAGGCAATTTAAAAGCTTTCTTGAGGATGTAGAAAGCCAGTATGGTAGCCTGCCTTATTACAGCGAGGTCCGCTGGCTTAGTCGTGGCGAATTATTAAATCGATTTTCTTGCCTATTAGATGAGATAAATATGTTCATGGAAATAAATAACATGTGTGTTCCTGAATTGAAAGAGTCTTCATGGAAATGTGATCTCGCGTTCTTAACAGATTTAACCAGCCATATGAATGCTTTGAACATTTCACTACAAGGTAAAGATCTGCTAATTACTCATTTCATAGATCGAATACGAGCTTTTCAAATGAAATTGACACTTTGGGTGAGTCAGCTGGAAACAGGAAATCTAGCTCATTTTCCTAAATTATCATCCAAGCAAGATGTTCACAAAGACTGTGAACGTTATTCACATAGTTTAGTTGCCCTTAAGGAAGAATTTGATCAACGCTTTCAAGATCTGACAGCACTAGACAGTGATTTTGATCTGTTCTCCTCTCCATATTCAGCGAATATTGAAGAGATTCGTCCTGAGCTGCAACTACAAGTTATTGACCTGCAGTGTGACGGAGAATACAGAGACAAATTTTAGAACAAGAAAAACATTTTGGAATTCTACAGACACTCCCCTCAGGACAGATTTCCTCGTTTGCACAAACTGTCGGCTACAATAATATCAATGTTCGGTTCCACATACATCCAGATGCATGGCCTGCAAGATCACCTAATATTTATCCGTATGACTTTTAACGCTCCGAATATCTAAAATAACAAGTTAATAGAAACGTGTTCTGTCTCCACCCGATCTGAAGGTCAGTATACAGGAACAAGTTGCTCATATTCCGCCTGAACTGTTTCGAGCAACTCTTCATCACGTCGTGTTAATGATGGAGCATCTTGTCGACGTCTCCAGTGTTCATACTGAAGAAGTCGTGTAAGCTGCGTTTAACCTCTTACGCCCACGTCCCGTTCCTAATCCATTAAATACGCAAACATTTCTGTGGTGTCACCGCCAGACACCACACTTGCTAGGTGGTAGCTTTAAATCGGCCGCGGTCCATTAGTACATGTCGGACCCGCGTGTCGCCACTGTGTGATCGCAGACCGAGCGCCACCACAAGGCAGGTCTCGAGATACAGACTAGCACTCTCCCCAGTTGTACGGACGACTTTGCTAGCGACTGCACTGACGAAGCCTCGCTCATTTGCCGAGCAGATAGTTAGAATAGCCTTCAGCTAAGTCCATGGCTACGACCTAGCAAGGCGCCATTAGTAACATTGCATGTATCTATGGAGTCTCACTTATATCGTCAATAGCGATGTACCAAGGATGGAATAAAGTTAAGTATTCCAGAAGCTACGTACTTTTCTTTATAACATTCATTACGTATCCTGTTACAGACCTATAACTTGTCTGCTAAACGCGTGCCTTTCGGCTACTTCCGTGGCGTGGCTGTCTTGCTACGCCACAACAATTTCTATATGTCTTTGTTGCATTCACAGCACCAGGTTTGCACCTGGTGTTGAAAATTGGAACTTGTTTTTCAGAGTAAAGGTTCCGCATTAAGGCATTAGAATATCTGCCAAGTTTCGCTGCCATATGATAATTGCAGCCCAGACTGGGACCTCAGTGCGTAGCTTCGTAGCTTCACTGCCCGGTATGAACTAGAAAGTGGTGTCCCATTAAAATAAAGGGCTACCAAACATTAATTGTTTCCTTCCTCGTTCACTTGCGTACTGCGTGAAGGCTTCTTAATCATACTATCGGCTAGTTATCTCACAATCCCATTTTGTGTGAACTACTGACATGAGCCCGTTAAGTGAGAAATGAGTTATTCGTGAGAAAACGTGGATAGTTAGAAAAGTGAATGCAGTGATGGACAGGTAGGCGACTCAAAGGTTGAGAGAGAATTACTGCAATGCAATGGGAAATTGTATAAGGTATCTGTCACGCAGCCTCCAGTATTTCAAATGGTTCCAATGGCTCTGAGAACTAAGAGACTTAACATCTGAGGTCATCAGTCCCCTAGAACGTAGAACTATTTAAACCTGACTAACCTAAGGACATCACACACATCCATGCCCGAGGCAGGATTCGAAACTGCGACCGTAGTGGTCGCGCGGTTCCTGACTGAAGCGCCTAGAACCGCTCGGCCACCACTGCCGGCTGCAGTGTTTCCATGGAATTGATTTGAATGAAATTTTATTGTCATTTAGCTATTACATCAATTGACAAAGTCAGGTTACATAAAGACAAGCTATACACCATATTTACATGCGTTGAAGATCAATATGTCACTATTGGTTTTCCATATAATACATAATAATACATTGCATCATAAATTACTCCGTTAAAGAAATTATCCTGTACTCTCCAAATCGGTACCACTATGATATTTTACAGTCATAAAATTCCTGAAGTGAGTAGCAAGGATTTGCAGCTAACTAACTGAACACTTTGTCTTTAAATAAATCACATGGAGCTTCTACTCATTCTAGTGGCAGTTTGTTAAACATCTTCATATCCACCACTTCGTAGCTTTCAGTGACCTGGATAATCTGTAGTAAGGTATGTCAAGATGGCTACTGTTTCTTGTTCCATGAGAGTGTACATCTCTTCTACGCTGGTATTCTGATAAGTTGATCTTTATGTGCAGTAGGGAAGTGTAAATATACATTTTTATAACAGTTAATATTTTTAAGTTGATAAACAGTGGTTTGCAGTGGGCCACATTATCAGTGTTTGTGAAAATTCGAATTACATTCTTCTGAAGTACCAAAATCTCCTGAAGGTGTGAGCTGTTGCGCCGTATTAAAAGCCCATATTTGCAGTAGGTATTGGGAGATGAAGAAGCTTGCACACGATAGAGTAGCATGGAGAGCTGCATCAAACCAGTCTCAGGACCGAAGACCACAACAACAACAAGATATAATGCTTTGAAAAAAAGCAAAGTAGGCCGATGTCACATAGGCCGCAGGTAGATAGCTTTTTAAATTCCTTAACAAATACACAACTCTAGACAGCATTGCGTTAATGTATTTAATATGTGGCTCCCAGGTCAATTTACTATCTATAACAATACCTAAGAACTTAACAGTATCCATGAAGTCTGCTACTGGCAGATCTCTTAAGCTAAATACAATCACTTGAGTTTTACTCTCATTAAGCAGGAACCCATTAGCTCGAAACCAGAGTGATGCTTGTGATATTGTGTCATTTGCCACAGTTTGGAGCATATCCATGTCTGAGCTGATATTGAAAAAGGTGGTATCATCTGCATAGAGAATGGAGTGAGTATTTATGTAAGATGGTAGATCGTTTGTCATTAGGATAAATAGCAGAGGTCCTAATACCGAGCCTTGTGGCACACCTCACTTAACTTCAGCTAACTGCGATCTCTGTTTATCAATACAAACGATTTGTTTACAGTTGTTGAGGAAATATTCGAAAATGTTGTCAACTTCACTGTCTGGGATTCCGTAATGAACTAGGAACGTTGAGCCACCTACACTCATTACCTAAAATACAATAGGACTCATTGACAGAGTTCGTTGTGTGTTTTACACTACATCTGGACGTTTAATACAACTGTATGTGTAAGGTTGTAACAAGGAAAATTACAATACTGAGTACGCTGTTGTATTAAAGTGTTTGTGGGGTCCTGCCCACTCGTCTCTTATAGGGTGCCTAAAGGATGCTACTCTCTCCGATAGCTAATCAACGAATAAAGAAAATCACATTAATGGTTTGTATTGAAATAAAGTAGATTTACAATACTTAACTTTGGTTTGTAATGTCATCTCGCGAGCTATTGGCATGCAAATAATGAGTTTATTTCGCTATATGGAATGTTCATGCAAGTAATGGATATCACACGTAACGGCTATTCTTGTGCTCTCTTCTAATCTGGGTCTACCAGTGCGCGTTTTCTGCTGTCTGGCCGCGCATGCAGGAGCGGCGCTTATTATCTCTTCTTGTAGAGGTCGCTCCTGTAGTGGTGACGACCTAGTCAGTGTGCTACTGGCTAATGTCGTCTCACAGCCATCTCTACTCTTGTGTTCTTCATCTTCGTGGCGTAGATTGTCGTTACGCCGGAACAGTGTTCACTGACGATCAGTTTGGTTTTCGGAGAGGCCCAAAAAGGCAATTCTGACGTTGCAAATGATAATGGAGGGAAGTACTACGAAAAATCAAGAAACGCCAGTAAGATTTGTCAACCTTAAAAATGCATTCAACAATGTAAAATGGTGCAACATTTTCAAAAGTTTGAGAAAAATAGGAGTAAACTTTAGTAAAGATGGATCATATACAAAATGCCCAAGAAATTAGGCGGAATAATTAGAATGGGAGACCAAGAACGTAATACTTGGCTCTGAGCACTATGGGACTTAACTTCTGAAGTCATCAGTCCCCTAGAATTTACGTTTTTAACAATATGGTCTTCGTTGAAAGATTTGAGCTAGAAATCCGTTGTTCTTTGTACACGATCCATTTGCAGGCTGGTAACTAGCTTGTTATTTTGTCTCACGCAAAAAACTGTTGGAGTGAGAGTCACTCTGATGTCTAAATGTGGTGGTACTAAGCCTTGGTTCAGGCACGATAGTAGCTGACAGAAATACTACGCATGCCGGAATTATGTTAGTTAGGGTTAAGTATAATGTTGTGCTACATACTATTAATGAGACTTGTGGTTACGCTGGCAATTAGGATTTTGCTAAATGATTGTTCTCTTAGTTAACAAACTTTTACATTTCATACTTATGTACATAGAGTTGGGAAGACTGCGCCATTGTACAGCTGCATCCAACAAGTGGAAGGTTAAGATATTTGAAAAGTATTCAGCGCTATTTATAAAAGTAACTGATTTATGTACTGTATGCAGTACCTTGACATGCAAGCCCTCAATTCTTAGCGTTGCACGTAATACAAGTTTCGAGCAGATTGTGCTGTTTGCTTTTTTTCTCATAGGCGTTAGATATTTGATTCTGTATATGTTCAAAGTGTCAAGGGGTCCTTGATATGAGTCTGCATTGATCTTTTCATTCACTGTCGTATTTTAGTAATTTCTTTCATTTAATCAGATCCGACAGCTTTCAAGTCTGGTTACTAGTATCCAGTGTAGACATTGATGAAGTAGTAATGGAAATAAAAGAAAGGTTCGGGTGCGATTAAAATTCAGCGTGAATGGATATAGAAACATTAAGCAAAGTCACACGGTGAGCGAAACAAGAAGGACACTAGCACAGACAAACATCGGCTTTGACCTCACGAAGAAATTTCTGAGAAGGTACATTTGGAGCACGGCAATTTATGGTTGTGAATCATCGACTGTGGTAAAATCTGAACAGAAGAGTATCGAATTATTTGAGATACGGTGCTACAGAAGAATGTGGAAAAATAGGTGGAATGATAAAATAAGGTCTGAGGACTTTCTTCGCAGAATCGTCGAAGAAAGAAACAAGTGTAGAAGATTGACAAGTAGAAGGAATAGGATGTGACAGGACGTGCCAAGACATCAGAGAATAACGTCCAGGGCACTAGAAGAAGCTCTAGAGGGTAAAAACTACAGAGGAAGACAGAGATACATCCAACAAATAAATGAGGACATAAGATGCAACTGCTACTATGATATGAAGAGGTTAGCAGAAGAGCAGGATCCGTTGCACGCTGCATCGAACCAGCGAGGAAAAAATTTAAATAAACTAAAAAAAACTCAAAATAAATTACTCAAAGAGGATTTTGCATAACAGTGAACATATATGTCTTTGTTCAAGGCAGGTAGGGAGAGAAAGAAAAAAATGAAAAACCAAACAAGAACTATGAATTTGAAAGCAACATTGTTATACATATTGTAAATCAAAATCTGCTTCTGGATAAATTCTCCTCCTAGTGCTTTGTAACATAACTGGATCCTTCGCACGCTGTCGACACGTAGGTTGGGCATTCTTCTGACTGTTCTGTTGACTATGGGCTGAACAATTCTTTGAACGAACTTGTTCCATCTTGAAATTACCCTCGACAGCAGTGAATGGCATCAACATCCGTGCGTGAAAATGGCTCAAAACAGTAGCGCTCCACCACCTTATTAAGCCCTTGGCACTGCATCCATAAGTTGTGCATTGCTACAGGACCGCGTCTAGTACTCAAAAAAATACTGAGACACAGATTTAAGGTTAAAAAAAAAGCACCAACTATGCGAATACTTTCTTGAACAATTTATTGGAGGGACATATCTCACAAGTGTTTGTGTAACGTACGAAACGTAGTATTTTAATCACTGTATCTAAGATAGTATCAAGAGTAACGAAAAGACTATGTTTCTACACGAAGAGATAAATGTTAGGTAATAGTGTTAGGTAACTCCGATCATAATGCTGTAATTATAAAGAGCAATTGATATTTAAATGAACGATGAATAATCCGCGCCATATCTCAAGTTGGTACATTGACATGTCAGGAAATCGTACAGTGAACAGAACAAGTAAGTCAAAGAAGGTTACAAGAAAGAAACGTTTCTGATAGTGGGTCAGTGTAACAAGCGGGGAGGTGGGGGGGGGGGGAAGAACAGCCCCAGAAAATATTTCATATACCTTAAAATAGGCAATACAAATTATATCACTCGCAGCCTGAGGCAAATAATGTGAGTTCCGCTGTCTATCTTAAGGTGCATGAAATAATTTACGGGTCAGATTTATTTTGCCTTTTCCCTACACCATGAGGGAAATTATAAAAGTTGAAGACTCGAAACAGATGCAGGAATGACTGAGGCAGAATGCAGTTGATAGGAGACTCGATGCTCTTACTGATTGTAGAAAGGAGAAAGTACCGCAGTCCACTAGACGCTCAATGAGCAGTGATATCTACAGTGATGCAAAAGAGCGAAATTAGACTAACTCAAAGAGTAATGTAAAGATACGTAGAACAAAAATTGTCATTCACACCTCTTACGACACACGGGCAAAAATTACTTACATTTGAGTGACAAAAAAATTAATAATCAGAATAAATTATGGTGTCTAGCTAGTATGCAGCATCTGTGAAAATAGAAGTGATGAATTTTTATGACAGGGTTAAACTTTCTTGCAAATGAGAAACCAGTACTCTGATATGCAAACGACGTGTTGATTCTAAATATGAGGAAGATTCGAATGGAATGGACGAGATCGTTAGTACAGAATTTGAGCTGAGACTAGTGAAAATGAGGGAAAGTAACGTAAAAGGATGCAAACATTTGAACTAAAATGGGAATGAAATTTCAGCTTGTAAACAAGAAAGCAGCATCCAGAAAGAGAGAATGATTAAAAGGATTAGTCAGAAATGAGTAGAAAGCACCCTTAGACTTGAAAATACCGGGTGATTCAAAAAGAATACCACAACTTTAAAAATGTGTATTTAATGAAAGAAACATAATATAACCTTCTGTTATACATCATTACAAAGAGTATTTAAAAAGGTTTTTTTTTTTCACTCAAAAACAAGTTCAGAGATGTTTAATGTGGCCCCCTCCAGACACTCGAGCAATATCAACCCGATACTCCAACTCGTTCCACACTCTCTGTAGCATATCAGGCGTAACAGTTTGGATAGCTGCTGTTATTTCTCGTTTCAAATCATCAATGGTGGCTGGGAGAGGTGGCCGAAACACCATATCCTTAACATACCCCCATAAGAAAAAATCGCAGGGGGTAAGATCAGGGCTTCTTGGAAGCCAGTGATGAAGTGCTCTGTCACGGGCTGCCTGGCGGCCGATCCATCGCCTCGGGTAGTTGACGTTCAGGTAGTTACGGACAGATAAGTGCCAATGTGGTGGCGCTCCATCCTGCTGAAATATGAATTGTTGTGCTTCTTGTTCGAGCTGAGGGAACAGCCAATTCTCTAACATCTCCAGATACTGTAGTCCAGTTACAGTAGCACCTTCGAAGAAAAAGGGACCAAAAACTTTATTGGCTGAAATGGCACAGAAAACGTTCACCTTAGGCGAGTCACGTTCATACTGAGTTGTTTCCCGCGGATTCTCAGTGCCCCATATACAGACATTGTGACGGTTTACTTTCCTGTTAGTGTGGAAAGTAGCTTCATCACTAAACACAATCTTTGAAACGGAAGATTCATCTGTTTCCATTTGAGCAAGGATAAAATCACAGAAATCGATTCTTTTAATCTTATCAGCTGCAGACAGTGCTTGAACCAATTTCAGACGATAAGGTTTCATAACTAACCTTTTTCGTAGGACTCTCCATACAGTTGATTGTGGAATTTGCAGCTCTCTGCTAGTCGATTTTCCTGGGCTGCGAACAAATGCTTGCTGGATGCGTGCTACATTTTCATCACTCGTTCTCGGCCGTCCAGAACTTTTCCCTTTGCACAAACACCCATTCTCTGTAAACTGTTTATACCAACGTTTAATACACCACCTATCAGGGTGTTTAACACCATACTTCGTTCGAAATGCACGCTGAACAACTGTCGTCGATTCACTTCTGCCGTACTCAATAACACAAAATGCTTTCTGTTGAGCGGTCGCCATCTTAGCATCAACTGACGCTGACGCCTAGTCAACAGCGCCTCAAGCGAACAAATTTACATCTAAATGAAACTTTATAGCTCCCTTAATTCGCCGACAGATAGTGCTTAGCTCTGCCTTTTGTCGTTGCAGAGTTTTAAATTCCTAAAGTTGTGGTATTTTTTTTTTTAATCACCCTGTATTGTTTCAGATCGAAGGTAGGAGTTCTTGAAAAGAATAAAGTGGGCGTGATAGCTCAATCCTACCATTACACGGAAGTCAAATAAGACAATAACATAGTGAGAAGGAAGGAAGCAGGTAATTTAATATAGTCCTACTGATAGAAATACGTACTCCAGAATGAAGAGGTTTTTGTTGGAAATGACTGGTAAACCTTCCACAAGTCTTATATTCAATGAACGGTTGCAGGCCAGAAGTCAACGGTCTTGCCGCAGTGGTAACACCGGTTCCAGTCAGATCACCGAAGTTAAGGGCTGTCGACCTTGGCTAGCTCTTGGATGGATCACCTTCAGGGTCTGCCGAGTGCTGTGGGCAAGCGAGGTGCACTCAGCCTTAGTGAGGCCCATTGAGGAGCTACTTGAGTGAGGAGCAGCAGTGCTGGTCACAAAAACTGACACCGGCCGGGAGATCGGTGTGAGTACCACATGAACCTCAGTATCCGCATCTGGTGACGCCTAAGGGCTGAGAATGACTCCGCGGCCGGCCTGGATCGTTGGGACTTCGAGGCCTGTTCGGAGGGTGTTTGTGTGTGTTTGGAGGTCAGTTGCACTGAACTTCGCTCAGTCTGCTGTAGTACTATAGAATAATTGCTGCGCTCGCTTGTGAGACCTGACTTTCTCCCAGCGTATACAACGTTTATATAACTTACGGGAATGCAGCCGGCTGCATTCACATACTTTTTTTGAACATGTGATTGCTTGTTTAACAAACGGAATAACTTTTTATGCCAAGTCAACTCGGATGCAGCAGACAACGGAAAACTTCGTGGTTCTTTTATAGATACAGAAAGCAGCATTCTGCAGGTTTCATGTTGATGCGGCGTTTTTGACGTCAGGTAAGGATTTCAAACACTTCCCATTTGTCAAGGAGTAAATAAAATTCTTCGCTAGGGACAGTTACTCCAATGACTGGGCAGAAAGCTATTTATGGAACTAAGACACTGTTATCTCAAATGGTGAGAATCTACACTGCTACATACAATGTGCTTTCCTTACACGAGAGCTGAGTGGAAAGTAAGTTCCGATCGGTTGAGAAATGAAAGTCACTGTGAAAATCCGATGAAGCTTTGCACAGATGTGTTGGACTGTGTCCTTAGTACACCCAGCGATCGCTCTTCCAGTTATGAGTGCACAGTGAGCACGTAAAGATGCCTAGACTACAGTGTCTTCTGCCAAGTGAAAGATTTCGCCTGATATCATGCAGTCTACATAACACAACTGTCATGCGGTTCCATCTTCATGACAATTATCGGCCGCACTCTGCATAGGCAATGAAGATATTTCTGTACCGTTTTCGATGGGAAGTGTTTGAACACCCACAACACAGCCCGTAAATGGCTGCCTGCGAGTTTCATCTCTGTTCACAGGAACCGCTAGTTTTTTCCACAGACAACGAGCTGTAGACCAGCGTATACACTACTGGCCATTAAAATTGCTACACCAAGACGAATTGTAGATGATAAACAGGTATTCATTGGACAAATATATTACACTAGAACTGACATGTCATTACATTTTCACGCAATTTGGATACAAATCAGTACCCAGAACAACCACCTCTGGCCGTAATAACGGCCTAGATACGGCTGAGGATTGAGTCAAACAAAGCTTGGATGGCGTGTACAGGTACAGCTGCCCATGCAGTTTCAACACGATACCACAGTTCATCAAGAATAGTGACGAGAGAGTTGCTCGGGCACCATTGCCCAGACGATTTGAATTGCTGAGAGATTTGGAGAATGTGCTGGCCAGGGCAGCAGTCGAACATTTCTTGTATCCAGAAAGGCCCGTACAGGACCTGCAACATGCGGCCGTGCATTATCATGTGGAAATGTAGGGATCGAATGAAGGGTAGAGCCACGGGTGGTAACACATCTGAAATGTAACGTCCACAGTTCAAAGTGCTGTCAATGCGAACAAGGGTGACCGAGACGTGTAACCAATGGCACCCCATACCACCACGCCGGGTGATACGCCAGTATGGCGATGACGAATGCACGATTCCAGTGTGCGTTCACGGTGATGTCGCCAAACACGAATGCGACCATCATGATGCTGTAAACAGAACCTGGATTCATCCGAAAAAATGAAGTTTTGCCATTCGTGCACTCATGTTCGTCGTTGAGTACACCATCGCAAGCGCTCCTGTCTGTGATGCAGCGTCAAGGGTAACCGCAGCCATGGTCTCCGAGCTGATAGTCGATGCTGCTGCAAACGTCGTCGAACTGTTGGTGCAGATTGTTGTTGTCTTGCAAACGTCCCCATCTGTTGACTCAGGGTTCGAGACGTAGCTGCACGATCCGTTAAAGCCATGCCGATAAGATGCCTGTCATCTCGACTGCTAGTGATACGAGGCCGTTGGGATCCAGCACGGTGTTCTGTATTACCCTCCTGAACCCACCGATTCCATATTCTGCTGACAGTCATTGGATCACGACCAACGCGAGCAGCAATGTCGCAATACGATAAACCGCAATCGCGATAGGCAACAATCCGACCTTTATCAAAGTCAGAAACGTGATGATACGCATTTCTCCTCCTTACACGAGGCATCACAAAAGCGTTTCACGAGACAACGCCGGTCAACTGCTTATTGTGTATGAGAAATTGGTTGGAAACTTTCCTCATGTCAGCACGTTGTAGGTGTCGCCACTGGCGCCAACCTTGTGTGAATGCTCTGTAGAGCTAATCAGTTGCATATCACAGCATCTTCATCTTGTCGGTTAAATTTGGCGTCTGTAGCACGTCATCTTCACGGTGTAGCAATTTTAACGGCTGGTAGTATAGTATTGGCGGAAAGCACAGGTGGCTGCCTTCTATGACGAGAGTATTGGAAAGTTGGCACAACGCTACGACAAATGTCTCAGTCGCAGCAGCGACTATGTAGAGATGTAGCCGGAAGGTGTAGCTAAATGTTGCGAATAAAACATTTTTGATTTTCACTGTGGTTTCCATTTTGCGACCGATCGGAATTGACTTCCCAAATATCCCTCGTATTTATCAAATTGAATTATGAGATGCGTATGTTGACCGACTGGAAACAAAGACACAGTGTGAGATGTTTCATGCCAGACCCAGTGCCACTGTTGTGATTCATATTTCGTGTTGGTTTGCCGTGCAGCCCCATCTTCACAGATTATTCACACAGAATCTGTACTCACGCTGCTGGAGGCACCAGATACTCTTCCTGATTTGCTGTCAGTGCCAATGAATGGAAAACTGTCACACAGTAACATGATTCCCGCCTGCCAGTTAGTGGTATAAAATTACGATTTCTACAGCGTTTTATTTGGAATGAGAACTAAAATCACTTTTTTCAATGGCGGTGATTGTCGAATGAAATATTACATGAGGAGTACCTGTTTGAGCTGATTCCATCTACATATCAAAAGAACGAAACTAATATTTCTTCATGAAGCTCGTATCGCTAGAGAATTTTAAAGAAATGCAGGAATACCAACAAGTGATATACGCTTGGTACAAAACTGACAGCAAACTATCAACATAATCCATTTAAATATGAGTACAACGGCGAAATTCGCCGATATTGGTTGACTAAGTTTTTGTTGTCGAATCAGTAGAATTAGTTTCAAGCAAAAATGGGCATCCGTTCTGAGCGATTTGGATGGAGCGGTCAAATAAATCCCGAATCATGATGCTAGACAGAATAAAGAGGAAGTTTAATGGGAAGAATATGGCTGTAAATAAATAGGAGAAAGAGAAAAGCAAGCAAATGTTTGAATACACTAACTGAATTACAAGTTTTAATTATGAGTGCAGTAAATATGAGATGTAAGTTGGCGGTACGTGCAAGAGGTAATTGATGAAAGCCGCAACGAGAGGTATCTTTGTTGGACACCAAGATATATGAAAAGAATGAGACGAAGGATACGTACAGGGGAAGAACGTAATGCATGGAAAAGTCTGGAGACAGTCTTAATTCTGCGGTTGAAGACGTTTATCTAGGACGTCGATCAAACTTGAAGATAAACTTCGTCATCTCATTGAAATGGAGGGCTCGCTATTTCATTTACACTTTCCCACCACATCTGAGGAATTCACAGATTAGATTAGATTAGACTAATTATTCATTCCATAGACCCATAAAAGAGGGAATCCTTCCGGGTGTGGAACATGTCAGATAAACACATTACAAAACTGTAATTAGAAAAACTTGAGTTCGATTAATTTTAATGATCCTCAGTAAAATTATATACATGAATTAAATTTAAACTTCTAATATTTACAGGTTTAATACTTACATCTGCTTTCATAAAATCCATCATTCAGACATTTGCTAGTTTCTTGGTTATTACAACCAATTATTGTCAAAAATTAAAGTAAGCTATTCATTTCAGTGATCCTCAGTTCAGAACAGTCACATTATGTACAAGATTTAAAATTAAACTTCCGCTATTTACAGGCTTAAGACTTTCATCTGCTTCCCATCCATCCATCAATCACACAGTAGGTAGTTACTTGGCTGTTACAACCAAGTATTGTCAAAAATTAAAGTACAATAAATTTCCATTAAAATGGTCTACTGTACTTGTTGAGAATCTCATGGATGGAATAGCAGGAGTTGGCCACCAAAATTCTTTTAAATTATGTTTAAATTGTGCCTTGTCTGAAACTAAACTCTTAATGGTTGCTGGTAACTGAAAATGTGCGTTGCTGAATACTGGACTCCTTTCTGGGTAAGAGTAAGTGATTTTAAATCTTCATGTTTATTGTTCTTATTCCTAGTACTGATACTGTGTACTAAGCAATTAGTTGGAAAAAGAGATGTATTATTTACAACAAACTTCATTAAGGAACAAATATAATGAGAAGCTGTGGTTAATACGCTCAATTATTTGAATAGGTTTCGACATGATGTTCTTGGATTTACACTACTCATTACTCTTATTATACGCTTCTGTGCTCTAAAAATTTATTCTCTGTTTGCGGTGTTACCCCAAAATGTGGTACCATATGCCACAATGGAATGAAAATAAGCAAAATAGGCCAGTTTTTTATATTTATATCTCCTATGTCTGACATCATTCGCATTGCAAACGCAGACTTGTTTAGGCGCTTTCGCAGTTCGTTAGTATGTTGCTCCCAACTGAATTTATTATCAAGTTGTAATCCCAGAAAGATCAAACATAGAAATTCTCTCCGTATTGTGCCGCAAATCTTGCACGTATTATTCACTGTTTCGTGTAAATGTGAAATATTTCATTTTTGTATCAGCAACCAGCTTTAACTAGTATACTGTCACAGTCTTTTCGGAAAGCTAGAAAATGGTTTCTAAATATAATTTAGTTTAACTCAATACTCCAGCTAATTCCTGTTGTTAACGTCGCAAGTAGAATTGCAGTATACGTTCATAATTCGGTGTGGTGAACGTGTCTGTGCTCCATTTAAGCGTCATTAAGTTATATAACGGCATCATATTAATTAGCTGCCACCTCCAGTTTTCTGACGCTTTTGCAGCGTCATTGATAGGTGAATTTCATAACGTTCAGAACTGATGAGTTACTAATTTTATGATTATTTAATGAAGAGGTAATTGGAGGCTGATAAGCCACCGAGTTAATTATTCGGTCCCAAATTACACATTTACCGATAGTCGGGAGTCTTTAGCTGATGATGCGGTTAATATTTACAGTGGATCGAAGCGTGACCGCACAATAGGCAGCAAAATCACAGCCCGATATTGTGCACGTAGAAGTCGGGTTATTTCATAAAATACGTACCATAGGAATCATGCGCAGAAAGATATGAGTTAGGTGCTCATTCAGTTGTGGAAGTTAGTGATCTAAAAATCATTGCACTATGACAGGACTAAACAGTGAGACGGATTGAAGGAGGAAAGAGAGAGATGTACGCAAGATGGAAGATGCGTTATTGTACTTACGCACTCGTAATCGTCTTGGGGTACTACGAAAATTCAACGACACTCTCCTGTGGCCGCGTTCGAGTAGTTCGATGTTAGAAAGCCTAAGGAAAACTTGGATCTTGCGCCTCATTTGTACTGGGTTCTAGTTGCAGACCAAAGATACATAATTATAAAAATAGGTGGTGCTGTTTCCGTTATGTCGTACAGAAAAATTTTTTGTAACGTGATTTTATAGTAAGGACCAACTGCGTTAATCTTGAGTACTGCGAACATAGTATTCGCCCTTTCACCGGGAAATTACTGTTGTAAGTTGTATCGTGTCAAGTAGACGGGTTCGCTTTGTTATTAGAGGGCGGATTGTGCAGCTCGTGTTCGGTTCCCAAGTGATATCGTTCAGTATTAACTACCGTAAACAGTGTGTGTGTGTGTGTGTGTGTGTGTGTGTGTGTGTGTGTGTGTTGCTGCACAATTGTAGACTTAAATCTGACGTACACGCACAAGGCACCGCCGTGGATTACTGCCGGAGGTACTTATCCAGCACTGGGAGATGTTTTATTTATTTCAGGAGTCCACGAATCTCTCCATAGCCACAGTGAACTGCGGCTCCAGGATACAGATATTATATTCAGTTTCGTTGCAGACTCTCTCTTTACGAGAATTGCACTTTCTGATATCATGGAACTAATCGCGGAAAAATTCGACGATTGTTTCACAGGCCTTCTTGGACACGTTCTGACATCAGCTTATTTCCTGTTCGACGGAAAGTATTATGAACGAACCTTTGCGTGACGATAGGTAGTCCGTTATCGCCTGCCGTGGCGAATCTATACATGGAACACTTTCAGGCAAAAGCACTAGACTCTGTCAAGTTGAAACCCACCTGTTTCTACATGTACGTGGTTGATACGTGTGTAGTGTGGCCACGAGGAGCGAAACAGCTTCAAGAACTCCTGGAGCATTTAAACTCCGTACATCGTAAGACAAAATCTAGAGAAAGACGGCTAACTACTTTTTCTCGATGTGTTGGTCAAAAGGACCGTACGGATCCATGGCTCGCAGTGTACATAAGAAACCCTCACACACTGACGGCTACCTACACGCCTCGAGCCATCACCATCCAAGAAATTCCGTGCTGTACAGACACTGGTCCGCAGAGATCGAATCCTTTCAGACAAGGAGAACTTCGCTGGAGAACTTCAACACATACAACTGGTTTTCCGAAGGAACGGTTACTCGGAGCATCGAGCTGAACAGGCTATGCAGTCAAAATCAAGAACGCCTGAGAGAATGGTTGACAGTGCGTGAGAAAATCCATAAATGACTAATCTGCCTCAGGCTGGACGGTATGCAGTAAGTTCTGTAGACTCCTACAGAAACATGGCGTCCATTGTACTTTGCTCCCTTCAACTAAGATAAAAAGTATTCTTTATAATGTTAAAAACGATCTAGATAACCGAAAATACTTTATTCAAAAAGTACCGTTACCGGTTTCGAATTCATCATCAGACGATGCTTTCATGCTTTCATCAATACACATTACACACTTGTGTCCTGTGAGTCGCCGGTAAACAACAGTCAGTATTATTTATGGCGCTAAATACTAATAAAATCTAATGAATTATCACTAGCAATGTTCAAATAGCACGTAAGAAATCACACACTTCTTGTCCATACTCGTATCACTATTGTTGTTTAAAATAAGTCTGTAGTGCCGTAATTCACAACATCCCATGTATTTATCGTTTCTGTCTACATTTAAGCCATAGATTTAATGTACAACACTGTTCTAATCTAACATAACAGTAACTTATGTTTCCTTCATCCCAAAAAATGCTGTGTCTTTGTATCATTGCATCATAGCATCTTTGACAGCCATGTACTTTGCAAACTGTATATTTCTTTTCATATGCTATAGAACAAAACATATGGTGCACATTGAAAATACATTTTTCGACCGAACGAAAGTGGTTTACAATGCAGTGCAACGTTTGTGATTCTGAAAAGACAAACATCCAGGAGAATGCATTTCATTGCAATAAAACTGCTAATACAAATGCGGCAGATGAACATTTCACGTAAGTTGCTTTCCAACAAAAATCTGTAGCGCCACCATTCTGTTTATATCTTCGTAATTTGTCAGTCATTGTTTATTCTAGGGTAACTCACAGGAAACCAATGTATAATCTGTGTTGATGAAAGCATGAAAAAATCATTTGATAATGAATTGTATATAATTCGAAACCAGTAACGGTACTTTTTGAATAAAGTAACCTAAAACAAATTTGTGGCTGGTTACTGCACACCATCAACAATTTATTTTATGAAATACTGTGAGACCTGAGTTGTGGCGATAGCGCCACGTTTCTGGACAGCATGTGTAAGGACTCTGTCGAAATAAAGACGTCAGAAAATCAACGAAAGAATGACGGAGCTTTCGATTTATATAAACTTGGGATGAGGCACTCAGTTTATTAAAATCTCCCCGACAGTTACTTCCTTTAGCACTGGAAAACGATGGAGAGGAGTATCAGTTCGTGCTCTGTAAAACAAGAGAGCATCGAAGGGCGCAGTACACGTTGAGAATCGAACTCGGCTATATAAATAGGGGCAGCACGAGACGAACAATAGAACAAGAATGTCTCTACAATCAGAGACGCTCACAGAGGCCAACGCAGACCGTTAGCCCCAATACTCAACAGAAATGTTTACACAGCAGCAGCAGCCAGGCTACTTGCCCTGCCTATACACCTGGCTTACGAAACCAGGGTTTTGATAGATCGAATCGAACAATAGCTCACAGTCTGAGTTTACACAGCGAATACACAGAACAGTAAAACTCACAACACCTTAAGAAAAAAGGTGGGTTGATCGTCGAAGTATTGTGCAGAATATGGAAACAACACCTCGGCCGAACACCCGGAAGCCTACTTCAATATCTGCACATGTTTTTATTTTTATTTATTTTTTTGGCTTTTCCGCTAGTAACATATTAGAAAGGGACTTCAAAAACTACAGTAATATGAACGGACTTCAAAAACTACAATTCGGATGAAGACTCGGAAGCGTATTATTAAAATTAATAAATCTTTTTATTTTTTGTTGGCGTTTCCGCTAGTACCGTCATACGAAGGGATTACAGAAACTTCGTTATACGTTATTATTGTAGGCAAAGTAACTTTTATGGAATGGTGCACTTCAAAGGGACACAGATGCATTACACTATTTTACAACATGTCACTGTGTAATTAACCTTCGGAGATTTCTACGAATCGTTTAATTCCTCGACAACGGAAATTCTCTCCTTCGTCCCGGAGTCATTCCAGAATCGTTATGTGAACGTCCTCGTGATTAGAATATTCCCTTCCGTCCACATAATCTTTCAGCTCACGGACAATACGGGCATCGCACGGTACAAGATCTGGACTCCCCGATCAGCATTACTTACGTCTGTGCGGCCTAGGTCCGATTGTTGGCACCGTCTCACTGCTTGCCGGAAACAAATTGCGTTTGGTCCGTGCACCTTAAGAATTTCATGCTGAATCTACGTGAAATTTGGACATTTTGCCCACATGAATCGTACTGCCCCTCGTACACCAACTCTGGTGTAGGTTTCCAGTTGCCAGACCACTTCCCTCCCTCACTGCGATGCCACCTATTGTACTTAGCCCAACGGAACTGTAACTGCAGTGAACGAAGAACACGTACCTTTCCTGATAACACGCCACTCCTGTTGCGAAATGGTTTTAGAGGGCAACGACGGGTGCAACACTTCCTGAAGTCCGTAATGTCTTAAGTGGCACGTCTGATCATTACAAGGTCTACGTCAGAAAGTCATAACAGCACGTCATCAGAACTGACAAAAAATACTATTGTATTAGATTAGAGAGGAAAAGTAGTCAGAGAACAGTATCACTTCACTAGTTCATTCGGAAATAATATTTTGAATCCCTTCTTGTTATAAAATGGACTAGATAACAAAAACGTTGCAAACTATTTACATATGAGACTATCGCTTGATAGACTGTCTGTGGGACGTGAAACACCTAGGTCCAAATCGCTAAAAATATCGATGGTAATTGCGCTTTTATGAGACCATAGTGAAGATTATATTTAAAAAATCGTCTTTCTTCTTGCTTTGTCTCTTCCACATAGTGGTTTTATGAGTGCTGTGTGTTCCGACTAAATGAACAGCTTTAATGTTGAGGCGTTGGAACAAGTTGGGTTGTGCATGACAGAGGAAGTTTTCGTGATGGAAGGGCGCTCCTATAGTGGAAGTCTGGCGCTAACGCTGTTTTTCGGCTATCAGTCTTCTGACTGGTTTGATCTGGAGCACCGCGAGTTCGCCCACTGTCCTGACCCGTTCATCTCAAGGTAGCACTCGCTCCCAACATCGTCAGTCACTTGTTGAACCCACTCTTGTTTCTTAGAGCTTTTACTCATTGCAGTTTCCTCAGCCAACACAGAAGTTACTCCTTGACGTCTCACCACATTTATTTCATCCTCTCCCTTCATGTCACTGCCTTACATGTATTTCTCTCATCGCTGACTTCGTGTAGAACTACCTCGTTTCCTATCTTCGCAATTCACGTACCGGTAATGGTCGACATCCTTCTTTGGCATCACATCTGAAAAACTTCGGTTGTCTACTTTCCCGTTTCCCAACGCCCATGATGCACTTCTATGCAACAGGAAAGTCCATACGTACTTGCTCAGAATATTTTTCCGCAACTTTAAGCCGATGTTTGATACTAGTAGACTTATTACGGCAAGGAATGACCTCTTTGTTCGTGCTAATCTGCTTTTTATGTCCATCTTTCTTCGTCCGTAACTTGTTATATTGATTTCAACGCAACAAAACTCCCTCACCTGATCTACTTCGATTTTCAAGTTAAGTTTATCACCAATCTCATTTTTGCTACTACTGATTATTTTCGCCTATTTTCTGTTTACTCTCAATTTATATTCCGAGCTCATTAGACTGTTCATTCCATTCAACAGGTCTTGTAATTTATCCTGACCGTCACTGAGGATAATAATGTCATCAGCGAATCTTATTGTAATTATTAATCCTATTCCTGAAAATTACTTTTTCCGCTATTCCTTCTTCTATGTATAGACTGATCGGTAAGGGCGAAAGACTACAATCCTGTCGTATCCCCTTTCTAATCCGACCACTCTGTTCGTGGTTTTGCATTTTAATTTGCCGTCTTGGTTTATTTACGTATTTTACGCCATCCGTTTTTTCTTTACAGTTTACACATACCTTCCTGAACGTTCGGAAAATTTTTGCAGACTATGTTTCTAGGTCGACAGATCGTCTTGCTTCTGTTATAAAGCTCTCCGCCAGACCCGCCACTATGGTGCCTTCACTTTCCCTCAAGCGAAACTGATCGTCAGCTAATAGAGCCTCAGTTTTCTTCACCATTCTTCTGTACATTATTGTTATCAGCAACTAGGATGCATAAGAGGTAACCCTGTTTGCGCTATTGTTTCGACACGTGTCTACCCTTGCTACCTTCAGGACTGTGTGGATGATATTTTTCTGAAATTCTGATGGTATGTCTTCAGACTCATATACTCTACAAACCAATAATGTTTGAAATTCCGAAGGAATGTTATAACTGCCTTATCGCAAGTATCCACTCCGCAAACCACAATCTGGTGGGTAGTTGCCGTTGTGTTTCTTCGGAGTATTGTAAAGCTATGGAGACACTGATCCACCGAGCCCATACCATTTCAGATGCCGAAAGCCTGAAAACGGACCAGGAAAACCTTCAAACTGTGTTCCTGAACAACAGATATTCGTCTTAACAACTCAGCTACAACAGGCAGGATATTAAGAAGACATAAAGTAATCTCTCAGTCTTATTCAAAATATCAGCGCTTTTGGGATCGGTTGAAAACGACTTAAGAGTTGCCCAAAGTACGCTTTCACAAGAGTCCGTACTAATCTGGTAAATCTTACGTAGGACAAAGGACACGCACTGTGCAGAAACGCATTGTACAACATGAGCGGCGTACTCGCCTTCTCCAAGAATTAAGTCCGCTACGCTGAACACTGTATTGTCACTGGTCATTCCATGAAACAAAGTGCAGCAAAAAAATTTGGCCCATTCAACTTATCAATGAATCAGTAGAAATGCCACTGTCTGAATTCCTTATGAATCGAGACAGCGGTTTGTAGTTAAATTCGGCATGGGACCCGCATGCGCTCGAGTAAGGCATGCGCATTGCCAATTAGGAACACCATGTATGTGCCGGTGGGATCTTAAATAGGGGACCTTAGTGTATTGCTCATCATTATTCACCTGAAGATGGCCAGAATACTCTGTGCCGAAATATCGTACCAGCAACTTACAGACAACCATAATTTTCCCACAATTTTGTACAACAATCTGTACGTCGGGAAGGCTTTGAATAATCCAGTTGTGTCGGTGGAAAATTAAAAACCCTCTCCCCTTCCACTCGCTCCTTCCCTCTCCATATCTCCAGCCAATCCAAGACGAGGGAAATAGAACTGTAATTTAAATCCCCGCCGGTCACCTCCACTTACCAACCACTCAGAATGTAGTATTTCAATGATGTGAAGAAATTGTGACAAATTGCATTATTTCAGACGTACACAAGCCACACCCCTCCCACTCTCCTCGGTGCAGGCTAATAATTGTAGAAAATACATGCTAGCTAAACTACTAAGCTGAGCAAGCAAGCAAACAAACAGACAGGCCGAAGGTAATTAATTAGGCCCACTCTTGACGTAAGTCACAGTGCACACTCAAATTAAATAATTCCACATCTATATTGTTTCAAGCATCATTATACAACAGGAAATTATAATCAGTGACAGTTATTGGTTTATTGGTAATGATTGGAGCCTGCTTAAGGTAATGTAGAATAGCAATTTTCGATGAAATTTAGTAATCACTACTTTGGTACCAAGACCCTCTAAAAGGTTCACAGACTGTATTTCCTGTAATCAACTATCAAGTAACACCATCATCCAACAAAATTATACGACGTGAAAATGCGGACACGAAATATCCAAAGGACGTACAGATTGAGTTTATTAGGAAGAATATATTTTATCATTTCGATTTTAGAAATGAAGAAGGTGTTTTGTTACTATATATCACTTAAAATGCAGACAAACATACTTTGTCTATACACAATGTTGAGATGGCCAAAGACAGTAACAGAGAGTTGTGGAATCTCCAAAGACAATGGTAGATTCTATATCCAAAAGGGAAGTAAAATTATTTATCACCTACTTAATTGCGTGTAAGATTTCACACACTTGAGGTGCGCAGTGTTTATTCCAGTATCAAAATTGTCTGTATTGCTTCTAAAAATGCACGGAGCTTGCATATTGGCATTACTGGTAGGAACCTTTAGTATAAGCAGCACTCGTTTGTATCGAAAGTTCGATATGCATACCACACTAGCAAGCTCTATGTACCTCCAAACTCAATGTTTGCGCTTCTGAACTGTCTGCGAAGCTTATTGAAATACACAAAACTTGCAAGGTTATTGTAACATGCAAGACCTCTATGAAAATTAGAGCAAAATGAATTTTTAATATGAGTAAGATCTAGCTTCAAATTAATTATTTCGGCACATAAATTGTCTCCACTACATATTAAAATACGCGCAGCACGTTTATAGGCGCTATTTAAATTAATTATAGGGTAGGAGACGGCAGTAGTTCGATCCCAATAAATTGATCTAAATACGTAATAACTAGTCTCATATGAACACTAGTGCTGAAGCATAGGGTGCACCAATACTACTCTCACATCGAGAAGCTCATCGATAGTACGCGACACTTTACAGGCAAATTTAGTGTGCCCACAATTAAATTATCTGTATAAATTACTCTAGAGAACTACTTCAAGTATGAATTACTACTTCTAGCGACATACTACTATTTAAGATCAAGTAGCTGACTCCATCTGGTCTAAAATGATATTTCACATCCAGTTTCAGACATCCTTCTAGTTTCTGAATACTATTTAAGACTCAGCAACGCCTGATACGTAATACAGGAGGTCCAGCGCCTAATACACTAATGGCCATTAAAATTGTACACCACGAAGATGACGTGCTACAGTCGCGAAATTTAACCGACAGGAAGAAGATGCTGTGACATGCAAATGATTAGCTTTTCAGAGCATTCACACAAGGTTGGCGCCGGTGGCGCCACCTACATCGTGCTGACATGAGGAAAGTTTCCAACCGATTTTTCGTACGCAAACAGCAGTTGACCGGCGTTGCCTGGTGAAATGTTGTGATCCCTCGCGTAAGGAGGAGAAATGCGTACCATCACGTTTCCGATTTTGACAAAGGTCATATTGTGGCGTATCGCGATTGCGGTTTATCGTATCGAGACATTGCTGCTCGAGTTGGTCGAGATCCAATGACTGTTAGCAGACTATGGAATCGATGGGTTCATGGGGGTAATACGGAACGCCGTGCTGGATCCCAACGGCCTCGTATCACTAGCAGTCGAGATGACAGGCATCTTATCCGCCTGGCTGCAACGGATCGTGCAGCCACGTCTCGATCCCTGAGTCAACAGATAGGGACTTTTGCAAGACAACAACCATCTGCACGAACAGTTCGACGACGTTTTCAGCAGCATGGATTATCAGCCCGGAGACCATGGCTGCGGTTACCCTTGAACTGCATCGCAGACAGGAGCGCCTGTGATGGCGTACTCAACGACGAACTTCGGTGCACGAATAGCAAAACGTCATTTTTTCGGATGAGTGCAGGTTCTGTTTACAGCATCATGATGGTTGCATCCGTGTTTGGCGACATTGCGGTGAACGCACATTGGAAATGTGTATTCGTCATCGCCCATGCTGGCGTATCACCCGGCGTGGTGGTATGCGGTGTCATTGGTTACACGTCTCGGTTACCTCTTGTTCGCATTGACGATACATTGTACAGTGGACGTTACATCTGACATGTGTTACGACCCGTAGCTCTACCCTTCATTTGTTCCCAGCGAAACCCTACATTTCAGCAGGATAATGTACGACCGCATGTTGCAGGTTCTGTACGGGCCTTTCTGGATACAGAAAATGTTTGACTGCTGCCCTGGCCAGCACATTCTCCAGATCTCTCAGCAATTGAAAACGTCTGGTCAATGGTGGCCGAGCAACTGGCTCGTCACAATACGCCAGTCATTACTCTTGATGAACTGTGGTATCGTGTTGAAGATGCATGGGCAGCTGTACCTGTACACGCCATCCAAACTCTGTTTGACTGAATGTCCAGGCGTATCAAGGTCGTTATTACGGCCAGAGGTGGTTGTTCTGGATACTGATTTCTCAGGATCTATGCACCCAAATTACGTGAAAATGTAATCACATGTCAGTTCTAGTATAAGATATTTGCCCAATGAATACCCGTTTATCATCTGCATTTCTTCTTGGTGTAGCAATTATAATGGCCATTAGTGTACATAACGCATAACGCTTCCAGAGATAAACACTTCAAAAAATACTGTACCATAATATGTGACACCAAGGGAGAAATTTATAGTACTAGTGTGTATGTTATGCTGCCCACACTGTCATTCGCGATAGTGGGCACCGTGGTCTGCTGCATTTAAAAAAACTATCCTGTCTGTTGCTGTCTGTTCATCGAGCAAGTAACAGTATTAGCGCACATCACTGGCCGTCATTGACTACTTTCCATCATTGATCACTGACTACCACTGGTCACTGGCTATCATTGAACGCTGACTATCGTTGTCCACTGACCATCACTGAACTGAACGTCATTTTCCATAAACTGTTGGTCAGTGTCTGTCGACGTTTATTGACACAATGTTGTTCATTTGTAAATTTCACGGAGGTCAAACTGGACTGCAGAAGATGGTAAAACAAGCTGTTGTGCAAGGTTTATCGATTAGAAAGAAAATTTTAAAATAGCTTTTAGCACGTTGCGAATCAGATTAAGGAGTGGAGATGAATTAGAGTAGAAGGTAAACGCTTGCATAATTGTTGAATAAACCGATGAGGTGCTCGTCCTGTTGATGTTTTCCATTTTTAGGATTCATATATGTAGAAAATTGACTGCATATTATGTGAAAATGGCTGAAGGTTTATCTATTAAAAAGGACATTAAAAATTTGAAAATGCCTTGGAGTGGACTACAGATCCGGTTAAGGAATGTAAATGAATCAGACATGAGTTTAGAAAGAAAATGTTCACGTGATGTTAAAACACCTCAACCTACATTGTGTTTAAAGAATAAAATTCTCATCAGAATCAAAGAGTGAAAATGTAATTTTCCAGTATTTATATTGTCTACTACCATTACTTAATAGAGATACTGATATGATATTAGTGTCAATTTCAGATGTTAATCCAGCTCTGCCAGATGTTCGATACGAAACATCTCGTCAGGTTTTGCTGTAGTAGAGGAAGACGTGGTTCAAGAATCATGCAATTCAACTTCCCACCAGACCCGCTTCCCAGACTCTGTGACAACTATTCTGAGAGAAGAAAACAGACAAAGATGTTATTAACATGGCATTTATGAAGGCAGAGAAGAAGAAAAGGATGATAACAGTGTGGATGGTGATGATGATAATGATGATGTTAGTGGTGGTGACTATGATGAGGAAGAACACTTATGACTGGAAGTCGGTAACCAAGAAATAGCCAGTAGATATCAATGCCAATAAGCTGGAAGAGCGATTAACTTCCTTCCCAGTTCTGAAGGCAGTGAAGGGTACTATCTATTGAAGATGAACTTCGAGTATTATCAAAGATCACTTGACATTGAGGGAACAAGAGAGAGAGAGAGACAGACAAGTTGCATGTGACAACTTTAAGTCCTACCTAGAGTAGATAAGATGATAAGTGGACGGCGTATCTTTTACCATAAATTTATTAAATAAAAAGTGTTTAAGTTAAAAAGCTTTAATGCCTGGACCGAAATTTTCCCATCACAGTTACAGCACGATAACTAGATTTGCTATATTCAGCCATCTTCAGAGCGTTTCAAATGTGAAAAAGCGGTGAATAAGCATTGGAAAGCATCATTAGCTTTAGTAATGCAATAACATGTATTCGTAAATACCGAAACAATAACGGTACGTAATTTAAAAACATCGTATTGAACCAATCACTTTGTAGACCATAATCTCGCAGGATGATAATAATACAGGAAAACGTCCAACTGCGTGAGCAAAAGTTGGGTCGGTAGCTAATTACTGGGTATAGTAAAGTAGGTATTATCGTGAGAAAAATATATACAACGCTTCCGGAAATTTGTCAGCTGTTCCATAGACAAGACTGACCATGCATGGGGCATGAAGTAGTTATCTATATGATACATATAATTTAACAAGAAAAATAATTTATAAAAAATGATTAATTTTTCCTAAAATGCGTCAGTAGTATTTGATGTGTCGACAGAAGTGCCGACACAGTGTGATTTGAGGGGACCGCAATGCACGCTATAAACACACGAAGGATGGCGTGAGGTCTGAAACAGGATACGTAATGAATGCTATAAAGAAAAGTACGTAGCTTTTGGAATACTTAACTTTAATCCATCCTTGTTGTATACATCGTTCTTGATGAGACATGCTTTATACGATAAGTATCAATTGCTATGTAAGGCTAATGGCGCCTTGCTAGGTCGTAGCCATGGACTTAGCTGAAGGCTATTCTAACTATCTGCTCGGCAAAGGAGCGAGGCTTCGTCAGTGTAGTCGCTAGCAAAGTCGTCCGTACAACTGGGGCGAGTGCTAGTCCGTCTCTCGAGACCTGCCGTGTGGTGGCGCTCGGTCTGCGATCACTAACAGTGGCGACACGCGGGTCCGACATGTACTAATGGACCGCGGCCGATTTAAAGCTACCACCTAGCAAGTGTGGTGTCTGGCGGTGACACCACAGTATTTCCAAGAATTACGTTGAAAATAATCTAAACTAAAAAAGTTTTAAAATTTATATTGATGAAATAGAAGGTTGTCGGATCCAAAAGATCAGTGTTATCAGTGAGAGACTCAGCAGCTTGTAGGTATAGATTTGGAACCCTGTAAAGCAGAGAATCTGACTCGACAACTCCTTTCCAGAAGTACGTGACACCAGATGTGGTGACTGATAGAGTTCCAGATGTGTTACATCGGGTTCAGATCAGGCGAATTTAGTAGTCTGTTGCAGCCACATGTAGTAAGCGTTGCTTCACGCAGTGGAGAATGCCAAAACAGTGGCACGCCAGCGATCAAGGCGTTGCGAAGTAAAGCACGTACAGATAGCCTTGCTGACAGCAGCAGTCTACCAACAGACTGATGCAAGGACGCACACATACCGAGCGCCGAGCGAAGCCTGGAGAGTGCTGAGTAAGGAGAAGGGAGGCCAGCACGCTAAGTTACACTGCAATATACTGCGGGAGCAATAACAAAAAGCTACCATCGAGGGTAAAAACATCCTCCTGCCGGATATAAACAGTGGAGCGCAGACAGCAACAGACTGAAGGCATTAGGAAGCAGTTCGGATCCGACGAACGGACGTGGTCCGTGTCCGAATGTTCAATCTTCGTAGGTGACGATTCTGGAAGTCTGTTATGTCAATTTCAGCTCTGGAGATCGGCCCGAGTTCGGTCGGCACCATGGCTGACTAACTACAGCGAGATCTTCCAGGAGGACGGGCAGCAGCGCAGTCTCGGTCACGGTCGCCACCGGGGACTGACGCCCGGACTTCACGGCAACCCGGCCCCACGGGACATGGTCCGTCCAAGACAGGACCTTGCAGACATCGCGACTGACGGCTTCCCGGCCGCCGGAGCAGCAGGCGTCGGCAGCTGACCTCACAGCGACGAGTTCATCTCAACCACAGGGCATCCTGGCTTCAGCGGAGCACTGGTGGCCTGAGGCTCCCGAGTGCGACCAGCGGCGCGCTTTGCGCGCATTGTGGGAGAACCTACACAGCAGCAGCCAGCCAGAGGGATCCGCAGGGCTGGGTAGCGACGACGAGGGAGAAACTGTAAAGTAAGTTCAATGAATAATTGTACAACTCTACGTAGTCTCAGTCTCTGTCGCAGCCATTGTGTCTGCTGCTAACAGGTGGTGCAGAAGTCGTAACAGTTCGAAGTGTCAGTGTGAGTTCACTATCATAATCCTCAAACCACTACAGCACGATTATTGCCCTGTGAATGGACAGTTATCCTGTTGGAAGATGCCATCACCATCGTGGAAGAGGCACGAAGGGATGCAGGTGGTGCCATAATAACGTTCATGCAGTCCACAGTTGCCATGGCGACTTCAGCTACTTACTACCACAGGTCCCATGAAACCCAGTCTTTCACCTGGATGACAGCATACCTGGACACAACCATCAACCTGATGTAATGAGAGAGGTACTTCATTTGATGAGGCGATACGTTTCTATGGATAGATGGTTCAGTTTTAGTCTACATCAACATAGATACTCCGCAAACCACTACACAGTGCGTGGTGGAGGGTACCCTGTTCCACTACTAGTCATTTCGTTTTCTGTTCCGCTCGCAAATACAGCAAGGGAAAAAGGACCACCTGTATGCCTCCATAGGAATCCTAATTCCTCGTATCTCATCTCTGTGGTCCTTAACCACAATGTATGTTGGCGGCAGTAGAACCGTTCGGCAGTCAACTTCAAATGCCGATTCTCTAAATTTTATCAATACTGTTTCTCGAAAAAAATGTCTCCTTCCGTCCAGGGATTCCCGCTTCAGTTCCCGAAGCATCTCCGTAACACGTGTTGTTCGAATCTACCGGTAACAAATCTAGCAGCTCACCTCTGAATTGCTTCGATGTCTTCCTTCAATTCGACCTGGTGCGGATCTCAAACACTCGAGCACTGCTCAAGAACAGTTCGCAACAGCGTCCTACTTACAATCTCCTTTACATGTGAACCACTATTTCCTAAAATTGTCCCAATAAACCGAAGTCGACCATTCGCCTTCCCTACCACGGTTCCCATATGCTCGTTCTATTTCATATTGCTTTGCAACGTTACAGATTTGTTCCTCCTACTCATTAGCATCAACTTAAATTTTCCCACATTCAGAGCTAGCTGCCATTCGCCAAACCAACTAGGAATTTTTTCTAAGTCATATCTTCGTTCAGTCACTCAACTTCGGTGCCTTACCGTACACCACAGCATCATTAGCAAACACCCGCAGATTGCTGCTCACCCTATCCGCCAAATCTTTTATGTATGCGAACAACAGCGTTCCTACCAAATTTCCCTGGTACACTCCTGACATTACCCATGTCTCTGATGAACACTAACTGTCGAGGTCAAAATACTGGGCTCTATTACTTAAGAAGTCATCGAGCTACTCACGTATCTGTGAACTTATTCCATATGCTCGGACCTTCGTTAACAGCTATCAATGGGACACCGTGTCAAATGCCTCCGTACCCACGGCAATAGTATCTGCGTCGTAGAGTCAACGTGGAGCTGCGGAACCCTATTTTCAACAATACGCACGATGCGTTACAAGACGCCTGTGCCTGCAGCAGTTTACGTTACATATTTACGTGCAAGATCATTGGTTTATGTACGTGCGAGATAACTTGTTGCAAATGTGAAATGCTGGTACATTTTTAACCGTTATAACCACCAGAATCTCAAATGCTAGCATGCAAACGTGTTGTACAGGTACTGGATGTCGGTTTGTGGAATGGATTTGCATGCCTGTCTCACTTGGTCGGTCAATACAGGGCAGGGTAATGCTGTTTGTGGATGACACGGGAGTCGTCGGATGACGTCCCATATGCGCTCGATTGGAGGCAGGTGGTCGAGCAGACCAAGGCAGCATCTCGCCACTCTGGAGAGAATAGTGGGTTACAACAGCGGTGCTTGGGCACTCGTTATCCCGTTGGAAAACACCCCCTTTAATGCCGTTCAAGAATGGCAGCACGTCAGGTCGAATTACCAGGCTGACTTACAGATGTGCGCACAGGGTGCGTGGGACAACCACGATAGTTCTCCTGCTCTCTTACAAATAACGCCGCAGACCGTAATTCCAGGTGTAGACCCAGTGCGACTAGCAGGAAGCAGGTTGGTTGCAGGCCCTCGACTGGCCAATACACAGCCAACACTTGCATCGAGGCAGAAGAAGTTTTCATCAGAAAACACCACAGATCTCCACCTTGCCCTTCAATTAGCTCCTGCTTGACATCGTAGCAGTCGCATATGGCAGGGACTGTGGTCGGTGTATGCACGCTGAGGGTGGGTCGTTCATAGTTTTCCGTCAAGTAACAGATTTGCAACAGTTCGTTGTGTCACTCTGGTGCCAAATTCTGCTCAGATTGGTACTGCAGATGCTGTACGACGAGCCAGAGGCATACGCTGAACCGATGTTCTGCCCTCTCGGTAGCGCCGCGTGGCATTCTGGAGCCTGGCCTTCTTGCAGCCGCACATTCTCATGACCACCACTGTAGCAATCATGTGCTGTAGCTACATTCCCGCCAAGCCTTTCCGCAATATCGCAGAAGAAATATCCAGCTTCTCGTAGCTTTAGTACAAGATCTCGATCAAACTCAGTAAGGTGCTGCTAATGACACCTTTGACGCCTTAAAGGCAACCCCCAACGTCCAATCTCAAAATAACCACGACTGTCACAGTGAGTGTTTGAATCGAAAATGATTTAAATTCCTCTGGTGGTGCTAGTAGAACCACTCTTGTGCAACTGGCGTGAAATTTGAAAAGAGGTGGTCACAAAGAGAAGATGGAGGAGATGGTCGGAAAGGGGTTGCGGGCAGGAGATGGACAGACGGAGGGGGAAGGAGGAGATGGAAAAAGAGAGAGGGAGAACTACATGGACTTAGAGGATTGGAGGAAGAGATGTTGAGACGAGCAAGGAATCGATGGATAGAGGGAAAGGAGCAGATGAACGGTGGGAGGGACATAATGAGGTGGACAGACAGAGAGAGAGAGAGAGGGAACCAGGTGATGGCTTAATAGAAGACTGGAAATTAAACTATACACGCACAATGCTAGTACTAACTATATACTCCTAAAGCTGCCCTTCCTAAAGAGATAGTCCAACAGCATGTTAGTTTCCACCATACCGTAGGCTGAATATCTGGTAGAGGCGGTAGCGCAGCGAATAGTTTTTTATGAGACACGAGTGTATATATATACGGGGTGAGTCACCTAACATTACCGCTGGATATATTTCGTAAACCACATCAAATACTGACGAATCGATTCCACAGACCGAACGTGAGGAGAGGGGCTAGTGTAATTGGTTACTACAAACCATAAAAAAAATGCACGGAAGTATGTTTTTTAACACCTACGTTTTTTTAAATGTAACCACGTTAGTTTTGTTAGCACATCTGAACATATAAACAAATACGTAATCAGTGCCGTTTGTTGCATTGTAAAATGTTAATTACATCCGGAAATATTGTAACCTAAAGTTGAGCTTGAGTACCGCTCCTCCGCTGTTTGATCGTGTGTATTGGAGAGCACCGAATTACGTAGGGATCCAAAGGGAACGGTGAGGGACCTTAGGTACAGAAGAGACTAGAACAGCACATTACATCCACATGCTAACACCTTTTTAGTGGTCTTTGTCACTGACGCACATGTACATTACCACGAGGGGTGAGGTACACGTACACATGTGGTTTCCGTTTTCGATTACGAAGTGGAATAGAATGTGTCCCGACATGTCAGGCCAATAGATGTTCAATGTGGTGGCCATCATTTGCTGCACACAATTGCAATCTCTGGCGTAATGAATGTCGTACACGTCGCAGTACATCTGGTGTAATGTCGCCGCAGGCTGCCACAATACGTTGTTTCATATCCTCTGGGGTTGTAGGCACATCACGGTACACATACTCCTTTAACGTACCCCACAGAAAGAAGTCCAGAGGTGGTAGATCAGGAGAACGGGCTGGCCAATTTATGCGTCCTCCACGTCCTATGAAACGCCCATCGAACATCCTGTCAAGGGTCAGCCTAGTGTTAATTGTGGAATTTGCAGGTGCACCATCATGCTGATACCACATTGGTCGACGCGTTTCCAGTGGGACATTTTCGAGCAACTTTGGCAGATCATTCTGTAGAAACGCGATGTATGTTGCAGCTGTTTGGCCCCTGCAATGAAGTGAGGACCAATGAGGTGGTCGCCAATGATTCCGCACCATACATTTACAGTCCACGGTCGCTGTCGCTCTACCTGTCTGAGCCAGCGAGGATTGTCCACGGACCAGTAATGCATGTTCCGTAGATTCACTGCCCCGTGGTTTGTGAAACCCTCTTCACCGGTAAACAGGTAGAACTGCAACGCATTCTCTATTAATGCACATTGACAGAATTCCACTCGATGATTAAAGTCATCACCATGTAATTACTGACGTAGCGACACATGAAACGGGTGAAAGCGGTGACGATGCAGTATGCGCATGACACTACTTTGACTCAGTCCACCGGCTCTCGCAATGTCCCGTGTACTCATGTGTGGGTTCATGGCAACAGCAGCTAACACACCAACTGCACCCCCTTCTTCTGTGACGGGCCTGTTACGGACCCGTTTGCGTGCTACGACCATACCTGTTGCATACAGTTGGCGGTAAATGTTTTGCAATGTGCGGCACGTTGGATGCTCTCTGTCCGGGTACCGTTCTGCATACACCCTGCAGGCTTCAGCTGCATTTCGTCGACACTCGCCATGGATGAGTATTATCTCCGCCTTTTCAGAGTTCGAATACACCATGGTCACAGTTCCTACAACACTACGCTATCACAGACGTCTGGTAACACGGTGTACTACAGTTGGTCTGCGTGTGGAGGCGAATGCAGACTAACAATAGCAGCAAGCGCTACATACGGACACTGCGACAGCTAGACCTAACCACAACAGTGCACTACAGCCACACTCGTAAACACGGTCGTTACCGTAAACATGTCCCTGCAGATGCTGCTCGCCGACCGTGGCCCGTGTTTGTTACAACACGCAACTGAACGTCGGAGGTTTCGAGCGTCAACTTTAGGTTACAATATCTCCGGCTGTAATTAACATTTTACAATGCAACAAACGGCACTGATTACGTATTTGTTTATATGTTCAGATGTGATAACAAAACTAACGTGGTTCCATTTAAAAAAACGTAGGTTTGTGTTAAAAAACATACTTCCGTGCATTTTTTTTATGGTTTGTATTAAACAATTACACTAGCCCCTCTCCTCACGTTCGGTCTGTGAAATCGGTTCGTCAGTATTACGAAATATATCCAGCGGTAACGTTAGGTGACCCACCCTATATATATATATATATATATATATATATAAAAGGTGAAACAAATATATATATATATATATATATATATATATATATATATATAAGTTATACGCCGAACGAATTGGGACGGAGTATTTTTAATTTCACCTATCACCATTGCCGAATAACATCTGCTGTCCATCTCACTTCCTTTTTCCTGTCGCGCTTGGCTGGAAGTGAAGAACTGTGTTTATTGGAAAACTGGAAATTTGTGGAAAGTCCTATGGGACCAAACTGCTGAAGTCATTGGTCCATAAGCTTACACACTACTTAATCTAACTTAAACTAACCTACGCTAAAGACAACACACACACCCATGCCCGAGGGAGGACTGGAACCTCCGACGGTGGCAGCCACTCGAACCGTGACAATCCCAAGCCCACAAGGCTATCCCCCCGCGGCGAACTGAGTTTATTGTCGCAAAGAACAGACCAGTGTCATAATTGATCTTCGAGGATTTTCTAGTCGCATAGCAGAGTGAGAGATGGAAACAAACGGAAATGTGAAGATCTTCAGTTCTGAAACTTCCTCGCAGATTAAAACTGTGTGCTGGAAAGAGACTCGAACTCGGGACCTTTTGCATTTCGTGGGCAAGTGCTTTAGTGGCAGAGCACTTGCCCGCAAAGGCAAAGGTCCAGAGTTCGAGTGTTGGTCCAGCACACAGTTTAAATCTGCCAGGAAGTTTCCCATCAACACACAATTCGCTGAAGAGGAAAAATTTCATTCCCGATATTTGGTTCTGTGGGGTGAAGGAATCATCGCGGGCGAAACTTTATTTTAATAGTAAAATTATTTAGTTTTCTATTACTGAAAGAACAGCTTTCTAGGCGCGCAGTCCGGAACCGCGCGACTGCTACGGTCGCAGGTTCGAATCCTGCCTCGGGCATGGATGTGTGTGGTGTCCTTAGGTTAGTTAGGTTTAAGTAGTTCTAAGTTCAAGGGGACTGATGACCACAGCTGTTAAGTCCCACAGTGCTCAGAGCCATTTTTTAGCTACAGTATTTCAGTCTGTTTCCTAAAGGACCCATGCTTTAGCACGGCCAGGACCATGGCCGCAGCTTATAGATAGGGTGGCATCACTGATATCAACGAACAGCAAAGTGACGCAATTTGCAGATGAGCCTCATTGTACTATTACGTTTGCTGTTGCGAGCTGGAGTGATGCTAGTAAAGTAGCATTGCCGATATTCATCAATTTCCTAGGTGAACCTGGTGGTATGATCCATTCCGTTAATCTGGTCAGCTCACAGTTTGATATATCTAAATAATGCGACCTTGAACTAAGTTCTTCACTCCTCATTATTATTGGACAAATGCTGTACGTCACTTGCAACTTGCTTTCTCCCATAGACCTAACGCTTCGGGCAATACATCTGAAAAACAACGAATCCTATTCGTCGCCTTAGAAATACACCTGCTTCTGCCTCTAAGGAATGGCGTAGCATTTCTTTCCAGTTGAAGTTTTGCCGCCTAGCGATTTGTCTTATTCTGTACCAGTAGTCAGTAATGTACCGAAGGCTATACAATTTACCTGTGGGACTGGCAAAAATGGAATTTGGCCAATAGTAAGCAATGGATAGTTTGTGATTCAGTAGATCAGGTAATACATTTCTATTGAACCACGATCCAGTCTCGGTGATCCTGTGGCATCTGAAATCGTAACTGACGATGTCGCTGGGTCAGAAGGAGAAGACGTAGTGGTGGACCCATCGGGGGGTGTCGTTTTGCTGATTAGCATTCCTCTAGATGCCATAGTCCGATCTATGATGACCTAGAGGGAATGAAAGCACCCCATAACATAAGACAAATTAATTTGAAAGAAGTGATGGTGTCACACACAGAGGTGAAATGATAATTAATAGTGGTGGTTCAATCAAGTGTGGAAAGATAAGCACAACACCTAGCACATGGTTGTGTTCATTAGATTCAGAGGGTTGAATGATTAGAGTGAGTAAATTGGTTAAAAGTAGAAGTTATACAGTAACGAGATTAGTTAAAATATGAAGGAATATTCGGAGCCCGAAGTAATATGTGTGCTACACTCTGTAGTGCACGTCAGTGGTATGGTACGCTGATGCATGCAGGTCGGTGGACCGTTTAGTTAAGCAACGTGAAGAACAGTGTAATAACCGGCGGAGGATGTGACAAAAAGCAACTCGCCGCACGCAAGTGTGCCAACATCGAGTCCAGTACTCGAGTCAGTTACGCCAGCTGAGCAGCACCAAAATATTCCACCAAGCTACTGGAGTGGAAGAACCACAAACAACAGCGGCAGAACGCCGTACTTAAGGACTGCCAGCCGTCATCATCGACCGTCATGAGGCACTGGAGTGTTGCAAAGCTTGTGCCACTCAGCGGCGCCACCAGTTCGAAGTCGTCAGTGAGCCGTGGTAAAAATTGCTGTTTTTAAGAGCGCGCCGCAGCCCGTTGTGTGAAGCAGCCGCCCTCCGTTTCTGGCGGTTGCGCCGCTGTGGCAATCGCAGCTTTGGTGTCTCCCTCTGGTGGGAAAGTGGAAAGGTTGCCTGTTTACGTGCATTTAAGGGGCACTATGAGCTCGTCAGTGAGTCAGTCTGAGTCAGTCGGGGTCAGTCTGAGTCAGTCTGGGTCAGTCTCTCGTCCGAATTTGTGAGGCAGTTAGTGTCTGTCTGCCGTCCGGAGTGCTAGTATGTCTTCCGATCAATATTTAAAGCCGGATAAATGAGAGTCTTTCCACTCCGCCAGTAAGAGAACTCAGCGAGTGGTCGCACGGTCGGGTCTTAGTTCCTGCATCTGTGTCCGCGCGTTAGGCCGCCAGTCTGCACGAGTGTGCTCAGGCAATGGTCATTGGCGGATTGATCGATCGATTGGTCGGTCGCGCACTGAGACATAAGATGACTTGTCCGCCTTGAGCGTCGGCGTATGTGAGGTCGCCACGTGAGTCCAGTGGGTAGCTCTGTATAGCGAGGGGTAGTCGCTTCGCGGTCGAAACGAGAGCAACAGGAGTCAACCCACGACATCAGTCTGGCCGGTGTGAGCTGCAGCGCCGTGGTGTAACTGGTTCTCCGAGCGCTTCTGGGCCCTTTCAGTTACCATCTTGTGGAACTTGGGTCGCTCCTTTCATGGTGCAGCGATGTCGTTTTGCCAGTGGGCGTGTTTCCTCTGCGTGGTTGGGTCGGAGCCAGTATTTCCACCGTCGTGTGTCTGGAAGTGAGTGGGAGACGCACCAGCAGTGCAGTCGCGACGGAGCAGCAGTCGCGGACGGAGCAGCGGGCAGTCGGTCGGTTGGTGCGGACCAGGAAAGACGGGAGATCGGCGCGCCTTCCTGCGTCCGTTGAAGCGGCTGGCAGCGGACGGTTCGGGAGAGCGATTTGGAGGTGCTGCGCCAGGTCTTCTCCAGAAATTGCAGTTTATTAGAAGTTAAGTGATTGGTGATATGTTGCTTCATTTACTTGTTAAATTCTACCTGTTTTCTTGATCAGTCTCGCGTCCCCAGCTTGCTCGTCTGTCTCTCATTTGTTAGGCAGTTAGTGTCTGTCAGTCTGTCTGTCTGCCGTACGTTAGAAGCTACCTCTGTCATGTTTGTAGGATTTGGTGTATTAACGAATTTATTGCTTGGAGTGTAACGGCCTAATACCTGAAATATGTTTTGGTCTTTGGAAACTTTGATATTATTGCCTATCATCTTAAGAGGCGGTATCTGTGTACTGTTGAGCATCTTAGTTTGTTTGGCCAAACTTGTAGACTTTTATATAAGATTTAATTTTATAGGCTTTTATTTAAATGATCATTTTAGTATATAAAATTGCTACCCTTTCACCGTAAGACTTTTCTTAGAAGTTAAAATCAAGTTGCACCTTCAGTGGCAAGAAATTTTTAATTTTAGTGTTTGTACCATTTCCATCCCTCCTACGGGGTGCATAGTTTGTGTGCTTTGTGAATTGTTACAACTTTTAGTTTAAAGTAATCTGGTGTGTTGCAGATTTGCACCAGTGTAGTCTTTCAGAGGTTGTTGTGAGCGGTCGTGACTACGGCCGTGTCAAAAGGGAGCGGCAAGGTTCCCAGCCCGAAAGCTCATACACTCAGAAATTTGTTTCTTTCTGCCTCTGAATAACTTGTAACTTGATATTTAGAGGGCGCTTACTGATTATAATTTTAAATCTGTTTCTTTAAAAAAAAGCTTTTACGGTTAAAATTCCCATTTGTTAAAAGCAGTTTGGTTTTGATTTCATCAGTTACTCCCTGGCAACTACTTCCGCGCTCACATAGTGAGATTAAATGTGCTAATGTTCTTGATGAATCACTAGTAAATAAATTTAAACTCTTACCAATATTTTTTGAGAATAAATCACAGTTAAGTCATTGTCATCGCAGTCATCGTAACAGTCGCCGTCGCAGTGGAGGTCGTCGCGTAGAAGGCACCCGAGTGACGCCACGGCTGTAGTCTTCACCACCACTATCGCCGGACGCCGGCAGCAGGCAGCCACTTGTAATGCGGATCAACAACTGGGACGCGTCGTGGCAAAGCACCGTTTCCATCGTCCTGGAATGCTTGCTGTCTCCACATATACCGTGACCGGGGCCGGAGCCGGGGCCCCCGGTCGGCCAACGTCAGACAGCCGCCGCCGACGATGGTCGCTGAGACAGGGCACCGGCCTGTCCCACGGCCGCTGCCGCACGCCCCCCGGCTGCGATCACAGCAGAGCCCCACGGCGCGTGGTTCCAGCCGCCGCGGTACGATCCAGCAAGAGCGTAGCGCCGCTACTGAGGCAGCGGATTCCAGTTCAGGCAGCGCATCTACATTCCTAGCAGCAGGTGCAGATGTGAGCGTCTGCCGGCCACCTTCATCGATGCCGAGAATATTACGAACGGAAGCAAATCTCGCCCTGACGTCCAGCAACCAATGTATGCAATTGATCAATGAATGTTGTTATTCTGTCATCAGGGATCATCCATGGACACACCCCCACCATTCTCTTCCTCATGCCCAGCAGAGAACCCACGTTCGAATCCGAGAAATTTTCAAATGGCTCTAAGCACTATGGGACTTAACATCTGAGGTCGTCAGTACTCTAGACTTAGAACTACTTAAACCTAACCTAAGGACATCACACACATCCATGCCTGAGTCAGGATTCGAACTTGCGACCGTAGCAACAGCGTGGTATTTGAATCCGTAGACGGTCAATGGAGTCCCGTGCCTGTTTAGGGGAAAGAGGGTGCCGTACCTGTTTAGGGAAAGGAGGGATCATATACGTCTAGCAGGAACAAATGGTCACGACAATAGCCAGGTTTATTATCGTAACCATTAACATATGAGTCACCCACTGCCGTAACAGGATGAACATATAAGAACGGTAGAAGGGATTGCAACTGTAAAATTCAACCTTTGCACACGTGGATGGACGCGATAAAAGCATAGTCAAGAACGTAATTCGCGGATTTGAATGAGACGCTCGCTAAACCCGCTGGGTAGAAGTGGTAATAGGGTTGTGGAAAGGGCCAAGAGTTGAGGTCAGTTGCTGCTTCTAATTGTCATGTATTGTAATGTAATAACCTTTACAACCAAAGCGGCACATAGCCGAGTCTGTACCGAATGCAACTCTTTCGCGGCTGACGGCCTCCAACAAGAAATCTTAACAAGATAAGAATCCAATTAAGATAGCAATACAATAATCCAAAAAACAACATACTCAAGGTGCAATATAACTAACTGATGTTCACAATGAAATTCCAAAATCCTAGAACATATTATCATAGACCTTTAAAGGTAAAAGTCCAACAATAAATCTTTAAAAAATCAATTAAGATAGCAATAAAATAATTTAAAACCCAAAAAATCAACATATGCAAGGAGCAACAGAAATGGCTGAGGGCAACATTTAAATTAAAAAGCTTCAGAATATATTGCCATAAATCCTTAAAGGCAGAAGCCCAGCATGTTTAACAACAAGAAATCTACAATTAAGAGAGCAATAAAATAATTTAAAGAAGCAACATATGCACATTGCAATACCAATAGCAGAGGGCCACAGTTACACTTCAAAATTTTTAAAATATATTACCATAATCTTTAAAGGCAGAGGGACGCAGTGTTTAAGCTTGAAAGATAAATTTCAAAATTAATTTTGCAAAATTTTAAGAAAACAAAATAAATAACCATAAGCCTGAAATTTAATATAGCTGACAACAGATAATTGAACACCGGTGGCATTCAGAAGGCCTCCAGGGAGGTCGGTCTGCCCTCGTTCACTTAGGTGAGACAGGTGGTGAGCCCAACTGTACTTGATCCGTCGGAACCCAATCAGGGAGCAGCCACGGACCGACCGACACAACGACTTGCTTCCCGTTAATCAGTACATGAGAACTCAAACCGTCAAAGTTACAAACGTGATAATCCACAATGGAGAATGTATTAGCTGTCAAAATTACACACCATGTTGGACAGCGACAACAGGCGAAGAAAGGACGCTTCCTGAAATTACGTTAGTGGCCAGGGCAGATAACTGAAACACTAACGGCCACTAGGCAGAAAATTCAGCTGGTACACTTGAATTTGAAACACGGTAATAGTTGACTTCGCTCAAACGCACACTGCCTGAATGTACATCAGTGCCAAGGGCAGGTAACCAGAACACTAACGGCCACAAGACAGAAAATCCACTGGTACACTCAAATCGTAGTCGACCCTAAAAGTTAATTGCACTGCATGGCAGCAGTCGAACCACTAGGTATCGCTCACCGGGAAACCTCCCCAACAGCAAACCACCGAAGCGAACTACCACAACATGAATAGACGTGGCTTGTGTAGTTGAAACCACGACTCAACTTTGATGTCCTGAGTCGGCGATCCACGAAGCTCATGGCGATCGAACAGCTCCACACACACTCCGACATTGCGCTGGGGCTGCCAGCGGCCTCAGCCGACTGCACCGCGCGGAGATAACTTCCCTCGTCCGCAACAACCGACCGCCTCACTCTAGACCCCCTTACCGGAAACTACGAGTATATGCGCCAAACCAAAGAGGGTACACGGCGCAAATATCGATACACATCACTGCTGCCACACGTAGAAGGAAGAAGAACCACGACTCAACCTCGACAAGGGCGGGAAACCAAACACAGATAGCGAAGTTCACGAAAACACTTAGTTGGGAAATAGCACGGCTCAGCGACCAATGACTGTAAGAGAATTTAGCTGATTGCAAAAATAACACAAAAATAAGTACGAACACAAGAAAGCTCACCGAAATGCACAATATAAGGAACTAGCTCGCTGCGAAACGTTAAAACCGTACAAGCTGCTCCTGAAGAGGGTGAATAACTTCGCATTTATTCTGCATCAGTCTTTCTACTGAAAGCCGACCTTACCAAACTTGCGTAGCGTGAAAGCTGCAGATACTGGCCTGAGATTTTAAGTTCAGCCTTCTCTTCCTGCTCACTCCTACAGTGGAGATAACCTCTTGTGTGACTGGAAGGCTTATGCCGTCAGTCGTCGTCTGATAACATTTAATTAACGACTATAAACAAATTCCTACTCTTCGTCTTTCCTAATTGTTAACCAATACTATAGTGGTGAGAAGATGAAGCCAGGAGACTTCTCCCACTCCATGATACGAGTATGAAGCTGTCAAATGAGAGAGCTGCCACTAAGACACGCATGAAAAAGCGAGCACTCTATGCAAACTAAGGATACGAGTCGATGTAAACTATTGTTTTATAAATTTAAACACAACGTTATTCTGTAGCGTACTTGCTGAGACATCGGTGCTTCACACATCGGCCTCTTTCTAAAAGGATTCTTCGAACAATACTGTTTTGTCTCTGTCGGATGCCTATCCCGTGAATCGGCCTGAATGTATGGGATTGGTCAGGGAGGGGAGGGGACGTGAATGCTGCGGTGGCTACCTCAGCCTGAGACTCGGCCCTAGGCTAACAATTTTGCGACACTCCTGTGTTTCGCCAGCCAGCTTGTAGCCTCTAAACAGGTAGCAGCTCCGGATACTAAATACGGTCTGCAGATATGGAGCAATGTAAGACAACAACTACATCGATCAAGTGAATGAGCATATAATATTATGAAATACGTTGCATGACAGTTTAAAAGAAAACTGCCGCGTAATATCACTTCCTGGCTGCGAATAAAATGAGTGCTGATGAAGTTGCGGTAACACTGATCTGCAGCAAAAGTTCATGAAGGACGGTTTGTAATTGGGTATATACACAAATTATGTTTTTCCACCAATATGTAGATGGCTTGTTGTCAAGGTCCATATATTGTCAGTACCCTGCACAATTAATTACTCCATCCACACTCACAGCAAATTACTCACTACATTTTAACCGTCCCTTGTATGTAAAATATTATGTTGAACAACAAGAATATCATTTACAGAAACACATGTGGAGAAAAACACATCGAATAACGAAGGAATGACGATTGAAGAAACACATGTTCAAAACAAACAAGATAGAAGCAGCAACAGACTACAATACACTTGCGGTATTGTATGGTTTTGTACCAGAACAAATTTGTAAAAGGCTTAAAAGCATGTGCACAACAAATGAAACCGTAAAAGTGACTACAATAGCTTACCATAAATCCCAATGTTTTGAAACTTCTGCTACTGTGTAGACAGTGTGAAGTACATGTCGGTAAATGAGTATCGTATTTGCGACCTCATTTTAGACAGTCTCAGGCATAAATGACCTTCTCGTCGTAAATATTACAAATTTACAGGTATTCACAAATTGTGACAGCGCTGATGACATGTGTTAGAATTAATATGTGTGTGACGAAATACAATATGACATCTCAACAGTAAACAAATTTGCAGAACCGCTCATGGCGCTCATTAAAATTAGTGAATAAATACTCCTCATGCCTAAAGGCCACTACTTTAACATTGTCCCTGAAAAGTACAGAATAAAACACAAAACAACTGTCACTTCACTGCTTCACTGGTCTCGAGCAATACACTGTCTGTCACCTGGATTGCTTCTACAGAGCGTCCGACACACACACACACACACACACACACACACACACACACACACACACACGCACACACACAAACATACGAGAAACGCGGAAACTATACGTCTAGTATTTACTATTGAAAACAGTCTCGATCACGATTTATTTATCCAGGTGACCGGTTTCGACCACTACTGTGGTCATCTTCAGACCATTGAGTAGGAACCTCTTTCTGTTGAAGAATCACTAGTAGTGATTCTCCAACAGAAAGAGGTTCCTACTCAGTTGTCTGAAGATGACCACAGTAGTGGTCGAAACCGGTCACCTTGATAAATAAATCGTGATCAAGACTATTTTTAATAGCAAATATTTGTAAGACATAGATCATTGCCTTTCCCACAATGTATTGAAAAGTAATATACGTCTAGTGTTTATGGTTCTAGCAGATCTTCTCAACATAAAGTTTATGAGAGTCTGCTTCTTGCTGTAATCAGATATTCTCCGCATCACTAATAGTTCCAACATCGTAAATTTCGGGTTCCTCGCCTTAAGATTTGACCAGTAATTAATAAATTTGTGACCAACAGGAAAGTGTCCATGACCTACAAAAGATTTGCGGTAATGGTGAGTGTCCTCAAAATGTTCATTTTTCACAAAAGCAATAATGAAAGATGATGTCGTTTCTCGAATTATTGTGCATGTATCTGAACAACGTAACTCACGTTTGAAAAGGGAAGTTACAGCAAGAATTCATCTTCTCTGACGGACACTTAATATTTGCAAGTGTAGCCGTAGCTAGTGGATGCCTCAGTGTCTACGGAAAGTCCTTGTATAGATCCCCCACACAGGTTTGTTAATCGTTCAGATCAACTAACAGCCTGCTTGGTAGTTCACCTTACCGATGCAGATTCAATGATGTATATAGTGTCACCACGTACTCTGCAAGACATTCTCAAATACTGTATCACTCAAGTATGGGGATTCGCACGCCATAGGCTACTCTGCTTTTTCACCCAACTCCCACCCCTTCTTACATCCACAGCGATGATTTCCAGGCAGTAAGTGATAGACGTACCAAGTTCGGTTGAAATCGGTACACTGATTTAGGAGGAGATGTGGAACACACACACACACACACACACACACGCACGCACATACATACACACACATACACATACACATACACATGGTGTTTCCGTAAGAGCGTGCATAAATGTAACGGGACATAGAGAATTCTCCACTGTACAATTTGAGGTAGGATACCTGGGGTCGGAGAAGCCAGCTGAAGGAGATATAGATGTCAACTTGTCTACCGCTTTGTTTAGCTTACTGTTTTCCAGCTCATTTGCAGCTAGCATGCTTACAACTTTACACGCACTGCGCTGCTTATTTACACGTACATTGCTGCAAGAAAACGAGGAGGAGGAGCCTGATTACCAGGAAGTCATGATGCAGATTTTGCTTACTTTGCTTGTCCATCTAGTGGTATTTACATTGCCCCATCTCGTGAGAGGACATGGGTGCACTTCAGTGTGGTTGCCGGCAACCATCTCAGTGCAGTATTTCCTGGACGCTGGATCCGAAGGCGAGGATCACCTGATCTAAATCCCCTTGATTATTTGCTATGGAGATGGAATTAGTTGCCAGAATTGTGGCTGCACGTGATGTGATTCAAAACACACCAGAATCTTGTTCGCCGATGTCATGTTAGCACTGAGGCTGATGACCGTCAGTTTAAGCACATTTTGTAAGTTACGTTGTGTCAAAGATGGTATTTGCAGTTAACTATAACTAATGTACATAAAAAAGTACACAGTGATGCGATTTTATTATTACTCTACTGGCCTTTAAAATTGCTACACATAGAAGAAATACAGATGATAAACGGGTATTCATTGGACGAATATATTATACTAGAAGTGAACTGTGATTAAATTTTCACGCAATTTGGGTGCAAAGATCATTGATACGCCTGGGCATTGAGTCAAACAGAGCTTGGATGGCGTGTACAGGTACAGCTGTCCATGCAGCTTCAACACGATACCACAGTTCATCAAGAGTAGTGGCTGGCGTATTGTGACGAGTCAGTTGCTCCGCCACCATTGACCAGACGTTCTCAGTTGGTGAGAGATCTGGAGAATGTGCTGGCCAGGGCAGCAGCCGAACATTTTCTGTATCCAGAAAGGCCCGTACAGGACCTGCAACATGCGGTCGTGCATTATCCTGCTAAAATGTAGGGTTTCGCAGGGATCGAATGAAGGGTAGAGCCACGGGTCGCAACACATCTGAAATGTAACGTCCACTGTTCCAAGTGCCGTCAATGCGAACAAGAGGTGACCGAGACGTGTAACCAATGGCACCCCATACCATCATGCCGGGTGATAAGCCAGTATGGCGATGACAAATACACGCTTCCAATGTGCATTCACCGCGATGTCGCCAAACACGGATGCGACCAACATGATGCTGTAAACAGATCCTGGATTCATCCGAAAAAATGACGTTTTGCCATTCGTGCATCCGGGTTCGTCGTTGAGTGGACCATCGCAGGCGCTCCTGTCTGTGATGCAGCGGCAAGGGTAACCGCAGCCATGGTCTCCGACCTGATAGTCAATGCTGCTGCAAACGTCGTCGAACTGTTCGCACAGATGGTTGTTGTCTTGCAAACGTCCCCATCTGTTGACTCAGGGATCGAGACGTGGCTCCACGATCCGTTATATCCATGCGAATCAGATGCCTGTCATCTCGACTGCTAGTGATACGACGCCGTTGGGATCCAGCACAGCTTTCCGTATTACCCTCCTGAACCCACCATATTCCATATTCTGCTAAAAGTCATTGGATCTCGACCAACGCGAGCAGCAATGTCGCGATAAGATAAACCGCATTCGCGATAGGCTACAGTCCGACCTTTATCAAAATCGGAAACGTGATGGTACGCATTTCTCCATCTTACAGGAGGCATCACAAGAACGTTTCACCAGGCAACGCCGATCAACTGCTGTTTGTGTGGGATAGTTACCTCATGTCAGCACGTTGTAGGTGTCGCCACCGGCGCCGACCTTGTTGTGAATGCTTGAAAAGCTAATCATTTGCATATCACAGCATCTTCTTCCTGTCGGTTAAATTTCGCGTCTGTAGCACGTCATCTTCGTGGTGTAGCAATTTTAATGGACAGTAGTATATTAAGAAGTTAGGTGATATCTGCACGTAGTAATTGATGAAGTAAGACTTGTGTCAGCATGTCAGTTCCGACGTCTTAATGGCCGTGTGCACTCGCCTCGCTTTCGAGTCTGTTTACGTTGGTATCACTCACTCCGGGTATCTGTTTCGGTCCCAGAAGAGAGCCGTGACTCAGTGCGGGCCTTTCGTCGGCCGCTGGTGTCCGTCAGCGTGGTGTGGGGGGGGGGGGGGGGGGGGGGAGGAGGCAGAGGCGCTGCGCCAGCTCTGTCGGTGACGGACGGCTGCAGCCCGTGACTGGGGTACGGGGTGCGTCGCTGCCGCAGCCAAGATACACACGTCACGTGCCGTCCCGGACACATGTCAGCCCGCTCACTCATTAGCTGCTGACTGCTGCCTGTGTAGGCAGAGTTCTCCTGACGAGTTAGCATCCGTTCCTCTCACAACACTCTAAATAAAAATATTTGTCAACATCTCTCTGACGGAAAGAGCGTTCTAGGAGTGAGGAGGTGACTGCGGCAAACATTAGCGAGTTCATGTTACTTATCGCCCTGTGACGCTACCATGTTTACTTAAGTACCGGCTGCTTCATTCCTACAGGTACAAAGGAAAGCAGCGAGTAAGGACGATGAAACGTGCAAGTAATCCAAGTAAACATAGATCCGGAAACCAATGGTCTTTTTTTTAAAAAAAAAATCTTTATTTCAATAACAATAATAATTATACTTTTGCTGATGACTTAGCGATTCTGGCAGGAAGTTTGGAAGAAGCAGTCAAACAGATCAATATTCTGAATGAAACAGCAGAAAAAGTAGGACTGAAAATCTCCTTTGAAAAGACAGAGTACCTAACCAATGTAAAAGAGGCACCGAACAATATGATTACAAAGTACGGCCAGATAAAGAAGGTTTCTAATTTCAAATATTTAGGGGAAATCATCCAGCCCAATGCTTCAGATAAAGAAGGAAATAAAACAAGAACAAGAAAAATGGAAATGGCATTCCAGCTAACAAAGAATGTGTACAACAAGAAGTCAGTATCAGTTAACGCAAAAATAAGGCACTACAACACTGTGATTAAGCCAGAGTGTCTGTATGCATCTGAATCTTTAGCAATGAACACTAACAAGGAAATGGAAGCTATAGCAAAAAAGGAGCGAAAAATCATTAGAAGAGTACTTGGGCCGAGGTTTGAGAATGGGACTTGGAAGCTTAGAAGTAATAGAGAAGTGTATGACAAAATTGAGAAAGTGGGAGATACTATGAGGAAGAGAAGAGTAAGCTTTTACGCCCATTTGAAAAGAATGAATGATGAAAGGCTGACAAAGAAAATATTCATGTTTTTTGACAAGAACCCCAGAACCCAAATTACCTGGTTCAAAGAAGTCAAAGCAGACTTAGAGGAGATGGGTATAGGACAAGATGATATAACCAACAGAGACTTAATGAGAGACAAAATTCAACATTTTGAAGGATTTGAAGTGAAGAAGAGAAGAACTGGAGGAACAGTGTGGACAGAAGACCGAAGGGAGCAGCACAGAGGGAGGATGAAGACATATTGGCAGAAGAGAAAAGAGGAGGAGCGCAATAGGAGAAATGTACATTGAAAAATAGTTGTTTAACGCGGTCCCTAGACGGCCAAAATCGGAATAAAAAAAATAAAATAATTATACAACATAACCCACTTCCTTATATGATTGGTGGGTCCGAATGTGTTTAAACATCAAATGCAGCTAATTATAATTTGATTAATTTGTGAGCTACAGCTGTAACTAGTGACAATGGGCAGCTAAATTCCTACAAGTATTATTTTTTGTATTTAGTGTATAATCTCTTAATTAGAAACTCTACTGCCTGCAGCGTCACAGTTGTGTCAGAGATGTATATAAACCTACTTTAGTGCCTTGCCCATCAGCTAATTCCGATGGGCGTGCCCCTGACGCTGGGCAGGCCAAGATGTTATTCGCTGTAGGTTTCTAATAACTAATTTCCTAACCTAAGTCCTACTAACTAGTTCTAACCAAAGTCAAATCCGCTGCTTTGTCTAGTTGGTGATATTGTTCCCCACTCCCCCTAGTCCTGTACGTGCCGGATTCCAGACTACGAAAAAGTCGGCCTATCCACGCGCTCGCGGTATAGGAGTAGGGCGCGTATTCAGTATTTTGTATGTCTCAATTTTTTCATTAATTTATGTCCCTCAGGTATTCCTTTAGCACTTTTCATCATACCTCATCTACTGGTTTATTGAGAGTTTGAAAAATGTCTTCTTGTCTTATTAGTTGGTATGTGTCAGAGTCAGGTAATTGGTCACGTAATGTGGAAGCAACATCATTGAAAAGGGGGCACTCGTAGATCACATGATCGGGGGTACCCTCTGGTTCACCACATTCACACGCGGGTGTGGCCCTTTTCCCGTCCCGACATAAGTATATCGGGTATGGCCCATGTCCAGTGAGAAAATGGATCGGTCCTCTAGTGGGTTCAAAGTATCTCATTTTCAGTCGTTCCCTAATGTTTGGAAGAAATTCAAATGTTCTACGCCCTGTTTCATCCGCCTCCCATAGTTCTTGCCACAATTGTTCACCCCAGTGCCTAGTATCTCTTTTGTCTTCGCGAAGTTCCCTTTCTTAACCCAGAACCACGCAGCCTGCTCTCTAATTTTGAAGTCCATGGGGCAGAGCCCCATTATGACTAATAGGGCTCTCCCTGGTGATGTTCTATAGGCCCCCACAGATCTGAGTATCATATTCCTCTGAACCCCTCTCACTGTCATGGCGGGCACAACCCAATGGTTTCCCTGATACGGCGTATCCACATCTGCTATCATGTCAACATCACAATACTGTTAACACCCAAGTTTACGTTTATTTCCAAACACTGCGAATGAAGCATAAGTTACAAAGTGACAAACTGCTCTCGTTTGACTTCATCATTGTTCCGTATACCTAGTTACTGGCAAATAGGCGGTCAAGTAACATGTGATTTGATCACTGCTCGCCATTACTATGGCCTTCCTGGTCCCTCGCACTGAAATCGCTGGATAATTTTGCGTGGGTACACTGATAAGCTTTGGCGTAATCCAGCCCTGATGGTAGTGTCGATGACCTCCGGGAACGTATTTGAGATGGTTTTCAGTCCATTCGGAACACGCCTGGGTATTTGAAGGTGTACGGGCATCAATAACGAGACTTGCTGGAGCCCGCTTTCACATCAATTGTGGCCATGCGGAACACTCCTTGTAAAGTATCTGTCATCAAGTGCAGATCTGTACGAACTCAGCTTAAGCTACTCCTTTACTCTGCCGTAATACGTCTTTAAGGACCTAGACTGATAAGGATTATTTTCTTGTCTTTTTTAGACTGATAAGGATTATTTTCTTGTCTTATAGACGAATATCGCTTTGTGTTTTTTCCTTTAAATCATGGCACGAGCGACAAAATGAAAAATATCGAAATAAGTGACCACCTGATGGAAAAACGATATCGCCCAACAGAGGAAAGGTCACGGAAATTGAAGGAATGCCAATTCTACTGTACATGGTGTTTGCGAAAGAAGCATTGCATCACTGCACCAATGGTCTCTGTAGTAGGAAAGCGTTCGCAATGATTGGAAAAGAAGCACAGTGCATGCCGATTTTCCCGAACGGTTGTGGAACAGACACACAGGGTTATGGGCCTCTATCTCTGACGTTGGTCTGTTGTTGAATTTTGGAACATGTTTTCGCTCGAGTATTACAACATTCCCAACTTACTCATGCCGCTTTTTAATATTTGTTCATTAGTCGCTTTACAGTCTACCATGCTAGTCAGCCCAGAAAGAAGTTGTTCGCACTATGTCAACCTGTTCTTGCGACAGTCTCAGCAAACATTCCGATTCTGCTTCCATTGCAACGATGTGTATATACGACATGAAGCGCCTACTTTGTCTTGAGTTCCGAATAATATTTTATGGTTTTCGCCTTTCTTTCTTTGTTGTGTCATCAGTCTTCTGACTGCTTTAATGCGGCTCGCCACGAATTCCTCTGCTGTGCCAACCTCTTCATCTCAGAGTAGCACTTGAAACCAATTATTTGCTGGATGTATTCCAATCTGCCTTCCTCTACAGTTTGTGCCCTCTGCAGCTCCCTCTAGTACCATTGTACCGTGATATTAACTTTCAAAATATTTTCTTAAAGAATTTACTTTATTTACCAGCGATTCATCAAGAACATTAACACATTTAATCACACTAGGTAAGCGTGGATGTAGTTGCCACCAAGTAACTAATGAAAAATTAAATTACTTTTAACAAATATGAATTTTATTCCTAAAAGCTTTATCAAAAACAGATTTAAAATTGTAAGCAGAAAAGCACCCTCGAAATACAAAGTTACAATTTTATTTGGAGGCAGAAGGAACAATATTAACAGTAGGAGCCTTCGGGCTGAGAAGCTTGGCTGCTCCCTTTAAACACGGCCATAGTCATGACCGCTCACAACAATCTCTGAAAGAGAACACTGGTCCATATCTGGAACACACCATATTACTTTAAACTAAAAAAATTTTAACAACTCAGATGGGCCCAACAACATGCCGAATTTACTGCTCAGAATTGGCATTACTTTCTCTTCACCGATGAGTTCTCATATGTCTTCAACCATACAATCGTCGGAGACGTGTCTGGAGAAAATCTGGTCAGGATGAACGCTTTAGACACACTGTTCAGCGAGTGCAGCCAGCTGGAGGTTCTCTGCTGTTTTGGGGTGGCATTATGTGGGGCCGACGTTCGCCGCTGGTGGTCATGGAAGGCGCCGTAACGGCTGTACGATACGTGAATGCCATCCACCGACCGATAGTGCAACCGTATCGGCAGCATATTGGCGAGGCATTCGTCTACAAGGACGGTAATTCACGCCCTCATCGTGCACATCTTGTGAGTGAGTTCCTTCAGGATAACGACATCGCTCGACTAGAGTGGCCAGCATGTTCTCCAGACATGAACCCCATCGAACATGCCTGGGATAGATTTAAAAGGGCTGTTTATGGACTACGTGACCCACCAACCACTCTGAGGGATCTATGCCGAATCGCCGTTGAGGAGTGGGACAATCTGGATCAACAGTTCCTTGATGAACTTGTCCATTGTATGCAACGAATACAGGCATGCATCAATGCAAGACGACGTGCTACTGGGTATTTGAGGTACTGGTGTGCACAGCAGTATTTCTGAAGGTCTCGCTGAATGTTGGTACAACATACAACGTGTGGTTTTCACGAGCAATAAAAAGGACGGAAATGATATTTATGTTGATCTCTATTCCAGTTTTCTTTACTGGTTCCGGAACTCTCGGAACCGAGCTGATGCAAAACTTTTTTGATGTGTGTTAATGGAGTTATAATGTGGACAAAACGAATTAAAAATAGAGCTAGAAGAAAAAATAGAACAGGAGCAAAAAGAATTAAAGAAATGGCAAAAATTGCTGATAAAATAGACGCAACAAAAAATTAATTGCAAAAATGAATCGAAAGTTTAAACTTTTAGAGACTAGGATTGATTCTCATGAAACTAGAATAGGGGCTTTGAGAAAACAATTGAACATGAGAGTAAATAATGGGTTGAAAAATTCGGTAAGTGTAAGAAACGTGGGTTGAACAGGAAAAAGGTAAAAGCGTTGTTCATATTAAGAACGTAGTCAGTAATTCCAAAGCTGACAAATTTCATAACTTTTCTATCAAAGGTGGTATACATTCCTGTTTTTTCATCCGTCAATTTGAGGGCATGAAACTGACAACATGACAGAGCAGCAAAAAATCAAATTTTTTGCCAGTCGTTTTGAAGTGGACACATTATCACGGGGAACAGGAGCCAGTAGCACTAGTAAAACATACCAAGAATTTGTTACGGCATTCTTAAACCGATACTGGTCCACAAGGACACAGACCAGTATCAGCACAGAAAAATTTGAAGCTAGGGGCTCTGAAAACAGTGGCTGCGATAGTCACAAGGAGTTCTTTCAGCTCTACTGGAAACAGAACCAGTATTTAACTGATCCTTTACGTGAATATGACTTAGTAGAAACAACAGTTCTTAAGTTTGCAGTGTTTTTACAGGAGAAACTAATTCATGTTAACAAGAGTGAGGTTAACTTTCTCCTGTATATACGCTACTGGCTATTAAAATTGCTATACCACGAAGATGACGTGCTACAGACGCGAAATTTAACCGACAGGAAGAAGTTGCTGTGATATGCAAATGATTAGCTTTTGAGAGCATTAACACAAGGTTGGCGCCGGTGGCGACACCTTCAACGTGCTGACATGAGGAAAGTTTCAACCGATTTCTCATACACAAACAGCAGTTGACCGGCGTTGCCTGGTGAAACGTCATTGTCATGCCTCGTGCAAGGAGCGGAAATGCGCACCATCACGTTTCCGACTTTGATAAAGGTCGGATTGTAGCTTATCGCGATTGCGATTTATCGTATCGCGACATTTCTGCTCGCGATGGTCGAGATCAAGTAACTGTTAGCAGAATATGGAATCGGTGGGTTCAGGAGGGTAATACGGAAAGCCGTGCTGGATCCCAAAGGCCTCGTATCACCAGTAGTCGAGATGACAGGCATCTTATCCGCATGGCTGTAAAGGATCGTGCAGCCACATCTCGATCCCTTAGTCAACAGATGGGGACGTTTGTTTTGTGGCGGCGTTCGTAGCGACAAGCAATTCGCTGTAGAAACGGCTTACGAAGTCACCGCCACACTTTTAATAGTGGGCCGACCGGTCCGCTGGAACAGTGAACAGAAAGACGAAAACCCAGACACTCTGATTAAATAAAAGTCGGTACTTATCTTTATTAACGAAGATACAGTAACACAGTAGTGAACTCCGTGTCTACAGAAATCTGTCTAGTTCGAGTCGGAGCGGCTAGGTCAGCGTCGGCAGACGACCAGCAACAACTCTGCTGCGATGAACACACAACTGACTAGCAAGTACACAATTCGGTGGCGAGTATACAACTGAGCGGCGAATACAGAACTGTCCTAGCGCTCGCGACTCCAGCGCTTAAGAAGCCAGAAGCCAGCGGTGGCGCGCGCAGACTTGCGGCGATTTCCTGTCTCGCTGGCGCTGCTTATGCGGACGGCGTCCGGACTTTGATGCTGCCAACCTTTTGGCAGCGGGCTCGGGTGGCATTACTGGCTAGGATATAACAGTTTGCAAGACAACAAACATGTGCACGAACAGTTCGACGACGTCTGCAGCAGCATGGACTATCAGCAAGGAGATCATGGCTGTGGTTACCCTTGACGCTGCATCACAGGCAGGAGCGCCTGCGATGGTGCACTCAACGACGAACTTGGGTGAACGAAGAGCAAAACGTATTTTTTTAAGATGAATCCAGGTTCTGTTTACAGCATCATGATGGTTGCATCCGTGTTTGACGCATCACAGTGAACGCACATTGGAAGCGTGTATCCGTCATCGCCATACTGGCGTATCACCCGGCGTGATGGTATGGGGTGGTGGCATTGGTTGAACGTCTCGGTCACCTATTGTTCGCGTTGACGGCACTTTGAACAGTTCATTTCAGATGTGTTACCACCCGTGGCTCTACCCTTCATTCGAACCCTGCGAGACCCTACGTTTCAGCAGGATAATGCACGACTGCATGTTGCACTTCCTGTACTAGCCTTTCTGGAAACAGGGAATGTTCGACTGCTGACCTGGCCAGCACATTCTCACCAATAGAGAACGAATGGTCAATGGTGGCTGAGCAACTGGCTCGTCACAATACGCCAGTCACTAGTCTTGATGAACTGTGGTATCGTGTTGAAGCTGCATTGGCAGCTGTACCTGTACACGCCATCCAAGCTCTGTTTGACTGAATGTCCAGGCGTATCAAGGTCGTTATTACGGCCAGAGGTGGTTGTTCTGGGTACTGATTTCTCAGGATCTATGCACCCAAATTGCGTGAGAATGTAATCACATGTCAGCTCTAATATAATATATTTGTTCAATGAATACCCGTTTATCATCTGCATTTCTACTTGGTGTAGCAATTTTAATGGCCAGTAGTTTATTAGAAGAGCTGGACGCGCTTTCCGGCAACAGACAAGTGCCGGAAGGCTGGCTTAAAAACAGGTGGCATGCAGACCACCACAATGATAACCTCAGGCAGCAATAGCACTCTTTGCATTGCTAGGTAGCTGACGCCTACCAGTTACCTGAGTAAACTAACGGTTTACATCCCTTCTTTTCACGCTGTAAGTTCTTCCGTCTTCATAATCCTAAACTAAAATCATTGGCTATCCTTCTTGTCTATTCAAGATAAAAAAAAAGAGACAAAAAAGGGATCAATTGAAACAAAAGACGTACGAACTGAATTGTTAAGCAATCGATCATGGACTATACTTATGTACACCAAAAGATAACATGCAGCATAAAGTTTGCAAAGCAAGTACAGAACGTAGGCTATAAGACATAAAATCATCATCCATACAGGCAGGAAAAAACCCAATAAACTACATGCAGAAACTCTTTATGTATATTATGAAACACAAAGAAATTACATTCGAATATATACAGAATAAACAATGTTCTACATTTCTTTATTTAGCTAGCTTTCAGCTGACGCAGAGGAAGAGTACGATGCCAAATCAAGTTGACACAATTAGAACAATCAATACGCCATGGTTCTGGGACAATTAGGCTAAACTTTATTAACAACAGTTGGTAGATGATCTGCTAGTGATTACAAGCAGTGATGAGGTTTCCTCTGCAATACATATACAGTCGTACGCGGCATGAGAGCCGGCCACACATTTAGGGATCAGCTGGTGAGGGTTTTCCGCCGAAACATTATAACTAATTCTATCATGGCGCAGAAATGTTACCCGCATAGCTAATGAACACAAAACATGAATCTCACATAGGGTACAGACAATAATAAGTACTGAGATACAAAATACATAAAGCACATGAGAAATGTTGGTTTTAATCATAGTGTTTACATGTTTGAGCAGCAAAGTCCATAATAGATTATGAGCGAATTAAAGCAACAGGATTTGTTTCCGTATCATTCTCTGTTATCGAAATCTAGGGTATCTTTAGTTCTCTCAAAAGACCTGTGGAACTTGTTTGAATGCCTAGTTAAGTTATCGAATGAAGGGAAAACAAAAACAGAAGCGTAAAATCGGAGCTATTCTCATATCATTTACATTCTCAATATGTAGATGTAAGATTGCAGTGCTTCGAGCGCCGTTATAAACTCGAATGGAAGTGAGCACTGACTGGGAAGAGTCATGTCTGATGTGTAACGGCAAAAAAATATTAATAAATGGTTCGAGAATACACTGACCGATGAGTCAAGGTTAGGAAAACCAAAGCAAAACGTGAGGAGGCAATGCAAATAAAAGCCCTGTAGTCACCACAGTGGTGACAAAAAGTTCGTAAATATTATTGTATTGTACTCAAATGCAACATTTTGTGTATGGTTTAACTATGTGATATACGTATGAATTTTATCTAAGGCCACTTACATGCATATATAATTTAGAGTATTTCTGAGTCATGTGATAGTAAACGACATATATGGACGACCTAGTGCTGGCAAAAGTAAAAATTGTGAGTATTGTGAGGCAAAAGTGGAAGACAATGTGCTGATGTTAGATAAAAGAATGTAAGTGTTACTAGATGAAAGTGTACAGCATGATGACGATAGTGTTTCAGATTAAAAAAAAGTGTGTTATCTAAAGATGAACGGCATTGCGCCGACAATATATATTTTTAGTTACTGTCATATATAAACATCAATAAGTGAATTGAGTGCGAGCTGTGCGTGGTTCGTGGTCGTGCCATCTCTTATTTTACATCCTGTTTTCTTATGTGTTGCCACCTCGTTATGTTAGTTTCAATTTCTGTTGTCACTGAGTTGCTGGTTTGTCTGCCAGTCGGCAGCAGCGCCTATCGATATAGCCCTCACGTGTTATTTTGCTGCACCGCTATTACTTCCCGGTTGTCGTCTGTCGATGGTCAGTTGGAACGTGCCAGGAGGGCAGTTCTGACCTGCCAGTCGTGGTGTTGGAACGCGGCACTAGTTCAGTCGGGTTGGAGCAGCAGTGAGGCATTGATGTCCATGGCTCGCCCGATCGTTGCCGCCACGCATTACTTGAGCCGGGGACAGTCTTCGTGGATCGTCGGTCGGTCGTCCTACTGGACGACGTGAATTGGCTCGCCGATTGCTTATGGAATTACGGTGTGTGTGTGTATCGCCTCCTGATTTGTCTTCGTGATTGCACAGCCACTGCTGAGCGTCGTTCAAGTCTTCTTCAATTGTTTGTCAAACTGCGTATGTAGTTGGTGTCATTTCCACTAACAACTTGTTTTAAATGTTGTCAGCGTACTGGCAGTGAGTCGATCGGTTGGAGCGGATCAGCAAGCACGTCTCCGTGCGGGGCAATCGGTAGGGCCGCTGTCGGTCTCTGTGCAGTGTCGGAGCGTGGGGGGGGCTGTTCCGAGTGCTACTAGTTTCGTGGGTCACCGACCCAGGACACGAAAGTTGAGTGGTGATTTAATTACCCAAGCCACATCTGTTCACGTTGGTGGTTCGCTGTTGGCGGTATTCTCAGAACAACAGCGAGTGCTCGAGTTGGTGAAGATTTAGCCGCCGTGTGATGGAATTAACTATATTTGTCCGTTTGAAATTCAAGTGCACCAGCGGAATTTTCTGCCTTGTGGCCGTAAGTGTTCCGGTTACCTGCCCTGGTCGCTGACGTAAATTCAGTCCTTTCCTCACCTGTTGTCGCTGTCCAACATGGTGTGTAGTTTTTGACAGCTTAGTGTATTTTTAGCTGTGGGCGGCTATGTCTGTAACGTTTTGGCTTTGGAATTCTCGTATACTGGTCAGTGGATAGCAAGTCGTCTTGTCGGTGGGTCAGTGACTGTCCCTTGGTTGTGTTTCCGCCTTATCGAGTATAGTTGGGCCGACTTCTTGTCTCACCTAAGCGAATGTTAAGATTTCAAGGGCAGGCCGAGCCCCCTGAAACCTTCTGAGCACCGTTGCCTGTCCTGCCTTTCTTGTCGGCGATTAATTGTGTATTTTTAATAGCTCACAGCCGATGGTTGGATTTGTATGCTTGTAATTGCGTTTTTAAGATCAGAGGCACTTAGCCGTCTTAAAAGTAAGTTTTTCTAACCTTACAATGTAAGCTTTCACGGCCGGTTTTGTCTTCACTTAAAACTTCCGGACTGATAGGCCGTGGTCGAAGTATAAAACTCTCTCCTGACGTTTCGTCTCAGACTGCGGGAGACATCCTCGGAGGTAATGCGGCGAACTGCGAAGAGAACTCGAGGAAGCGCTGATTATATAGGCAGTACAGAGGGCGCCACTGTCGATCACGTGGCGTCAGCTATGAGATTGTCTCTGGTAATTCCAACATTCTGGATTGAAAGTAATCCATCGTCACGCTTGCGGTGCAACGCTGACATCCAAATTTTATCCAGTTTAACACCTTCGTCTTTCCTGTTAAAATTATTACGATGTTTATCAATCTCGATAGCCTCTCTATACAAGGGTCCATAGTAACGCGAGGTTTTTTATACGACGCTCGTCTCGCTGAATTTTATTTCATGATCACCTTCCTGGTAAACATGTTCCGCTACGACCGATTTATCCGTGTGACACAGGCGGCAATTCCTCTTATGTTCAACAAGACGAGTGTTCACACTTCTCTTCGTGGTACCGATGTAAACCTGTCCACAACTACAAGGAATTTTATATACCCCCGGTGTAGCCAAAGGGTGTCGTGCATCTTTTGCCGACCTTAAAAATTCTTTTATTTTTCTGGTGGGTCTGAAAACAGTTTCCACCCCATACTTGCCTAAAACTTTCCCAATGCGATCTGTGACCTTACTAATGGACGGAAGAAAAACTTTGCCCTTGGACGACTGTTGTTCGTCGTTACTCCCGATTCTCTGCCTAGAGCGAAGTGCTCGATCTATATCCTTGCTAGAATAGCCATTCTTCACGAAAGTTGACCGTAGATGTTCAGTCTCATTTTTTAAATAAACAGGTTCACAAAGTTTGTACGCCCCGTCTACCAAAGTTTTCGTTACATCTCTTTTTTGTCTAGGGTGGTGGTTTGATTCATTGTGTAGATAACGATCAGTATGTGTGGTCTTTCTATGCACCTTATGGCCCAACGTTCCGTCCCGTCGTTTAATCACAGACACATCCAGGAAGTTCAATTGCCCATTCCTTTCCGTCTCCATGGGCCCGGATGATATCCTCGTCAGTTTTGACATTGTGTCGTTATTTACCATGATTCCGGTAAACGAAGCTATCTTATGCATAGCGGATATTTTTCCTACCTATATTGTGGCATTATTCCAACACTGCCTCACCACAACCTATTTTCAATACAATAATAACTTTTATGAACATATTGACGGGGTGGCTATTGGCAGTCCTCTCAGTCCTGCTGTGGCTAACTTATTTATGGAGACTTTCGAACAACGGGCGTTGCAGACTGCCAGTAAGAGACCAGCCAAATGGTATCGCTATGTCGATGACACGTTTGTAGTATGGACACACGGAGCAGCGGAGTTGGATGCCTTCCTGACACATTTAAACAGCATTAATCCGAAAATCCAATTCACTATGGAGACGGAAAGGAATGGGCAATTGGACTTCCTGGATGTGTCTGTGATTAAACAACGGGACGGGACGTTGGGCCATAAGGTGCATAGAAAGACCACACATACTGATCGTTATCTACACAAAGAATCAAACCACCACCCTAGACAAAAAAGAGGTGTAATGAAAACTTTGGTAGACAGGGCGTACAAACTTTGTGAACCTGTTTATTTAAAAGATGAGACTGAACATCTACGGTCAACTTTCATGAAGAATGGCTATTCTAGCAAGGATATAGATCGAGCACTTCGCTCTAGGCAGAGAATCAGGAGTAACGACGAACAACAGTCGTCCAAGGGCAAAGTTTTCTGCCGTCCATCACTAAGGTCACAGATCGCATTGGGAAAGTTTTAGGCAAGTATGGGGTGGAAACTGTTTTCAGACCCACCAGAAAAATAAAAGAATTTTTAAGGTCGGCAAAAGATGCACGACACCCTTTGGCTACACCGGGGGTATATAAAATTCCTTGTAGTTGTGGACAGGCTTACATCGGTACCACAAAGAGAAGTGTGAACACTCGTCTTGTTGAACATAAGAGGAATTGCCGCCTGTGTCACACGGATAAATCGGTCGTAGCGGAACATGTTTACCAGGAAGGTGATCATGAAATAAAATTCAGCGAGACGAGCGTCATATCAAAAACCTCTCATTATTATGCACGCTTCTATAGAGAGGCTATCGAGATTGATAAACATCGTAATAATTTTAACAGGAAAGACGAAGGTGTTAAACTGGATAAAATTTGGATGTCAGCGTTGCACCGCAAGCATGACGATGGATTACTTTCAATCGAGAATGTTGGCATTACCAGAGACAATTTATAGCCGACGCCACGTGATCGACAGTGGCGCCCTCTGTAGTGCCTATATAATCAGGGCTTCCTCGAGTTCTCTTCGCAGTTCGCCGCTATACTTCCGAGGATGTCTCCCGCAATCTGACACGAAACGTCAGGAGAGAGTTTTATACTTAGACCACGGCCAACAGCCCGGAAGTTTTAAATGTAAGTTTTTCTAAATTGGGCAAGTCTTACATTGTCTGAAGATAAAGCTTGGGCTTTCTGCCTGTTGAAAATTTATCGTAGCTGTATTGTTCTTAAAATTTTGGATTGTTACTTATCAAGTCTTACATCACTTGGTCTTAAGTACTGTTTAAGGTTAAAAGCTTTGTGCCTTCTGCCTTCGAAAATTGATTGCACTTTTTTCAAACAGAGGCCTTCAGCCGTTTTGGAGTAAGGTTTCTTACTGGCTACAAAAGCTTGGGCCTTCTGCCTATTGAAAGGTTATTGTAGTTATGTTGTTTTAAATTTATCGGCCTTCAGCCACTTTTAAAAAACTTAATCTGACTAGTCAAGTCTTACATCGCTTGGGCTTAAGTACTATATAAGGTTAAAGCCTAGAGCCTTCTGTCTCAAAAAAAAAAGTATAGGAGTTGTATGTATTTCATTCATTGGCCTTCAGCCGTTTCAGAATTAAAGACGGTTTCTGACGATAGTCAAGCTTAGAATTTGCGCTGTAATGTATGGACAACTAAATAAGGTGTTATGTTTGGAGTGTATCAGACAGCCGCTCATTATGGCCCCCTTCCACAATTCCTACTACTTGCCCTGTCCTGCGGGTTTAGCAGGGCGTCTCACAGTGTTTGTGAGGAGATTTAATGGTCCAGGTGTCGATGTTTATTGTTGAATAATAAGACTACAGAAAATTTAAAGGACAGCTATGTGCTGAAAATCATAAATGATATTTTGTAGCAAGCAGAAGTTCATGATGTAATGAATGCTTAATTAAATTTTATGACAGAATTAAGATGAGAAAGCATATGTTTAGCATTACTGACCCTCCCTTCCTTTGCAAACGCCACAGTATCTATCAGTAACCACAACTGCCGTCTTAATTCGTACAATACGCCATCATAATTTCTGTCTTTACTTCAGAGTCTATGACTGTTAACTTTTGGCCATTTTATCGTAGTAATACATAACTGCTTCACGGTCAACACACAGTTTCCCATTTTACTCGTGAATAAGGTCCATAATTTCTCACTGCATTGGGGTCTAATGTGCACCTGTAACATCTAGGTTCATCTGTAACATTTACGTGTTTTGCAATCCTGTGCTTGATGCCTGCACCTTTCGAGCTTCAGAAAGGACTATTCTTTTGCATCCATATGGTGACCAGATATCCAAATTCAATATTTGGAAGCCAAATTAGGAGCTGAAATGAATAGACATTTTTTTGAAACTTCTGTTAATAGTATGTCTATATAGCCAATTTGCGTTAAGCTATTTGCGTCATGCTGTAAGGTTTCCTACCCTTATTATATGCTCCCTATTCTAATTAAAATGGTGGGGATGAACAGGGTACTGAAATGAAACATTGCTCTTTTCAGACTTAGTGTATTACAAAGCGAGCCCGTGAATTCCAAGAATTAGCACACAGATAAAGTCGGCCGGTCTGGCCGTGCGGCTAAAGGCGCTTCAGTCTGGAACCGCGTGACCGCTACGGTCGCAGGTTCGAATCCTGCCTCGGGCATGGATGTGTGTGATGTCCTTAGGTTAGTTAGGTTTAATTAGTTCTAAGTTCTAGGCGACTGATGACCTCAGAAGATAAGTCGCATAGTTCTCAGAGCCATTTGAACCACACAGATAAAGGAGTAAAAATAAAAAGAAACGAAACAAAATACACGGTGACACATGATTTTGATGGCTGGCAAAGTTATGAAATGGAAAAGCGATGAAGCTAAAATGATGCCACCGTCAAGGTAATAGCAACAACGCTTTCAGACTATACGTGAGGTACTGACTGATATTGTGAACCACTAGCTGAACCTCAATACGACGCTGCAAAGCAGGTGGACTCGTTGCAGTGAAGGCTGAGTTTTCAGGCAGGGATTGCTAATAGGCCTAGGCTGCCTATACGCTGTCCAATGCACTGCCTATGGGGAGATGTGTGATGTGGAGTCTGACCATAGGTGCGCAACTGCAAAAGCCGTGCCCTCGCACCCACAACCTGCAGCCGTCAGCTACCGTAAACCAGCATGTTGTGGTAGCCAGGCAATCACTACCGTCCACGGGAAAAAACTGCATCAGCACGCAACTACCAGTGTGCTGGAATCCTAGGACCACCTCCCGTCGCCTGCAGTCTGTCTCAGATGTGTAGCTCCATATCTGGTCATAAAGTGTTGTGTCAACTGATTCGCTATCTTCTTCGCCTCACCTCTTCACTAACCTCCAGCAGAGGACCTCTCGCCCGTTCCTACCCTGCAGTAAAACTGTGTTTCACTTTTCTTTCATGGACAATAAGATGCTTTCCACTTGCCACACTACTCCCACTCCGTCACCTAAGCTAACTGTTCTCTCCATCTTGATACAATCATCTGAATGCTGTCACATATCAGGTCTTGTATGAAGCAATCCCATTTTAGTGTGCATATGGGCTTTAATGCACGTTACAGTTGTGCTACACCAATCACTATTCGATTGGCAATTGCTTCCCATGGGTGTTGTCTAGTCTGAAACATCCTACAGGAATAACGGTATACAGTGCACTTCTTCGAATAATTTCTTCCAAAATTACCTTCACTAGATCCTAATCATTATCTCTATCCCAGACAGTTAATTTCGCCCTTTCTTCGTCGTAACTTTAGGCGTAATGTACTGAAATAACAATGGCTCCTCATCCATCTAGACTACTGCAGATACCATAGTCCTATGTTCGGACTAAGTCCTATTAAATGACTTACCTACTAATATAAGAGCATCCTATACGTACATGCCTATAACATCTCAACTAATAGTTAAAGTCACCTTCTGTTAACACAGTGCTATACAAAGTGTCTCTAAACTATTTCTGTTGTCATTTGCCTCAACTCTTTGTGTTTCTGATGCAGTAGTTCTGCATGTTTTCCTTGGTGTTCCTTCTACTAGTTGTTTCTTCCCAAATCGCCGGCCGGTGTGGCCGTGCGTTTCTAGGCGCTTCAGTCTGGAACCGCGTGACCACTACGGTCGCAGGTTCGAATCCTAACTCGGGCATGAATGTGTGTGATGTCCTTAGGTTAGTTAGGTTAAGTAGTTCTAAGTTCTAGTGGACTGATGACCACAGATGTTGGGTCCCATAGGAGGACAAGTTACTCTCTCACCTGTTTTCCACATACGGAAAATTATTAAAGATTTCATTACAACCCGACGCACCTGGAGCGAGACTCTACAAAGTTAATGGCCTGAGCAGATGTTTATGGAGCCTGATAGGGCGCTAAAAGCATGAGGTATTTTTATTTTTCTTAGCTTGAAGAAACGGCATGTTGTGAGTTGAAAGCAATTGACGGCGACCCCATCCCTTAGCAAATCTTGCCAGACAGGCCCACAGCCGTACACGGCAGACAGGACAGCCCCTTGTTGAGACAGGTCTCCAACAGAATAATGCCACAATACCTGCAGTGGCTTCAGCAGAGGCCTGGGCTGGGGGCGCCGGTCTGAAGGAACACATTTACGCAGTGAAGTCATAAACTGGGAATTGTGTGCAGAGCCACATGTAATAAAAATTCACCTGTTTTCATGTTCACTGATAGTGCAAATAGGCCAGTGAACCACTTCTATTGGTTGCCTTGGTTGTATAAGAAACCTCTGGCGTCTGAGAAACGTTTGGAGACATAATCTTTATTACACCTCATAGCTAGGACTAACAAGCTCCAAGGTACAAGCAATTTAGATAGAGATCTTTGGTTCAAATGGCTCTGAGCACTATGGGACCTAACATCTGTGGTCATCAGTCCCCTAGAACTTAGACCTACTTAAACCTAACTAACCTAAGGACATCACACACATCCATGCCTGAGGCAGGATTCGAACCTGCGACCGTAGCAGTCACGCGGTTCCGGACTGCACGCCTAGAACCGCTAGACCACCGCGGCCGGCATAAAGATCTTTAAGTTTGTATTTGTTCACTTGTTGCTGTGGGAAGCGAAATGACTTCAGAAAAAATCATCTTCCCCCTCTGTGAAAACTTAAAAAAAAAATCAGTAATTAGCGGTTTCTATATTTCCCCCCCATGAACCATGGACCTTGCCATTGGTGGGGAGGCTTGCGTGCCCCAGCGATACAGATAGCCGTACCGTAGGTGCAACCACAACGGAGGGGTATCTGTTGAGAGGCCAGACAAACGTGTGGTTCCTGAAGAGGGGCAGCAGCCTTTTCAGTAGTTGCAAGGGCAACAGTCTGGATGATTGACTGATCTGGCCTTGTAACACTAACCAAAACGGCCTTACTGTGCTGGTACTGCGAACGGCTGAAAGCAAGGGGAAACTACAGCCATAATTTTTCCCGAGGGCATGCAGCTTTACTGTATGATTACATGATGATGGAGTCCTCTTGGGTAAAATATTCCGGAGGTAAAATAGTCCCCCATTCGGATCTCCGGGCGGGGACTACTCAAGAGGATGTCGTTATCAGGAGAAAGAAATCTAGCGTTCTACGGATCGGAGCGTGGAATGTCAGATCCCTTAATCGGGCAGGTAGGTTAGAAAATTTAAAAAGGGAAATGGATAGGTTGAAGTTAGATATAGTGGGAATTAGTGAAGTTCGGTGGCAGGAGGAACAAGACTTCTGGTCAGGTGACAACAGGGTTATAAACACAAAATCAAATAGGGGTAATGCAGGAGTAGGTTTAATGATGAATAAGGAAATAGGAATGCGGGTAAGCAACTACAAACAGCATAGTGAACGCATTATTGTGGTCAAGATAGATACGAAGCCCACACCTACTACAGTAGTACAAGTTTATATGCCAACTAGCTCTGCAGATGACGAAGAAATTGAAGAAATGTATGATGAAATAAAAGAAATTATTCAGATTGTGAAGAGAGACGAAAATTTAATAGTCATGGGTGACTGGAATTCGAGTGTAGGAAAAGGGAGAGAAGGAAACATAGTAGGTGAATATGGATTGGGGGACAGAAATGAAAGAGGAATCCGCCTGGTAGAATTTTGCACAGAGTACAACATAATCATAACTAACACTTGGTTTAAGAATCATGAAAGAAGGTTGTATACATGGCAGAACCCTGGAGATGCTAAAAGGTATCAGATAGATTATATAATGGTAAGACAGAAATTTAGGAACCAGGTTTTAAATTGTAAGACATTTCCAGGGGCAGATGTGAACTCTGACCACAATCTATTGGTTATGACCTGCAGATTAAAACTGAAGAAACTGCAAAAAGGTGGGAATTTAAGGAGATGGGACCTGGATAAACTAAAAGAGCCAGAGGTTGTACAGAGATTCAGGGAGAGCATAAGGGAGCAATTGACAGGAATGGGGGAAATAAATACAGTAGAAGAAGAATGGGTAGCTTTGAGGGATGAAGTAGTGAAGGCAGCAGAGGATCAAGTAGGTAAAAAGACGAGGGCTAGTAGAAATCCTTGGGTAACAGAAGAAATATTGAACTTAATTGATGAAAGGAGAAAATATAAAAATGCAGTAAGTGAAACAGGCAAAAAGGAATACAAACGTCTCAAAAATGAGATCGACAGGAAGTGCAAAATGGCTAAGCAGGGATGGCTAGAGGACAAATGTAAGGATGTAGAGGCCTATCTCACTAGGGGTAAGATAGATACCGCCTACAGGAAAATTAAAGAGTCCTTTGGAGAGAAGAGAACCACTTGTATGAATATCAAGAGCTCAGATGGAAACCCAGTTCTAAGCAAAGAAGGCAAAGCAGAAAGGTGGAAGGAGTATATAGAGGGTCTATACAAGGGCGATGTACTTGAGGACAATATTATGGAAATGGAAGAGGATGTAGATGAAGATGAAATGGGAGATACGATACTGCGTGAAGAGTTTGACAGAGCACTGAAAGACCTGAGTCGAAACAAGGCCCCGGAGTAGACAATATTCCATTGGAACTACTGACGGCCGTGGGAGAGCCAGTCCTGACAAAACTCTACCATTTGGTGAGCAAGATGTATCAAACAGGCGAAATACCCTCAGACTTCAAGAAGAATATAGTAATTCCAATCCCAAAGAAAGCAGGTGTTGACAGATGTGAAAATTACCGAACTATCAGCTTAATAATTCACGGCTGCAAAATACTAACACGAATTCTTTACAGACGAATGGAAAAACTAGTAGAAGCCAACCTCGGGGAAGATCAGTTTGGATTCCGTAGAAACACTGGAACACGTGAGGCAATACTGACCTTACGACTTATCTTAGAAGAAAGATTAAGGAAAGGCAAACCTACGTTTCTAGCATTTGTAGACTTAGAGAAAGCTTTTGACAATGTTGGCTGGAATACTCTCTTTCAAATTCTAAAGGTGGCAGGGGTAAAATACAAGGAGCGGAAGGCTATTTACAATTTGTACATAAACCAGATGGCAGTTATAAGAGTCGAGGGACATGAAAGGGAAGCAGTGGTTGGGAAGGGAGTAAGACAGGGTTGTAGCCTCTCCCCGATGTTGTTCAATCTGTATATTGAGCAAGCAGTAAAGGAAACAAAAGAAAAATTCGGAGTAGGTATTAAAATTCATGGAGAAGAAATAAAAACTTTGAGGTTCGCCGATGACATTGTAATTCTGTCAGAGACAGCAAAGGACTTGAAAGAGCAGTTGAATGGAATGGACAGTGTCTTGAAAGGAGGATATAAGATGAACATCAACAAAAGCAAAACAAGGATAATGGAATGTAGTCTAATCAAGTCGGGTGATGCTGAGGGAATTAGATTAGGAAATGAGGCACTTAAAGTAGTAAAGGCGTTCTGCTATTTGGGGAGCAAAATAACTGATGATGGTCGAAGTAGAGAGGATATAAAATGTAGGCTGGCAATGGCAAGGAAAGCGTATCTGAAGAAGAGAAATTTGTTAACATCCAGTATTGTTTTAAGTGTCAGGAAGTCATTTCTGAAAGTATTCGTATGGAGTGTAGCCATGTATGGAAGTGAAACATGGACGATAAATAGTTTGGACAAGAAGAGAATAGAAGCTTTCGAAATGTGGTGCTACAGAAGAATGCTGAAGATTAGCTGGGTAGATCACATAACTAATGAGGAAGTATTGAATAGGATTGGGGAGAAGAGAAGTTTGTGGAACAACTTGACCAGAAGAAGGGATCGGTTGGTAGGACATGTTCTGAGGCATCAAGGGATCACCAATTTAGTATTGGAGGGCAGCGTGGAGGGTAAAAATCGTAGAGGGAGACCAAGAGATGAATACACTAAACAGATTCAGAAGGATGTAGGTTGCAGTAGGTACTGGGAGATGAAAAAGCTTGCACAGGATAGAGTAGCATGGAGAGCTGCATCAAACCAGTCTCAGGACTGAAGACCACAACAACAACACAACAACAACATATTTCCAGAGATGCACATTACTTAACTCTTGCCCTGGTTTGACATGTGTTGGTGCTGCTGTGTTGAAGGGGAGATTTAGCGCCTCTAGAGCCCTGTGATTGGCTCAAGATGGGGTGAAGGTGGTGTCATTTATGCACTTTGTGGGAAAACAGAATTTTTTTCTGGGGAGGTACGAAGCACTCGGGTGTGGGACTTTGCTTTGGAAGCACTTCTAGTGGAGGCTCTGGCACGTGTCGTTGGTACTTGCGACCTGTCCTGAGATTGACTTCATTTGCGAGTAGTTTAGGCTGGGGCGCATGTGGTGAAGATCATATTATACCGGCAGTGTGACTTTAGACGTCTCCGACTGCTCGTTTGTGAGGACACACTTATTCGTTTGGGGTTTACCAGTCTTAACGCTTGGTATCCTTGTGCACTCTGTTGTATAAGTGAACCAAATTGGTCCTTGGTACGACCATCGAATGGGTGTGTCACAAACTACAATCTACCGTGATTTCAGGACTGGTAGAGAGTAAATTACGATCTGTCTGCCTGATCGCTAGGCCGTGAGATTTTTGCATTCCTTTCGTAGCCGCGAACGATTCACAGGTGCCGTCTCCACGTCTCACCTCCACTGCACACATCTCGACAGCTGCAATTTACATCGGTGCATGAAGCAAACTGGGTAATTTACTGCCGCTCCGGCATTGTCAGGGTGTACAGATGTCAATCGCCACTTGCTCTCAACTGCATCTATATAGTGAAACTTCAGTGGATTTGATCAACCAAAGTCTGCTCAGTGTCAGATCAATACAGATCGCGTTATCCGCAGTTTTACGGAGAGAGTTAAACTGTCTTTTTCAACCCAGGATCCTTGTCCAGTGTAGTCTTAAACCACCTGTTAGTTGCTTACTTATTTAGCACAATTTAGGCCTTTTTTTAGAAAAAAATAAGTCTTGTTCGAACATTAAAATTATGTCATGATTCGCAATCATTTACATAGTCACCACTAGGTTTAACTTTCAAGTTCAGTGAACTGTTTCCAGAAATACTCCATCAGCTGGAATGATATTTTCACTGTTCAGTGGACCGTACACTGATACGAAACTATCTGGCCGATGAAAACTATATCCCAGACCGACACTCGAAATCGGGACCTTTACAAGCCAGGAAGATTCATATCAGTACGTCCCCTACTGCAGAGTGAAAATTTCATTCTGGCTGTGTCTAAGCCATGTCTCTGTAATATCCTTTTTTTGTTAGTCCCGTAAGTTTCACAGGAGAAGGTCTGTGAAATTTGGAGGCTAGGAAACGAATACTGGCGGAATTAAAGCTTTGAGGAGCGGTTGTGTGACGTGCTTGGGTAGCTCTGCTGGTAGCGCACATCCCCAGGAGATGCACAGGTCCTGTGTTCGAGTCTCGGTCTGGTACATAGTTTTAATCTGCCAGGGAGTTCAATTCTGTCACCTGATTTCCTACTCTGGAACACCTGCAGAAATTATAGCACGAACCTGGCACTAAAAATTTTATCTCATGTCCCAGCACAGGCCCTATCATCAGCTTTGGCAGAGTCAAGGCATTGACGACAATGTGGACCGAGAATTACCTTTAACGGAGTGAGAACTAGAAAGCCTCCTATGATACTTTGCACAAGTGATTTTTCGAATGCAGAGGAGAAATTTTTGGCTTCCTAGAAAGTGAATAAGGGTGAAAACACTCATGGATTCGATTTATGGACAAATTGTTTCTGTATAGTTTGATTTTCTTCTTAGAGCTGTCATACAACGCCTATATCTTTGCAAATCAATGCTTACACCCTACATCTCTATATACTTGACCTTTCCAGTAGCTCCTGGCTCCTGAGTTCTAACTCTACCTTATCAAGTACACTCTTGTTCAGAAAAAAACAGAGTTCCTTGAAGGACTAGAGACAAGACTTTCATATTCAGGGGACATGTACGTTAGTATGTTTTGCAGAAATGATTAGCACTTCAGTCACCCCAGTTCAACATGTGTCCTGTTGCCTAGTAGGCATAGGGTCCACCATTTTCCATACGTGATGGCATCGATGCATGTAAGAGTCGAATGGTGTCCTGTAGTGTAACCATCCATGTAGCTCTCACCTAATTCCATAGTTCACCTGTGGTCGATGGTTTTGGGTCACAGCACTGCACCTGTTACTTCAACATATCCCACATATTTTCGACTGGCGACAGTTCTGGTGATCTGGTGTGCCATTGAAAAATGCTGAAATTCTGTGCCCTGTGACACCAAGAAGGCAGGTGTTCGTGCAGCAGCGTGGTCGTGCATTGTCTTGCTGAAAAATGGCGTCTGAGGCGTTGTGCATAAAGACCTACATAGGTCGCACTGGTCACAGTGTCCTGGACACGCACCAACTATGATTTGTGGTTGTATGCAATAGCACTCCCCACCATAATACCTTGAGTTGGCGCTATGTGTCTTGTGCAGATGCAGTCAGTGTGATGCTGCTCCCCCTGAGTGGAGCGAATCAAAATGCGGCCATCATTTTCAAACAAACAGAACCTGGATTAGCCCGAGAACACTATCTGATGCCATTCCTGTCCCTAGTGACGTCGTTCCATACACAATTGCCGTCTAATATGTTTCTGCACATTCGTCAAAGGTAGGCAGAGAAGGCAACGACGCGTAACCGATGTCATAATAAACGTCTATGGATTGTCATCCCTGATAATTTACGATGTGTTACACTGTTACGCCGGATCCGAGAAGGACTCATATTGTGGTGTCACCGTCAGACACCACACTTGCTAGGTGGTAGTTTTAAATCGGCCGCGGTCCATTAGTACATGTCGGACCCGCGTGTTGCCACTGTGTGATCGCAGACCGAGCGCCACCATAAGGCAGGTCTCGAGATACGGACTAGCACTCGCCCCAGTTGTACGGACGACGTAGCTAGCGATGCACACTGTCGAAGCCTCGCTCATTAGCCGAACCAATAGTTAGAATAGCCTTCAGCTAAGTCAATGGCTACGACCTAGCAAGGTGCCATTAGTAACATTGCATGTATCTAAAGAGTCTCACTTGTATCGCCACAATCTCCAGATGTACCAAAAGGATGGATTAAAGTTAAGTATTCCAGAAGCTACGTACTTTTCTTTATAGCATTCATTACGTATCCTGTTTCAGACCTCACGCCATCCTGCTTTAGCTAAACGCGTGCCTTTCGGCTTCCTCTCATTGTGTCTAGGCTGTCTTGTCTAGACACAACACATATCTTACCTGCAATGCCATTCGGTTCAAATATGGCTCTAAGCACTATGGGACTTAACATCTGAGGTCATCAGTCCCCTAGACTTAGAACTTCTTAAACATAACTAACGTATGTACATCACACACATTCATGCCCGAGGAAGGATTCGAGCCTGCAACCGTAGCACCAGCGCGGTTCTGGACTGAAGCGACTAGAAACGCTCGGCCGCAGCGGCAGGCAATGCCATTCGGATGAGGTGTCAGTGTTTTTAGGGGGTGGTATGGGTGGTTCAGCTTGACCCGTCTCGTACTGTTCTACGACCTTCCGTGAACAATTCTGCATACACTCGTTGCACTATAAAACGCTTCGTCACACACGAGCAGAAATTTCCCGGTTGGATACATCACATTCTCTCATGCAAATAATGCGCCCTCTTTCAAATGCACAGCTTTGACGATACGGCTCGGCCATACGTCTTCGAGGCATCCTGCACGTCTGCCCAAGTCACGGTGATCCTTCGTTTATAGCGACGAGAGTCGCAGACACATTTTACCGATAGGTGATGTTGCGCCGCGATATCAGTGTTGACCTTGAAACTGCGGGACGACGTGGTTCAGATGCTAATCATTTCGGAAGAACATACTAATGTACATATTCTGTGAATATGAGCATCTTATCTCTAGTCGTTCATGGTGTTTTTGTTTCTGAACATGAATGTACTTTAACCACGATGGGAGACGTGTGTAAAATAGCACTACAACCTCTATGTATACTGGCACACGGAAAATATTGCCCATTACTCGATGCAACTATACATATTCAGAATAGGAGACAAATACGAGGCAGCGCTCTTTTCCCTTTATATTGTGACTCATTGAAAATATCAGCTGTTTGTTGCTACTATTAGAGACGAACGTGCACGCATGTTCAAAGGAACAGGCACTGCAGCGACTGCAGTTGTCATGAAATGAATTAAATGTATTCACAGTCGGAACGACGGCAGTGAAAATTTTTGCCGGACCGGGAGTCGAACCAGAATTTCCTGCTTTACGTGAGCGGTCGTTTTAACCGCTTCGGCTATCCGTGCACAAGCTACAAGCATACGTGGCCGAAGAAACGTTGCATAGTAATTCTTAAGAACACATTCAATGCAATTTCGTATGTATCCGCCGAGACCAGGCAGTGACATTCAATTAAAACGCCCATCTGCTGTACGGGGTTACATAATATGTACGACTGCAACCTGTGACGCATGAGCGACGACATCGGATGTTTGGATCTGGTCGTGCGTCGCGCACGGACAGCCAAAGCGCGTAAGGCGACCGCTCGCGTACAGTGGTGAATTCGGTATCGTGTCACGGTCCAGCACAAATTTTCACTTATTTCATTCCAATATACAGCCGATAGTTGTCCATATTCGCAACTATGAAAACATTTCAGGTGTACTTATTTCTGTCTCTCCTCCGCATCAGAAGCCAACAATGGTGGGCTGTGTGCCTGAATGCTAGTCTCACAAATAAATGTTGTATTTGTACATGCAGTTCATGGTATACAGCGAAATGACTTTTCACTAACAATGTAAGTTGTGCAGTAGTCTTCAGCAGAAAAATTGTCGATTTTCGTGGTTGTGTTAATAATCGTACAAAAAAAAGTCACTGGAAATTCCGCGAAAACTTCTTCATCGTGTGTAAAAGGGCGTTCGTTTTGATGTAAAGGCTAGCGGCGGATCAGCGTCTGGCGCATGCTTCAGCGTACGCCCAGAATTGCAAACCGTGACAAGCGAGCGGAGGCGGCTCGCAGGGGCAAAAACACATCCACCCAGCCAGCCACCCCGGCCGGGGCCGTCCATTACGGGTGACGCGTCGTGCTAATAGCCAGTCGATATTAGTGGTAATGACGCCGCTGTGTCGTTAGACCCTGGTCAGCACAGATGACGCACCGTCATCTTACGCTCGTTAGCGACGGGGATGGTGACCGGACGAAAAAAAAATTAAAATTTCAGTCCACCCCTCCCATCTGCTCCCATCCCCATGTATGGGAGGAGTGTGTCCCATTTGCGAGAGAACGCATGCTGCCACTATATGTCGTTCAGCTGATGGATTTCGGTGGTGGGTAACCAACATGGTATCTGATCTATTAGTGTGTTGTGACCATCTGCAGCTGTTAATCCCAACAAATGTTTAGAGGAACAGATTTATAAATGTCTTTGTACTGTGTGCCGTGATAAACGATCTAAAGAGAAAGTGCGACCCATGCCACTAAGCTGATTTATTTCTCATACAGTACATTTCGGGAGATACGTTGCATCTTCAGATGTGTCTATGTGTAAAAGCTATTCTAGATTCAGTCATTGGAATAATCTAATATTTAAAAATGAACAGTCGAGATCGCAATAATATTTCTACATTAACCGGTTTCGGATTCTGTACAACCCATCTTCAGAATTTTTTGACCCACTATGGCTGGTGCAGGGAGCTCCTAGGATTTTTCGTGATACCATGACCGTTCATTTTTAAACACAGAATCAGGTCACTGCTCTCCATGGACAATGTTGTCAAAATTCGGGAAAAATCTAAATATTGCTTTTGTACAGCACAATGAACAGTGCATGGCTCGTGTTTGTGCCGTATATCATTTGACATCATCTTTTTACTGTACTACCACCTCGTTATGTTAATTTCAATTACTGGTGTCACTGAGTTGCTGCCTTGCCTGCCCGTGAGTGGCAGCAGCGGCGCTCATCGGTATAAGCCCTGGTGTTTTATCTTGTCTGACAGCTATTACTTCCCGGTTGTCATGTGTTTGGTGTTAGTTTGGATTTGCCAGTGATTTGGGATGCGCTAGCAATGCATTTACAACCTGCCAATGTTTAACTTAGGGCGCGGCAGAAGTTCATTCGGGACCGCGGCTGCATTGAGGTCCGGACAGCCATGACCCGCCCGACGTTTGCCGATACATATCACTTGAGTGTGGACCACCTCGGTTGGTCGTCGGTCGGTCGTCTTGTCGGATGACGCGTATGTTGGCTTGCGATCGCTTATCGGTGGCCTGTGTGTGCCAACTCGTGATTCGTCCTTGTTATTGCACAGTCGCTGCCGTCAATATTGTCTAGTCCTTCGTGAAACTGAGTGTACCTTGTGATGTCGACTGCTCAGTTACTTTAGTGCTGTCTCCATGCTGTTGTGTGGCAGTCGGTCGGTTGGGGTGGGTCAGCCAGGAAATATCCGCGCGGCGCAATTTTCACGCAATTTGGGTGCATAGATCCTGAGAAATCAGTACCCAGAACAACCACCTCTGGTCGTAATAACGGCCTTAAGACGCCTGGGCATTGACTCAAACAGAGCTTGGATGGCGTGTACTGGTACAAATGCCCATGCAGCTTCAACACGATACCACAGTTCATCAAGAATAGTGGCTGGCGTATTGTGATGACCAAGTTGTTCGGTCACCAATGACCAGACGTTTTCAATTGGTGAGAGATCTGGAGAATGTGCTCTGTATCCAGAAAGGCCCGTACAGGAACTGCAACATGCGGTCGTGCATTATCCTGCTGAAGTGTAGAGTTTTGCAGGGATCGAATGAAGGGTAGAGCCAAGGGTCGTAACACATGTGAAATGTAACGTCCACTGTTGAAGGTGCCGTCAATGCGAACAAGAGGCAACCGAGACGTGTAACCAATGGCACACCATGCCATCACGCCGGGTGATACGCCATTATGGCGATGACAAATACACGCTTCCAATGTGCGTTGACCGCTATGTTGCCAAACACTAATGCGGCCATCATGATGCTGTAAACAGAACCTGGATTCATCCGAAAAAATGACGTTTTGCCATTCGTGCACCCAGGTTCGTCGCTGTGTACACCATCGCAGGCGCTCCTGTCTGTGATGCAGCGTCAAGGGTAACCGCAGCCATGGTCTCCGAACTGATAGTCCATGCTGCTGCAAACTTCGTCGAAATGTTCTTGCAGGTGGTTGTTATCTTGAAAAGGTCCCCATCCGTTAACTCAGGGATCTAGACGTGGCTGCACGATCTGTTACAGCCATGCGGATAAGATGCCTGTCATCTCGACTGCTAGTGATACGAGGCCGTTGGGATCCAGCACGGCGTTCCGTATTACCATCCTGAACCTACAGATTCCATATTCTGGTAACAGTCATTGGATAAACCGCAATCGCGATAGGCTACAATCTGACCTTTATCAATATCGGCAACGTGATGGAACGCATTTCTGCTCCTTACACGGGGCATGACAACAACGTTTCACCAGGCAACGCCGGTCAACTGCTGTTTGCGTATGAGAAATCGTTTGGAAACTTTCCTCATGTCAGCACGTTGTCGGTGTCGCCACCGGCGCCAACCTTGTGTGAATGCTCTGAAATGCTAATTATTTGCATATTAGAGCATCTTCTTCCTGTCGGTTAAATTTCGCGTCTCTTGCACGTCATCTTCGTGGTGTAGCAATTTTAATGGCCAGTAGTATAGCAGCAGCGTTGGATGTAGTGCTTAATAAATGTTGGAATTCGCTTTTGTAAGTAGGTGGTGGTTATTCTGCACGAAGCAAATTGGGGGTTACCAAATAACAGTATTTAATGAAACCAAAATTTCATTCACATCACAGTGAAAGTACACGTCTCAGTCATTAATGTGGCCACCAGCCATGTACAAAGTGAACGTACAGTAACCATCCACACACAGTAGATGGCAACAATAGCATTGGATGGTACATATATCTTCTAGGTGGACGCGGAAAACAGTGTAGTCGTTGTCGTAATGCTGAAAACAGGCGATTTATCTGATTCCCGGAAGGGCACGATCGCTGGCTTTTGGGTCAAGGGCGGAAGCATTTCCGAAACGTGTAATTTTCTAATCTGTTCGCGTGCCGTCGCGGTTAATGTATACCGTGCATGGCAAAAAGGCGCCATCCACAACCGGCTCCGAGAAAACCCTGATGCACCACAAACAGTTGATGACAGGGGTGAAGACGGCTGCGGAGATGTGTACGGGCGAATACACGTGTAACGGTTGAGCAGCCGACTGCTCAGATGAACACAAAGTCTACGCAGAGGGTCTCATTATCGACTGTTCAGCTAACGCTTCGTCTTGGCCTCGGCACTAGGTGCCTGGTCCATGCACCCATGCTGACTGCTGTTCATCGGCAACGGAGGTTGAATTTTATATGACAGAACTGCAACTGGATGTCCACTAAGTAACTACAGGTGCCCTCTCCTGGTGAATCACTTATGCTCTATCGGATGGGTGGCCGTTGTGATGTACGGCCCTGTATCAATCGTTAAAACGGTTCAGGCCGAAGGAGAGAGCATTATTGTTTGAGGAATTGTTTTCGTGGTACTCTGTGGGTGATCTCGTCATTATGGAAAGCCCAATGGATGAACGCAACTATGCATCTACTCTTGGGGACCATTGCCACACCCACATGCGTTTCGTTTTTCCCTTGGCACTATGGCATCTACTAGCAGCACAATTAGATCACGTTAGTACTTGTTCCATAGATCGTGAATACGATATTTCGTAATGATGTGGAACGTCTCAGGTTAATAAAAGTTGTCTATACAAGGTATTACATTACACAAAATATAACATGACACTTAATATTTTTAATTATTCTTTTTTAGGTGGGGGCGGGGAAATTACCCACTTAGTATATCCACAAAAATTGATTTCATGAGTCGAAGGAGTTCCCATTCATAAATTCTTTTAATTTCTTTTTAAATGCTATATCGTTATTTGTCAGACTTTTGAGGCAGTTAGGTAAGTGACCAAAGACTTTTGTGGCAGCATAATTTACCCTCTTCTGAGCCAAAGTTAGATTTAACCTTGAGTAGTGAAGATTATCCTTTCTCCTAGTGTTGTAGCCATTTACCCTGCTATTACTTTTGAATTCGTTCCGATTATTAATAACAAATTCCATAAGTGAATATATATGTATATTGTGAGGCTACAGTGAAGGTCCCTAGCCCTTTCAATAAGTGTCTGCAGGATGATCTTGTGTGAGCAATTATTCTGATTACACGCTTTAGTGCAATGAGCACTCTTTTATTCTATGATGCCATGCGAAAGCAGCGAATGAAAATAGGCGTGGTAAGCTAGTTACCCCCCACCCCATGAACCTTGGACCTTGCCGTTGGTGGGGAGGCTTGCGTGCCTCAGTGATACAGTAGCAGTACCTTAGGTGCAACCACAACGGAGGGGTATCTGTTGAGAGGCCAGACCAACGTGTGGTTCCTAAAGAGGGGCAGCAGACTTTTCAGTAGTTGCAGGGGCAACAGTCTGGATGATTGACTGACCTGGCCTTGTAACACTAACCAAAACGGCCTTGCTGTGCTGGTACTGCGAACGGCAGAAAGCAAGGGGGAACTACAGCCGTAATATTTCCCCGGGGCATGAAAATATACTGTATGATTAAATGATGATGGCGTCCACTTGGGTAAAATATTCCGGAGGTAAAATAGTCCCCCATTCGGATCTGCGGGTGGGGACTACTCAGGAGGACGTCGTTATCAGGAGAAAGAAAACTGGCGTTCTACGGATCGGAGCGTGGAACGTCTGATCCCTTGATCGTGCATGTAGGCTAGCAAAATTTAAAAAGGGAAATGGATAGGTTAAAGTTAGATATAGTGGGAAGTAGTGAAGTTCGGTGGCAGGAGGAACAAGACTTTTGGTGAGGTGAATACAGGGATATAAATAGAAAATCAAATAGGGGTAATGCAGGAGTAGGTTTAATAATGAATAAAATAATAGGAGTGCGGGTAAGCTACTACAAACAGCGTGGTGAACGCATTATTGTGGCCAAGATAGACACGAAGCCCACGCCTACTACCGTAGTACAAGCTTATATGCCAAATAGCTCTGCAGATGACGAAGAAACTGATGAAATGTATCATGAGATAAAAGAAATTATTCAGATAGTGAAGGGAGGCGAAACTTTAATACTCATGGGTGACTGAAATTCGATAGTACGAAAAGGGAGAGAAGGAAATGTAGTTGGTGAATACGGATTGGGGATAAGAAATGAAAGAGGAAACCGCCTGGTAGAATTTTGCACAGAGCATAACTTAATCATAGCTAACACTTGGTTCAAGAATCATATAAGAAGGTTGTATACATGGAAGAAGGCTGGAGATACTGACAGGTTTTAGACAGATTATATAATGGTAAGACAGAGTTAGGAACCAGGTTTTAAATTGTAAGACATTATATAGACGGTCTATATAATGTCAGTATATAGAGGGTCTATACAAGGGCGATGTACTTGAGGACAGCATTATGGAAATGGAAGAGGATGTAGATGAAGATGAAATGGGAGATGTGATACTGCGTGAAGAGTTTGACAGATCACTGAAAGACCTGAGTCGAAACAAGGCCCCGGGAGCAGACAACATTCCATTAGAACTACTGACAGCCTTTGGAGAGCCAGTCCTGACAAAATTCTAGCATCTGGTGAGCAAGATATATGACACAGACGAAATACCCTCCGGCATCAAGAAAAATATAATAATTCCAATCCCAAAGAAAGCAGGTGTTGACAGATGTGAAAATTACCGAACTATCAGTTTAATAAGTCACAGCTGCAAAATACTAACGCGAATTCTTTACAGTCGAATGTAAAAACTGGTAGAAGCCGACCTCGGGGAAGATCGGTTGGATTCCGTAGAAATACTGGAACACGTGAAACAATAGTAACCCTACGACTTATCTTAGAAGAGTCCGCCCCCGGTAGCTGAGTGGTCAGCGCGCCAGAATGTCAATTCTAAGGGTCCTGGTTCGATTCCTGGATGGGTCGGTGATTTTCTCCGCTCAGGGAGTGGGTGTGGTGTTGTTCTAATCATCATCATTTCAACCCCATCGACGCGCAAGTCGCCAAAGTGGCGTCAAATCGAAAGACTTACACCCGGCGAACGGTCTACCCGACAGGAGGCCCTAGTTATACAACATTATTATTATTATTATTATCTTAGAAGAAAGATTAAGGGAAGTCAAACCTGTTAGACTTAGAGAAAGCGTTTAACAGTGTTGACTGGAATACTCTCTTTCAAATTCTGAAGGTGGCAGGGGTAAAATACAGGGAGCGAAACGCTATTTATAATTTGTACAGAAAACAGATGGCGGTAATAAGAGTCGAAGGGCATGAAAGGAAAGCAGTGATTGGGAAGGGAATGAGACAGGGTTGTAGCCTCTCCCCGATGTTATTCAATCTGTATATTGAGTAAGTAGTAAAGGAAACAAAAGAGAAATTCGGAGTAGGAATTAAAATCCATCGAGAAGAAGTAAAAACTTTGAGATTCGCCAGTGACATTGTAATTCTGTCACAGACAGCAAAGGACATGCAAGAGCAGCTGAACGGAATGGACAGTGTCTTGAAGGGAGGATATAATATGAACATCAACAAAAGCAAAACGAGGATAATGGAATGTAGTCTAATAAGTCGTGCGACGCTGAGGGAGTTACATTAGGAAATCAAAGGCTTAAAGTAGTAAAGGAGTTTTGCTATTTGTGCAGCAAATTAAGTGATGATGGTCGAAGTAGAGAGGATATAGAATGTAGACTGGCAATGACAAGGAAAGCATTTCTGAAGAAGAGAAAATTGTTAACACCCAGTATAGATTTAAGTGTCAGGAAGTCGTTTCTGAAAGTATTTGTATGGAGTGTAGCCATGTATGGAAGTGAAACGTGGAGGACAAATAGTTTGGACAAAAAGGGAATAGAAGACTTCGAAATTTGGTGCTACAGAAGAATGCTGAAATTTAGATGGGTAGATCACGTAACAAATGAGGAGGTACTGAATAGAAATGGGGAGAAGAGGAGTTTGTGGCACAAGTTGACTCGAAGATGGGATCGCTTGGTAGGACATGTTCTGAGGCATCAAGGGTGACCAACTTAGTATTGGACGGCTGCGTAGGGGGTAAAAATCGTAGAGGGAGACCAAGAGGTGAATACACTAAGCAGATTCAGAAAGCTGTAGGTTGCAGTAGGTACTGGGAGATGAAGAAGCTTGCACAGGATAGAGTAGCGTGGAGATCTGCATCAAACCAGTCTCAGGACTGAAGACTACAACAACAACAAGCTAATTTACTGAGATGTAAATCGCCAAAATTTGCAATGACCCTAACAGCAAAAGTAGCTAAACTCAAACGTTTCAACAGATATTCAGTGTGTTTTTTCCAGTTCAACCACTCATCAATGCATACACCTAGAAATTTTTAATATTCTACCTTAGCTACCGATTTCTGATCGAAGTCTATATTTATTAATCGTGTCATTCCTGTGTGGAACTGTATATACTGTGTTTTGTCAAAGTTTAATGAGAGCCCATTTGCAGAGAACCACTTAATGATTTTCTGAAAAACATCGTTTACATTTTCATCAGTTAATTCTTGTCTGTTGGGTGTGATAGCTATACCTGTATCATCCGCAAAAAGTACCAGCTTTGCATCTTCGTTAATATAGAGTGGCAAGACATATTAAGAACAGCAGAGGGCCCAAGACCGAACCTTGCGGCACGCCGTTCTTGATTGTTCACCAGTTTGAGAAATCACCATTTTTTTTGCATATTACGTGAACTGCTTATTTCAACTTTCTACAGTCTTCCAGTTAGGTATGATTTAAACCATTTGAGACCTGTCCCATTCATACCACAGTACTTCAGCTTATCTAGAAGTATTTCATGATATACACAATCAAACGCCTTTGAGAGATCACAAAAAATCCCAACGGGTGACTTCCGGTTACTCAGAGCATTTAATATTTCATTAGTGAAAGCATATATAGCACTTTCCGTTGAAAAACCTTTCCGGAAGCCAAACTGACATTTTGTTAAAACTTTATTTTTATAAAGGTGTGAAGCTACTGTACAATACATTCTTTTTTCAAGAATTTTGGATAAGGCAGTCAGAAGAGAGATTGGGTGGTAGTTGTTCACATTAGACGTATCCCCTTTTTATGTAGTGGTTTAACAATGGCATACTTCAGTCTGTCTGGGAAAATCCCCTGCTTCAGAGAACTATTACATATGTGGCTAAGAATCCCACTTATCTCTAGGGAACAAGCTTTTATTATCCTGCTGGAAATGCCATCAATTGCATGTGAGCTTTTATTTTTGAGAGAGTTTCTTATTTTCCTAATTTCAGAAAGAGAGGCGGGTGGAATTTCAATTGTATCAAATTGTGTGGGTAAGGCCTCTTCCATTGACTGCCTTGCTTCTTCCAATGAACATTTGGATCCTATTTTCTCTACAACATTTAAAAAATGATCATTCAAAATGTTTTCGACTTCCGACTTGTTGTTTGTCAAGTTTCCATTCGCTTTGATTGTAATGCCGTCATCCTGTACTCTTGGTTGCCCTGTCTTCCTTGTAATAATATTCGAAATTGTTTTGATTTTGTTATCAGAGGTATTAATCTCAGACATGATGCACATGCTTCTGGACTTTTTAATAACCTTTCTTAATGTAGCACAGTAGTTTTTATAATATTTCTGGGTCATTACTCAATGCAACTTCTCACACAGTTCGCATTGTACGTTTGGGGTTTGAAGAGCACTGACGAGTTTACCTTACTCCCCTGTCCACCGGACTCCACGGACTTAAATCCACTGGAGAATCTGTGGGAGCATTGCTACTGGGATGTTCTTGCCTTTGATTTTCAACTGAGAAACGTAGCACGGCTACTGACTGACCTGCAAGGTAATTCCCATTTTAACGAAATATCCTTTTACGGTAAAGCTGTCTAGGATATCTACGTTGGATTCCTCAGGTAGATTTTTCCCATAATGAGGTTGCAAAAGTGCTATAATATTTCGATCGACATGTTTGTGTGACAGAAATTTCTTCGATTATGAAACTAAATAAGTCACAAAACTCTGTGGAATTGTCTCCGTCTGTCCGTATGCTGAAAGTCTGTACCAGATATTAATTATATTACGACTTTCCGTTCCAAAAAATTTAACGACTGTAAAAATTTTTTTCTTTGTGATATATGTTGTGCCGAAATGTGAAATATAAAACCAAGTCGCATGCAGTGAGATTGCACCGCACTTTAAATGAGGTGCATTTGCAGTTTCCGGCCTTCCAACTCCTCGCGCTCAGACATAGTAGCTTGGCGGTGGGGGAAGTGTGCAGCTAGGTTGAGCTCTGGGGCGCTCGTGCGGCGTCACGGATCGCCAGCCAAATTCTTTGCCGCTCCTGTTTTAGATGATCCAAGGTTTTCTGATGCACTAAAATTAGACACGCCAACGGTTTCTCTCTGTCACTAAAGATTTTTTTTCACAAAGTAATTCAAAAACTTTCATACGAATAAGACACATTCAAAAAAGCTTCTTTAATAATCCCAAAATAGGAGTCCTATCACTATAACGAAGTTTAAAATCTTCAACATCGCCAGAGACAGCAACTGTAATGTATTCGTCGTATAGCAACAAGATAAAAAAAAAAAAAAACAACAGCTAAATCAGTGGCAATACTAGTGACAGTTCACTAGTTGCATTTGTAAAGCTCTTTCTAATCACAGTCAGCATGACAATTTATGGTTTTATTATTACGGAGGTGAATCTGATATTCATTTGTACCTTATGGCTACATATTTCACTTATCTCCACAACACACATAACCAGTGTTGATCATTGATCCTTCTGACGAGGACTTTATTAAAGACGTCGAGAACTAAGCCAAGGGAGTTTTCAGTTAAAACTATTACAACTGACTTGGTTGTTTTCTCACTTTTTCCTACTTGAATTGTAATGAAGTACTATGTTCCTCAGTATTAATATAAAGGCATGACTCTTAATATCTCTTCTTTTCTCCGTTTCGAAATTTTTCTTTCGTGCACCGCCTGAGGAGACTCCTTGTGCAGCAACCAGCAATAGCCGGCTACCACATCACATCCCATAGGTCCCAGAACTGAAGTTCCATTTCTTTAATCTCTTGATGCAACCTTTTCCCTGTTTCTCGCTCGCAGGATCTATATGTTCTGGAAGACAACTGATATTGGAGTTCAGTTTCAAGCTCATCGAGCTATACAACATTTTTCTTAATTGACGTCATCATGGTATTTGTAGTTGCCAAGAAAATTGCTAACTTGTTTAAAATATACAACCTTATCTTTAAATGTCTTTATCTTCAGATGTTCACAGCGTCAGGGGCAGACAAAACCCCATCCGTCAGTTTGGTTTCTGATGACCTCGGAAACTTACGCGTCACTTACTTGAAATTGTCACCATCTTTTGGCAGGAATTTTATAAAGTGTTTCATAATTTCAAGTGTTATGTGACATGAAGGCGGGAGTATGTTCCTTGGGGCCACCAAAGTATCTACTGTTACTTTTTTCTCTCTAAACAACCTGCTTGGGTAGATTCCCGGGATACAGTGCTCGTCTTTCGCACGACTATCCCATAGGAAGGCAGATAATGAAATAAAATAACTTTTTGTAGCAGGTAACACTGAAAAACATTACAAAACAACAATGGCGTTATTATAATAACTACATAGCTACATCTTGGATACCTCTCAGAAATTCTCAGTTTGTGACAAAACTGCATGTGTTTGACCATTTTACGTACCTTACATGATATCAGTACTCAAAAATACGTAAGAAACACCTTCAATCTATAAGAAAAAATCTCATTCTTGATCAGTGTTACGTACTGCAGATGAATGAAGCGCCGTAATCGTCAACGTGGGAGGCAGTTGTCTGCTACAAAACAAATTCCTTTTACAAACTTGGTCCTAGGACGCATTACTTGCTCGAGAACTGCTACCACCTGGAGTTCTCAGTTCCGACCACTGAATCCTTACCGCACAATTATCTGTTTGAGGTCCCCAGCAGTCGACAAAATTTTGATCCTAGATATCTGAGATGCCCTGTAGAGTACGGGATCTCCTACTCGGTTCTCCGCTTCTAAACACTTGCTGAAGCTCAGCCTACACCCACACACGCTTGTCAAATAACTGGCAGTCAGTCGAGAAAGAGAAAGGGCGGCAGAGAATACTCTCTTAATGATTAATCCCAGCATCAGTATGCGTATTGTGTTACACCTTCTTCTGCAGAATATAATCCTGTAACAACATTGCGCAGTGAGCTCTCTGCCTCACACTGTTGCACTTCCTCAAGACGTAAGAACGTTACAACTGTGCAGATTCTATTTGCAGACATTTGGATAAACTTAACGATTGGCATGGCTGATGGAATATCATTAGAGTTGGCAATGAAATATCAAACACTGTAACAACCTCTTCTTCTTCTACTACTATTACTACTACTTCTACTGTTCTTCTTACTTTCTGTTACATCCTCTGTAGGACTCCAGACAGCACGTTCATGGCTTAGGTTTTCTTCCTCCCAGAAAATCTTTGTCCCTTTGCTCCCTTTCTCTTGCTCTTCTGCCTTTTTCAGTTTCCTCTTCTCTTCCCTGCTCTACTGGTCACTCAGTGTGCTTTACCGGTCGTTAACCTCTGGCAAGTTCGTTGGTGTGTACTTGATTGTTCAGTTTTCCTTCCCTTCCAATCTGATGTCCTCTGTGTTTAACAGCCATCTTGGTTCCTGTCTTTCCACTTGTCCTACTTGTTTTCCTCAGTATTCTTTTCCCTTGTATTTCTAGTTGCCCTACGCAATGCCATATTCTCATGTTACGATCTAAGTTGCTTACAGCACTGCACTCCCCAACGTTGCCTTCCTGTGCCTCATATTTTCTATTTTTATATTGTATTTATATTTCTGGTCATAGACGTCACCTCAACTTACTCATCCTCTTCATTAATCCTTCATTTCTTCTTTTTTCCAGTTATTCGTTCTCCCAACTATTCAGAGTTGTTCACCTCTAACACAGAGTCGTCTGATACTTATGAACTTCCTATTGCAATCAGTGTCTCGTTGAAGGCGATCCTCAGGCCGACCACTTTCGCTATTTTGCTCAGACTGTTGAACTTCTTCTTTGTGTCTTCTTCTGTCTCCCTTACTGTACATCGTACGTAAAGACAAGGCAGTCCACATGAGTCCTCTTTTCCTTTCTTTATGTGCTTGATATTGCCATTACACTGTAACAATCGTACTATTTGTAAAGATAACGTCTATATCTTGCATATAGGGTAATAATTCCCTGTGAGCTTCGATCATTAGCGTTTTTTATTGATAACCAGTTACAGCCTAATACACTGATCATCTAAAAAAATCTAGAAACTACGGATGATATTCACAGTGTACAAACTTCGGTAACACTGCAAATATTTAAAATAAAAGACAAAAGCCGATCATAACCTAATGAATGAAATGTTACGCAGAACCATTAAATCACGGTACGCCCCCGGTAGCTGGGTGGTCAGCGCGACAGATTATCAACCCAGAGGTCCCGAATTCGATTCCCGCCTGAGTCGGAGATTTTTTCCGCTCAAGAACTGGGTGTTGTGTTGCCCTAATCAACATCATTTCATCCCCATCGACACGCAAGTCGCAGAAGTGGCGTCAAATCGAAAGACTTGCACCAGACGAACGGTCTGCCCGACGGGATGCCCTCGTCACACGACATTATTGTTATTACATCACTGTATGCAGACTATGACAAGACTTCAGGAAGCTAACGGCATCACACTCACGGGACTTTGGAACACGTATCAGAGCCCCAGTTAATAATTCTATACAAAGTCATTTGATTTCATAAGGTAACATGCATATATGATACTGTAGGAGAAACACGAAATTACATAACAAAGTCAAAAATAGGAAATTTATGTAGCTCACAAGGTAGGGATAGTGTACACAGACCCCTGAAACATTCCTAGAACCTTCATGATGTACTAACAAAACGTTTCATTACTTCTTTTGCGTCACTACATCACAGTTCCTCAACAGAAAGTGGAAGGATTGTTAAAAGCAATTATTGCTTTCCAATGAGATCTTGGTCATCTCCCAGTATTTATAACTCGTGCAATTTTCTTAAATGTCCTTTCTCCAGAACCCTCTACCTCAGAACACACCTATCTTGTACAGCTATAAATTCTCTTTATGTACACCACTATCATTAAAGTTGTTACTGGCTTTACTATTCTTACCACTATTATCTTCATTAGTGGCAGCGGCAGCAGTGGTACAAGTGCCGCCAATATTAATTTTATTTGTTCATAGTCCGTATTTTTTGCTCACATTGTCGCTATAGACCCTCAGATCATTTTAATACTACATATCATATAAGAATCGTAATTTAGTAGGTAAGTATGATGTAAAAAATGTACTATATGTGTGAAACCCTGGTCCAATGTAAGAGAGGGCCTGATGGCACTAATCAGATAGGTTAATTAAATGATCGAAAATAATAAACAAAAACTAAAGAGCTCTTAAAACTAGCTACAACAAAGGTAAATGCGACAAGGAAGTTAACTGGAGAAACATTAAGGAAGAGGCAGCTTACGACCCCTTAGTTCGACGGATTCTAGAATACTGCTTGTAAATTTGCTATTTCTACCACCTAGGATGAATAGAAGTTATGGTGCGATCTAAGGGCTAGCGGCGTGCTGCGTCATAGTTTCACCTGTTGAGCACAGAATCGTCAGGGAGAAGTTCGTGTTATACAATTCCGGATATTACAGGTATAACTGGTTTTCTGCCAAAGGAGAGCCAGGCAGTACATTCCGCCCTCCTACACAAATCTAGTGAAATGAACACGGCGCGAAAATCCGAGAAATTCGAGCTCGTATCGAGGTTTACAGCAGATGCTCGACCAGCCCACCATTTGCCAATGGTGTTGGGGGGGGGGGGGGGGAGGGGGTGGTAGTGATAGAGAGAGGAAGTAATCCCCACTGCACACATTAAATCATATTACACGGTGTAGACAGAAGCGGCGGGTGATTACAGGAAACGTACCTCAGGCGAGATGTCAGAAGGGGGCTCGTGTAGCGGGCCAGAGAGGCGGAGACGGGGAGCTGGCCACACGCAGCGCCTCTTTCCGGAGAAACAATTGAGGATCGCGAGGTGAAGAGAGCGCTAACATATCGAGGACGAGCCGAGAACATCGGGCCAGAGTTCGCTAATGAAGGGCGGACCCGCAAGGAAAGTTGCGAAACAAAACCGGCGAGCGGAAAGGGCGCGCGACCCCGCCCCTTTCATTACGGCGGCAGGACGGCTGGCTGGCGCGCTTCCGCCCCCGCTGCCGCCACCCCCGGCGGGGGCGGGCCACCTGTTTGGCGGCGCCGTCGAGTCTTGCGGCTTTGCCGCTGCTCGCTGCCAGCCTGGTGGGCGCGCGTTGTTTACCGGCTCGGAGCATTGTCTTCCCGTTCCCAATTTTGCCCCTTTGCCGGATGTCTATTGTCTACGCCAGCTCTCCGTTTGTTCGATATCACGTCTGTTCCGACACCCGACCAACTTCGTCGCTTCGTATTTTGCTCGTTATACGGCTGGAACAGAACGAGACGAAATAAAGCCTGGGTGCCCGTTGTTACCTCGCTTCCTGGCAGGGCAGCAGAAGTTTATTACTGCAATAAATTCGTAAATGCTTGTTTACGGTCCAGTGCAATACCGTCAGCCTTCATTATACACGTTCCCGTATCTGACAGTATCAAATTTGACAATGTAACTAGATAATTAACCTACAAGCAAGTAAAATAATGTGAGGACAGGTAGAGAGGAAGTACAACGACAACTAGAAAGCAAATATGTGCAAGTGATGATCCATACCGTTAACACTTTAAAAACTATTCAGGGTATTTCTGCAATACTTATTTATTCATTTACACAGCCCCGTCACATTAGTGTGACCACCCGTCAAAAGCCTGAATGATTACCCTTTGCAGAGAAGACCTCTGCGAGACGTGCAGGAAGGCACTGCCTGGGATGCAGAGCCATGCCGACTCCAGCGAATACCACCTAGAGTACAGGCCTGCGCGCACACTTGTGACGTCACGTACTGACGGCCGGGTCTGTATCGGAACGTTCCTGTCAAGCACTCTGCAGCTATACGAACTTTACGAGTTTTAGAGCTGACACCGCATAGGGATTCTCGTGCTTTCCTCTTATACATGGCCTTGTAGTGAAGGTATGGAAATTTGCATAAAGTAACTGAACAAAAATGTTATTTCAAGATGTAAAATTATTTTGACGATTTGCCTTAAATATGCGTTACAAGGCTTGAATACAAACTGTAATTTTAAATTCTGTCTTTTACCTCAGGAGCTACGTTTTCTTGCTGTAAAAAATCGGCAATACGCAACAACAAGCAGACGTTTTCGGTTTTAAATAAAGCAGCTGGAGCTCCTATAGAATTTAAGAATTTGTTTCCCCGGTTATTTTGGTAAATTTTCCTCTCCACTTCAAAATTTGCTGACCTCACACGAAATTCAAATCATTCGACGAAATGGAGCACCTACTGACATAATGTTTAATAAATCAAAAAACCCGAAAAACTGTTTTATTTCTGTGTTTCTCCAGAACTTTAGAACCTTAAAGATGAAACGGTTGCGTCTCCTATATCCTTGACTGACATTCGCGTCACAGAGTGTTGTTAATTTAATCACAATGCGCTTACCTCAAAATACTGCTTTCTATACTGCTTAATCTGTCGAACACTGAATTCATGAAAGCAATTTTCTGAGGTAGTTCACTCAAACTGAAATTATTTCCGAATAGCTACATATGTAAAACCGAACAAAATCATTCTGTAGCTCTTCCAAATAAAAGTACTGGAAACTCAACAATCTGGTAGGAATGATAAGGAAACTAATCATTATCGAGACACACTAATTAATATAACTATTCTGTGTGACAATAGTTGCACATATGAGAGACATTTCACAGCCAGCTTCGTATTAGATTCGCAGCAATGGTTCAGAATTAAGAAACAAATTACACTGGTACATGATAAATAACTGCTTTAAAAAAGAAATTGGCAAATATGGTGCAAGGGAAGCAAATAACACTCTATAAATTTTTTGCCATTTACTTACACTTAAATGATGCGTAGACAGAAATTCCTGTCTAGGAATAGCTGCAATCCAGCAATTTCTCAACTTCACACATTTGGGAAATCGAAACATGTGCACTTTCATGCCTTTTTGGGATTTATAATTTCCCTCGCAAAAGGGAACGCAACACTTCTATCCCATACTTCGAAGAACTGTAGGTGAATACTGTATGAAATATATATCACTTCCACATGGCACACACTTACAACACAACATACACGCAAACAGGACTGCCAACTAAAGACAAGATGGCCAACAGTTTGTGACGTCACGTGCCAAAATGGCCGCTATGCGTAGGCCTTGTATCTAGAAGGCTTTGCTCCAGCGCCTTGGCCAGCAGTTCTAGGGGTCACAGATGATGCAAGGCGCGAAAATCCTGATAGAGACACTCCCATAGATTCTAGATTGGGTTTAAGACCAATGAGTCTGGTGGCCGGGAGTGGGGTACAATAGTATCATCCAGGTGCTCTCCGATCCACACCCGTACACTGTGAGCTGGGCGACACGCTGCACTGTCCTGCTCATAGATGCCATCGTGTCGAGGAAAACAAACTCCATGCAGAGGTGGACACGGTCCTCAAGGATAGATGCATACTTGTGTGGATCCACTGTGACTCCGCCGGCCGCTGTGACCGAGCGGTTCTAGGCGCTTCAGTCTGGAACCGCTCTGCTGCTACTGTCGCAGTTTCGAACCCTGCCTCGGGCATGGATGTGTGTGATGTCCTTAGGTTAGTTACGTTTGAGCAGTTCTAAGTCTAGGGGACTGATGACCTCAGATGTTAAGTCCCTTAGTGCTCATAGCCATTTTAACCACTGTGACTCCAAGAAAGACGAGATATTCTGTCAGATGGAGTATAAAACGTGATCATCACTCAGAGGATACCCAGCTGTAGAATTGGCCTTGCATGAACCAGTGACCTGTTAAGGAGGCTCATACGCAGCAAGTTCACTGAACGGTCGTTATTGAGACACTGTTTGCAGCCCCTTGGTTTATGTGAGGGGCCAGTTGCTCAACAGCTACATGTCTATTCCCCAGTACGCGTTTCTGCACCCCTCGTTCACCCATGTGGCCCATGGTGCACCACAGATACTTTGGCACTGGTTTTGGAAGGCACCATTTTGTCAAGCACGGTATACTTCAACCACGGCTGCGTCACAGCAGTTTGAAAACTTACCCGTTTCGGAAATGGTTCCAACTGTGCCTTGAAAGCCAACCATCATGTCTATACCAGTTTCTTTGGCGCGTGGATGTAGATACAGCATTGTACAGGGTGTTTAAAAAATGACCAGTATATTTGAAACGGCAATAAAAACTAAACGAGCAGCGATAGAAATACACCGTTTGTTGCAATATGCTTGGGACAACAGTGCATTTTCAGGCGGACAAACTTTCGAAATTACAGTAGTTACAATTTTCAACAACAGATGGCGCTGCAAGTGATGTGAAAGATATAGAAGACAACGCAGTCTGTGGGTGCGCCATTCTGTACGTCGTCTTTCTGCTGTAAGCGTGTGCTGTTCATAACGTGCAAGTGTGCTGTAGACAACATGGTTTATTCCTTAGAACAGAGGATTTTTCAGGTGTTGGAATTCCACCACCTAAAACACAGTGTTGTTGCAACAAGGCGAAGTTTTCAACGGAGGTTTAATGTAACCAAAGGACGGAAAAGCGATACAATAAAGGATCTGTTTGAACAATTTCAACGGACTGGGAACGTGACGGCTGAATGTGCTGGAAAGGTAGGGCGACCGCGTACGGCAACCACAGAGAGCAACGCGCAGCTAGTGCAGCAGGTGATCCAACAGCGGCCTCGGGTTTCCATTCGCCGTGTTGCAGCTGCGGTCCAAATGACGCCAACGTCCACGTATCGTCTCATGCACCAGAGTTTACACCTCTATCCATACGAAATTCAAACGCGGCAACCCCACAGCGCCGCTACCATTGCTGCACGAGAGACATTCGCTAACGATATAGTGCACAGGATTGATGACGGCGATATGCATGTGGGCAGCATTTGGTTTACTGACGAAGCTTATTTTTACCTGGACGGCTTCGTCAATAAACAGAACTGGCGCATATGGGGAACCGAAAAGCCCCATGTTGCAGTCCCATCGTCCCTGCATCCTCAAAAAGTACTGGTCTGGGCCGCCATTTCTTCCAAAGGAATAATTGGCCCATTTTTCAGATCCGAAACGATTACTGCATCACGCTATCTGGACATTCTTCGTGAATTTGTGGCGGTACAAACTGCCTTAGACGACACTGCGAACACCTCGTGGTTTATGCAAGATGGTGCCCGGCCACATCGCACGGCCGACGTCTTTAATTTCCTGAATGAATATTTCGATGATCGTGTGATTGCTTTGGGCTATCCGAAACATACAGGAGGCGGCGTGGATTGGCCTCCCTATTCGCCAGACATGAACCCCTGTGACTTCTTTCTGTGGGGACACTTGAAAGACCAGGTGTACCGCCACAATCCAGAAACAATTGAACAGCTGAAGCAGTACATCTCATCTGCATGTGAAGCCATTCCGCCAGACACTTTGTCAAAGGTTTCGGGTAATTTCATTCAGAGACTACGCCATATTATTGCTACGCATGGTGGATATGTGGAAAATATCGTACTATAGTGTTTCCCAGACCGCAGCGCCATCTGTTGTTGAAAATTGTAACTACTGTAATTTCGACAGTTTGTCTGCCTGAAAATGTACTGTTGTCCCAAGCATATTGCAGCAAACGGTGTATTTCTATCGCTGCTCGTTTAGTTTTTATTGCCGTTTCAAATATACCGGTCATTTTTGAAACACCCTGTACAAAGGGCTTTCAAAAATGACCGAGCCGGAGGCTGTGAAATGAAAACCGCTCAGAAGAACGTCATGCGGTAGCCTGCAAAACGACGTGTGGTCCCCACCAAAAGGGTTAGTGAATACCACTGGACTAATAGACTTCTTCTCTGGCGTGTCCGAGGTTGCTCTTTTAACTGCCCTCCAACATTCTTCTACAGGATTCCTAGCAGATCGCCACCAGGAAAAGTTCTATCCGATTTGATTTCTCGTATCTTGTAACATATTTTTAATTTGACTCCGATCAGAGAACCTGTCGGATGAAATATTCGCTAGAACTCACTTCCATGTTGCATCTACATGACCAGTACCTTGTTATTCCTTCGTCCTTGCAGATTCATAAATTTCTTTCGAAAAGTAAATTTTATGTTCTTGAAAGTGTACCTTTATCCTATCGTCATACAGTTAGATAAGTATTCGACTGCCTAAGATAACTTAGCAATCTCTTGTCCTGTAGCATTTTATCTCGTATACGGACTCGTCATTTCGGTTTCAAACTTCTGGATAACATCAGGGAATTTTTCGTGAATCTTCTTTACTTCATGAAGCTCCCTCGCAAGATCGTCTTGCTTTCTACCACAATCTGCAGTTTGAGTCTTCGTGCCGTTCTATGCCTGACCCATCATATTTAGTTGCTCAGCAGTATCTGCTATCTGCTTCCCCATTTCAAACTGAGCTTTGATTAACCTGAACTGTCTTTGTCGAAGTAGCTTAATTGTTCCTTAATAACTGCCAATGGATCTATGTTTGGTCGACTATAAACCTGTGGATTAGCTTCAACTTCCATGAATGTTAGCAATTGTACATTGTTGGACATTTTGTGCAACATCGTCTGGTACATACTGTACATTATCTCGTGAGACAGTGTGACCAATGTCCTCAGGTACTAAGTGTAGACTATCTTCAGAAGCAAACGGCGTATTAGTTCACTGTTAGGAAGATAGCTTGAATTGCGCTCTAATCTTAATCATTCACCAGAAAAATTGTGCTTGACCTTCTCAAATTATTGGAAAAAGATATCACAGTTAGAAAAAATTCCTATCCTAATCACACAGATTTTAAACACAGATTGGCTCTTATAATAAAGGCAGCATTAACTGCTCTTTTTTCCTGTAGAAATTGCTTAAACCCTATATATTACGGGCTAATCTACGTTTGAAAAGGTTTAACATTGATTGTAGAGCCCCTTTATATTGAGAAAAGGAAATAATTAAGTTAAGAAGCATAGGAGGTGCGGGAAAAATCATGGTGTGAGTCTGCCGTAATCCAGTGTTGAAGCAAACGAAACTAACACATGAGGAACAGGGAACGTGGCGTTCGGCAGGTCGTATCCACGAAGGTAGCTCAAGAAACAAAAATTACAGAATTATTTTCCCATAATTAGCAGAAACACAATAGAAATTGTTACTACTGTAATAAAAACACCTGCCACCTTGGGAGCCAACAAACCAGCTACCTACCCCCATCCGGCAACTGAGAGCTTATAAACTATTTCTAAGAATTTGTGTGTTTAATTTGTTGTTACTCCCAAGGATGTAGCGCGTAAATGCTGTTCGTATCTGACAATCAACAAGTGGTGCAATTAAGCGATAGTCCTTCATTAGTATGGAAGAGAAATCTAAACTTTAGTAATCCTCTGGAACAGTTAGGTATCAAATAAAGCACTTAGCTACATAAACCATATGTCATGTCTATCAGCTGCGTATAGCTTAGTATAAAATTATTAAACCTTTCTTCACTCAAGCCATTCAGATTATTTCCACTGCTGGTGTTCTTGTGTCTGCTATCACCTAGATTACGATGATTATTTCTCATGTTCGAACACCACTTGGAATCATCTGTATGCAATATTTATGTGGACTTGGATGATAGAGCTTTATACCGTACTGAAAAATGAAAAAAAACAGCTGTTTGGCAAATTAGAACTGGATCATGTGATTCACGTTTTTTACTAGCATCAAGAATCCAGATGACTTACGAATTACATCACTAAAATGTACATGGGTTCCATTAAATGAAAACTGATACGACGTTAACTTTGATTGATGTCGATCTATATTTTTAAACTATTAAATTATAAACAACATAAATTGACTTAATAATTTTATCACAGTTGTTGGTGGCGATGCACGTGACATACTATACCTCACAAATTTTATCAGAACTCTTGGTGGTGACTCGTCCTTTAGTTGGACAAACAGTTGGAGAAGGCTGATGTATTTGAACTGGCCCATGTTTCATTATTATCCCACGATATTTCTGTCCAGAAGCCGACACAAAAAGATTATGAAGTGGAAAGCGAAGAATTGTCCAGTGTCGAAAGTTAGGGACTAGACTCAAAGAACATACAAAGATAATAGCAAATTGCACCACAGCTTGCAGGTCACTGTGAACTTGGCAGCCGTTGTTAAAAGATTGTGATCAACGCACTACAGCCTGTGGCAGATTGAATATGTTTTCTTGTCTTCCTATGGAGAAGTTACGACGTACTACGAAATTACGTCGGTGGGACGTTACCTGTACATCCAGAGATTTCTTGTCCCAGTCCGTAGGGGAAAAATATTTAAGGAAAAAGGGAAACTGTTACACACTGACGTGACACAAGCCATGGGAAAGCTATATGCACATATACAGATGGCGGTAGTACTGCGACCACAAAGTATAAACGTGTAGTGCATTGGCAGACCTGTCATTTGTACTCTGGTGATTCATGTGAAAAGCTTTCCGACGTGATTATGACCGCACGCTGGGAATTAGGACTTTGAGTGCAAAACGCTAATTGAGGCAGAAAACTTTTCAGAAATGTTTAGGGAGTTCATTATTTCGAGGTCCACAGTGTAAAGAGTGAACCGTGAATTTACTTTTAAAACTTTTTCTTATTTACTAGCGATTCATCAAGAACATTAACACATTTAATCACAGTATGTGAGCATGGAAGTAGTTGCCAGGGAGTAACAGATGAAATCAAAATAAAATCGCTTTTAACAAATGGGAATTTTATTCCTAAAAGTTTTTTTTTCTGAAACAGATTTAAAATTATAAGCAGGAAGCACGCTCTAAATATCAAGTCACAATTTATTCAGAGGCAGAAAGAAACAAATTTTTGAGTGTATGAGCTTTCGGGCTGAGAACATTGCCGCTCCCTTTTGACACGGCCGTAGTCACGACCGCTCACAACAACCTGTGAAAGACGATACAGGTGCTAATCTGTAACACATCAGATTATCTTAAAGTAAAAGTTTTAAAAATTCACACAAGCACACGAACTATACACCCCATAGTAGGGAATGGTTCAAAACACTAAAATTAAAAGATTAACTTGCCACCGAAGGTGCTACTTGATTTTAACTTCTTAAGAAGTCTTACAGTGGAAGGGTGGCAACTTTATGTGCTAAAATGGCAATTTAAATAAAAGTCCATGAAATGCAATCTTACATAAAATTATACAAGGTTGGCCAAACATGCTCTACCGTACACACATACCGCCTCTCAAGATGATAGGCAAGATAAAAACATATTTCAGGAATTAGGCCGTTACACTTCAAGCAATAAATTCGTTAACACACCGAATCCGACAAACATGACAGAGGCAGCTATTAACTTACGGCCGAATGATAGGGAGATTACCGAACAACCCGAACCGCAGGTTGCTCTAACCCGCCCCTACTCCACAAGGGAAAAACGGACCACCCAATTCATAAATAAGCACCTTCCCGCGGGTGGGCAAACGGAGAAGAATGGTGGGACGACCCCAAAACAAAGCAGCTGGTGACTTCACCAAGAAAACAAGTAGGATTTAACAATTAAATGAAACAACATATCACCAATCACTTCTAATAACTGCCATTTCTGGTGAAGACCTGGCGCAGCACCCCCAACACGCTCTCCCGAACCGCCCGCTGCCAGCCGCATCAACGGACGCAGGAAGGCGCGCGCGTCCCTCGTCTCACGGCGTCGCAGCTCGCACCGGCCAGACCGATGGCGTGGGTTGATTCCTGTTGCTCTCGTGTCGACTCCAGACTCACACAGACTGACCAGCTGGCGAGGTCTTAGCGCCCCTTAAATGCATGTGAACATGCAACCTTTCCCCTTTCCCACCAGAGGGAGACAACAAAGCTGCGACAGCCACAGCGGCGCCACCGCCAGAAACGGAGGGTGACTGCTTCACACAATGCGCTGCGGCGTCCTCTTCAAAACAGCAAGTTTTACCGTCCCCCCAGGGGCTCAGCATTCATTTGCTGAGTACGGGCTTGGCGACCCCGGGGTCCTGAGCTGGGGACTGGTCAGCGCCGCCAGTCTCCTGTCACCGTAAACCCCGGACATGCTTCAGCGACCACCGCATGGCGCAGCGGTGGAATGTTGTATGCTGCGGGGAATGGTAATCTTGGCTTGACCGCCTGGATTGCGAGGAAGGTAAACCTCTATAAAAACCCCTCAATCTTATGGTGTGCTGCGAGCCTATAAGATGCATGGCTGTTGGGGTGGAACAGTCGCAAGCGGGCAACCTCTGGGGCACCTGCCGCACCCCAGTTGTATAAGGCTTACTCAGGCACGCGGGGCTCTGTCTGAGCGGACCTTTAGTTCCCTAGCTGCTCGTGGGACCACAATGGACCCTTCGACCTCTACGTTTCCCCCTACCAGTGGATTGGGTGGGCCACTGGTAGGAAAACACACCCAATCCTCCAGCGCCTGGTGTTACTAGAGATTTATCAGACTGTCGTAACAGAGCACATGCTGATATCCAGAATGTGTTTTTGATTGTCAAACGGAAGGAAGGTAGCTTTGAGAGAGTTTCTCCCTTTTACATCCACAAGGGTCTTGAGGGAATTGCAGGAACACTGAAATCTGTGAAGCGTCTGCGCAATGGGACTCTGTTAGTTGAAACTTCTAGTTCCCGTCAAATCACTTCTCTTAGGAAAGCAACCTGTCTTGGAGAGTACGCTATCGAGATCGAGCTCCACTCCACTTTGAACTATAGTAAGGGTGTTGTGACATGTAGGGACTTGGTGGATATCCCCAAGGACGAGTTGAAATCTGAGTGGGCTGACGAAGGTATTGTCGACGTGCAGCATATTATGAAACGAGTCGATGGGGACCTAGTCAAATCCGACTCGTTTATTCTCACGTTCAATCGCCCGAGACTCCCAGAGCATGTTAAAGCGGGTTTCTTACGTTTGCCAGTACGGCCATATTTCCCCAACCCAATGCGCTGTTTTAAATGTCAGCGCTTTGGGCATACTACGTTGGGGTGCAATGGGATAGCCACTTGTGGTAAATGTGGTCAGCCTGCCCATGAAGGAGCCGATTGTTCATCGCCTGTGAAGTGTGTGAATTGCTCTGGGAGTCACCCTGTCTGGAGCCGGGTCTGCCCCATCTATCTCGAGGAACGGAAGATACAGGAGATCAAAACATCGAAACGCATCCCCTATGGTGAGGCCAAGAAGCTCTTTAAGGCCATGCAGCCTCCTGTGTTTACAACATCTTTCGCTTCCACTCTGCAGAAACCGGTACAGTTGGCCACTGTTGCTACACAAACGGAGGTTGCTAGTGTCAGCACTAATACCTGCATTTGCCAGTGCACTTGTGCTGCTGCGGTTGTTTTGCAACCTGCAGCTCTCCCCACAACATCGGATAAGGCCGTGGTTGCTGACATTGGGGTACTTCCTGCACCTCCCCATATGGCACCTTCTGCCCAGGCGAGTAAAGCTCCAACTGTTGACAAGGTTCTGCATTCTAAGCCCCCCAAGACGAAGACGCCAAAGGTGAAGGTTTTGCCACCTGAGGAGACTAGTCACGGTCAGTCCGATGATGATGCCATCGTACTATCTGACATCTCCCTTGGGTCGCCATCGGAGCTGATGGACATTGATGTCGACCGGGGGCGATCTTCTCGCCCCAGGAATAAATCTCCGGCCAGTACGGGCTCTCCTCCAAATCACAGGGGCAGGGTGAAAATTCAGCCACCCTGATCACTGGCTCCCATATTACAGTGGAACCTGAATGGGTTCAGGACGCATGTGGCCGAATTACAACTCCTTGTACGTGAGCGCCCCTTGTGCTTATGTCTCCAAGAGACACATTTCCGGGCCACTGATGCTCCTTCTTTACGGGGCTATACCGTGTATCGAAAAGATGATCTGATGGGGGAAAGGGCAAAGGGTGGTGTTGCGGTTTTTGTCCATGACATGCACCACTCATCTGAGCTCCCTCTCGTTACGGACTTGCAAGCGGTTGCAGTTGACCTTCTTGTGGGGCAGAGGCTCACAATCTGTTCCGTTTACTTACGGCCTCAGGGCGCCATAGACTCTGAGGCTCTCACAGACCTTATTACCCAACTCCCCCGCCCATTTCTCCTTCTGGGGGACTTCAATGCTCATAATGTCTTTTGGGGCTCTACGACTACTTGCCCCAGGGGTCGCATTCTGGAAAGCCTCATGGCATCCGAAGAACTGTGCATCCTCAACTCTGGTGCTCCCACTCATTTCTGTACTGCTTCTGGGTCGTCGTCAGCTATTGACCTTTCCTTTTGCTCTCCAGCACTCGCGGATTCTGCTCTGTGGGAGGTTGCCGCTGACCTCCATTCTAGTGACCACTTCCCCATTTGGATTCGCCTCCTAGATGAGACTGTGGCATTACCAGTGCCGCCCAGGTGGAACCTCTGCAGAGCTGACTGGACACTTTTCAGCGATTTAGCTGTTTTGGAACACCGTGCCAGCGTCCACGAATGGGTCGACCATGTTACAGCCGTGATCGCCCATGCTGCTGAATTGTCGATCCCACGGTCCTCAAGTCATCCCAAGAGGCGCCTTGTCCCTTGGTGGACCACTGAGTGCCGCTCAGCCATCCGAGCCCGCCGTGCAGCTCTGCGCCGCTTCAAGTGCCGTCCCTCAGCTGACAATCTTGCGGCCTTTCGGGTGGCAAGGGCCAAGGCGCGGCGAGTGATTAAAGAGAGCAAACGACGGTCATGGCAATCGTTCCTGAACTCCATCTCCCGCTCCACTAGTTCAACAAAAGTGTGGGAAGCCATCAGGAGGATCTCCGGGAAACGCAGCCAACTACCTGTCACGGCATTGCTGCATCAGGGTAGTCTACTCACGGCGCCGAGAGACATTGCCCAGACACTGGCCACGTATTTTGCCGAATCTACTGCCACTATTAACTGTGATCCAGATTTCTGCCGCTACCGCACTGCAATCGAGAGGGATCACTTGGACTTCCGGTCTCCGAATTCTGAACCCTACAACTGCCCCTTCACAATGTGGGAACTGGATTCGGCGCTGTCTGTGGCTCATGATACTGCACCAGGTGCTGATCAAATCCTGTACAGCATGCTGCAGCACTTGTTGCTGCCATCCAAGGAAGTACTCCTGAATTGTTTTAATATGATATGGTCATCCGGCACGTTCCCTGACTCGTGGAGGGAGGCGATTTTGGTTCCCCTCCTCAAACCGGGAAAGGACCGAATGCATCCCAGTAGTTATCGGAGTATTGCTTTGACGAGCTGTGTCGGGAAGACATTGGAACGCATGGTCAACCGTCGCCTGGTTTGGCTGCTCGAGACCAGGCAGCTCCTTAGCCACTCTCAGTGTGGCTTTCGGAGATGTCGTTCAACTATAGACAACTTGACCCTGCTTGAGGCGGTCATCCAGCAGGCCTTCTTACGTAACCAGCATTGTCTAGGTGTATTCTTTGACATTAATAAGGCGTATGACACTACTTGGCGCCGCCTTATCCTCAATCAACTCCATCAGTGGGGCTTTCGTGGCCATCTCCCCATCTTCATTCGGTCCTTTCTTTCCCGCCGCGTCTTTCGATATCGGGTTGGTAATGTGCTATCTGATTTGTACGTGCAGGAGAATGGTGTTCCTCAGGGAAGCGTTTTAAGTGTCACCCTCTTTGCCGTCGCCATTAACAGTATCACGTCCACAATCCGGAGTCCTGCCCAGTGCTCCTTGTTTGTGGACGATTTTGCTGTTTTCTGTTCTTCCTCCAGTCTTGTCACTGCTAGTCGGCAGCTGCAGCTTACGATAAAGCGATTAGAGGCATGGACTGCGAAGACGGGTTTTACCTTTTCTGCAGACAAATGTGTGTGTGTTCATTTTAATCGTTCTCGACGTGCTTTTACCTCCCCTGAATTGCGTCTGAGGGGCACCATTCTTCCTTTTAGAGACACTGTGAGGTTCCTGGGCCTCACTTTTGATTCCAAGTTGTCGTGGTTGCCGCACCTTAAAGACCTCAAGGTGCGGGCCCTGAAGGCGCTGAATATTTTGAAGTGTTTGAGCCATCGGTCCTGGGGAGCAGATCCGGCGCGTCTGCTGCAGTTTTATAGGGCTTTCGTCCGGTCGCGTCTTGACTATGGATGCACTGTGTATGGGTCTGCGAGGCCTTCGTATCTGAAGATTCTTGACGCAGTACACCATGAGGGTATCAGGCTGGCCACTGGTGCCTTCCGTACCAGTCCCATCCCCAGCCTGTGTGCTGAGGCAGGGGAACCGCCGCTCGCCATCCGGCGGAAACTCCTCATGGTGCGACGAGTGTGTCAATTCCTTGCCTGTCCTCCCTCCCCTGCATACCCTACTGTTGCCCGACCCCCTATGGAACGTCTCTTTTCCAGTCGTCCAAGGGCAACGAGACCATTTGGGATTCGTGCCAAGCATTTGCTTGAGTCCCTTGGTGTGGAGCGTGTGGCACCCCAACTCCAGGGTTTTACCCGCCTGCCTCCCTGGTTGCTCCAGAGGCCCAGCGTCCTTTTAGACTTGTCAGAGTACCAGAGGAGCTGCACTCCTGCGTTTGTTTTTACCTCCTTATTTTACGATATTTTAAACCAGCATCCTGACCATGTACCAGTATTTACGGATGGCTCTAAACAGGGGGACTCTGTAGGTTGTGCTGTGGTTTTCCCTGATCGAGTCATCAAATTACGGCTTCCTGCAGCGTTTACCATCTTTGATGCCGAATTGTTTGCGATCTTGCGGGCATTGGAGCAGATGAGATGTGTTCCCAGTCTTAAGTTTCTCATCTGTTCTGACTCTCTGAGTGCCCTTCAGACCATGCAACACTTGTACCCAGCGGATACGGTCGTCCAGAACATCCATGATGCCCTACTCCACCTGCAACGGCAGGGGAAGGAGGTTTCTTTCTGCTGGGTGCCGGGGCACGTGGGTATTAGGGGAAACGAACTGGCGGATGTGGCTGCCAAAGATGCATGTTCCCTCCCTCACGTTGTTGAATGTGCCGTCCCCCTCCATGCTGTTACCTCCCTTTTGCGTTCTCGTGTTATGCGCGAATGGGAAGAGGAGTGGCTGGCAGTTAGTGAAAATAAGCTGCGACTGGTCAAGGCCACCACGCGGCCATGGCGTACGTCCTACCAGTCATGCAGGCGGGATGAGGTTCTCCTCACCCGCCTCCGCATCGGGCACAGTCCCTTAACGCACGGTTTTTTACTCCGGCGGGAGGACCCCCCAATCTGTAGTGCTTGTGCCGTCCAGATAACTGTCCGCCACATTTTACTTGACTGTCCTTTATTCTCTGACCAGAGGGCGGTGGTTTCCTTGCCACCGGTTTTGCCCTCTATTTTGCAAGACGACGCAATGACTGTGGTTAAGGTCTTACGGTTTTGTGTCCTGTCCAATTTGTTGCCTCGGATTTTAGGGAGAGGATTTTAATGTGCTGCTGGGTGACTGGTTCGCCCAGGTTTTAGGTAAGAGGTCCGCCAGTCACGATTACCTACTTGTTTCCCTTCAATTTCTGTTCTCTTTTCCTTGTGTTTCCTTTCCTTTTTAGTGCGTTTCTCCTCCTCTTGTTTTGCCTCTGTATGTGAGGATTTGTAACTGCGTCAGGTCTGTGTCTTTTAGCCGTTCTCCTTGTTCGCTGTCCGTCTTCGTCTCTTCTCCGCATGTGTTCCTGTTTCTATGCGTTTGGGCGCTGATGACCACGCTGTTTAGCGCCCGAAAACCTCAACCCACACACACACACACAAGTTTTACCGTGGCTCAAAGAGTTTGCCGAGAATTCCAAATTTCAGGCAGTACCTGTCACCACGGACAACGCAGCAACTGACAGCCTTCACTTAACGACCGAGAGTAGCGGCGTTTGCGTAGAGATGTCATTGCCAACAGGCAAGCAGCACTGCTTGAAATAACCGCGGAAATCAATTTGGGATGAACAATGAACGTATCCGTTTGGACAATGCAGCGAAATTTGGCGTTAATGGGCTATGGCAGCAGACGAACGACGTGACTGCCTTTGCTAACAGCTCGTAGCCCTACTGGTTGAGCCTAGACGATTGGAAAACCGTGTCGTGATCAGAGAGACACCATTTCAGTTGGTAAGGGCTAATGGTAGGGTTCGTGTGTGGCGCACACTCCACGAAGCCATGGACACAAGTTGTCAACAAGACACTGCGCAAGCTGCCGGTGGCTCCATAATGGTGTGGGCTGCGTTTATATGGACCACTGACTGGAAATGGGTGTGTTCGGCTACTTGGAGACGATTTGCAGCCATTAACGGACTTCATGTTCCCAAATAACAATGGAATTCTTATGAAAGACAATGCACCATGTCACCAGGCCTTAGTTGGTTTGGAGAATATTCTGGACAATTCGAGCAAATGCTAGGACCAGGCAGATCGCCAGACATGAGTCCCATCAAAAATTTGTTGGACATAACCGAGAGGTCAATTCGTGAACATAATCCTGCACTGCTAAAACTTTCGCAATTATGGTCAGCTATAGAGGCACCATGGCTCAATGCTTCTCCACGGGACTTCCAACTACTTGTTGTGGCCATGCCACGTCGAGTTGCTGCACTATACCGGGAAAAAGGAGGTCTGACACGATACTTGGAGGTATCGCATGACTCTTGTCACCTGATTGAATAAGAAACAAAACAAATCAACATTTGATCGGTTTTAATTTTAATGACAGAATTCTCTCTGTTTGAACAGTTACAGACGCGAAACTTAACCGACAGGAAGAAGATGCTGTGATATCCAAATGATTAGCTTTTCAGAGCATTCACACAAGGTTGGCGCCGGTGGCGTCATCTACAACGTGATGATATAAGGATAGCTTCCAACTGATTTCACAATACAAACAGCAGTAGACCGGCGTTGCCTGGTGAAACGTTGTTCTTATGCCTCGTGTAAGGAGGAGAAATGCACACCATCACGTTTCCAACTTTGATAAAGGTCGGATTGTAGCCAATCACGATTGCGGTTTATCGTATCGCGACATTGCTGCTCGCGTTGGTCGACATCCAATGACTGTTAGTAGAATATGGAATCGGTGGGTTCAGGAGGGTAATATGCAACGCATGTGCAGGATCCCAACGGCCTCGTATCACTAGCAGTCGAGATGACAGGCATCTTATCCGCGTGGCTGTAACGGATCGTGCACCCACGTCTCGATCCCTGAGTCAACAGATGGGGAAGTTTGCAAGACAACAACCATCTGCACGAACAGTTCGACGACGTTTGCAGCAGCATGGGCTATCAGTTCGGAGACCATGGCTGCGGTTACCCTTGACGCTGTATCACAGACAGGAACGCTTGCGATGGTGTACTCAACGACGGACCAGGATGTACGAATGGCAAAACGTAATTTTTTCGGTTGAATCCAGGTTCTGTTTACAGCATCATGATGGTCGCATCCGTGATTGGCGACATCACGGTGAACGCACATTGGAAGCGTGTATTCGTCATCGCCATACTGGCGTATCAGCCGGCGTGATGGTATGGGGTGCCATTGGTTACACGTCTCGGTCACCTCTTGTTCGCATTGACGGCACTTTGAACAGTGGACGTTACATTTCAGATGTGTTACGACGCGTGGCTCTACCCTTCATTCGATCCCTGCGAAACCTTACATTTCAGCAGGATAGTGCACGACCGCATGTTGCAGATCCTGTACGGGCTTTTCTGGATACAGGAAATGTTCGACTGCTGCCCTGGTCAGCACATTCTCCGGATCTCTCACCAACTGAAAACGTCTGGTCAATGGTGGCCGAGTAACTGGTTCGTCACAATAGGTCAGTCACTACTGTTGATGAACTGTGGTATCGTGTTGAAGCTGCGCGGGCAGGTGTACCAGTATACGCCATCGAAGCTCTGTTTGTCTCAATGCCCAGGCGTATCAAGGTCGTTATTACAGCCAGAGGTGGTTGTTCTGGGTACTGATTTCTCAGGATCTATGCACCCAAATTGCGTGAAAATGTAATCACATGTCAGTTCTAGTGTAATATATTTGTCCAATGAATACCCGTTTAATATCTGCATTTCTTCTTGGTGTAGGAATTTTATTGGCCAGTAGTGTACAAACGTGCAGTGCATTGGCAAAGCTGTCATTTGTACTCAGGTGATTCATGTGAAATAGCTTCGCGACGTGATCATGGTCGCAAGACGGGAATTAGGACTTTGAGTACAGAAAACCATCAGAGGCTAGAAACATTTCAGAAATCTTTAGGCAGTTCAGTATTTCGAGGTCCACAGTGTCAAGAGTGTGCCGAGAATTCCAAATTTCAGGCATTACCTATCACCACGGACAACGCAGTAACTGAGAGCCTTCACTAAGCGACCGAGAGCAACGGCGTTTGCATAGAGACGTCATTGCTAACAGGCAAGCAGCACTGCTTGAAATAACCGCGGAAATCAATTTGGGATGTACAACGAAAATATCCGTTTTGACAATGCAGATAAAATTGGCGTTAATGGGCTATGGCAGCAGACGAACGACGTGACAGCCTTTGCTAACAGCTGGTCGCCCTACTGGTTGTAGCCTAGACGATTGGAAAACCTTGTCGTGGTCAGAGAGACGATTTCAGTTGGTAATAGCGCACACTCCACGAAGTCATGGACGCAAGTTGTCAACAAGGCACTGCGCAAGCTGCTGGTGGCTCTATAATGGTGTGGGCTGCGTTTATAAGGACCACTGACTGGAATTGTGTATGTTCGGCTACTTGGAGATCATTTGCAGCCATTAATGGACTTCATGTTCCCAAATAACGATGGAATTCTTATGAATGACAATGCACCATGTCAGCAGGCCTCAGTTGTTCGCGTTTGGTTGGAAGAATATTCTTGACAATTATAGCGAATGCTTTGACCTCCCAGATCGCCCGAGAAAAATTCCATCAAACATTTGTTGGACATAGCCGAGAGGTAAGATCGTGAACAAAATCCTGCACTGGTAACTCTTCCACAGTTATGGACAGCTATAGAGGCACCATGGCTCAAATACATCTCCATGGGTCTTCCAACTACTTGTTGAGGCCATGCCACGTCGAGTGGCTGCACTTCTTCTTCTTCTTCTTCTTCTTCTTTATCGTTGCCTTGTCCCAGGTCACGGAGGGTCGGGTTGTTCTTCTGGATCCTTCTCCTCCACGGTACTCTATCCGTTGCCTCTTCCTTCTTCCATCCTTTCTCCCTTAGGTCCCCAGATATCTTATCCTTCCACCTCATCTTCGGTCTTCCTCTCCTTCTCGCTCCTTTAATCTTTATATCTTCAACTCCGTTTCCGATATACTCTTTCCCTTTTCTCTGTAAGCGTCTGTACCACCTTAGTGTGCTCTCTTGTATCTTTTTCCCCATGGGTCCCACTTTCACAGCTCCTCTAACAAATACATTTCTAATCCTGTCCTTCCTTGTTACCCCACACATCCACCTCAACATCCTCATTTTCGCCACTTCCATCTTCCTTTCCTGGGCTACTGTGATTGGCCATGTCTTTGCCCCATATACCATGGCAGGCCTTACCACCGACTTCTACACTTTCCCTTTCAAACCAGTGCTCACCTTCTTGTCACACAACACTCCACTCATTTTCCTCCAGTTGTTCCAACCGCAATTTACTCGGTGTTATATCTCGCTTTCCAGTCCTCCGTCCCTCTGTGTGTACGACCTCAGGCATTTAAATTTGCAGACCGATTTCAGCTGGATCTTGCAAGACCTCATGTGCACATCCTTTAGTGCTAAATATTCTGACTTTGTCCTGCTAATTTTCATTCCTCTTTCTTCTAGTGCCTTCCTCCAGTCCTCCAGCTTTTACTCGTCAGTCGATGCTCTGCACTATGCCGGGAGAAAGGAGGTCCAGCACGATATAGGAGGTATTCAATGACTCTTGTCACCTCATTGAACAAGAAACGGCCGGCCGCGGTGGTCTAGCGATTCTAGGCGCTCAGTCCGGCACCGCGCGACTGCTACGGTCGCAGGTTCGAATCCTGCCTCGGGCATAGATGTGTGTGATGTCCTTAGGTTAGTTAGGTTTAAGTAGTTCTGAGTTCTAGGGGACTGATGACCACAGATGTTAAGTCCCATAGTGCTCAGAGCCATTTGGACCATTTGAACAAGAAACAAAACAAATCAACAGTTGATCGGTTTTTAATTTTAATGAGAGAATTCTCGATATTTGAATAGCTACATTTCCTATATTTGCTATTTCCTCTTTAAATCACGTCTAAAACACAAATGGAGTGAAGTTTACCGGAGGTTCACAGTACAGAAAAAGTCCATTTACAATGGCGCTCCATAAACACACCCTTCAGTAAGCAGGTCAGTATCTACCTGTCCTAGATTCCACGTGAATTTTTTGTCCCTATGAAAACCAATTATTTTGCCCTCCTGGAGAAAGACAAAGGCGACGGACGGGCACACCGCTGTCGGGTGCCACCGCCGCTTTGGTGACGTCACGTGACGCAGCAGACAGCCGCGCCTTCCCAGCCCCCTGCGGTACGGCTGCGCCGTCTTTTGTTCAGAGAAGGCCGGCCCGGTCTCGCGTGCGGCCGCCTTCCATTTATCACTGTCGGCGGTGTTTAGGTCGCAGCTTTCTCCCCCTGGTACACGGCTGGGGGTGTCATTAGGATGCCAAGTATTCCGCCGCTGAATGTGCACTTTGCACGAATGTAGGGACTGGCCGGTCCCCCACCTCCCTCGATGCCGTCGTCCACCCTATGTTTGCGTCGCGCTTACGGTGCGAGTAAACGCGGCATCGTAACTGAAATTACGGTTCTTTCTGGGACTCTCATTACGTACACCTTAAAGTTATTATACAGCAGCCTCACGTGAAGTTTAACGTGCAGTACTCGCGAGCCACGGAGGGAAGCCACACGCGGGCCGAACCTGCACGATTAACGATTGTTGATCTCCTCCATCGGCAGTGAGTGGGGTTTCTGCATTGTTTTTTACTCACTTTTAGGCAAATTATGCGCTATTCCTCAATTCCCGCCACAGAAAATACTTCACAGAAATTGATAAAGTAGAATAACACAATTAACACAATCACATACAGCTGGTGCACACGGCATCCGTCTCCTAGGTCAAGTAACGACTGTGGCAACACAAAGGCCATCTGGTAACAAACTCAGATAAAAATAGTTTGCCAGATCACGAAAACAGCAAATCTTCTACGATACGAGCAACTCTAGGAAGCACATCACATGACTACAAGAGCTGTTTGGGAAGTAAGGTCCGATCGAGCGTGGAATGGAAACCACCGTGGGAACCCGATGAAGCTTTGCGCAGATGTGTTGGGCAATGTCTCTGGTGTGCCAGTCGATCGCATCTCGTCGCTTTTTTAAGTTCTGAGCGCAAGTTTGAGGGGCTGGTGAGAGATTTCATCTGATGTCATGCAACTCACATAACGTAACTGTCATGTGTTCTCTTCTTAATCTTCTCGGCCAAAGTCTGCAGGGGCAATAGAGTCACTCGTGCAGCATTTTCAATAGAAAGTGCTCGATCACTCACAATACGCAATGAGTTTCCTCTCTCCTCACAGGAACCGCCGGCTATGAAGACAACAACGTGACACAGGCAATGAGCTGTAGACCAGCGTAGAGAATTGGCGCAAAGCACAGGCGGCTGCCCTATATTTACGAGGGTATTTGAAAACTGGTATAAGGCTACCACAAATGTCTAAGTCTTCGGGCCACTGTGACCGAACGGTTCTAGGCGCTACGGTCGCAGTTTCGAATCCTGAATCGGGCTTGGATGTGTGTGATGTCTTTAGGTTAATTAGGTTTAAGTAGTTCTAAGTCTAGGGGACTGATGACCTCAGAAGTTAAGTCCCATAGTGCTCAGAGCCATTTGAACCATTTGTATTGTATGAATTTCCATCGTAATACCTGATACACGGCAACCAGTATTGTACTTGCCGATACACAACCTACTTAAATATCGTACTACCCGATACGCGGTCTATAATGAGACAATACACACATTCACCAAGTTTCGCTATACAACCATCTGAAAACTTATTGATGACGTGACCACTTTTAGAAGTAATTGACTAGGCCTTATCCAGCACATCACTTGTTTTACAATTCCATTAAAAAAATGTCGTGTGGCTAGGGCCGCCCGTCGGGTAGACCGTTCGCCGAGTGCAAGTCTTTCGATTTGACGCAACTTCGGTGACTTGCGTGTCGATGGGGATGAAATGATGATGATTTGGACAATACAATACCCAGTCCCTGAGCAGAAAAAAAATCTCCGACCCAGCCGTGAATCGAACCCGGGCCTTTAGGATTGACATTCTGTCACGCTGACCACTCAGCTACTAGAATTCCACTCCTTAATAGCCAAAGAAATTGCTCGTTTACTCGTTGAGGGATTCTCTTCAACGTGATGCAGCACAGCCTCTTAAAATTCGACGGTGCGGAGTCTCCTTGGAGTCCCGCCTGCTGACTGTGAATGACCTCTTTCTCGAAGCAGTTGCGTAATTGTGGCGAAACAGGTATGCGATGGAGTCGGACATTGTGGGGAACGATCTCGGTAAAGATGACGAGAAACTCCTCCATTACCGCGAGTTTCGCCGTCCAGAAAGATCAAGTCGGGGTATTCTGCAAACGTGTACTTAATCATGTTCCTGTAACACTCACAGACAAGAGAATGAGCCTCGAACCAAATCGGGGAGGTAGAACAGACGTCAAATGACGTCAAATGACGTCAGCAGATCACACATAACCACCCTCACCATGACTACCTTGTTGCACACCCACCTATCAAGCATGTTGCAAAACACTATGTACTCGCACTTTTCTGCCAGACCTAGAAATTTCTGACGGGAATTTCCGAACGCACTGTGTTGTGACAAGATGTGAGCGTCAAATCAGCTCCGTTGTGTTCCTCGCTATGAATGTCGACTCTTTATGTGAAAAGCTGCTACTTTTTTGCGTCATTAGTCTTCTGATTTTTTTTGAGGCTGCATTTCATCACTGAATGTATTCCAATCTCTGATTCCCTCTTCAGTTTTGACCCCTCCATCTCTTGCCCCATTACTATGGAGATTATTCCCGATATCAATACAGTTGTCCTATCATACTCTCTCAGCTTCTTGCCAGTGTTGTGCATATGTTCCTGTCTTCACCGATTCTGCTGTAAACCTCCTCCTAGTCCTGAATAAAAAAGGTGACCGAGGATGAGCAGAATTTGATCACAAAAATTTTTCCTCTGATTACCGATTTCGGTCAGTGATGACAATCTTCATATCTCTTTAAAAGATAAACTAATATAACAAAGTCAGAGTGCCATCGTCAAAAGATATAAACAAAATAAGCCAGGAATCACCTGTTTGTGTCGCTAAGTATTTCCTTGCTGTTGTCTGACAATGGCCGGTTGTTCACCATCATCATCATCATCATCATCATCATCATCATCTTTAAGGGTTATTCCTATGAGTTTGTTCCCTAATTTAGGGGGAATCATCCTATGCTACATCGTCCTGGTTTATTATGCACCAATAGAGTCTATGGGCTTCTGTATTTGTCAGTTGGTTCAAATAATCTTTCCATTTTATGCTACTGTCCTCTATGGTGACACTTACATGGCAAATTCGTGATTTCCTATCAGAAAGATCACAGTTCGTACTAATAGACGGAAAGTCATCGAGTAAAACAGAAGTAATATCCGGCGTTCCCCAAGGAAGTGTTATAGTCCCTCTATTGTTCCTGATTTGTATTAGTGACATAGGAGTCAATGTGAATAGTCCTACTAGATTGTTTGCAGATGATACTGTCATTCACCGTCTTGTAAAGTCATCAGATGACCAAAACGAATTGCAGAATGATTTAGGTGAGATATCCACATGTTTCGAAAAGTGGCAATTGTCCCTGAATAAAGAAAGATGTGAAGTTACTCACATGAGTGCTAAAACAAATCCGCAAAATTTCGATTACGCGGTAAGTCACACATATCGGAGGGCCGTAAATTGAACTAAATACTTAGGGACTACAATTACAAGTAACCTAAATTGGAAAGATCACGTAGATAATGTTGCGGGTAGTGCAAACCAAAGACTGCGATTTATTGGCAGAACACTTAGACGGTACAATAGATCTGCTAAAGAGATTGCTTACACCGCACTTGTCCGCCCTGTTCTGGAGTATTGGTGTGCGATGTGGGATACGCATCAGGTGGTACTGACGGATGAGGTCGAAAAAGTTCAAAGAAGGGCGGCTCGTACTGTCGCGAAATAGGGGAGATAGTGCCACAGACATGATACGGGAATTCGAGTGGCAATCATTAAAACACAGGCGTTTTTCGTTGCGACGGCATCTTCTCACGAAATTTCAATCACCAGTTTTCTCCTCCGATTGCGAAAACATTCTATTGGCACCCACCTACATAGAGAGAAATAATCATCATTATAAAATAAGAGAAATCGGGACTCGCACAGTAAAATTTAAGTGCTCGTTTTTCCCACGTGCCGTTCGAGAGTGGAACGGTAGAGGGACAGATTGAAGCTGGTTCATTGAACCCAATCCCAGGCATTTTATTGTGAATAGCAGAGTAATCACGTAGATGTCGATGTAGAATTTCCAGTTCCTTTAGGGTTTTATTGGTTCGGTTTTCGTCCAGCGGAGGACAGCCTCCAACAGATCTAAATAATCCCATGTCAGCTTTGGTCGTATTTTTTTTCTTTTATTAACCACAAAATCGATTTTCGGTCACTTAGTGACCATCTTCAGTGCTGTAATATACAATTTAAATTGGTAAGCACTGGTGTCAACAAGTTATGTGATCGCTCTAAGCTTGTTGACACCAGTGCCTACCAATTTAAATTGTATATTACAGCACTGAAGATGGTCACTAAGTGACCGAAAATCGATTTTGTGGTTAATAAAACAAAAAAAATACGACCAATGCTGTCACTCCTTCCAAGTATATCCATTATCTGGTCGTGTTGCACAGGACACTCCATGGAGTCGCCAATCAATAATCCCATGTCGTCACCGTATAAGTTCGTCTTTCCTGAATTGATATTGTCCTGTTCTCGCTCCCATATCCTAACATGGCAACTACTATCACCTTAAAAACTATCTTCGTGGATTTATGGGTTTTCCAGTGAATGATCCGTTAACTGTATCAGACAGTCTCGATCTAGGTAGAGTATTGCTTTAAAAATAAGACGACGGAAGATTTTACGGCAGAGCGTCCAATATCGGAATACTGATCAACAGGAACATCAATGAACAGAAAGCACTCCAGTCATCAAATTCAAATTTGCACGCTCAGCACTTGAATATAATTTCCACAGGCGCTCGGTTTGCCAGATCAACGGATTCCCCCTCTTATTTATCTGCATCTAAATGATTATTCTGCAGTTCACAGTTAAGTGGCTGGCAGAGGCTTCATCGAACCACCTTCAAGTTATTTGTCTCCTGTTCCACTCTCAAGCGGCACGCGGGAACAAAGAGCACTTAATATTTCTCTATGCGAGCTCTGATTACGCATCGTTTCTCCCTTCGTACGTGCGCCCGAAAGAAATATTTTCGCAATCGGAGGGGAAAGCTGGTGATTGAAATTTCACGAGGAGATCCTGCCGCAACGAAAACGGCTTTCTTTTCATGGCAATTCACGTATCATGCCCGTTTCTCCTATTCCGCGATAGTACTAAAGTAATAAACGTTGTGCCCTTCTTTGAACTTCTTCAATGTACTTCGTCGATTCCATCTGATGCAGATCCCACACGACACAATAATACTACAGACGTGTGCGGATAAGCTTGCTGTAGGCAGTCTATTTCATAGACCTGTTGCTCTTTCTAAGTGTTTTGCTAATAAATCACAGTCTTTGGTTCGTTTACGCACAACGTTATTTATGTGATCTTCTAATTTCAGTTACTCGTAATTGCAATCCGTAAGTATTTAGTTGAATTTACAACCGTTAGATCTATGTGATTTATCATGTAGCCGAAATTTTGCAGATTTGTCTTGTGAATGACTTCACACTTTTCATTAGGTAGAGTCAGTTGCCACTTCTCACACCACACAGATATCTTGTCTCAGCCAGTTTTTAGTTGATTTTGATCATCTAGTCAGTTGTTTCTGCGTTGACGTCTGAAGGTCCACTTGTACCTTCCGGTTGTGCCGTTTGCAATGGTGACAAGACGTAAAAGCATTGTTCTTAGAGTTTCGCTAAACTTGAAATAACGCTCCACTAGGAAAAAATGCGATAGTGTGTCAGCACAGAAATATAAAGAAATTCACCAATATCGGGCACTGAAAAGAATAGTGACCTCATTACAAAATCAACGGTTTCACTTGATACTAAAGGTATAAGCTTGCACAGAAGAAGCGACGAAAATTGCAGAAACCAGGAGGACTTGGGCACTGTTTACACCTTCTAGAAACTGTGTTATAGGCCAAAGAGACTCTTTGTACGCCGAGGAAAACCTGGTGCTAATCATCCTGTGTGGAAGCTCTCTTGACGCAGCTATAAAGTGGCTAGAGCAACAAGAAGAATATGGTGCCATCTTAAGACGTTTACAAGATTAAAGAAAAGGGTCTCAGCTCAGTAAAAACAACTCTTGGACATATTTTCTTAAACTGCAATCCCATTTTAATGGCCAGTTGGAACTTTTCGTAGTACGCTTATGCAGTTAATCTGCCATGCTTCATCTTAAACTTTCCCGACGAAACAACTGTTTATATTTTTTTCTGGTTCAGAGTGTACTATCCCGCACAGACTACACCGTAATGTAATTAAATGTTCATGGCGTCTGGTTCTCTAAATGGTATCCCTTAATGACATTTGAAGACGTAAGAATTTTGAAAAGAGCTTTCAACATTCGTAGCACGGTAATTGAACATATCTTGCGATAGTTTACTAAACAGCGTAAATGTATCTTTTCTCTGGGTGATGCAGTGAAGTTACAGTACAGCTCTCTCGAGAAATTCGTTGGCTTCCCGTTGATGAAGCTACAAATTCTCGGCGACATCTGATAATTATTTTCTCACTCTTTGCTACATCGCGCCTCATTTATCCTCCTACCGCCGCTCTGAACCGCCTATTTGCTACGGCAGCATTCTTAATGAAAAATGAGCTGTAGGTCCTGTATACGTCACCACCCACTTATAACCCAAAGTCAGTTCATTAATTTTGAAGTAAGTTTAAATTCGGGCATCTGGTCACAATTTCGCAGCACTTGAGATAGTGCCACATGCCACATTGCAGTGAGCGGTAGCAACAGTAGAATTTAAATAAAAAGTTTTCATATTACTCGTCTGTTATGGTTCTTCGTTACTGTCGAAAGTTATAGGCTCGTAATCCAAGTCCATCCTAGTTTCTGAAATTCAACTTAATATATTGATCTAGGGGATGGTCGGCTTCATTTACTTAAATGGTATGAACACTGGTTAAGTCTATGCTGTAGAATATATTTATTTTTAGTCATTTCACTTCACATTACCATTAAGTACAACCTCTAAACTAACTCTGCGTATGTGTAGCTCGTACTCCTTACTCGTACTGACCAGTAACAAAGATTTACCTCTAACAACATGTAGCAAAGAAAATACTATCGTGTATCGGTCTATTCATCCAAAATCGTCTTTAGTACATATAATACAAAAACAAATTACAAGTAATTGTTTATCATTTCCAATCTTAGTAGGAAGTCCATAATAATCATACTGATTACATGAAGTGTTTGTATATGTTGACGTTTTCGTATATCTATTTGGTTGTGGATTTTTGGGTTTTGAGTCTTAAACTTGAGAATCAGTCATTTCGTATTGTTCTAGAAGGATTAGTACATTTTATCTCAACATAACTGGTTTTATTACCGTCCATAAGTAGGATTTTATTAAATTCTTTTGTAAGGTTTAATGATATTTCTGCAAATAAACTTGACCGCATGTATATGCAGGTTCCTAACCCCAATCCAGTCTGCATTATTCACCGAGGTTTCCGGATTGCAACCGGATCATGTTAACTTCTTGCCAGAATATTTCGGCTGGCTACCACTCAGCCATCTTCAGCTGTCCGCCACTGGAGACTGTTATTTTTCTTTTTCCCTTTATTGTTATGAATGCCATGTGGGCACGAGTAGGCTGCCAGTGGCACAATTCGCAACTCTTCAGCCAAGAGACTATGTAAAACACCACAGGAGAATGGGAAACAAGTGGAGTTAAAATATATAAAAAATGGGCAGCTTGGCGAGACACACTTACATAAAATCAACATATAATTAAAATGGCATTATATGAAGATGTAGCACATAAACATTGGCAGCACGAAGAGCACAACTAAAACTGGCGTTCACAGCGTAGAAACCACAAAGGACGACGACCCTGAACACACATTGTACTTATAGAACGTACAAGGGTACACAGAGAGCATCTAGTCACTACAGAGAGTAACTGGATTAAAATTGGAAGAACCTGCCGAAGGAGGGAGGGGGGGAGGCGGGAGGAGGGAGAGAGGAAAGAGAGAAGGGGTGTTGATGGAGGAGGGGGCAAGAAAGGGGCAGAAGCAGGGAGCCTGTGGTACACCAAGGGGCAAGAGATGGGGAGGTTAGGGAGGAAGGAGACCCAGAAGGAGCGCAAAGACTGGGAAAGGATAAGTGAGAAGGTGGGTAGGAGGGAGGAAACAGAAAAGGGGAAGGAGAGGGAGCCATACAGAGAGCAGAAGAGGAAGATCAGGGTTAGAAGGAAGGAGAGACGCTGGAAGTTTCTCTGGGAGAGGAGGTGGAGGGTGTGGTGATGGAGAGAGACTAGAACACGTCAGTAGAGGCACTGCAGTAGGCCGGGAGTGGAGAGGAAAGGAGACATCAGCGGCTGGGGGGAATCGAGGTGAACATTGGTGTAGAGGATACAGATTTGTTCAAGGAAATGGAGGAGATATGGGAAAGAGATGAGGTCTTAGAGGATCTACATAGGGGATGGGGATGGATACAGAAAGTGAGGTGGAGCACATGGCATTCAAGGCTTTGGAGGGCCTTATAGAATTTAGGAGGGGCAGAGATCCAGGTGACACAGGTGTAACGAAGAATGGGATAGATCAAAGATTTGTAGGTATGAAGGACGGCCAGAGACGGGTTTGAACCGTCGTCCTCCCGAATGATAGTCCAGTGCATTCTTTGAGTCCATTACTGGTTGTGATATCTTCACCTTTATTATTACCAAAGTTTGTGTATCCATATACAAACTGTGTCCATATACAAAGTTTTTGTAGCTTCAGTAAGATGTCTGGGATATCCATCTTTGATCGTTAGGTCCCAAGGTTTCTTTCTCTTAACGCTGTCAAAAGCTTTTTCAAGTCGTGAAAAGTTTTGTGTGTCTCTCGACGTTTCTCTAAAAAAATTTTATAGTAAATATATTATCATCATATTTACGGCCGTTCCCGAATCCAAACTGTTCGTCTAAATAGTAGATTCTGTGTCATGGTTCTTAAACGATTAATGATTATTTTTGCAAATATTTTGTAGGTTGAGTCTAGGAGGCTATATCCTCCATAATTTTCATAGTTGCTTCCATTATTTAAAAAAATATCACTTCTGAAATTTTCGGAGCGTTTGGGTTTATACAGTAGTGCGACATGAATTAATTAAATGTAATAATGCATGCATTTTCAGTTACTATGTCATTGCACTGTAATCAAGACTTGTGATTTTAACTTGTTTTTTGTTTCTGTTGTAATATCTATATCATTTTGTTTATGTCTTAATTTAATGTCTACCTCCATTTATTTGTTTCCAATCCATCTTACGTTTCATCTGGCTATTTTCATCTTATCTGTGACAGGCAATCCTTTATACGTGACTATCTTAGGTTGCCTTCATGATCCATAAGTTTACATCCGCAGCTGTGGCCTGTGAAGAGAACCAGGATGTATAAAACACCCTGATCACGTCACAAAGGCTGTGGAGGTTAAGCTTGGTGACAGGACTGCCACCATCCTTTTGACAGGTAGGTGGTTCCTGCTGGCGCAGTGATACTTGTACCAAGTTTGACTGAAATTGGTTCAGTGGTTTAGGAAGAGATGTCGACTTACACACGCACGCGCTCTCTCTCTCTCTCTCTCTCTCTCACACACACACACACACACACACACACAGATACATATACCATATATACACATCCATGTATGGATTATGTGATTATGGCAATTCAGTTTCATTTGCAGTTTTCCATTCCGCGTCCGGTATATACAGGAAGGATAAGTACGTCAGCTATTTCTTGTTTGAGGTCCAATCGGTCGCGAAACGGGAAGCCACAAATAAAACTGAACACTAATAACCATATATCTTGTAAACATGGATGTATACTATGTGACCAAAGGTATCCGGAAACCACCAAAAACATACATTTCTCATATTAGGTGCACTGAGCTGCAACCTACTGCCGGGTACGCCGTATCAGCGACCTCAGTGCTTATTAGACATCGTGAGAGCAGAATGAGGTGCCCCGCGGAGCTCACAAACATCGAACGTCGTCAGGTGATTGGGTGTCACTTGCCTCATACGTCTGTAAGCAAGATTTATACAGTCCTAAATATCCGTAGGGCCACTGTTTAAGACGTGATAGTGAAGTGGCAACGTGATGGGTCACGTACAGCACAAAAGCGTACAGGCCGACCTGGTCTGTTGACTGACAGAGACCGCCGACAATTGAAGAGGGTCGTAAGGTGTAATAGGCAGACATCTATCCAGACCATCACATAGGGATTCCAAACAGCATTAGGATCCACTGCAAGTACTATGACAGTTTGGCAGAAGGTGAGAAAACATGGATTTCATTGAGGAGCGGTTGTTCATAAACCACATGTCACACTGGTAAATGCCAAACGACGACTCGCTTTGTGTAAGGTGCGTAAACATTGGACGACTGAACAGTGGAAAAACATTATGTGAAGAATCATGATACACAATGTGGAGATCCGATGGCAGGGTGTGGGTATGGAAATGCCCGGTGAACGTCATCTGTAAGCGTGTGTAGCGAAAACAGTAAAATTCGGAGGCGGTCGTGTTTTTCATGGAGGGGACTTGCACCCTTTGTTGTTTTGCTTGGCACTATCGCAGCACAGGCCTACATTGATGTTTTAAGCACCTTCCTGCCTCTCACTGTTGAAGAGCTATTCAGGGATGGCGACTGCATCTTTCAACACCATCGATCACCTGTTCATAATGCACGGCCTGTGGCGGAGTGGTTACCAGACAGTAACATCCCTGTAATGGACTGTCCAGCACAGAGTCCTTACCTGAATCCTACTGAGCACCTTTGGGATGTTTTGGAACGTCGATTTCGTACCAGGCCTCACCGACCGACGTCGAGACCTCTTCTCAGTGCAGCACTCTTTGAAGAATGGGCTGCCATTCCCCAAGAAACCTTCCAGCACCTGATGCCTCCATGAGTGGAAGCTGTCATTAAGGCTAAGGATTGGCCAACACCATATTTAAATCCTGTATTACCGACAGAGGGCGCCACGAACTTCTAAGTTATTTTCAGCCAGTGTATGTATACAGTGGATGTATGTACATAAGCGTGTATGTTCCACATCTGTTCCTAAACCATTGAATCGAGTTCAGTCAGACTTGGTACACGTATCACTCACTGCGTTGGATGAATCACTTTGAGGGTAAGATCGACATGCCTATCAAAAGGTCAAGAAACAGACCCACGTATACCCACACCTCACTCACCCAGTATCTGAGAATCAGAAAAAGGAATGAACAGGTGATGTACAGGAGGGGGGGGGGGAGGAGGAAGTGCACTGAGAGAAGGGGAGCAGTAGGTAGACAAAGATATGGGGATGAGAAAATGGAAAAAGGGAGGGGCAGGAGAAATTGAATAATAGGAAGGAAGGAGAAGAGGGACTGTAGGGGTACGAGCGTATGGGCAGAGGGTGGAAGAGCAGTCTAACACAGAGAGGGAGGAGCAGGAGGAGATGGACCGAGAGAGAAAGAAGGAGAGGATGGATTAATAGAAGACTGGAATAAATACATACCCGGAAATCGCCGGGTACTAAGTTATTGCGTAATATATGGGTACGGTGCTCAATTTTAAGCCCATATTATTCAAAAACTATTTTCTTTTTTTGATACCGAAAATAACTGAATAGTTAAAATTTTCACTTAAAACTGCAGTTTGATATGAAAATACTGGCATTTATTAGTCAAATGTCTGCAACCCGAGTCAGTAAAGTGAGAGCAGTAAATAGTATGGCGGGGAGAAATAGGAAAGAAATAGGAAGCTACTTGCACTAACTGACGTACGCTTCAATTCCACTTTTGTAAGATATTCCTCGAAGTACAACGGTGCATTTCGGAATTAACTGGCAAGAAGATGAATATAAATTAGTGTCTCAGTCGTCCTTTCAGACAAATAATAAAGCCGGCACGATAACGTCCGTTTTTGAATTTTTTAAATCCTGTGTGGAGAAACAGCTTGATCTTTCTTAAGAAAAAAAGTACAAACGCGTCCTAAGCACCAAAGAACATAACGATTGGCTTTAGTGTTCATGAAGCACATCACTGATCGCTATCGCCCAGTAACAGTATGGAAGCAAACCGGTAATACAAAATCTTAAATGTAGTTTTAGTTTACTATTATAGATCTACACTCCTGGAAATGGAAAAAAGAACACATTGACACCGGTGTGTCAGACCCACCATACTTGCTCCGGACACTGCGAGAGGGCTGTACAAGCAATGATCACACGCACGGCACAGCGGACACACCAGGAACCGCGGTGTTGGCCGTCGAATGGCGCTAGCTGCGCAGCATTTGTGCACCGCCGCCGTCAGTGTCAGCCAGTTTGCCGTGGCATACGGAGCTCCATCGCAGTCTTTAACACTGGTAGCATGCCGCGACAGCGTGGACGTGAACCGTATGTGCAGTTGACGGACTTTGAGCGAGGGCGTATAGTGGGCATGCGGGAGGCCGGGTGGACGTACCGCCGAATTGCTCAACACGTGGGGCGTGAGGTCTCCACAGGACATCGATGTTGTCGCCAGTGGTCGGCGGAAGGTGCACGTGCCCGTCGACCTGGGACCGGACCGCAGTGGCGCACGGATGCACGCCAAGACCGTAGGATCCTACGCAGTGCCGTAGGGGACCGCACCGCCACTTCCCAGCAAATTAGGGACACTGTTGCTCCTGGGGTATCGGCGAGGACCATTCGCAACCGTCTCCATGAAGCTGGGCTACGGTCCCGCACACCGTTAGGCCGTCTTCCGCTCACGCCCCAACATCGTGCAGCCCGCCTCCAGTGGTGTCGCGACAGGCGTGAATGGAGGGACGAATGGAGACGTGTCGTCTTCAGCGATGAGAGTCGCTTCTGCCTTGGTGCCAATGATGGTCGTATGCGTGTTTGGCGCCGTGCAGGTGAGCGCCACAATCAGGACTGCGTACGACCGAGGCACACAGGGCCAACACCCGGCATCATGGTGTGGGGAGCGATCTCCTACACTGGCCGTACACCACTGGTGATCGTCGAGGGGACACTGAATGGTGCACGGTACATCCAAACCGTCATCGAACCCATCGTTCTACCATTCCTAGACCGGCAAGGGAACTTGCTGTTCCAACAGGACAATGCACGTCCGCATGTATCCCGTGCCACCCAACGTGCTCTAGAAGGTGTAAGTCAACTACCCTGGCCAGCAAGATCTCCGGATCTGTCCCCCATTGAGCATGTTTGGGACTGGATGAAGCGTCGTCTCACGCGGTCTGCACGTCCAGCACGAACGCTGGTCCAACTGAGGCGCCAGGTGGAAATGGCATGGCAAGCCGTTCCACAGGACTACATCCAGCATCTCTACGATCGTCTCCATGTGAGAATAGCAGCCTGCATTGCTGCGAAAGGTGGATATACACTGTACTAGTGCCGACATTGTGCATGCTCTGTTGCCTGTGTCTATGTGCCTGTGGTTCTGTCAGTGTGATCATGTGATGTATCTGACCCCAGGAATGTGCCAATAAAGTTTCCCCTTCCTGGGACAATGAATTCACGGTGTTCTTATTTCAATTTCCAGGAGTGTATATGTAAGATCGTCAGAGCGTGGGTCAAAAGTCAGTTTTCAGCGAAGAGTAAATTCAGCTTTGTGCATGAATTCACGTTGTAGTAACTACTGTGACGTTTATTATCTTATTTCACCAAAATGGACCACCGACGTCAGTAGTTTAACTACATTATGTAAAACGCAGACTAAAAAGAATACGGAGATTAAACCTTTCTGTCTGCTGGGAGTAGTTGTTCATTTCCACAGTCCTTAAACTCCAAGAGATGGAGTGGAATAATTAACACCATGGCGCAAAGTAGTGGGGCGAGAATTTAGAGATAATTTTGCACTTGCCACAGAATACCAGAAACGGCAGAGGCCCTTTAGTATATTTTAGATTTGGAAAAAAGAAAACTTATCAGAAGATAAACAACAACAACCCAGTCAGAGCCAGGCTCTTTCCGTCACTAGCCAGAACAAACGGGGAGTAATAAGAAGTAACACCTCTTTAAAAAACCTTGGTTCAGTTGGCCAGGCTGATAGTACTTTGTGACGGCCCCTGCCAGGGTGACGGTGAAGATGGTTAACGGTTTTGAAGGCGGAAGACAACAACTACATCCCAGCGGTGGGTAAAGCGGATGAACTATCTTCATTTAACAGCGTCTGTTCTTCAGAGGAGCAGCCTATTATCGCCCCAGGGCTTACAACCTCTGTTCTAATACTTGGAAGGATTTGTCTGACCCACACTACTTTGAACAACCAAGCATTATGGAATGTCGTCACCAAACGGACACCACCCCAGGTAGTAGTACCTCTTTGAGGTAATCTATCACTCTTAGGAGTGCAATCAGGCCTATGGATTCTGGGTTGCCTGAACCTAGATACTTTGAAGACACGAAAGAGCATACAAAATTAAAGACAAATTAGAATTATTATTTTGGGACTTTGAACGTCAATAAATCTGCTGAAAGTTGGGAACACAAAGAGTTGACGATGATGATGGACAAACATGACATAACCATATTGACCATTCAAGAAACCAGATACCTAGATGAAGACACAATGGATATTGAAGGTTACAAGAGTTGTGAAGGCAAAAGGGCAGTCAAAAGAGGTAAGAACATGCCTATACTTGGCACAGATTTTGTTGTTCGTAAGAAGGCTGTCAGTTCAATCGTGGAGTTCTTCAACCCTTCTGAGAGACTTTCTATCCTAATTCTCAGCTGTTCTAACAAGGGATACACACTGATCAATGCACAAACACCAGTCAATGAAGACAACAGACGTAATCCCGAGTTGAACAGTTCTGGGACGTTCTTGAAGAACAGCTAGAGAACATACCATCTAAGAACAAAAAGATCCCACTAGGTGGCTTTAACGCTCAGGTGGAAATAGAACCGCAATTCAGATCAACAATTGGGAGTATCCTGCTCACAAGATGACTAACAGAAATAGTATAAGACTCGTCAATCTGTGTCGATACTTCAGTCTTCACATAATGTCAACATTTTACAAACACAAGCCAAGTAAACAGAAGACTCGGCGATCACTAGGCAATGTGTGTGAAAAGAAGCAGATTGATCATGTAGCAATCTCTACGAGAGCAATTAAGGAAATAATGAATGTTAAAATACAGAGAGGTGCCCTGTTTGACTCGGACCGTTACCTCGCCAAGATCGAAACAAATTTCCTCCCTCTCAATAAGGCCATGAAAACTGGAAATAAAATTCATAAATATGACGTTGCGGAGCTCAAAATCAATCAAAACGTACTGGAACATACCACCAGCAACAGACATTTGAATCTCATAAATGGACGCACATCGCATGCGAGATCCAATAAGCAGCTAATACTGTAATCCTGACAGCTAAGAAGAGAAAGCATAGATGGTGGAATCAGGTTTGTGATGAGGTGGTGGCCCGAAGGACAAATGCCTGGAAAAAGGGGAACTACACCACGAGACCTGAAGATTTAGATGTATTCCGTGAAGTTCGAAAATATGCAGCCAGAACTTTACGAAAGGCTAAGCGATTGTTTGAGAAACAGCAGTTAGAATATATTGATCAGGATTTCCGGAAAAATAATGCCAGAGACTTCTAACAGACTTCAAGTCGAATTTGAAAGGATACCAAGCCCCTAGTCTTTCTTTTAGACACGAAAATGGATAGCTCGGCCTCACAAAAAATAAATAAAATAAAATAAAATAAAAAAAAACTGCGCGATCATGTCTCGTTATTTTGAAAATCTACTTAATTGTGATGAACCGAATGAAAGATTCCGTATATGTGCCCCGATCCACAAACTACCCATTTCATCTCCACCTGGTAAAGAGGAGATGAAAGAGATCATCAACAACCCTACGAATAATAAGGCAGCTGGAGAGTATACAACAGTGGCGGAACTGTTGACGCTGGCAAATAAAGTACGTGTACCAAATAAGGCCCACCTAACGTTTAGGAATTTCGTATTCAGTATGTGTAAGTGCTAAGAGTCCGAGATCGTACGTGCAACATCCTACAACTATATTCAGTTCAAAAATAAGTGAACATTGAAAGTTTATTTAATTAATATCATCACTTTAAAGAAAATGTTTAACTCTTGCAAACGGGCGTTGTTAGGAGACCTTGTTGCTAAGATGGCCCGTAGTCACATCTTGTTCATATTAACATCCTGCGCCATGTAAATAACAAGAAAAATGTTTAAATACACTGCAAGAGTTGTAATGCAATTTTATTTTAGAAATAATTGCAATGAGATGATACATAGGCTTTTATAATTACTTGTTTTTACAAACGGTTCATACGAAATGTTGGTGCTTACTGCTTATTAGTTCTTCAAATTATTATGTTTAATCAACAATCAAAATTGTTCAAATAGCAGTAAGTTTCCTCATCGTAATAGGAACAATAATTCTAATCATTATATTTTCAATGAACACATGAATAATGATCCGTGAAACTGGATTGGCTCATTTAAATCATTTTTTACAGGTGGGGCAGAAGAAATTTCGCACCTTCTTTTAGGGTGTCAACCCCACACAATCTTCATGCACATATTTCATACATTTTATGAAATGTCTCATGTCGAATATCCTGTCTTCACAGCACATGTGACAAAACCAGCCAACCTCTTGCAATACTTTCTTAGATGCAAGAGTTGCTGCTGCTTGGTTCAGCGGAGTCTTTATTTTTGCATTGTTTTCTTCTGAATGTTATTTACTGACAGTGAAATTCTTTTGCGACATATGTCTCCTCAGACCCAGTTGTTTCATTGACACCATTTTTCTTTTGATTGTGCGTGAAAAGTGCCTTACATACGACTTGCGCCTTGTAATTTAATGCCTTCTTCAGTGATATTTTTTTTTCTTCAGCTTTAGAGTTTGCAAAATTTCATTGAAAGAACAATCGAGATCTTCAGCTGTGTCACAATCCTCAAGCCTGAAGTCACTTGAACTATCCTGCACTGAATATGCTTTGTTTTGTAATGAACTGGAATCAATGGAATGGCGTCTCTTTTTTCGGGAAGCCTCTGAGACTGATTGAGTCTCTGGCAGTTTCCCTGTTTCAGGGGCAATTTTCATGTCCTCTTCTGCGTCAGTACGCTCCGACAGACGAGAGTGAGCAAATGCAGTATCTGGAATAGCTTCTGGTTCAAAAGGATTAATCCCTGTGGCACGGAACTCAGACATGACATTTACTGGGGATGGTGCTTTTGGCCACATCTTCCTGAAGATTTTTCCAAACACACGTCTATTAAATGCCCTGTTTTCTTCCCTTTCATATGTAGTCTGATATTGTGCTCTTCAGCAACGTCGCAATTTTTAGGGTCCAAACGTGACGATCAAATATCAAAATAACATCTCTTGCAGGTTTGTATTTGGTAAAATGATGTATCCATTTGATGAATGTCGCAGTATTCATTTTTACTGCTGTCCCAGGTGTCAAATCGTCTTCCCATTCTGGCTTGCGTCGCTTCCCTTTGAAAAGTATGATTGGAGCAATAACCTGCTCAATTACATTCCCACATGAGACAATGGTAACATTTTTGACATGCTCTGGGGCAACAAAGTGAAAGCATTTCTCACATTTCTTCGCTAAAACTTCAGGAATGAGAGGAAACATCAGTATTCGTCCATATTGTAGATGTGAGATTTGTCAGATAACTACAATTCGGACAAGATCGTTTTCAGTTTCTGAAAATGATCGTTTAGAATAATCTTGTTTCGCTTTTCAGATCTTCCTGGATTCAAGTGTTGTACCTTCTTTCTTGCAATGTCTGGGTGCCTTTGTAGGGAGAGCTTGAGCCACTTGCGTCCAGCCAATCTCTTCGACTCATTAAAAGGATTCTGCACGCTATTCTTTTCACAATATACATATACATATTTTCTGAGCACTTTTGCTACAATTGAATGCCCAACTTCAGCGATTCGAAAAATTCTTTTGCAAAGTTCTCTTTCCTGAGCTTCGTCCAAACAAGTTTTTCGTCCCAAACTTTTGGTTGCCAGTCCAGAACTTATGTGGTTGCGTAACGTACGTCGAGGAATCCCGTATGTTTTCGAAGCGGTTCTGACAGGAATCCCTTCAGCAAAAGCTTCCATAGATCTGTTTAAATTATTTCCATCCCATGCTGCTCTTTTTTTCTGTGGTGGCAACTAAAGACAAACATTTCCAGTAAGCCTGACGTTCCTGAATTAAGGCTGTAAAACTATGATTATATATATTTTTTAAAGTACCGTACTTCAGTTATAGCTACTAAAAATAATTGATCTAAATGAAGAACTCCCTGTCACAAAGATTATCAAGAAGCAATTTAAAATGTTTTCTTTTGACATTTCTTGCAACGATCGACCAATAGTCCAGTAAAAACGTATAAAATAATTTAGATTTAACTTACAGACAGTAAATGCGTCTAACATGAGGTTTCCTAGGATGCGCTAAAATTAAATATGCATCGTCGTCATGCACAACTCTATACAACAAGTGACTAATAAGGCCCGCCCGGGCCACATTTTGAGCGTCACGGATGGCTCTTGGTTCAAATGGCTCTAAGCACTGTGGGACTTAACATCTATAGTCATCAGTCCCCTAGAACTTAGAACTACTTAAATCTAACTAACCTAAGGACATCACACACATCCATGCTCGAGGTGTGATTCGAACCCGAGACCGTAGCAGCAGCGCGGTTGTAGACTGAAGCGCCTAGAACCGCTCGGTCACAACGGCCAGCCGCCACGGATGGACCTCATTGGGAACAACCAGTTTAAAACGAGTGTGCGTTTGTTGCTTGAAAAGGAACTTACTGTTAAGATGCCACTATCTTAATACAGCACAATTTTATGTTCATAAATACATAGTTACTAGAAAAAATGGATCATAACCGAAACGATTGCATCTGATGAAACGTACCGTGATAATAAGGAGCAGCCCTCCTTCGTTGAACGCCGTAGCACAACTGACAGTACAATGGCAGGAACGAGAGCGGGTGCGGAAATAGTTGTTGCCTTGGCCACTTGATGTCACAACCTATCACTACTGAAGACATTTAACGCTGTTTTCAAACTCTCTATGCTAGAAAATGTGGGTGGGCCTTATTAGGAAGCGGGCCTTACTTGGTACATGTGTCTTAATGAAACTCTAGATGTACTAGTCCCACTTTTTGAGGAGATCTGGAGAACTGGTATAATACTGAATGGAAGTCTGCTTTAACCCATCCTCTACTCAAAAAGCGATAAAAAGAATGCCAATAACTACAGGGCCATCTCATTAGTATCTGTTCCACATAAGATTCTCTACAAAGCAATACAGAACAGAATACAAGGACATCTTGCCCAGAACAGATCTCTAACCTGATGTATGTCATCAGGTACAAAACATCTGGAGGAAATAAGTACGTGATCGGGTTTGTTGATTTTCAGAAGGCATATGACGCCATCGACAGATATTAATGAATATTTTGGAAGAGTTTGGGGTGGATAATACATCAATAAAGCGCATAAAACAAACTCTCACTAATGCAGTGTCAAAAATAGACTTAGTGGGTGAGATATCAGAACTCTTTACAGCCAGAACGGGCGTAGGACTAGGAGATCGCCTACCTCCGCTCCTTTTCAACTGAATCTTGGTAAAAGTCATTCGAGAGTGGGGAAAGTTGTCAGCCTGTAATGTGCGTACTGTAAGACCTTCGGTACACACACCATCAGATTATTTGACTTGTCGCTCTAACGAATTAGGCGAGTGTCAGCAATATGTCTCGTGGTCTTAATTGTGGCGTGTTTATCTTCTGCCGTTAGGTCGGACGATAGAAATGCCACTTGCACGCTTAGAGTAGCAGATTGACGGTGACCAACTTTAAACAGAACTTGATTAATTTTCACACACATTCATTAAAATAACAACAAGCATAGATAGTACGTAACTTGATTCTGGATGCTGTTTACAACTGACAATCTGAAGTTCCTTTGGTCTTGGTACGTTAATCTTATTCTCAAATATCTCTGATACTTGACAAAGTGTCTATACATTTCTCTTCATTGCTATGCACAGGAATATGATAATCTTATTAGGCGCAGACTGCAACTTGACTACAGACAAATGCAGACTAAGGCAGAATGATGCAGACTGACTAATTGGAGGTCTGTACACTCGTTATAATACCTCGCGCGTTCAGGTATCACTGCGCGAGTGTGATCCGCGAGGTTCTACGTTAGCAGTAATCTCATTGGCTGCGTGACATATTAATACGCGGATCGGCGGAAACAGAATTTGGACCGTCTCTAAGACGCCATCTCGCAGCGTGGAGACGGACGAGCGCTGCGCCTGCGCTGTTGTGCTTAGCGGGGCGCGCTCTATTGGGAAATTTGTGTATGCGCTGACTACGGAGAACTATGTACACAACGTAGCCTAAGAAAGAACAAATGAAGAGCGGTTCAGACTTGGTCCTAAGAACAAAAAGGTGTACACTGACTGCTTGACCTTTGCGGATGACGTGGCCATTTTTGCTAACAACGTGGAGTCAGGAGTCAACAATATCAGTAGGCTGTCATAAACTGCTGAAACATTTGGACTCCAGATCTCTATATGACAACCATCTGTGATGGACGTGAATGGATGATAGCCAATCTGGGAAAAATCGGACAAATTAAGAATTTCAGGAATCTCCGTGAACTCATCCATAAGAATAGATTAGAAGAAGAAGCAATTAATCTCGGAATGAGGAAGTTTCATCAGGCTTTTTTTTTGTTGTTGTCAGTCTACTGACTGGTTTGATGCGGCCCGCCACGAATTCCTCTCCTCTGCCAACCTCTTCATCACAGAGTAGCACTTGCAACCTACATACATCCTCAATTATTTGCTTGACGTATTCCAATCTCTGTCTTCCTCTACAGTTTTTGCCCTCTACAGCTCCCTCTAGTACCATGGAAGTCATTCCCATATGTCTTAGCAGATGTCCTATCATCCTGTCCCTTCTCCTTTCCTCTCCGATTCTGCGTAGAACATTGCTTACCTTATCAGTCCACCTAATTTTCAACATTCGTCTATAGCACCACATCTCAAATGCTTCGATTCTCTTCTTTTCCGGTTTTCCCACAGTCCATGTTTCACTATCATACAATGGTGTACTCCAGACGTATATCCTCAGAAATTTCTTCCTCAAATTAAGGCTGGTATTTGATAGTAGAAGACTTCTCTTGGCCAGAAATGCCTTTTTTGCCATAGCGAGTCTGCTTTTGATGTCCTCCTTGCTCCGTCCGTCATTGGTTATTTTACTGCCTAGGTAGCAGAATTCCTTAGCTTCATTGACTTCGTGACCATCAATCCTGATGTTAAGATTCTCGCTGTTCTTATTTCTACTACTTCTCATTACCTTCGCCTTTCTCCGATTTACTCTCAAACCATACTGTGTACTCATTAGACTGTTCATTCCGTTCAGCAGATCATTTAATTTTTCTTCACTTTCACTCGGGATAACAATGTCATCAGCGAATCGTATCATTGATATCCTTTCACTTCGTATTTTAATTCCACTCCTGAACCTTTCTTTTATTTCCATCATTGCTTCCTCGATGTACAGATTGAAGAGTAGGGGCGAAAGGCTACAGCCTTGTCTTACTCCCTTCTTAATACGAGCACTTCGTTCTTGATCGTCCACTCTCATTATTCCCTCTTGGTTGTTGTACATATTGTATATGACCCGTCTCTCCCTATAGCTTACCCCTTCTTTTTTCAGAATCTCGAACAGCTTGAACCATTTTATATTGTCGAACGCTTTTTCCAGGTCGACAAATCCTATGAAAGTGTCTTGATTTTTCGTTAGCCTTGCTTCCATTATTAGCCGTAACGTCAGAATTGCTTCTCTCGTCCCTTTACTTTTCCTAAAGCCAAACTGATCGTCACCTAGCGCATTCTCAATTTTCTTTTCTATTCTTCTGTATATTATTCTTGTAAGCAGCTTCGATGCATGAGCTGTTTGTGCGATAATTCTCGCACTTGTCAGCTCTTGCCGTCTTCGGAATTGTGTGGATGATGCTTTTCCGAAAGTCAGATGGTATGTCGCCAGACTCATATATTCTACACACCAACGTGAATAGTCGTTTTGTTGCCACTTCCCCCATTGATTTTAGAAATTTTGATGGAATGTTATCTATCCCTTCTGCCTTATTTGATCGTAAGTCCTCCAAAGCTCTTTTAAATTCCGATTCTAATACTGGATCCCCAATCTCTTCTAAATCGACTCCTGTTTCTTCTTCTATCACATCAGACAAATCTTCACCCTCATAGAGGCTTTCAATGTATTCTTTCCACCTAACTGCTCTCTCCTCTGCATTTAACAGTGGAATTCCCGTTGCACTCTTAATGTTACCACCGTTGCTTTTAATGTCACCAAAGGTTGTTTTGACATTCCTGTATGCTGAGTCTGTCCTTCCGACAATCATATCTTTTTCGATGTCTTCACATTTTTCCTGCAGCCATTTCGCCTTAGCTTCCCTGCACTTCCTATTTATTTCATTCCTCAGCGACTTGTATTTCTGTATTCCTGATTTTCCCGGAACATGTTTGTACTTCCTCCTTTCATCAACCAACTGAAGTATTTCTTCTGTTACCCATGGTTTCTTCGCAGCTACCTTCTTTTGTACCTATGTTTTCCTTCCCAATCAGGCAATCAGGCATACCAACTGACAAAGACTACCTATAACAAAAAATTTATGAGTATAGGGGCCGAGTTCCGGCATAATAATACAGTTGTAAAACCTGAGGGCTCGTATGCGTCTGAAACTTTGACCGTCAATAGACAAGGTCAAGCTGAGCGGCTGGAATAGCGAGAGCCTGGGATATTAAGAAAAATCCTAGGTAATAGGTGGGTTGATGGACAATGGCGAATGAGAGCAAATGAGGAGTTGCACAGCATGGCAGAACCTATCACAGTATCCATTAAGAAAAGACGATTATTATTTTACGGTCATCTGATGAAGATGGACGGTGACCGACAAACAAAAATAATATGGAGTTTTATCCAATCCGAGATGGTTCGAAGAATGTGAAAAAGATCTTAGGCAGATTGGTATCTCAGAAAGAGAAATTCCTGACAGGAACAAATTTACAAGATTGGTGAACCGCGACCAGAATTTTAAAATGGCATCAACTTGCAAAAGACAAAGAGGACCTTTGTCCGGAGCGCATAAACAGAAACTTCTTAGTGGGCTCAGAAGATACTGTCAGGAAGTCAAAGCTGGAACAAGAACAAGCCCTAGACACTAAAATGAAATTGGTTGTTACCACGCAGTAGAGGCTCAACTGGATAGAAAAAGGGTCAACAACAATCAAGAATTTCCTGTTTCTGTGACTGATTAAGAATCTAATACAAAAAAGATACAACATTTCTGTTCTCTACCATCATTTGAATGAGACTACAGTTGTGACATAAGTGGAAACTCGTACAGAGGGACACTTGCATTTCCTCCGTTTCCACAAAGAGCAATGAAATTCCAAGACACAAACCACTGGTAGGATAATCAACAAACAGCTCTCTCTTAAGTAAATTAAAAATAAAAACCAACATTACTAAAGCCGATCTACGAAGTTATTTCAGTTAATTTGAAACGTATTTATTCTTCAACATATTAGGAGCTGAACTATCTCTCTAACGCAGTGGAATGTGCTTTATATAAGGCCATGAACGAAGAATGTAACTTTAGTAACCTTATGCCTTATTATATACTTACTTTTAATCAACTGAAGCCTACTGCGCAACGTTTTTTAGTAAAATGAGCTCCGCTTCTTCCTTTGAAACCCTTAGCCCCATAAATCACATCTCCAATATTATGCATATTGGATGTGCTGAAAATACGACACTAAAGACATAGTTATTGAATAAAATTGTGTTACTTTCTTCTTGGAGATAACATTTCCGTGGGATATTATTTAATGTGAATGAATCTGAGAGGCGAGTAATTCACCAAGAGCTAACAAAACGCACACTGTTCCCAAAAGCCATCAACATTATCTGTAGTGAAAGTCTTCACGCTTAACGGTGATTAACCAATAGCATACAGATCGCGGTGGTTCATTTAAAGGGTACTCGAAACACCGAGAATGTTATCTGCATACCACTGCAGAACTTCATTTAGGAGCTATTCATTACACGCAAATGTACCTACATTGCCCTTCCAGGGCCCAGAAGACATTAAGCGCTAATTATGCACTCCGAGTAGTGTTCTGCGAAGCACATACATGTACATGTAACTGTTAATCATTCATGACAGATCACATAACATGATCCGCTTAACGCGATTAGTCAACCACGTACGGCTGATTTAAACAGGTAATAACTCCGTAATATGGCCATAACGCACTGAATCAAACGGTTTCGAAATTTCCATTACGAGGCAATAAAAACGTTTCGGTTTCCTGAACGTATGTTGTATGTTACAGAGCTTTTCACCTTCGCTTACAGTAAATACACACGGTACGCTCACGTAACAAGTACCTCATCCGGCAAAGTTTTCTATTGCAGAGCAAAATTTAAGCAGTGACGAGCTCAGTTTACTGAGAAACACAAAATTCAATTCTAATTAAGTTTCATTCTTTAGAAAAGTCCACGAAACTTGGATAAAGTAAACGATGATGCATGATTTGCGATCACTGAAACTTTCACGAGAGCTTCGTTGCGTAGTAATTCGTTTCGGTGAGTATTTTGCGCGCTTTTTGCTGAATGAATACGGCAACAGAACCGCTATATTTCTCCGAGTGTGGCACATGTTCACAACGACGTTGCAATAGTAAAATCTAAAGACTTCCACCAGGCATAAATTAAAAATATTCGTTATATTGCCCGTGCCGAAGTCAAGATCAAGTGGGCACATATGTAGTTTTGACGAAAGTTTGAGAACTGACTGTCGATGTACTGAACGTCGAAACGTAAAGAAACGACAACGTTTGTCTTAAAACACTAAAATCGGGCCGAAGTTTCACAATATGGACCGTTAAGCTTGAAACTCCGTCGCGAAACACTCCCTGTGATGCAGACACTTTAAAACAAATTTTCGTCTCAATCCTAAAAGTACCGTTTTCACCTTTTCCCTCATGTCAGAAATAAATGGCAGATCCATCTGAGTAAGGACGATTTAAGTCGCTGGGGGGCTGTCAGACTGCCTCTGGTACCATTGGCCTACAAAAAATTAAAATTAGTTTTGCCTTCCACAAAATACTGAATCCTGACCAAAAGGAGCTCAAAGATCAAGAATATGAAATCAGAAATTTTTTGTTAACTCTTGGTTTACAAATAATTACTTATATACATCCACATATGGACCTTCTCCCTGTCGTCTCTTGCGTATTTAATTACTCACTTGAGTTTTAGTAGTTTTTTGTACTCTACTTCTAGTGCATCCCACACGGTCTCGTGTAATTCCAACACTATTCTGTAAGCACAGATGACAGATGAGCTCCACACGCAGTGATTACCGTCTTCTAACTGCTGAAGTGTATTGATGGCAGCGCTTTAAATACCCGGAAGCTTCTCCTTGGTTCACTACTTCCACTATATTCTTCATAAGCCGTAGCTGAACGTGTACAGGTGCCAATATGGTTATATGAAGGAGACGCTAATGGAGAGTGTTGTATATTCTTCTTCCTAGGCTCCACCACTTTCGTTTCAGGTCAGATTTGTATGTAGTGTGATTTTCTATATCGATTGTCCAACTCACAATCGAAGCAGCAATACTTGGTGTATCCCAAATGCATTCCCAGTACGCTAGCAATAACCTTCAGATTGCCACGTATCTGCCATCGACATATTTCGTAATTTCATTTTTCAGGAAGCAGTAATTTCGTAACACTCGTTGTATGTACTGCGTAACCTACGGGAGCGTTTCCGGTGTAAAGCAAAACAGTTTCGAAGCTTAACTTAGACAGGTCAATGAAATGTCTCCAATATTCGAAATTATGCTCTGCTCTCAAAAAATGGTTCAAACGGCTCTGAGCACTATGGAACTTAACATCTATGGTCATCAGTCCCCTAGAACTTAGAACTACTTAAACCTAACTAACCTAAGGACATCACACACATCCATGCCCGAGGCAGGATTCGAACCTGCGACCGTAGCAGTCGTCCGGTTCCGGACTGAGCGCCTAGAACCACGAGACCGCCGGGGCCGGCCTCTGCTCTCAAAGAAACAATCAGACCATTGACATCATTGCACACAACAAGGTTGTTTCCCATGTCAAAGAAAGGGGTTAAGTCTCTTTCTCGATGTCTATATAAAGACACTTTCAAATTTTTTATCCCAAGAGATCCCACTGCTCAAGTGTAGAGTCAAGAAGTTCGGTTTTGCTTCTCGTTAACTCCAGATCAATAATTGTGTTCAAATGTGTGTAAAATCTTATGCGCCTTAATTGCTAAGGTCATCAGTCCCTAAGCTTAACCTAAATTATCCTAAGGACAAACACACACACCCCTGCCCGAGGGAAGAGTCGAACCTCCCCCGGGACCAGCAGCACAGTCGATGACTGCAGCGCCTAAGACTGCTCTGCTAATCCCGCGTGGCGATCAAGAATTAAACCTTAAATTCTTCTTGAGAAATTTTTTGTGGCCCACTGGAGTGGACAGTCTCTGATGTATAATCTCGATTTTTCTGTAAAACAGATTCTAGGACATAATGTTCCATAGTGACGGGAACAGGCGGGCTTTCTCCAAGTGACGGTCGCGTAACTGATGTCAAAGCTGGATATGTTATGGTCCATTATTCCTTTCTCGACATCCCATGTGAAAGAAAAGGCAACGTGAAAAATAACAATCACTGACGTGATCTGAAGGACCTCACCGCGTCGTGGGAGATGTGAATGGGACACCGACTTTACTGACTTTTTGAATCTGCAAACCGAGATTTACCACACAAGAATTACAGAAAATATTTGGCACCCAAGTTTTATCCTCATATGTTTTACATTTGAGATAATGGTAATGCATTGAGGTGACAAATGTCATGGGATTGCGAAACACGAGGGTCGTCCACAAAGTAAGTCCCGTTCCTATTTCTATCCGCGGCAGCGTTACGATAGCAGTTCCGAGCATGCGCGGCAGTTACTCTGACTGAAGGAGAACACATATACGCCATTTTCAGATCGCTGATGCCGACGTGTGCTTTGTAGTGCTTCTTTATAATGTTAGCCGTAAATGAAAATGCCGCCTCTCGGCGGAGTTTCTTAATGGTCTCGCAGTAACCATGTGCACTGGTTGTGTGGTCTCGTGGTAAGAAGTCAATCAGCAAGATGCCTTTTCTGTCCCAAAAAACGGTGCACATGGCTTTTCGAGGTGTCAAGATTTGCTTAGGCTTAACCTTCATTGGGGATGAAGTGTGCCTCCATTCCACTGATTGCCGTTTTGTTTCAAGGGTGTCGTACGCTACCCAAGTTTCATCCCAAATGACTATTGGAGAAGAAAACCATCGCCTTTTTCATTATAGCGTGTCAAAAACTGAAGTGAAGTTCACTGCCCATCCGTTGTTTTCTGTGTTGCTCAGTAAGAATTTTGGGTACCCAATGTGAGCAAAGTTTTCGAAATTTTAGTTTTTCAGTAACAATTTCTTGTATTAGTGATCGTAAGATTTGAACTTCCATAGCAAGGGCACTAAGTGTACAATTACGGTTGTGCTTAGTCTCCTCTTCAATTGTGTGAACCAGTTCATCAGTAACCACAGACGGGCGTCCACTTCGTTCCTCATCGTGCACTTGATCACGTCCTTAATTGAACAGTCTGACAATTTTTTTTACCATTGAATCACTCACAGCATTTTGTCCGTAAACCTCGCAGATTTGCCGATGAATTTCCTTTGGTTTAACTTTCTTTGCATTCAGAAAACGAATCACAGATCTGACTTCACACGCGGCGGCATTTTCAATTACGGCTGACATTATAAAGAAGCACTACAAAGCATACGTCGGCAGCAGCGATCTGAAAATGGCGTACATGTCTTCTCCGTGAGTCAGAATAATTGCCGCGCATGCTCGGAACTGCAATCGTAGTGCTGCCGCGGATAGAAATAGAAACGGAACTTACATGGTTATTACAAATGATTGAAGCGATTTCACAGTTCTACAATAACTTTATTATTTGAGATATTATCACAATACTTAGCACACACATACAAAAACTCAAAAAGTTTTTTTAGGCATTCACAAATGTTCGATATGTGCCCCTTCAGTGATTCGGCAGACATCAAGCCGATAATCAAGTTCCTTCCACACTCGGCGCAGCATGTCCCCATCAATGAGTTCGAAAGCATCGTTGATGCGAGCTCGCAGTTCTGGCACGTTTCTTGGTAGAGGAGGTTTAAACACTGAATCTTTCACATAACCCCACAGAAAGAAATCGCATGGGGTTAAGTCGGGAGAGCGTGGAGGCCATGACATGAATTGCTGATCATGATCTCCACCACGACCGATCCACCGGTTTTCCAATCTCCTGTTTAAGAAATGCCGAACATCATGATGGAAGTGCAGTGGAGCACCATCCTGTTGAAAAATGAAGTCGGCGCTGTCGGTCTACAGTTGTGGCATGAGCCAATTTTCCAGCATGTCCAGATACACGTGTCCTTTAACGTTTTTTTCGCAGAAGAAAAAGTGGCCGTAAACTTTAAACCGTGAGATTGCACAAAACACGTTAACTTTTGGTGAATTGCGAATTTGCTGCACGAATGCGTGAGGATTCTCTACCGCCCAGATTCGCACATTGTGTCTGTTCACTTCACCATTAACAAACAAATGTTGCTTCATCACTGAAAACAAGTTTCGCACTGAACGCATCCTCTTCCATGAGCTGTTGCAACCGCGCCGAAAATTCAAAGCGTTTGACTTTGTCATCGGGTGTCAGGGCTTGTAGCAATTGTAAATGGTAAGGCTTCTGCTTTAGCCTTTTCCGTAAGACTTTCCAAACCGTCGGCTGTGGTACGTTTAGCTCCCTGCTTGCTTTATTCGTCGACTTCCGCGGGCTACGCGTGAAACTTGCCCGCACGCGTTCAACCGTTTCTTCGCTCATTGCAGGCCGACCCGTTGATTTCCCCTTACAGAGGCATCCAGAAGCTTTAAACTGCGCATACCATCGCCGAATGCAGTTAGCAGTTGGTGGATCTTTGTTGAACTTCGTCCTGAAGTGTCGTTGCACTGTTATGACTGACTGATGTGAGTGCATTCCAAGCACGACATAACGCTTTATCGGCTCCTGTCGCCATTTTGTCTCACTGCGCTCTCGAGCGCTCTGGCGGCAGAAACCTGAAGTGCGGCTTCAGCCGAACAAAACTTTATGAGTTTTTCTACGTATCTGTAGTGTGTCGTGATCATATGTCAATGAATGGAGCTACAGTGAATTTATGAAATCGCTTCAATCATTTGTAATAGCCCTGTACTTTGTGGACGACGCTCGTACACATATACAGATGGTGGTAGTATGTCATGCACACTGCATAAAATGGACACTGCACTGGCGCAGGTGCCATTTGTACTCAGATGATTCATCCGAAATGTTTCCGACCTGTTTAAGGGTGCAAGATGGGAATCAACAGACTTTGAACACGGGATGGTAGTTGGAGCTTGTTTCAAGAGACGTTCCAATTCGGAAATCGTTAGGGATTTCAATAATCCGAGATGCACAGTATACTGAGAATCCCAAATTTCAGGATTGCCTCTCAACGCAGTGGCCGACAGCCTTCACTTAACGATGGAGAGTGCTAAAAGTGTGAAACAGCCGTAGAAATCAGTATGGGACGTACGACGAACGTATCCGCTACGACAGTACCCCGGAATTTGGCGTTAATGGGCTACGGCAACAGACGAACGACACCCGTTGTAGGGAAGCAGCCTACTCACGCTGTAGTAAATTCACATCAGTTTCCATTGTGTGCCAGCCAGTTTGCTGTAACTAGCTCTGACGTCATAAATATTGCGCAATACCTTAAAAATCAAGCAAATGACCTAAAACTTTTCTAGCATGTCAGGAATAATACTAAATTAATGTGTGTTAAATATCAGCTCGATAACTTCAGCCATTTTCGAAATTTGGACGTTTTTCTGAAAAAATCATTGGCGCAACAGAAAAGAGCTAGAGACTTCAAAATTTATATTTAGATTCATCTTTCATAATGATTTAATAAAAACAGTACTTTGGATTTCACAAATTAAGATTTTAGTGGAAATTCATGATTTTGTGGTTTTCATCTCAAAACTGAAGGAAGCAAGATAGATTAAGTAGGCTAATAAATAAGGCTAGGATGTTTAGATTTAAATAGGTTGGAGGTCCGCTATGACTATGAAGATGTGTAAAGTTTCTTTTGAATACCTATAAAATTATAGCGATAGCGGATCTCAAAAGGGCCAGTTCAGAGCTCATCTACTGCGTGCAGTGTAATTTAATTAATTCTCTCGCTCAAAATATTTAACTTAGCCACGTCAAAATTTTATTATCAATACTTACCTGCGTGCTGAATGCACGTTTAAATTAAGAGCTTCTTCGGCAATTAGCAAAAGAAGCTATAAATTATTATGTAACTTGAAGTGGTGCGTTACTAGCCCAGCGGCTAGTCGGGAGAGCCGAAAAGATCAGGCGTTCCCTTAGCCGTCCGCACCGCGGCTTTATATATAAGAACGCTGCGCGAGGAAGCAAGGCCCCGGTTCTCTCCAGACGCTGAATGACACGCCATCTGTGTCGGGAGCCGCGTCGCATCAGTGTCACTGCTACAAACAGCCTCGCGTGCCGTATTAAGTTACTAGAGATACGCGGAACCATGAAAACATTTCATGTGAAGTGTTAATTCTGGAATGATTTTCATTATCTAGCTTCAGTTTGCGTATTGTCGCGTTTTCACGTGCCGTCGCGGGACAGACATTCTACCAAATATTTAGCGTGGCGTTTGATGAAGTATTTTCATCAAATTATGGCGAGCATTCCTTTTAACATTTAATTCGGACATTTATAGTTGCATCAGCGCATTAGACTCTGAACTGCTCTGTTAGTTAGGTTGTAGGGATACTTGTGTTTTTTTTTTATCAGTGAATTTCAGAATATACTCAACTATTTTGGAAAACCGTTTTTGATTAGAAATCCCGGACAATCTCCTAATTCCTCAGAGCTATAAGCTGCAGCTATAATAACATGCTCAGATAAAGTGGGCACTAGGATCTCTAATTACTGGTTCCATGTTTTATTAAATCACTTTCTGGGTGCCAAAAAGTAAATAGAGAGCCAGTGTTGAGAACGGCGAAAGACAGCATTAACAACATTCTAAAAGCCAGAAACTGATTCAACATCCAAGCATTTATACAGCAATCAGCAGATTTAATTAATTTTTACAAACTTATCCGCCCCCCCACACCGTGACTTTGCTAACAGTATATCGCCTGGTCACATGAGTCCCGATTTCAGTCCTCACAAAGCCACGCAGTTCTCAACAATGCGCTGTGCAAGCTGGTGTTGACTCCATTGTGATGTGGGCTGTTACATGTAATGGATTAGATCCTCTGGTCCAACAGAACCGATCATTGAATATTCCTGTTTACAAATTTTTCTATCAAAAATTCAGTCTTGATCACACCACGTATGCTTCAAGAACATAGGTGACCAGTTTCGGTCATATCACATGACCATCATCAGACCCATGGCAACATTCGAAGATGGTAGGTGGAGCACTCTTCTCAGCTCCTGTGATGTTCTTGAAGCATACGTGGTGTGATCAATACTGAATTTTTGAAAGAAAAATTTTTAAAAATGTTTTGATCACTGTTCCAAAAATGTTTATTAAAATTATTCCCGTTTACGTTCGGCTACTTAGAGACAATATGAAACCATACAAGTTCCCAAACAACCATGGAATTTTTATGGATGACAATGCATCATGTTACCGGCTCACAAATGTTCGCGATTGGTTTGGAGAAAATTCTGGACAGTTCGAGCGAATGATTTGGCCACCCAGATCGCACAACGTGACTCCTATCTACCATTTGTGGGACATAACCCAGGGGTACGTTCGTGCACAAAATGCAGCACCGGTAACACTTCGGCATTTATGGACAGCTGTAGGGGCAGCGTAGCTAAATATTTCTGCAACAGACTTCCAGCGACTTGTTTTGTCCATGCCACACTGAGTTCCTGCGCAAAAGTAGGTCCGACACGAAAGCAACAGGTATCCCAGGATTATTGTCGCCTCTGTGTCTGCCGTGTTTATTAATGGAAACATTTCTCGGTTCTGAGAAGCAAATGTCACTTCACCGCACACATAGCAAAAGTTATTCACAGCGTTAACAAATTACGTGGTTTCTTGACGATGACTTAATGTGAAATGTGAAGAAAATGATTTGCTTAAGGGAATTTAAGTAATGAAGATGTCTCTTGCGGTCATGAAGATAAATAGATGTTTGCACTTTATTCCTTATTTATCTTTTTTTTACATTAAACATGAAATTTCTGAAAGATAACATCAGATTTGTTCTTAAGCACAAAAAAGGACACTTACGCAAACGCAGTAACTTTTGTTTGGAACGAAGTGTTTCATACTCAGTGTCGACAACCTCTTGTAGTAACAGTGAAAGGTTTATCAACATTGCAAAATTAATTACAGTTTTTTCAAGGGAATGAAAGGTAAGTAAACATTTTAAGCCTCATATTCGTTTATTTCACATCGAAATGATAGGAGTTTACTAGTTTTCATTTGTACAGATTTTGTGCATAAGCCGGATCTAAAGGTCATTTAGTTTCCTGATGTGAAATTGTTACTGTGTATATGAGATGTACTGCTCCATATACAGGGTGTTTCAAAACCTTTGCGATAAGCGTCTGTAGGTAACCACATCAGGGGTAACAGCATTTGTTGGACATAAAATGACAGGTGCCATTTCATTCAATTCGCCGACCCCGGGACGACGAGATATCACAGAACCAGCAGGGGTTGCCTGTCAGATGTACCGCAGCTGCGTACTGCCTACCTAGTAAATTGATAGAGATTTTCGACAATAAATCTCTATAAATGAGGAGAAATGTATTTTAGAAGCTCAGAATACGCTTTTCATACGGCTCAGGTGACTGCCCTATAGAAAACACGTATTGCATATGAACCCTGCAATGCGTCTATGCCCTGACGAATATCAGGGGTAAAACCAATTAGAAAATGCGTCTATTGTCTCCAGGAAGCGTCAAGGAACATTTTATTTCAAACAGAAGTTGCTCCTTATGACATGGCGTTACGGTCTGAGTGGCACCATTAACAGTAGGAAGCAGATTACTGGAAGCCGGGATGAGATGTCCAGATACCACACGACTTTTACTGCTGACAACAGAGACCACAGACAACAGAGACTTACATGGATGCAGAGCTCGAGCCAACTGGGGGTCAAGTGGAATTCCGTGGTGCTCAGCATTCAGTCTCACATCTATTTATGCCGGTCAGATTGACGGAATATTCCGTGCGAGATATCGTGTAACTTCTCAGCACGCTACCACACCTTAACTGACTGCCACAGTTTTCGTATTCCAGGCGCCCTGCATGAAAAGAGCTTGTCCTAGTTATTGGGTGAATTAAATATTGACTGGCCGACGGAATCTCATGTCTATTCTGCCCTTTATCTGGCAGTGGGAAGGCATGGACTACGACCCTACTTGCATGGGTAATTTGAATGGATACTGGGGAGAAGGTGGTAGAAATCGCAACACAAATGAAAGATACAGCAACTTGCATAAAGAGGTATATTTTGAAATTAGCATAGAACAAATTACGCTTAACCGATGCCAGCCTCCACTGACAGACACATTCACAGAATGACGTGTAGAGATGGCGCTCAGTTATAACTACATAAGGTGAACTGAGAACACCTCAGAAAGATATTGAACTATCAGAACTAGGTTTTGTCAGCAAAAGGGAGCCGGGGGAGGGGGTGGCTTAATTTGGTGAACCTTACCGCATGGCTGATGTTGCTGCTTTCTTGAAGTATCTCAAAATACTGGCGATCGCCAAACGATCGAAACGGCGATTAAAGCCGAGCGTCATTATTAGACTGTGCCTGAAATCGCCTAACGTCAAGATTTACCGTCGCATGTCGGGGAGTTCGTATGGACATTAGGCGGTCGCTGGCGAGACAACAGCTGGTGGACCTTCCAAGAAGTCGTTCCAGTACGGGGCCGGAGGGGCGATGCTCAGGGATATTGTCAGCAGGTCCGCATCTCACGCTAGAATGTCTACGGTTGAAAAAAACGGTCGCCCATACACACGTGACTGCACGACGCGAACTTTGGAGGGTTCGTAACACTATCTGTTACAACAAGAAGCACTCATTCTCGAGACCGATATTTTTCCAACTTTTGAAATCATGGTCTGGGAAGCTGCTGCACAGGAAGATAGAGATCATTTGACAATTGTTGAAGGGAAGTGGATACTGGTAAATGTGTGACGAAGCTGGTCAACCGTTTTCTCATACCCTTTATTACTGGCGTGACAAATGGCATATTCAAACAAGACCACTCACTTCACGTGCCACAACGAACACCTTAAGCAACGTATAGATCCGTGACGGGCGTGTCCAGCCCCTTGACGTTTCACCCACAGGTACTGTCTGAGATGCAAGGCGAAGGCGTCCGCTTTCAGATCCACCTTCATCCAGCAGTCTGCATGAAGTAACAGAGCATGTGTCTCAAACTTGATAAGATATCGCAGAAGATGACTTGCGAAGGACATTTTCTTCCATTCCAACGAATACAACAGTGCTTTCGAACCATAGTTAACACGCATGAAACTGATTCCTATGGGAAGCAAGGGTTCCGAACTGATCTGAAGCTTAGCTATACATCACCCATTATGTGATGGAAAACTACAACGTTCGATGAGCACAGAACGTGGTCTCCATGACGTGACACTTTTCATTTTCGTCAGTTGTAGCTCTTGCTTTATTCAGGATGTCTCTCGGCATTGGCATTCCACACTAAATGTGTAAATCCTACAGCCTGGAGCTGAGTGTGTGCTGATTTGAACTTCTAGAGCCAATATAAAACTGAATGACGGGCTGGGAATCCCATCATCAACCTCACCTTTTGCTGTCAATGCTCTTACCTGCTTAGCTATTGAGTCACGACTTACGACGCGTCGTCAGAGTTTCAACTGTGAAGTAATTCTCTCTAACCCTCCGAAGCATGCAAAGTTCTGTAACCAAATGAAAATGATTTTTTTCTCATTTTTCCCTGTCTATCATGACCTCTCTGGTGATGTTTCACTAGGTCTTCCATGGTTTCCTTCACCCATCTGGTTTTCACTACATACTCTGTCACACACAAAACATTTTCTTGTTAAATCTATTTTCGTTCGTCCTATGTTGTTCGTAGTCGTCACTGGCTGTATATGCAGTTTTTTGTCGGTCTCTTTATCCAGATCCGATCTTCCTGAACCGGACCGTAGATCATTCCTGGAATATATATCAGATACGGAACATGAACTTACGTCCGGAAATTCATGGTCTCCATGCTGCATGATTCCAGGTTCCATCCTAGAGGGTTTCCTCGTCATTCGTCACTCCCTAGTGCCCTCTCCTGTCATAGTCATTGGTAATGTAGGGTCCGAGTCACTTCTGTTGCTGTCTCACCTTGTAGTGGATGTGATACAGTGTGGTACACAGTAGTTCCGTATTCGAATCGAGAGCTTACCGACATGGCGTTTACTTACGGAAAGGCAAATGGCAACGTGCGATGGACAGCAAGGTTGTATCAGGAGACCTATCCCTGCCGACAAAAACCACAGCATTCAACGTTTGCGACAGTGTTTCATAGTTTGAGACAGGGTCGTTTCAGGAAGCAGGAAGTCATGAAGGACTACCCGAAATGTTCAGACACCATACTTGGATGAAAAAGGGGTTAACACTGTGGAAGACCACCGCCCTGTCGGTACCAAGCAGTTGTCCCGCCACTTCAGGGTAAGTCAGACCACCGTGTCGAACATTTTCCTTGACAATTGTTCCTAACCTTATCACTTACACTGTGTGAAGGGCTTACTGGTGGCAGATTTTCCACACCGGGACCAGTTTTGTCACTGGTTTCTTCCCCAGGCAACCACGATTCCGATATTTCTGCCATCCATCCCATTCACAGATGCCATCTTCCTTCGACTTTCATAACGGTCATCAATGGGATAGTATGCAAAACCCTCATGTAATGGTGACAGCGAAACATCAGCATCGCTGCAGACGGATTGTATTGGCCGGAATAATTGGAAACTGTATTTTGGGACAAGTTTCCTTCCACGTCTTCTAACAGACCGGAACGATCGGCGTTTCTTCCGGTTGATTTTGCCTCCTCTACTGGAAGACGTGCCATTGATGATTCCAAGCGTTAGGTGGCTGCCACGTGATGTGCTTCAGCCCACTTCGTCCATCGGACTAGGGAGTCCAGTTGCATGGCTTGCTCTTTCACCAGATCTTAACCGGTACGATTTCTGGTTACGGGGCCACTTCAAAAGTATTGCGTATGCAGAGCCCATTCCAGATGTGGAGATACTGGAGCACCCTTCGACACTGTTCGGATGCATGCTGGCCAGTGTGAACGTGTGAGACAGAACATGCTACGGCGTGCACACCCAAGAGTCGAAGCACATGGAAACCATTTTCAGCACAAACTGTTGCTGCATGGTACAGCGCGTATTAGACCGCAGTCTCTGTAACAATGTATGATTGAATAAATGGTCTCTAGCATGGAAACCATGCATTTCCGGACCAAAGGTCATTAGACCCTTTTTCTCCGTATCCTCTCAGCGATCAATCCCTAGAATTTATAAAAGCTGGAGAAAATCACCCTGTTTGTGTACGTCGTTTTAATATTGGATATTCCCCAAGAGGCGACAGTGCAAAAGACTATCTGCAGCGTGCGTAAACAGTGTGGGTTGCCTATATACAGTTCTCTAATCCGCATTAGAGGGGATAAACCGAGCAAAATTAAAATTTCTGGTTCACTTCTAATATTTTTCTGCACTGAGAGGCAATCATTTATACAGTTTTCTTGTTGAAAATTATCATTGTACTGACGTAGATAGTATACAGATGCAGTACACCAGGTTACGAGACCTGATAGTCCTGTAAAGCAGTGTCGCCCAGTGCAGCGTTAGTGAATTCAATAGTGTGTTGTCCAGCATCGCCAGGAAGCTTCAGCGAACGTTTTGCCTCGAACAAAAGTTGCTACCCTTGAACTATGTCTATGATACACCCATCATATCAAGGGTGTAATGGGTATACGAGAAGATATTTTTATATGTGGTACCTTAAAAACGTACATGCATATCAGTGTTCGTTGTTTTTTCCTCTGCGTCAAACACTCTTCCCTCAAAACACGTCACATAATTTACTAAACAATATTTTCTGCACGGTAGTACCCACACCGCTAAGTGGACTGCACGTGTCAGTATAGGCTAAACGTTCTGTCTGTAAGTGTTCACACTTCAACAGCTGACTTGCAGCCCAGGAGAAAATATAGACTAGATTGATAGTTTCCCATTGCCACACCAACTTGGAGGTACTAACCAACGTAAAAACATACTACTCCTAATAGCTATAATTATTAGTCTCCAAATGAAATAAATACTGATGTAATGTTGGTCAGAGCAGGGTCCTCAGCCACCTATAGTAATATCTGCGCTCATATCCATTGCACTTCGTACAGATGAGGACAAGGGCTGCCGGTGTTTATGCAAAATTCTATTGATGAATCTTCCAAAATTCCGTTATAAACTCGTGTTTTATTTGGATAACGACCTTTTATATAGTTTGGAGAACTTGAAAGAATGAGGATCAGAACTGAATCACTAAAAGACACGTCGTGAGTCGTGACCGGATAGCTAAGTGGGTAAGAGAACTGCCAGCAAAAGGCACTTTTCCAGCTGTGATTTGCAGCCCGTCACTCAGTACTATACTGTCTTTTGAAGTTTAAAATCGGTGCACACTCTGTTTCAGAGTGTAGTACTTAGACATTTCAAGTGTAATTCCACTCTCTAGACACACACTGAATGTGAAAGCAGATACGACTGGCGGAAATGAGAAGTGTTGCACCATGAAGGCCCAGTATGTATGTTGGAGCTTCTCAGCACATAACGAGCGTTCAAAGATTAAGCTTTCTATCCATTCAGAATTGATGCTTCTCGTTTGATGTTTAGCAACTATGGGCACGAATACAGTCTTGTATTGGCTGAAGGGGAAGAAAATATCCTTCGAAAGGCTTCTTGTGAGGTTTATTGACATGACTGAGACACATGGTCTGTAATGTCATGTGGGCTGCTGTAGGAAGGTGGGTCTGAATGTGTGCGTCTCCGCACTGAATCCCAGACAAGATACCAGGGTGAAAAACCAAGGGGCTGGACACGCCAAACGCATGTCTGTTCTTTGCTCAACGCGTTTGCTGTGTGATCTCTACTCTAGGGTCTCGAGTAATGCTGTTATAATATGCCATTTGGCGCCCTAGTCTTGAAGGATATGACGAGACTATTGAGCAATCTCGTCACACACTGACGAGCATTCAGGCTCCCTGTAACAATTACCAAATCACTTCTGTTTTAATATTGTATAGCTTCCCACACCACGATTTTAAGAGTTGGAAAGATAACGGTCTTGAGAGTGACTGTTTCCTGCGACCACCCAGATTGTCTTCCACGGACACGTTAGCGTCTACCTTACCACCCCAAACGGAACCGAGACTCAATGCTGAGGACCGCAGAATGCCACTTTGTGTCACAATTGGCTGGAGACCTACGCCATGCAAGTGAATGAACAGGATGGCAGCCAGTCAAGGAATATTTTAGGGAAATGGTTTAAGAAATTTATTTCAAAGGCCCAGTGGAATCTCTACAAGTTTTCTCCCAGAGTAATTCACGCCGTGTCTACGTGACACAAGTCGCTTGTATTTCAAAACCAAAGCAGTTCAGTCCAGTTAAAGCTACTGACAGGAGACGCCCTGAGCCCTCTGCCGAAACTGCTAGCGAGTTGACGCCATTGATTGTAGCCAACAGCGTGCGCGGGATACCGATCACGTGTGTGGACGCTGGAGTATTTTGCGGTGCAGAACACAGTTGCTTCTCTCTCTTGGAATCCAGACTTAGAGGAGCACAGACGTCTTCTTGGAAGGCATAGCCTCTGGCTGTGCTCTTCGAGACCAGCCACAAACTTAAGTTAACATGAACCGCTTCCCGTTCCGTTGCCCATTTCATTTAATTGTTCGACCTCCTAGACTGGCCTAAACCCGTTAACTTAAGACCCTAGGCGCACCCCTTGTACCCCGTACATTGAAATACATTCTCTTTATTGTCCTTAATTCCCTGTTTTGTCATTTAAGGGCAGCCCTGGATGCCCACTATCAAATCCTAAGCGCTCGACCTCCTGCACACTGCCACCATGAGCCATATTTAAGAGACTTCTTTCCCCTTCTCTGCCATTTTATACATTAACATTGGTCTCTGAAGTTTCTCTCTCCATCCCCAAACCTCGTACTCTTTTACATGTATTTTGTGTTTTTTGTCTCTCGTGTCAGCGGCAAACGATGCGTGACAGCACGAAATGTCGTGCTTACAGTGAACTGTTTCCAGTGGTCTGTGGCGAACCTTATCCCGGATGTTAGCTGCTGTCATTCATGCGTTCGTCAGATGCAGTTCAATTATCCTACGATCGTCTCGTGGTATAGTATTTCTGGAACTTTCATGTACTCTCTTCTAACCACATTGTTGTCTTGAGGCCCCGTCGCTACCGTTAGTTCTGCAACCACTGCAGTGCGGGCAGCTGTCCATGCGATGTGTCCATGCGATGGTGTCACGCTCCTCTTGCCAATGATTCGACATTTCTCACAGTCGGAAAACCGACTATAAGATGCAGATGCATGTGCACTGGACATGCTGTGTTGTGATCTTCACAAGAAAAATTTCGTTGTTAGACACACCAAGTACCCATGGTGTACCCAAGCCATGCTTCATATTTAGGAATGGCTTTCTCCGTTCTTAAGCTCTAGTAAGTAAGTTCGCATAAGGGTTAAAATATTGATCATCCCTGGAGTAAATTGTCTTCATTGATGACCTCTGGTTCGATCTGAGCCCCGATGAACACGGAAGACGTGTCTGGAGAGGCGCTCGATAGCAGCGGGATGAGAACCTGACCTCGTCCGCCATACGGGCCAAGAACCAGCAGTGGCGGTCTCGACTGTCAATCCTTTTCATTGCAGCACCTTTTTTATTGTCAACCGAGGCACCCCTGCAGCATAGCTACACGTCGACAATATTTCATAAGCCGTTTTGTTGCCCTTCGCAATCAGCCATCCTGGGCTTACATTTCAGCACGCCTGCATCCGGCGAGAGATTCTACAGCGTGCTTGCCAAACGCTACTTCGGCCAGTAAGGCCGGACTTGAGAATTTTTGGAGCCTTATGGACAAGGCCAGGTAACCAATTCGGGTTTTCGACGGTCTGACGCGCCAATTGGACAGAATTTGGCGCATCCCTCAGGAGGGCATCCAACAAAACTGTTAATCAATGCCAGTCTAAATAACTGCTTACAAAATGGCGAGAGGTGGACCAATGCGTTATTGACTTGCTCAATTTGCGAAGCTCTCTCTCTTTTTCTGACATTGTGCTATTTTCCTTTTTTTTTTTTTTTTTTTTTTACATGTTCATTCCATCTACCGACTTACGTCCCATTCGGAAAACTCCTTCGTAGTACGAACTACTGCGACAGTGTACAATAAAAACTTTTATTCATTAGGGTGGAAGTCTCCTGCTAACTATATTTCCAACAAGATAACGCGTTACAAAACTGGGATGATGATATCAGGTCATGGGTGCTAATCATTAACAATCTAGTTCTTATTTCAGCGGGAGCTTCAATCTTATTACGTCATGGGAGAATTTGTTTGAATAAACAAACAGGTGTCTCACACTTCCTAAACACATGGCGGAGCACTGTATCCAAATGGTAGCAGTGCTGATTTCCGTGCTCGCTCATAACATCTTCACTTCATCTCTAAATTACTTCATAAAAAGTAGGATCATCAACAATGAAACTTGTGTGCGTCTGGGTGTATTGGAGAGAGAGTTCGGTAGCGTTCGTTGAAGGTGCTGGCCATTCCATTCTCGCCCTCAGTATCATTAGCTCGACGCTCCTCCAACGCACCGTCTAATGAGGTTCTCCCTGCTGCCCGGCAGTGTGGCACCTGTTGGCGAGAGTGCCGGAGAGAGACAGGTGCGCGCCCGTAGCCGGAATGGCCCCAGCCGACCGCGGCGTCCGATAATCACTTAATCAGCGCTCGTATGTCGGCGGCGCGAGAGCGGTCGATGCTCACCTAATGGCGCATTATATCGGCCATCTCTAATTAGAGGCGGGCCTGACGCAGGAGGCGGCAGTGGGGGGGCGTGGCGCCTGCCGCGCTCTGTGCCGCCCCCCGATTGTTCTTATCTGCAGGTGGCGAAGGTGACAGACAAGTGCCTCACTGCAGCGTCGGCCGCACACCTTTAACCACTACTGTCAGCTGGAGGCCGCACTCTAGCAGCTGCTCCCGCTGTGGAGATTCCGAGGTGCACACTTGTCACACGTGCCACCTAGGGCTTGTACGTAAGTTCTCCACAGGCTCTTGATTACTGGACATTGGAGCAGCTCTGGAACTAAGACAAGACGAATGGAACAATGTTCTGGAATGTTAGGTGACTGCAATGTTATATCGCCAGTGCTCTGTGTCTAGCGCAAAATCAGCTATATGTGCAAGTTGGCTTCCTTTTTAAAAACAGTTACAGAATGAATACCGAGCGCTAAGGTTCACGTAATTTTAGCTATTATACGTCATTCTGAAAATAATGCCTCCTACTTTTATTCATCGAAACTACAGGAGACACATAAATCACAACAGCACAGCAAAACAGCGCAATATTTCAGCTACGCTCTGTTAGTTTACTACACTACTGGTCATTAAAATTACTACACAACGAAGACGACGTGCTACAGACGCGAAATTTAACGGACAGGAAGAAGATGTTGTGATATGCAAATAATTAGCTTTTCAGAGCAGTCACACAAGGTTGGCGCCGGTGGCGACACCTACAACGTGCTGGCATGAGGAAAGTTTCCAACCGGTTTCTCATACACAAACAGCAGTTGACCGGCGTTGCCTGGTGAAACGTTATTGTGATGCCTCGGGTAAGGAGGAGAAATGTGTACCATCACGTTTCCGACTTTGCAGCCTATCGCAATTGCGGTTTATAGTATCGCAATATTGCTGCTCGCGTTGTCGAGATCAGATGACTGTTAGCAGAATATGGAATCGGTGGGTTCAGGAGGGTAATACGGAACGCCGTGCTGGATCCCACCGGCCTCGTATCACTAGCAATCGAAATGACAAGCATCTTATCCGCATGGCTGTAACGAATCGTGCAGACACGTCTCGATCCCTGAGTCAACAGATGGGGACGTTTCCAAGACAACTACCATGTGCACGAACAGTTCGACGACGTTTGCAGCAGCATGGACTATCAGCTCAGAGACCACCCTTGATGGTGCATTACAGACAGGAGCGCCTGCGGTGGTGTACTCAACGACCAACCTGAGTGCACGAATGGCGAAACGTCATTTTTTCGGATGAATCCAGGTTCTTTTTTCAGGATCATTATGGTTGCATTCGTGTTTGGTGACATCTCGGTGAACCCACGTTGGAAGCGTGTATTCGTCATCGCCATACTGGCGTATCACCCGGCGTGATGGTATGGAGTGCCATTGGTTACACGTCTCGGTCACCACTCGTTCGCATTGACGGCACTTTGAACAGTGGACGTTACGTTTCAGATATTTCAGATATGTTACGACGCGTGGTTCTACCCTTCATTCGATCCCTGCGAAACCCTACATTTCAGGAGGATAATGCACGACCCCCCCTCCCCCCCGATGAACCATGGACCTTACCGTTGGTGGGGAGGCTTGCATGCCTCAACGATACAGATAGCCGTACCGTAGGTACCGTAGGAGTATCTGTTGAGAGGCCAGACAACAGACAAACGTGTAGTTCTTGAAGAGGGGCAGCAGCCTTTTCAGTAGTTGCAGGGGCAACTGTCTGGATGATTGACTGTTCTGGCCCTTAACACTAACCAAAACGGCCTTGCTGTTTTGGTACTGCGAACGGCTGAAAGCAAGGGGAAACTACAGCCGTAATTTTTCCCGACGGTATGCGGCTTTACTGTATGGTTAAATGATGATGGCGTCTTCTTGGGTAAAATATTCCGGAGGTAAAATAGTCCCCTATTCGGAACTCCGGGCGGGGACAACTCAAGAGGAAACCGTTATGAGGAGAAAGAAAACTGGCCTTCTACGCATCGGAGCGTGGAATGTCAGATCCCTTCATCGGACAGGTAGGTTGGAAAACTTAAAAAGGGAAATGGATAGGTTAAAGTTAGATATAGTAGTAATTAGTGAAATTCGGTGGCAGGAGGAGCAAGACTTTTGGTCAGGTGAATACAGGGTTATAAATACAAAATCAAATAGTGGTAATGCAGGAGTATGTTTAATAATGAATAAAAAATAGGAGTGCGGGTAAGCTACTACAAACAGCATAGTGAACGCATTATTGTGGCCAAGACAGACACGAAGCACACACCCACTACAGTAGTGCAAGTTTATATGCCAACTAGCTCTGCAGATGATGAAGAAGTTGATGAAATGTATGATGAGATAAAAGAAATTATTCGGATAGTGAAGGGAGATGAAAATTTAATAGTCATGGGTGACTGGAATTCGACAGTAGGAAAAGGAAGAGAAGGAAACATAGTAGGTGAATATGGATTGGGGCTAAGAAATGAAAGAGGAAGCCACCTGGTAGAATTCTGCACACAACATAACTTAATCATAGCTAACACTTGGTTCAAGAATCATGAAAGAAGGTTGTATACATGGAAGAACCCTGGAGATACTAGAAGGTATCAGATAGATTATATAATGGTAAGACAGAGACTTAGGAACCAGATTATAAATTGTAAGACATTTCCAGGGGCAGATGTGGACTCTGACCACAATCTATTACTTATGAACTGTAGATTAAAACTGACGAAACTGCAAAATGGTGGGAATTTAAGGAGATGGGACCTGGATAAACTGAAAGACCCAGAGGTTGTACAGAGTTTCAGGGAGCGCATAAGGGAACAATTTACAGGAATGGTGGAAAGAAATACAGTAGAAGAAGAATGGGTAGCTTTGAGGAATGAAATAGTGTAGGCAGCAGAGGATGAAGTAGGTAAAAAGGGGAGGGCTAGTGGAAATCCTTGGCTAACAGAAGAGATACTGAATTTAATTGACGAAAGGAGAATATCCAAAAATGCAGCAAGTGAAGCAGGCAAAAATGAATACAAAAGTCTCAAAAATGATATCGACAGGAAGTGCAAAATGGCTAATAAAGGATGGTTAGAGGACAAATGTAAGGATGCAGAGGCTTATCTCATGAGGGGTAAGATAGATACTGCCTACAGGAAAATTAAAGAGACCTTGGGAGAAAAGAGAACCACTTGCATGAATATCAAGAGCTCAGATGGAAACCCAGTTCTAAGCAAAGAAGGGAAAGCAGAAAGGTGGAAGGAGTATATAGAGGGTCTATACAGGGGCGATGTTCTTGAGGAAAATATAATAGAAATGGAAGAGAATGTAGATGAAAATGAAATAGGAGATATGATACTGCGTGAAGAGTATGACAAAACACTAAAAGACCTAAGTCGAAACAAGGCCCTGGGAGTACACAACATGCCATTAGAACTACTGACAGCCTTGGGAGAGCCAGGTCTAGCAAAACTCTACCATCTAGTGAGCAAGATGTATGAAACAGACGAAATTCCCTCAGACTTCAAGAAGAATATAATAATTCCAATCTCAAAGAAAGCAGGTGTTGACAGATGTGAAAATTACCGAACCATCAGTTTAATAAGCCATGGCTGCAAAATACTAACACGAATTCTTTACAGCTGAATGGAAAAACTGGTAGAAGCCGAACACGGGGGAAGATCAGTTTGGATTCCGTAGAAATGTTGGAACACGTGAGGCAATACTACCCTACGACTTATCTTAGAAAATAGATTATGGAAAGGCAAACCTACGTTTCTAGCATTTGTAGACTTAGAGAAAGCTTTTGATAACGTTGACTGGAATACTTCCCTTCACATTCTGAAGGTGGCAGGGGTAAAATACAGGGAGCGAAAGGCTATTTACAATTTGTACAGAAACAAGATGGCAGTTATAAGAGTCGAGGGGTATGAAAGGGAAGGAGTGGTTGGGAAGGGAGTGAGACAGGGTTGTAACTCTCCCCGATGCTATTCAATGTGTAGATTGAGCAAGTAGTAAGGAAACGAAAGAAAAGTTCGGAGCAGGTATTAAAATCCATGAGAAGAAATAAAAACTGTAAGGTTCGCCGATGACATTGTAATTCTGTCAGAGACAGCAAAGGACTTGGAAGTTGAACGGAAAGGACAATGTCTTGAAAGGAAGGTATAAGATGAACATCAACAAAAGCAAAACGAGGATAATGGAATGTAGTCGAATGAAGTCGGGTGATGCTGCGGGAATTACATTAGGAAATGAGACACTAAAAGTAGTAAAGGAGTTTTGCTATTTGGGGAGCAACATAACTGATGATAGTCGAAGTAGAGAGGATAGAAACTGTAGACGCAATGGCAAGGAAAGCGTTTCTGAAGAAGAGATGTTTGTTAACATCGAGTATTGATTTAAGTATCAGGAAGTCATTTCTGAAGGTATTTGTATGGAGTGTAGCCATGTATGTAAGTGAAACATGGACGATAAATAGTTTAGACAAGAAGAGAATAGAAGCTTTCGAAATGTGGTGCTACAGAAGAATGCTGAAGATTAGATGGGTAGATCACATAGCTAAAGAGGAGATACTGAATAGAATTGGGGAGAAGAGGAATTTGTGGCACAACTTGACTAGAAGAAGGGATCGGTTGGTAGGACATGTTCTGAGGCATCAAGGGATCACCAATTTAGTACTGGAGGGCAGCGTGGAGTGCAAAAATCGTAGAGGGAGACCAAGAGATGAATACACTAAGCAGATTCAGAAGGATATAGGCTGCAGTAGGTACTGGAAGATGAAGAGGCTTGCACAGGATAGAATAGCATGGAGAGCTGCATCAAACCAGTCTCAGGACTGAAGACCACAACAACAACAACAACAACAATGCACGACCGCATGTTGCAGGTCCCGTACGGGCCTTTCTGGGTACGGAAAATGTTAGACTGTTGCCCTGGCCAGCACATTCTCCAGATCTCTCACCAATTGAAAAGTCTCGTCAATGGTGGCAGAGCAACTGGCTCGTCACAATACGCCAGTCACTACTCTTGATGAACTGTGGTATCGTGTTGAAGGTGCATGGGCTGTACCTGTACACGCCATCCAAGCTGTGTTTAACTCAATGCCCTGGCGGATCAAGGCCGTTATTACGGCCAGAGGTGATTGTTCTGGGTACTGATTTCTCAGGATCTGTGCACCCAAATTGCATGAAAATGTAATCACATGTCAGTTCTAGTATAATAAAGTTTTCCAATGAATACCCGTATATCATCTGCATTTCTTCTCGGTGTAGCAATTTTAAAGGCCAGTAGTGTACAAAGTCAGCATCATTCCTTACACACTTTTGTTAATAATGAATCAGAGCCTGCATGCCGCACTTGTAAAAATCGGAACCACCTGAGGCTAACCACTTCCTTACAACTTTGACAGCAGCATCCGAGTCTTGAAAATGTTCACCACGTAGTGCATCTTGTAGAGGCCCAAAGAGATGGAAGTCTGAAAGCGCTGTCTAGAATGTGTGATGGATGTGGCGAGACAGTTCAGCCAAATTTTGGCATTAGTTGCGTGGGCGCAGAACTGGTGTGGGACCTGCGTTTTCATGATGCAGGTGAAAATTGGTTTTCTTCTCCGGCCTTGTCCTGGAAATTTGGGCTTTCAGCTTAGTTAGTGTCGTCCAGAACATCCAAAAGAACCACGCCCTGGCTATCCCAGAGGACTGTGCACATCACTTTGGCTGCAGACGGCTGTGTCTTGAATTTCTTCTTTGCTCTAGAATTCGCATGTTGCCATTGCATGGACTTTCTTTTGGATTCCGGCTCGTAGTGGTAACGCCACGTCTCCTCTCTGGTGACGATACTACGAAGAAAATTGTCACCTCCATCTTCCTTTTCATCCAGCAGTTATCGACAAATTTCCATTCGATGAGATTTTAGTCCTTCTATAAGCATGCACAGCGATAATCAAAATGATGCAAGATTTTTTCCAAGGCATTACGGCCAACGTTCAGCTTTGCACACAAATCTCTGGTTGTTAACCGCCGATCAGCAGGGATGAGTTTATGAACACGCTCTTCATTGCGAGGGATGACAACCGTGCACGATCGACCGGTCCGTGGTTTGTTATGCACATCCATTTCACACGTTGAAAATGCCATCTATAGCATCGTCCCCACAAACTTTTAACTAGCGCTGGTGGATTTCAATCAGCGCAATTTTTTCAGCAGTGACGAATTCAATCACACATCGCTGTTTCATATGCGTGTTCATATCCATTCTGGAACACTCTTCTGCTGGCGCCAAATACCTCAGAACAGCGGAGCCACCTGCAATTGAAAGGGGAATGTTCAAGAATTAGCACTTCACTAACGACATCTGAATTTGGATAAAGTCACCACGAAAAGATAGGAGGCATTAGTTTCGGAACGACCCTCGCAGTACGTCTCATGTGAAACTCCTTTACAAGGGACCTAGTCCACCAATATACAGAGCAACCCACTCTCACGTTTCAGCACAAATATCTCTAAAAGAACTACAGATATTGAAAAATGAATTTTACGGGTATGAATGCAAGACAGGGGTTCAAAAATAGAAAATGAAACATGCTAAAGCGTAAACAAATATGTATAAACTAAAACTTGTTTAAAATGGAAGCCACATATTTTTTTCTTGCGCAATCTGTATCATGAAAAATTACATAAAGCATAGTGTTGCTTGATTAGAAATCAGTTAGTTACATCGCGAGAAATTGCAGAGCAAAGTCGACGCCGGAAATAAGGGAAACGTGCCGCTGTTGCACATCCCAAGATGCAATCATGATCCCCACATATCGATGTTTGTGGCAGGAAACCCTTTTATTACTTTCAGTCCACATGATAAAAGAGGATGCAAGATTATGTACGTCAGTCACATCGTGATTAAGAGCAATGTGGGATTCACGGTTGCATCTCAAGATGTGCAATAGCAGCACATTTCGTTTATATAGAGTGTCCACTTCGCTTTTCAATTTCTCAGGATGTAACTGACATATTGAGATTCAAACAACGCCACTGCTTAGATGACTTTTCAAAGTTGTTGATTGTGTAAGAAATAATATGGCATGTCAGTTACAAAAAAAAAAAAAAAAAAAAAAGAAAAAGAAAACATAAATTCATGTCGAAATTAATATTTGATCGCATGTTAGAATGTCTAAATGTTATTTATTTTGAAGGGCCTCTGTGTTTCATCCATACCTGCAAAAATCGTTTTTCAGTATCTGTTTTTGCTCCAGAGGTATTTGCACAGAAATGTTTAAGTGGGCCAGCCTGTACAAAGAAACATAAACCCAATCCTGCCAGGGTCGCCAGTGAGATGACTCCCATTTTAAAGAAACTGAATATCGATTTTTAAGTGCTAAAGTTCTTGTCACTCATTAAATTTGCCCACTGATGAACCAACTCAATAACTGGCTTAAAATAGGAAAGTCCTTTAAAAATCAATATAACAGTATAAAATAAATGGGGCTATAAAATTTGCATCTGACTACTGACAGGAGTGTTTCACGACTCTTAATGCCAGTCACCACCAAGAAGTACTAAAGTACAATAAAAGAACTAAATAACTATGCTCTTTTCCCCGCAGCAATTAATAGAACTGCACACTGTGCAATTGACTGAAAATGACTAACCAAGAGTCATACACTCTCACTCAAATAAAAAAACCATTGTTCGCTAAACTAAAAATCTAAATATATTCTGCAAAACGATAATACTGTGGCTCATTGTAATAACATCCTAAGTATCTTGGAAAAATAATGAAAGATAACTGCAATAGTTCTAGCACAGATCTATGTCTATCTGTCCAGAACGGATTCGAAGTCATGGATGACTGGCAAGATTATTAAATTTACTTGTTCCTTCACGGCAGCAACAGGTTACAGATTCCTTGCCTTTTGGTCCATAGTTCTGCACCTCCACTAAAAGCACCGTCAGTGTTGTTGGTATTGTATTCCCCAGAATTGGAAACGGGATGGCGGCCTGAGAGTCCATATTTAAGTGTAATCAACGTTTCCAAAAATCATAAGTAAAAGGATTGCTCCCTACTTTCCTCCCTTATACCATCCCTCAGCAATAATCTGCAATTGATACTCTCCAAGCTTATACCTGAAATTAATATTTTAGTGACTTACGATACCTCGCATCGCTATTTATGAGAGTGCAAAATGATGCTAGTTCGTTATCTATCTACACCTTTCCACCAATAAACCATACTGATTAAACTGCGTACAATGAATTTAACGAACGCTGATTTTTGGTGCAGCAGTGGATCAATGAGTGCGGGTAATCACATACTTCCCTTAATTTTGTCCAGGGATGGGTACCTGTGAACTGACATTCAAAGTTACGATAATTTCCTGGGTTTATTAGCGAAAGTCGATTTCGTCAAAAACATTGCCAAGTACGTGAGTAATAGTTACAAGTCCTAATCTAATCTAAACGGCAGATGCAACGTCAGTGGTAACAGACACGAAGCAAAACAAAATTAAAATGACTTATGGTCATCAAAACTCAGAAATGGAAGCACGTGATGTTAAGATCACCTGTCAGACATATTACACTTTTAATATCTCAAATCCCAGACCTAACAACAGTGACTGCATTCATGGTAGGAATAGAAGTGAAGTTGTGCTGCTCTGCCAACCCCAGTGGCGCGTTTCGTCACAGGGTTATTTGATAAGCGTGATATCGTAACGGAGATGTTTAGCAAACTCAAATGGCAGAATCTTCAAGACAGGCGCTCTGCATCGCGGTGTAGTTTGCTGTCCAGGTTTCGAGAGGGTGCGTTTCTGGATGGGGTATCGAATATATTGCTTCCTCCTACTTATACCTCCAGAGGAGATCACGAATGTAAAATTAGAGAGATTCGAGCGCGCACGGAGGCTTTCCCACAGTCGTTCTTCCTGGGAAACTTACGCGAGTCGAACAGGAAAGGGAGGTAATGACAGTGGCACGTAAAGTGCCCTCCGCCACACACCGTTGGGTGGTTTGCGGAGTATAAAGGTACGTGTAGATGTAGATGTAGATGTAGATGAACCGTGAAACTACTTATGGTTATTAAATTCATCGTTAACTGGAACGCCTGTCCTGCCTATAAATCTCACCATCGCTGGAGTGTGATGCGCTGGCTGCGGTAGACGCCGGAAGCTAGTAAAGCGCGCCCATTAAGTGCGCTGCTGCTGTATCGTCCCCAGATGAGGTCTGCCAGGCAAAGTCTCCGCTAGTGCAAAATTCAGCGTGATTCTGCTTCAAACCAGAGGTCGAAGTGTCTTCCCCTACAAGCAGAGCACGCTACTCAGAGCAGAATCCTAAGTGAAGTTTAAAAGCGCAGAAATCGGCAGTTCTGGGGACGTTTCGCGCGCTTCGCACAAGCAACTGCCAGTAATAAAGCAGCATTGTTTTCCACCAATGAAAAGATTAAGCAGACGCCGCTGTACTCCCACCACCACACGAAAAACCGCCCTTTTTTGTCAAGTGTACTCACACTCCTCTCGCAGAAACTTGTGTTTAAAGACGGCTTGCCACGATACTCCAGCCAATCCTGATGTCACCTTTTTGCGCCTTTTGCGAACTGTTTCTAACGAACAGGCGGTCGAAAAGTGTGACCCTCATTGTCATTTCCTATTTGTGTCTTTTAGATAGCTTTCGAGACTGGTATCTCTCCTACAGAGTTTTCTCTTAAAAATGTCTTATTTAATAAGTCCTCTTTCCATCTGGGAAACGTTTCACAGATTGTCCTTAGGAGTAAAATGTTATAGTGTATGCTCGGCTCGTCAAATCTCCACAGCAAGCAGAAAGGGTACAATGAACGGTTATCTCCAGCATCTGTCCTTCCCATACCCGAGTCCTGCACCACAGGATGACTCATACACTGCTTGCTAACCCACCAAGAGTTGGAAAGGTTCTGCTGAACGGCCCATGGTCTGGAGTACTGCTGCACGGTATGAGATCCGCATCAGATAGCAGAGGCGGGGTATATAAAAAAAGTTCAAATTGAGGCACTTCGTTTTGTATTATCGTGGAACGACGGGGAGAGTGCTACGGAGATGATAAGCGAAGTGGGGTACCAAGCATTGAAGCAAATTTTTAAATGAACACATCGCCATTTGACAGTATTGTTGCTTATTTAATCACGACCGAGGTTTCGCCTTTTATGCAATTTTGAAGTGACTGAGTGTGTGCCATTAACATATACTGCAGGACACCAAGCTCAAAATTGGCCACAAATTTAGAAAAATACAAACTCCCCACGAAAGGCCAGATCTAAAATTATCATCTTGTAAAAATATCAGTAAAGGTGATGACTTTACATCTGGCGAGTAAGATCATCATCTAGTACAAAGATCAGTAAAGATGATGATTTTACATCTGGAATTTCATGGGGAGCGTATACATTTCTTAATTTATGGGCAATTTTGAACTTGATGTTCTGCAATATATGTTAACGACATAATGTCTATCAGTTCAAAATGGCATAAAAGGCCGAAAAGGGTCGTAATTAAATAAACAACAATAGAGTAAAATGGCGGTTTTTTGTGGTTTTAAGGGCGCACAACTTCAGTGGTCATTAGCGCCCAGACTACGTTAGGAATGCACCGCGAGGCACAAGTTTAAAACAGCAACTAAAAGGGAAAACACGATAAAAGACAGACTGACAGGCATAGGATTAAAAAAAAAAACAGCATAATCAAATGTCCTTAGAGAGGTTTGTCAAGTTGATAAAACGAAGAACGCGAGCAGCTGCTCGTGGGTCATCCGCTAAAATGGCATCTAGAGTACATGGCAGGCCAAGATCAAGACGCAGTGTGTTAAAATCCGGACAGGACGTTAAAATGTGGCGGACCGTCAGCAAATGCCCACACGGGCAGAACGGCGCCGGCGCAGCCGTCAGCAGATGGCGATGGCTGAACCGGCAGTGTCCAATTCGTAACCGGGCCAAAACGACCTCCTCCCGTCGAGAAGGGCGGGAGGAGGACGTCCAAGCCGCGGGAAGAGGTTTCAAGGACCGAAGCTTGTTGTCCGTAAGTGCAGCCCAATCGGCATGCCACAGCGATAAAATGCGGCGACAAATGACCCTGCTACAATCTGACGAAGGGACACAACAAGAAGCTGTCCGAGGCTGGAGGACCGCAGCCTTGGCCGCGGCATGTGCAGCTTCGTTCCCAGGGATACCGACATGGCCAGGAACCCACATAAAGCTAACCGGAGAACCGATGTCCACCAGTTGCTGAAGAGAGCGTTGGATCCGGTGCACGAAAGGGTGAACCGGATACGGATCACTGAGGCTCTGGATGGCGCTCAGGGAATCGGAGCAGATGACGTAAGCAGAATGTCGGTGGCGGCAGATGTAAAGAACAGCCTGGTAGAGGGCAAAGAGCTCAGCTGTGAAGACTGAACAATGGCCATGGAGCCGGTATTTGAAACTTTGTGCCCCAACAATAAAGGAACACCCGACCCCGTCATTCGTCTTAGAGCCATCTGTATAAATGAAGGTCATATTAATGAACTTCGAACGAAGTTCGACAAAACGGGAGTGGTAGACCGAACCGGGGGTAATCTCCTTTGGGAGCGAGCTGAGGTCAAGGTGAACGCGAACTTGAGCCTGCAGCCAAGGTGGCGTGTGTCTCTCGTCCACTCGAAAGGTTGCAGGGAGTGAAAAATTAAGGTATTGAAGGAGGCGACGAAAGCGAACTCCAGGGGGTAGCAGGGCAGAGACATACAACCCGTATTGACGGTCGAGAGAGTCGTCAAAAAAGGAACGATAAGACGGGTGGTCGGGCACTGACAGTAGCCGACAGGCTTACCGACAAAGCAGTATATCGCGCCGGTAGGTGAGTGGCAATTCACCAGCGTCAGCATGAAGACTCTCGACGGGACTAGTATAAAACGCTCCGATCGCAAGTCGTAAACCCCGAAGATGTATGGAGTTGAGGCGGCGTAAGATGGATGGCCGTGCAGAGGAGTATACGAAGCTCCCATAATCCAGCTTGGAGCGGACGATCGACCGATATAGACGAAGTAGGACGGTTCGATCCGCTCCCCACGACTTACCACTGAGGACACGGAGTACAGTTAGAGAACGGGTACAACGGGCAGCCAAATATGACACATGTGGAGACCAGCTAAGTTTCCTGTCAAATGTAAGACCTAAAAATTTTGTTGTCTCCACGAATGGGAGAGCAACGGGACCGAGTCGTAAGGACGGTAGGAGAAACTCTTTGTAGCGCCAGAAGTTAATACAGACCGTCTTCTCGGCAGAAAAACGGAAGCCATTGGCGACACTCCAGGAGTAAAGACGGTCAAGAGTACGCTGATGACAGCGCTCCAGGAAACATGTACGCTGCGTGCTGCAATATATGGTAAAATCGTCCACGAAAAGGGAGCCTGATACATCAGCTGGGAGGCAATCCATTATTGGGTTGATCGCTATGGCGAAGAGAGCGATGCTCAAAACTGAGCCCTGTAGCACCCCTTTCTCCTGGTGAAAGGTGTCTGACAGGACAGAACCCACGCGTACCCTGAACTGTCGATCCATTAAAAAGGAACGAATAAAAAGAGGGAGGCAACCGCGAAGGCCCCATGTATGCAAGGTGCGGAGAATGCCCGCCGTTCAACAGGTGTCGTAAGCCTTCTCCAAATCAAAGAACACAGCCGCGGTCGGGCGCTTCCGCAAGAAGTTATTCATAATGAAGGTCGACAAGGTAACCAAATGGTCAACAGCAGAGCGGCGCCTACGAAATCCACATTGTACATTGGTAAGTAGGCGTCGAGACTCGAGCAGCCAAACCAAACAAGAGTTAACCATTCGCTCCATCACTTTACATACACAGCTGGTAAGCGAGATGGGTCGATAACTGGAAGGCAAGTGCTTGTCCTTCTCCGGCTTAGGAATCAGGACAACAATAGACTCGCGCCAGCATGCGGAAACATGTCCCTCAATCCAGATGCGATTGTAAGCACGAAGAAGAAAACCTTTACCCGCAGGAGAAAGGTTCTTCAGCATCTGAATATGAATAGAATCAGGCCCTGGAGCGGAGGACCGTGACCGGGCAAGTGCGTTTTCGAGTTCCCGCATGGTGAATGGGGCATTATAACTTTCACCATTCGAGGAGCGGAAGTTAGGTGGCCTAGCCTCCTCTGCTTGTTTGCGGGGGAGGAAGGCAGGGTGGTAATGAGCGGAGCTCGAAACCTCTGCGAAAAAGCGGCCGAAGGCATTGGAGACATCCTCAGGGGCCACAAGGACGTCATTCGCGACCGTCAAGCCAGTAACTGGTGAGTGGACCTGAGTGCCAGATAGCCGGCGCAGTCTACCCCAGACAACAGAAGAAGGAGTAAAACTGTTGAAAGTGCTTGTGAAAGCAGCCCAGCTGGCTTTCTTGCTTTCTTTAATAATACGACGACACTGTGCACGTAATCGTATATAATTGATACAATACGTCACTGTAGGGTGGCGTTTAAAGGTGCGTAAAGCACGTCGACGAGCACGTAAAGCGTCTCTACATGCTGCGGTCCACCAGGGGACCGGTACGCGGCGTGGAGAAGAAGTAGGGTGAGGGATGGAATATTCAGCAGCAGTGAGAATGACTTCCGTGAGGTGTGCGACCTGACGATCGCAGTTTGTGAAGGTTTGATCCTGAAAGGTCGCCCTGGAAGAGAAGAGCCCCCAGTCTGCTTTGGAGATGGTCCAACTAGATGAGCACGGAGAGGGGGTATGCTGCAGGAGATGGATAACACACGGGAAGTGGTCGCTCGAATATGTATCAGAAAGTGCATACCACTCAAACCGGCGTGCAAGTTGGGTAGTACATATAGAGAGGTCTAAATGGGAATAGGTGTGAGATGTGTCCGAAAGAAAAGTAGGGGCGCCAGTACTGAGGCAGACAAGATTGAGCTGGTTGAAAAGGTCTTCTAACAGGGAGCCCCTCGGGCAGGATGCTGGAGAGCCCCAAAGGGGATGGTGGGCATTGAAGTCTCCAGTTAAAAAAATGGTGCAGGTAGCTGAGCAGTAATTTGCATCATGTCTGCCCTGGTAACGGCAGACGACGATGGAGTGTAAACGGTACAAATGGAAAATGTAAAAGTGGGGAGAGTAATTCGGATGGCAACTGCCTGCAGGCCGCTGTGCAACGTGATGGGATCGTAGTAAATATCATCCCGGACCAGCAACATAGCCCCTCCATGAGCCGGAATACCTACCACAGGGGGTAGGTCAAAACGCACAGAGGTGTAGTGTGCCAAGGCAATTTGATCGCATGGGCGTAGCTTCGTTTCCTGGAGGGCTACGACGAGCGGACGGTGCAAGCGGAGCAGCAACTTCAAGTCCTCTCGGTTGGAGCGATTGCTGCGAATATTCCAGTGAATAAGTGCCATCGTAAGAAGAAAAGGAAGATGAAAGAAGGGGTCACCTCGAAGGCCGCTGAGGGCCTGGCTTCGAGCGAGCACTGCCGCCGCTATCAGTAGGCGGACAGTCATCGTCCATTGGTTCTATAGGTTCATCGGCCATCTTGGTAAGATGGCCGGGAGGGGGAGCTTCCTCCGCCGGTGAACGGCCAGATGTTCGGCTACCAGCGGTGCGGCCAGGCGAAACGGATGACGGCCTGGGGCGGCAACCGCTGGGTGGTGCAGGAGAAGAAATGCGCCGTGGCGGAGAAGGAGAACTGTGCTTCCTATGAGCCTTCTTGGAAGGTCGTTTGGTGGGAGTACTGGTCGATGGCTGGGAGGTCGAGGTACGTAGGAAGTCTGCACGGGACGGTTCCTTCTTGAAGGCCCGTGCATCTGACTTCTGGGTCTTCGTCTTAGCAGAAGCTGATGAAGGGGCTTGTGTCTGCGGGGTGATGGGAGGAAGAGGAGACGTCGACCGCGCGATCTTAGCACTGGCCGAACGGACGACCGTGGTGCTGAAGGTCAGATCGCATGTCTGGGTTGCCACCTCCCTGGTAGTCCGAGGAGAGGCGAGGACAGTACTGTATTTCCCCGCTGGGAGCAGCCTGGGCTTCCTACTAGCTAATAGCTTGCGAGCAGCCGAGGTGGACACTTTCTCTTTGACCCGAATTTCTTGGATACAGCGTTCTTCCTTATAGATGGGACAGTCGCGGGAGGACGCTGCATGGTCACCCTGACAGTTCACACAACGAGGAGACGGAGGTGGACAGTCACCCTCATGGGCATCCCTGCCACAAGTGACACATTTAGCCGCATTGGAACATGACTGGCGAGTGTGATTAAAACGCTGACACTGGTAGCAGCGCGTAGGTGTCGGGACATAGGGGCGAACAGAAATAACCTCGTAGCCCGCTTTGATGCGCGATGGCAGCTGAACACTATCAAAGGTCAAGAAAAGTGTCCGGGTCGGTACAAGGTCATTGTTGACCTTTTTCATGACCCTCACGCCCTGCGCAGCGAGGAAAGACTGAATCTTCTCGTCAGTCAATCCGTCGAGAGATCTAGTATAGACCACACCACGAGACGAATTCAAAGTTCGGTGAGCCTCCACCCGGACAGGGAACGTGTACAGGAGTGTGGCTCGAAGCAGTTTCTGTGCCTGAAAGGCGCTCTCAGTTTCTAGTAACAAGGTACCATTACGCAACCTTGTACAAGACTTAACAGTACCGGCTATGGCATCTACGCCCTTCTGGATAACGAAAGTGTTGACAGAGGAAAAATCCTTTCCGTCCTCAGATCGAGAAACGACGAGGAACTGTAGGGCAGGCGGTAGTACTTTTGTCACTGGTGGCTGGTCATGTTTCCGTTTGTGGGCAGAAGTCGAGAGAGAAGAAGAGAAATCCATTGCGGAGGAATCCCCCATGATTGCCAGCGTCTCCGATGGCGCGCTCCTTCCTTATGGGGACCCTCTCAGAGGGCACTCCCGCCTTAGGTGAACGTTTACACCTCAGGTCACACCTCCCGAGAAACAGACGGAGGAACCAATCGGCATGGTCAGAAGGTATCAGCTCAGGCAATCACCCCTCCCTGGGCCTGGCCTTTACCAGGGGGTACGTGCGTGCCTTACTTGTCTACCCAGGGCGGGGAATTACGCGTTACCCCGTCACCGGCTACGCGTGCGAACGCGTGGGTCGGCCTTCAGGCGCGCACAGGGAGGAAGGAAGAAGAGGAAAAGGAAGAGAGAGAGGACAGACTGTCTCAAACGCCGAGGCGGAGACCAGAGAAGGCAAGGAGAAGAAGGCAAGGAGAAGAAGGCAAGGAGAAGAAGGCAAGGGAAGGAGTAAGGAAGACAGTGAGATAGAGAAGAAGAAAGAAAGGAACCAACCAAAGGAAGGAATAAACGAGAAGTGAAAAACCAAAAAGACCACAATTATAGGTCGTGGAACCGTCCGTCTCCGGACGCTGGCGCTAACTACCCCCTTGAGGGGGATGGACTCCTTTTAGTCGCCTGGCAGGCAGGAATACCTCGGGCCTATTCTAACCCCCGGACCCGCAGGGGGGAAAATGGCGGTGTGTCCATTTAAAAATTATTGTATGACTGTCACATTAAAACATTTGGTTTTCAGCTGCTGAGAATTCTGCCGGGTAGTATGGCCGTGGTTCATGGAACTCTTCAATCCCTGACGTTTCGTCCAAGGCTAAGTTGGACATCTTCGGAGGTGCTCCTGGTTGTGCTGAGTCTTGCCGACCTCCGAAGGTGTCCAACGTAGCCTTGGACGAAACGTCAGAGATTGAAGAGTTCCATGGACCACGGCCATACAACCCGGAAGAACTCTATGCAGCTGAAACATCGGGTCGTGAAAGCCTTCATTGTATGAAAGGGGTTTTTCTTTGAGGCAGTAGCTTCACATGAAATTTCAACCAACTTTCTTCTCCGATTGCGAAAATATTTTATTGGCGCCCACATATACAGGGATAAATGGTGATCATAATAAAATAAGAGAAATCAGAGCTCGCACTTACAGATTTAAGTGTTCATTTTCCCCACGCGCTTTTCGTTACTGGAGCGCTAGAGAAAGTGCTTGTAGTCCATTCGATGAACCCTCTGCCAGACACTCAACTGTGAAATGCAGATTCATCATGTACATGTGGATGTACATGTATGTTGCACATGTTTCGCACGCTTGGATTCATCTCTCGTTGGAAGTTCCAGCAATGTAGGTAAGGCGACGCTGATCACGTTCTTCGAGTAATGCGGTGGTGCGGGCAGCGTCGTCCTAAATCACCGCTTTCACCACACCAGCTGCCCACTTTCAGGTTGTAAGTAGAGTAAGAAGCACGCGAAGAAGCATTCTTCCAGCACAAATCGATCCCTTAAGGAAGATTCATAGCAATTTGTCGTAGTATCGAGTATGGTTTACAGTTAATGTACTAGTTCAATATTAAACTGTTACTGAGTACCCACCCACCCCCCCTCCCATCTTTCCTCCCCCTTACAGTTACGCTTTGCGAAAGGAGTGGCATACTGCATCCCACATGTTCGCTGTACGACTTTGGTGTTCAGTCGCACAAATTGTACTTGTCAGCGTTGGCCTGTAAGTCTACATCATTATTTGACGCACGAGTACGAAAGACACCGTAACGTACTCTTACTACTGCTGTAGTAGTGGAATACAGGTACGAGAATTAGCTTGCTGTCCGTACTCGAATCAAGCACCATGGTGACGAATCGAAGGTTCTACTGCACCCGTAGTATGTACAGAATCTGTGGGCTACTGACCGAATCATAGCATAAGGGTGTGCGATTTTGTCTATTAAGTGGTGTGTTTTATCGCGTTAAGTCATTTTTGAATAGAAGTACACAAAGGCAAAGGTGAAACTAACGGTAGTGGAAGACAAGGAAAAGTTAAAAAAAAAAAAAGACTTATGCTACTGTAGTCGAGCAGTAAGGCGGAACGCGAATTACTTGCCATTAGCCACACTTCATCCCTCGATTTCGTGTACGCTAGTAATGCGTGAGGTGTTTTTAACGGCAATCGTTAGAAGAGCAAGATGAAAAATTGGTAAGGCAATGGATTCGGTAAGAGTGCGTTTCATATCCCTGTCCCACCTTTAAGATTGAGATTTTCCATGATATCCACGTTTTTGATGGCTCCTCCCGTGATGGTGCCTATGAATGATCACGATCGGTTTCCAACCGTGTCATTGCGCTTGGACGTTAAACACTAACCTCCGTTTCTTCGTTCCTTCATTATCGATACCTGGAGACCAGTACACACGACCTTTAATTCGCTTTTGTATTCTAGCTGTATTCTTGTCGTGAAATTTTCACCTGCGTGTTGTATTCCAGTGTGACGGACGGGACAGTTACCAAGATCTTAATATTAGTATTGTTATTTAGTGTTCGACGATTCAAGTGACTGCAACTTACATACATAAATTACACAATGTTACAAAATAAACAGAACTAAATCTACAGATCAATACATAAATTTTCAGTTCATTTAAGGGCTGCCTTTGTCGCTTCAAAGAAGTACCCATCATTTCCAGGGTAATTTCGTCTGCTACAGCTTTTTACAGTGTGTCTGATGGCCTGACGGTCGTTGCCACGGTCACAATGAGAAGCAGGTGCCTTTCCCCATCGGTGGAGGCTTTATGCACAGATGTCGTGCCCTGTACGAATCCTGTTAATAGTTTTGCAAACCACGCCGTGGTAATTCCATGATAGGTGATCTAGTACAGGTCTTATGAGGGATGATATTCCTCATGGACAATATTATTTCGCGTTTCTGACCAGCTGAAATCCACTGCCTGCAGCTATTCTACCAACGTTATAGGTGACTGCCTGTATTTTAATCGGCTCATTTTAAGGACACGTGCGTCAGCGTGGATTGGGAGCTGAGGAACTGTATTAATTTTTCATATTCCTTGAGGAAGGCGTTCTGTCTTCGAATATCAGTTGGCGCAATGTAGGTTAGAACTGGTAACTTTTGTTGCTCTTGCACTACACGAGGACCCACTGAGCATCTGTCTATTGGCATTGCGTCAACTCAGCTTCGCTGCAGTGCTTGGTATGCATTTCTGGTAAGACAAAGTTCTACCAACAGTTGCTCCCAGATATTTTGGGAAGTCCAAATGTTGGAGGACCTGACTATTAAAAGTAACATGTAGCTTTGCATTGGCCGTTCTTGGAAGAAAGCAGCTTACTTCGGTCATAGTTGGATCTGGTGTTCATCTCCACTTTTTGAATTATCCATGCATTGCACTTAGATCTGCAGAGTGTATCTCTTCACCAGCTTCAAGTCTTCTCTGTTGATTGGTGAAAGCCAGGTCGTCCGCATAAATGATCTGCCTCTCATTAAGATCTTAATAAACCGGTCGCAGTTCCAAAGTATTGCTGTTTACATCACACAACTTCATTAGTATTTCTGCACGCTCTTTAACTACATTGCCACAAAACTATGAAGTCTTCACATGGATACACGTCTCTTCATACCTCACAATCTAGTTATGTAGCTATTGTTCCTCGCAAGTCTCTTTGAACGTAGTAGTGTGCGTCGCATTCTGCACGGAACAATGACACTACATTTGGAATACACCCGTAAGCCGTATTTATTTATTCGTATCGGAAACAAATAATAAAAAAATACTAATTGCCTTGCACAATGGTGCTAATGACAAAGCATGTCAAATATATTAAATAGAATTTTTCCGAACCAAAGGTAACAGGTGTCGCTTCCATCAAGTCCTCCTTTGCGCATTTCAAGCGCACTTGCTGCATCTCATGAAGTGGGTGTTGTTCAATCTCCACCATATTTGCAGAGCCTACAGCGTCTACGTAAGTCCTGTTGTGGTTGGCAGGAGAGCCAACACCGGGTTACTAGAGGAAGCCGAAAGGCACGCGTTGTAGCTCACGCAGGCTGGCGTGAGGTCTGGAATAGGACAAGGAAATTAGAATTTAGAAAAAACGGACGTAGCTGGTGGAATACTTAACTTTAATCCATTAATGGTGAACGTCGCTCTTGACGGTACATTATTCACAGTATCAATAGTAACTGGTAATGGCGCCTTGCTAGGTCGTAGCAAACGGCGTAGCTGAAGGCTATGCTAACTATCGTCTCGGCAAATGAGAGCGTATTTTGTCAGTGAACCATCGCTAGCAAAGTCAGTTGTACAACTGGGGCGAGTGCTAGGAAGTTTCTCTAGACCTGCCGTGTGGCGGCGCTCGGTCTGCAATCACTGATAGTGGCGACACGCGGGTCCGACGTATACTAACGGACCGCGGCCGATTGAAAGGCTACCACCTAGCAAGTGTGGTGTCTGGCGGTGACACCACAAGTCCCACTTTAACACAATCATTCTGGATCTGCCGAAACCTGTACGAAGCGTGTCGGTTGTATGGAGCACGCTCCTCATAGACTTCAGCACTTGGGGGTGAGTGTGTAAGTGCTTTAGATCTCTGTCGTTCATAGACGTAACTTCTCTCCTAGTATCTGGAGGACCGATTGCTGCCAAACAAACTTCAGCGCATGGTGTGCTCCGAAACAAACCTTGGTGAGTCGAGATGTTTCATTCAGACAAGTGCAGAATTGTTTTTAAACATGACAAGTGCAGTATACTGTGTGGTAGAGTACCACAGAGCCCTGCCAGCAGTTCTCACCGTCTCTGGTGATGTACCGCAATTGGTTCCAGCCAGTTTGCCGAGGCTATTATTTCTACCTACTTACGTAGTGCTTTCTGTAAGTGAGGGTCCGGATCACCGCTACACCTAAATACTTGTCTGTTGGGCAGTAGTGTAACAACGTTGCAGTTTTCTTGAAGCTTGCTTGTTATTTAGCTGAAAGGCACATGCTTGAGTATTTGATGGGTACTTAAAGGATACAAAAACATTGGCTGCCAAGACCGCATAGTAGTTCACAATTCTTTTCACACATTTCAGCAACACACTAACGAATGGTAATCAAGCGATATTGTACTAAGAGAGGACCATTAGGAAGACGATTTATCGCTCCGCACGAATACGGTAGAGGATGTGTTACTGTTTGTAGCTGGGACGCGGAGTCGGTATTGCATGGATGTGAAACAGGAGGGGGAGGGTGGGAGAATGAGCGATTATTTCTGCCTGGTGGGCCGTGTTGTGACGAGTATCCTGGCAGATAACGTGGTCACTTCTAAGAAAGAACGATTGTACAAGTCTGTGTCCATTACAGGGGAGAATGTCCTCCATCTTTACAAGCGAAACATGAAAATTTATTTATTAGTGGACAGAGGCTCAACATGTCAGACACGCTCGAGAACAGTTTATATCTCAAATTTAGCATGGTAATACCGCGACCTCAGTCATACTCCAGTACATGTCCTTTCATGTGCACAGGGCACGTAATTAACTTCTCTTCAGTTCTGTAGAATATTCTCCTCATCCCGTACTGTTTCGCCGTCGTCTTGTTACTACTCAGAGAAAGACTGGCTCATAGTATGGTCGGTTTTTCCCATGTATATCACCAACAGGTCAGATTTTTAGCCTAAGTCAAATTTTAGAAAAGACTGTAGGATTCGAGATAGCCATGCGCTACCTTCTCATCAGCAACTAATCGTTAAATGGCAGCACACACAGAGACCAGTTGTAACGTGCCTTCACTGAACTAGAAACTCGTGGAAATTCGTTAGGGCTTGTGATAATAACAATGGATGAGATACGGAGTGTTATTAGAACGGAAGGAACGGTGTGTGATCCACTAGATACACAGGGCGATTCAAATAAAGGGGAGATTCTGAAAATTAGTATTTTCATGAAAACAATTCTTTTAAAAACTATTTGTTGATGTCATTTAACAGTAAACATACAGTAGAATAGCAAACAACAGTACAATTTACTTTTTGAAGGTAACATGCTGCAAGTGAGCTCTATCTCTATGCAAACATTCCTGCAGTCTCTTCGTTAGATTGTTCATTGTCTGACGTAACATCTGGGCTAGAGTTTCGGCAATTGCTTCTCGGTTCTAGGCTTTACATTCTCCCGTGTTTGCAGATCGACTAAGGATCACTTCGCTTTTAAAGTGAACCCACAAAAAGAAATCACAAGCTGATAGATCAGGGGACCTGGGAGGCCACTGAATGTCACCATTACTCGAAAGTATACGATTCCCAAACAATTGGCGTATAGCAGCCATCGATATCCAGACTGTGTGTGACGTTGATCCATCTTATTCAAACCAGGCTGTGTCAATAAGGGGTGGAAATCCTTTCAGTTGTTGCACAACAAAGGTTTCAAGCATGACGACGTAGCGATTCGATGTGACTGTAATCGCGTGGCCTTTCTCGTTCTCAGAAAGAGTATCGGACTCTCACACCGTATGATGACATAGCACACCACACGACCACTTTATTGCTGTGAAATGGACGCTGGTTTAGCTCAGTAGGGTTGTCTTTGACCCAATATCATCAATCCTGTTTGTTAAATTCTGTGAGGTGGAAATGGGACTCATCTGATATCCACAGTTTTTTAATAAACGTTTCGTCCTCTTCTGTATTTTGCAGCATTAATCATAGAAATATTGTCGTATAACATGGTCGTTGAGTTTCATTTCCTGGATGAACTGCAACTTGTATGGGTGGCGTTGTAAGTCCTGTACTAGTATTCTACGAACACTATGCAACTGTAAAGACGCTGAGCCACGACGGATTGACCGACTTGGACTTGTCATGACAGCATCTCGAACAGCTTAGATATCGTCTGTTCGCACATGGCCTGGCGGTTTCTTTTTCGAACCAGTTTCCTCGAAATTATATATTCGCGTTTTAACTGTAAGTGCTGATGGAACACGATCATGACGTCCAAAACTAAAATAATGGCGGAATTCTCTACGTGCCCCATTCACGCTATCATTCATTTTGTCAAAAGCTTTCACCGCAAATGCTCGTTGCTCAACATTCCAAGTATCCATGGTACCTAAATGGCGTGGTGTTGTTTAAAGACTATCGTCCGTTATCCAGTGCTACCAACTGCTCACGGCTACCAACACAACTTTCAAAATTTCTCGTTTTTTTCAAACAAGCTATACAAGACGATGTAGGACAAAGAGATGCACTGGCGTTTCTTCTTGTTTCTGTTGCCTTGGAAAAGATCTTGATAGAAGGAAACTTACTGATCTGACAGACAATCTTTTATATATCAACGAAGATGTTTGCTTATACTGATGGCATAGATATAGTTGCCTCGGGCATGGATGTGTGTGATGTCCTTAGGTTAGTTAGGTTTAAGTAGTTCTAAGTTCTAGGGGACTGATGACCTCAGAAGTTAAGTCCCATAGTGCTCAGAGCCATTTGAACCATAGATATAGTTGCAGGAAGTCTGAAGACAACGGGGGAGACAAAATACACTCCTGGAAATTGAAATAAGAACACCGTGAATTCATTGTCCCAGGAAGGGGAAACTTTATTGACACATTCCTGGGGTCAGATACATCACATGAACACACTGACAGAACCACAGGCACATCGACACAGGCAACAGAGCATGCACAATGTCGGCACTAGTACAGTGTATATCCACCTTTCGCAGCAATGCAGGCTGCTATTCTCCCATGGAGACGATCGTAGAGATGCTGGATGTAGTCCTGTGGAACGGCTTGCCATACCATTTCCACCTGGCGCCTCAGTTGGACCAGCGTTCGTGCTGGACGTGCAGACCGCGTGAGACGACGCTTCATCCAGTCCCAAACATGCTCAATGGGGGACAGATCCGGAGATCTTGCTGGCCAGGGTAGTTGACTTACACCTTCTAGAGCACGTTGGGTGGCACGGGATACATGCGGACGTGCATTGTCCTGTTGGAACAGCAAGTTCCCTTGCCGGTCTAGGAATGGTAGAACGATGGGTTCGATGACGGTTTGGATGTACCGTGCACTATTCAGTGTCCCCTCGACGATCATCAGTGGTGTACGGCCAGTGTAGGAGATCGCTCCCCACACCATGATGCCGGGTGTTGGCCCTGTGTGCCTCGGTCGTATGCAGTCCTGATTGTGGTGCTCACCTGCACGGCGCCAAACACGCATACGACCATCATTGGCACCAAGGCAGAAGCGACTCTCATCGCTGAAGACGACACGTCTCCATTCGTCCCTCCATTCACGCCTGTCGCGACACTACTGGTGGCGGGCTGCACGATGTTGGGGCGTGAGCGGAAGACGGCCTAACGGTGTGCGGGACCGTAGCCCAGCTTCATGGAGACAGTTGCGAATGGTCCTCGCCGATACCCCAGGAGCAACAGTGTCCCTAATTTGCTGGGAAGTGGCGGTGCGGTCCCCTACGGCACTGCGTAGGATCCTACGGTCTTGGCGTGCATCCGTGCGTCGCTGCGGTCCGGTCCCAGGTCGACGGGCACGTGCACCTTCCGCCGACCACTGGCGACAACATCGATGTACTGTGGAAACCTCACGCCCCACGTGTTGAGCAATTCGGCGGTACGTCCACCCGGCCTCCCGCATGCCCACTATACGCCCTCGCTCAAAGTCCGTCAACTGCACATACGGTTCACGTCCACGCTGTCGCGACATGCTACCAGTGTTAAAGACTGCGATGGAGCTCCGTACGTCACGGCAATCTGGCTGACACTGACGGCGGCGGTGCACAAATGCTGCGCAGCTAGCGCCATTCGACTGCCAACACCGCGGTTCCTGGTGTGTCCGCTGTGCTGTGCGTGTGATCATTGCTTGTACAGCCCTCTCGCAGTGTCCGGAGCAAGTATGGTGGGTCTGACACACCGGTGTCAATGTGTTCTTTTTTCCACTTCCAGGAGTGTAGTTCAAATGGCTCTGAGCACTATGGGACTTAACATTTGTGGCCATCAGTCCCCTAGAACTTAGAACTCCTTAAACCTAACTAACCTAAGGACATCACACAACACCCAGTCATCACGAGGCAGAGAATATCCCTGACCCCGCCTTGAATCGAACCCGGGAACCCGGGCGTGGGAAGCGAGAACGCTACCCCACGACCACGAGCTGCGGACCGGGGGAGACATTTATTGCACATGCCAGTAGATGTGTGGGGATGGACACCAACCAGGAGAGACCAAAATACATCGGTCCTGGAAAGCACGTAAGGAGATCTGGACAATTATACTTTTGAATGAGCTGTGCAAATGACAGACGCCATGAAGCTAAGCAGGGGTTAATAGTAGTCAACAGTCTTTTGCATTTACAAAACTTCTTCCCGCAAGGCTCTTAACTCCTGTCACCAAATTAACTATTTATAAGACACTTATCAGACCACTACTACACATGCCTCTTAAACTTGGTCATTAAAAGATACTGGAATGCAATATACCTTTGAGAGAAACGTATTTCGAAGAATCGTTCATCCAACCTGTGGATGAGGAAGATGGAGAACGAGGTACAGTTATGTATTTGACCTGTACACTAACAATTTACCTATTGGGAAAACAGTGGCATCAGTTAGACCGATACTGGCGGGGCACGTGGCACGGACGAGTGACACGATATCTCATGGATATTCACGGAGGTCAGCCGAGAACCAGATGGATAGATGAGATCATGAAGGAACTATAGACCATTGACCTGCAGAGGAGGGAAGCTCAGGTATTGGATCCTGATAATTGGTGGAGAATTGTTGAGAATGCCAAGATTCACAATGATCAGTAATAACAGTAGAAGTTTCAACCTGCAGCAGCCGTTGAAGACTTGTTAACACGCAAGGAATGCCACTAGAAACAAAACACGAAAGGAACTTTGGTGCATACGTTACACAGGTGACTGACAAGAGACCGGCACATAACTTGGAGTCACACATGCTTTTTATATGGTTACAGAAGACCTATGACAATGTACCACTTCCTAGGATGAGGTAAGCAATTAAAAACCAGAACATTCATAAATGTTATACAGAAGCCGTTAGAAAGCTGTATTCATATAATACTTATCTTTTAAAGTTGTGAAATTATTATCCCAGATACATAAAGGTAGCAAAGGACTGAGACAAGAATGTTATTAATTCTGTTTTGTTTAAAATATGTTTTAACGAATCACTGAAAAATTGGAAAAGGAAGTGCAAACACACGGGTATTAGAATAGGTGACGACATCCTGTTCTCTCTAAATTTCGCATACGATCACGTCATCTTCGCGGGGGCAGAAGACATATGTTGAGAAAACTTAAGAAAAATTTTAAGCAGTGGAGCCTGAAATTTATCTTTACAGAGACTGTTTACTAGGTTGTTGGAAGTATAGGAAGGGGTCTTGTTGTGAATGAGGGATATATAGTAAAGTGTAGCCGTTCATATAAATATTTCGGGGCAACCATTTCAGATAAAGGTGGAAGCAAGGAGGAAATAAAGCACAGAATGGCAAAGGGGAACGTGGCAATTGAGCAGTTACACTCTATGATTTGGAATAAAATGACGTCAAAGAATTTTAAAAGGAAGATATACGATACAACAGTTGAAAGTATCGCTCTGTATGGTGCTGAACTGTAGGAAGTCTCCAAGGCCAATGACAAGACATTAAAGGCAATGGAAATTGAGTTTTTATGCCGAAAGCGTGAAGTAACAAGATGGTTGGTTGGTTTGTGGGCTTAAAGGGACCAGACTGCTACGGTCATCGGCCCCTTTTTCCCAAAAACTAAAACCACCCAAAGAGAATAAAAAACGAACAACAGGAAAGACGGCAGACGACACAGGACAAGAAATACTCCGACAGAGAACAGACAAAACAAATTAAAATCACACCGAGTGTGACGGTGGTTGGCCGACCATAGAGGAAAAAGGGAAAAGCCAACCACTGAGAAATACATTAAAAAATCAGACTAAAATCGTAGGCCATAGGCCAGAATCAACACAAAAACACACACACTTACATTAGGCGATAAAATCCCCCTGCCCGAATAAAACGCAAAACTAAGTCCGCTATGGCAGAGTCGTCAGTTAAAAGCGCAGGGAGCGTGTCAGGTACCGCAAAAGTCTGCCTCAGCACAGTTAAAAGGGCGCACTCCAACAGATTATGGACCACCGTCAAGGACGCCCCACAACGACAAAGAGGTGGATCCTCACGACACAGTAAATAACTGTGCGTCAGTCGGGTGTGGCCAATGCGGAGCCGACAAAGGACGACTGAGTCCCTGCGGTTGGCTCGCATGGATGACCGCCAAACAGTCGTCGTCTCCTTGATACGACGGAGTTTGTTTGGCACGGGCAGGTTGCGCCATTCAGTGTCCCAGAAATCGAAAACTTTGCGGCGTAATAGTGCCCGCAAATCAGTCGCCGGGAGGCCAATCTCCAGAGATGGTTTACTGGTGGCGTCTTTCGCCAGGCGGTCAACAGTTTCATTGCCGGGTATTCCAACATGGCCTGGGATCCAAACAAAGACCACAGATCTTCCGCAACGGGCAAGAGTATGAAGGGACACATGGGTAGCCATCGCCAGGCGAGAACGAGGGAAACACTGCTCGAGAGCTCGTAAACCGCTCAGGGAGTCGCTACAGATGACGAAGGACTCACCTGAGCAGGAGCGGATATACTCTAGGGCTCGAAAGATGGCGACCAGCTCAGCAGTGTAAACGCTGCAGCCAGCCGGCAATGAACGTTGTTCACAATGGTCCCCTAGAGTTAGCGCATAACCGACACGACCAGCAACCATCGAACAGTCAGTGTAGACAACGCCAGAGCCCTGATACGTGGCTAAGATGGAATAAAAGCGGCGGTGGAAGGCCTCCAGAGGGACTGAGTCCTTCGGGCCCTGTGCCAATTCGAACCGAAGGCAAGGGCGAGGCACACACCATGGCGGTGTATGCAGAGGGACCCGGAAAGGAGGTGGAACAGGGAAAACCCCTAGCCTGGAGAGAAGCTCTCGGACACGGACCGCGATCGTGCATCCAGCCCTGGGCCGACGTTCTGGGAGATGGACGACTGACTGCGGGAACAGGAATCGATAATTTGGATGCCCGGGTAAGGTAAAAACATGGGCAGCATAAGCAGCCAGTAATTGTAGGCGTCGTAACCGCAGTGGAGGGACACCAGCCTCCACAAGTATGCTGTCAACAGGGCTGGTCCGGAAAGCACCAGTGGAAAGGCGTATTCCGCTGTAGAGGATTGGGTCCAGCACCCACAACGCAGATGGGGATGCTGAGCCATAAGACAGGCTCCCATAATCCAGGCGGGACTGGATTAACGCGTGGTAGGAGAGTAGATCGGTCGGCGCCCCACTTGGTGTGGCTCAGGCATCGCAGAGCATCTGTTTAAGCCGCCGAATATGAGGCAACCAAGTCAACCGGGCATCAAAAACTACACCCAAAAACCTGTGTGTCTCAACCACAGAAAGAAGTTCGCCATCAAGATAAAGCCGCGGCTCCGGGTGAACACTGCGTCGCCGGCAGAAATGCATAACGCAGGTCTTGGCAGCCGAAAACTGAAGGCCATGCGCTACAGCCCAAGACTGCACCTTACGGATAGCGCCCTGTAGCTGACGTTCAGCAGCTGCAATGCCAGTAGAGCTGTAGTAAAGGCAGAAGTCGTCAGCATACAGGGACGCTGAGACAGACGTCCCCACCGCCGCAGCGAGCCCGTTAATGGCTATTAAAAACAGGCAGACACTTAAAACAGATACCTGTGGCACACCGTTCTCCTGGACTCGGGAGGAACTATGGGAGACCGCGACTTGCACGCGGAAGGTACGATACGACAGAAAATTTCTGATAAAGATCGGCAGAGGGCCCCAAAGACCCCATCCATGAAGAATAGAAAGTATGTGATGACGCCATGTCGTATCGTACGCCTTCCGCATGTCGAAAAAGACGGGGACCAGGTGCTGACGGCGGGCAAAGGCAGTACGGATGGCCGACTCCAGGCTCACCAGATTGTCGGCGGCGGAGCGGCCTTTACGGAACGCACCCTGAGATGGAGCCAGAAGGCCCCGAGACTCCAGTACCCAATTCAAGCGCCGGCTCACCATCCGTTCAAGCAACTTGCAAAGAACGTTGGTGAGGCTAATGGGACGGTAGCTGTCCACCTCCAAAGGGTTCTTGCCTGGTTTCAGAATGGGGATAACAATACTTTCCCGCCATTGCGACGGAAACTCACCCTCGACCCACATACGGTTGTATAGGTCGAGGAGCCGTCGCTGGCAGTCCACTGAAAGGTGTTTCAGCATCTGACAGTGGATGCCATCTGGCCCAGGAGCGGTATCAGGGCAAGCGGCTAGGGCACTGCGAAATTCCCACTCACTGAATGGAACATTTTACGATTCTGGATGGTGGGTGCGAAACGAAAGGCTCCGACGTTCCATCCGCTCTTTAATGGAGCGGAAGGCCAGGGGGTAATTTGCAGAAGCGGAACTCATAGCAAAATGCTCTGCCAAGTTGTCGGCAATTTCGTCGGAGTCCGTACAAACTGCTCCATTCAGTGAGAGCGCAGGGACGCTGACAGGGGTCCGATAGCGATAGAGTTGTCGGATCTTGGCCCAGACCTGCGATGGAGAGACATGGAGGCCAATGGTGGACAAATACCGCTCCCAGCACTCGTGCTTGCTTTGGCGGATAAGGCGACGGGCCCGCGCACGCAGCCCTTTGAAGGTGATGAGGTGTTCAATCCAGGAATGTCGCTTGTGACGCTGGAGCGCCCGCCGGCGATCTTTCATCGCTTCAGCGATCTCAGGCGACCATCAAGGCACAGTCCCCCGCCGAGGGGACCCAGAAGAACGGGGAATGGCAGATTAGGCGGCAGTAACGATGCCGGTGGTGACCGATTGAACCACCGCATCAATGTCATCACTAGAGAGAGGCTCAATAGCGGCAGTGGAGGAAAACAAGTCCCAGTCAGCCTAATTCATAGCCCACCTGCAAGGGCGCAGAGAAGACTGACGCTGTGGCAGTGACAGAAAGATCGGAAAGTGGTCACTACCGCACAGGTCGTCATGCACTCTCCTGTGGACAGTCGGTAAGAGGCTAGGGCTGCAGATCGAAAGGTCGATGGCGGAGTACGTGCCATGCGCCACGCTGAAGTATGTGAAGGAACCATCATTTAAAAGCGAAAGATAGAGCTGTGCCCATAAATGCTCAATGGTGGCGCCTCGACCCGTCGCCACTGACCCACCCCACAGAGGGTTATGGCCGTTGAGGTCGCCCAGTAACAAGAAAAATGGCGGCAATTGCGCTATCAGAGCATCGAGGACATGCTGCGCGACAGCACCATCCGGTGGAGGTAAAGACTGCAGACGGTAACAGCCTGTGGCGTCCACACCCGAACAGCAACAGCCTCTAAAGCTGTTTGTAGAGGTACAGACTCGCTGTAAAGAGAGTTAAGGACATATATGCAGACGCCATCAGACACCATTTCATAAGCTGCCCTGTTCTTATAATAACCCCGATAGCCACGGAGGGCGGGGTTTCGCACTGCTGGAAACCAAGTTTCCTGAATAGCAATGCAGAAGAAAGGGTGAAGGCTGATAAGTTGTCGGAGCACAGCTAGATGGTGGAAGAAACCGCTGCAGTTCCACTGGAGGATGGTATTGTCCATGTCTGAGAAAGGCGCGATGGGACTTTGAAGGCAGATTACGCCGCTGGGTCACCTGCTGCCTCCAATTGAGCACCGGTGCTAGCGCTATCCATGGCGTCTGAGGGACCGGCGAGGTCGAGGTCCTCAGTGGACGCCAGAATCTCCACCTCGTCCTCAGACGCAGAGCTTGTAGGAAGCGGTGGGATGGGTGCCACCGCAATGTCGTTGGTCTTGGGGACTTTCTTCTTTATCTGCTTGTCGCGCTGTGCCTTAGGTGGTTCAGGCTTCATGGGCTTCACTCGGTCGGTCTCAGGGACGGACGACGACCATGAGGCCCTACGACCAGGGACTGGTGGTTGTTTCAGCCACTTGCGGGTGTCCGCTTTTCCACTGGTCGGAACTTGCGAAGGGAGGTCCCTGAGGGACCCCTTCCTGGCGAGAGTAGCCGAAGAAGTCTTACGCTTCTCTGGCTGGGAAGGGGCAGCTGATGTCCCCGATGGTTGGGAGGGTGTTACTCCTGAAAAAGATGGAGCAGGAGCAACAGGGTGTGAAGTGCCCCCGCAATCAAGGGGGCTGTTGGATTCTGCCCAATCATAGAACCAACCGTACGGGACGACAAAGAAGATGGAAGAACCGTCGTTGCCGCAGCGGCGTAGGTCGACATCATTGGCACAGGATGGAGCCTCTCATACTTCCGCCTAGCCTCAGAGTAGGCCAGGCGGTCCAGGGTTGTATATTCCATTATCTTCCGTTCTTTCTGGAAGATCCTACAGTCCGGCGAGGAGGGGAATGGTGTTCTCTGCAGTTAACACAGATGGGAGGCGTAGTACATGGAGTATTGGGATGCGAAGGACGTCCACAATCTCGACATGTGATGCCAGAAGTACAGCAGGATGACATGTGCCCAAACTTCCAGCATTTAAAACACCACATCGGAGGAGGGATATATGGCTTCACATCACAGTAGTAAACCATCACCTTGACCTTTTCTGGTAAAACATCACCTTCGAAGGCCAAGATGAAGGCACCGCTGGCTACCTGATTATCCCTCGAACCCTGATGGACGCTCCAGACGAAGTGAACACCCCGTCGTTCTAGATTGGCGCGTAGTTCATCGTCGGACTGCAGTAGAAGATCCCTGTGGAAAATAATACCCTGGACCATGTTTAAACTTTTATGGGGAGTGATGGTGACGAAAACATCCCCCAACTTGTCACAAGTGAGCAACCTCCGTGACTGGGCAGAGGATGCTGTTTTGGTGAGAACCAACCCAGAGCGCATTTTAGACAAGCCCTCCACCTCCCCGAACTTGTCCTCTAAATGCTCCACAAAAAACTGGGGCTTGGTCGACATTAACGATTCCCCATCAACTCGGGTACACACGAGGTACCGGGATGAATAATCTCCACTGCCTTCTTTAGCCATACGTTCCTCCCATGGAGTGGCCAGGGAGGGAAATGATCTTCGTTCGTACTTCTTACCGTTGAGGTTAGGCCTCGATCAGTTAGAGACTGCTGGTGGAGGCCCACCAGCGAGAGATGATGTACCACGCTTCATTGCGGGTCATCCGCCCTGATGGCACCCACTCCGACCAGGGGTTCTCCCCACAGGCGCCACCCAGCCACAGCAAAGGCCACCTGGCAGGATGGCCTTTGCCGGGAGTCCCAATGCCCCAGAGGGATAGGCATTTACTCCTCGGCATACGTGGGGAGGTAGCAGCTCAGGCATCAGCAGTGCGATCCCTGTGTAGTCAGGGGGCTACCACCAAGAGGGTACATGACGACCCCACCACAACGGACTGGCTACCGTGCTGGATGTCGGGTGTCGAAATATCCATGTACATCACGAGGGCAAAGATGGAAGTGCACAAAGGAGGGAATGTATGCTATCCGGAACACACTGCACCGGATGTGGCCGAAGCTCGATGTAAATCCAACTCCATGACAATATCGGGTGTGCCAGATCTTAGGCCAAGATGGATTTAAGATGCACCACGTAAGGCGCCCTTCCCCAAATGGTACGCACTAACGGAAAATTTGGAAAGGTAGTGGTCAAACCCCTTAGGGGACCATCATATTAAAGGCCGAAACAGTTGAGACTCCTTGTAGTCGCCTCTTACGACAGGCAGGAATACTGCGGCCCTATTCTTACCCCCGAACCCGCAGGGCGAGAAGTAACAAGAAGACAGAAAATAAGAAACGAACTGCTGCGAGATCAGGTGGAAGTTACAAAAGATATTCTAGAAATACTCATAGTTGAAAATGAACGGCTAACATGGCAAGGACGTCTTACAAGAATGGCAGAGGAAAGATAACCGTCTAAAATACGGCATTCGAGATCTATACGACACAGAAAAAATGGAAGATCCGAGCTATATCGGAGCAACGGAGTGAGTTCTGCGATATAGGACAGGGACATGCAAGAAGAGGACTGGCCGGATAGAAGGAGAGACGCAGCATGGTGTAGAAAAAAAGGAGACTTATTTCCTAATACACGTGAGGAGTGGTGCAGTTTTGTGGTTGAAAAGAAATAGCCAGCAACAGTTAGTTCATTGTTATACAGCCGCAACTTTAAGATTATTTCATTGTGAAAATATACAATACACACACTGATTCATTGTAATTCGTGGACTCCGAGTCAAGTATTTTCATTATGTCGCCTTTAGGAAACGGTAGCAGAAACATTTCATCTCCCTGAATTCTTCTTCACCGGCTTGCATATCCTCTACGACGTCTGCGTGATTTGGCTTAACCATACGCATCTCTTACGCTCATCCCCATACCTTTAAATATGTCCTGCATCAAATACAGTGAGCTGAAAATCATAAGGCTGATTGAGAAATGCCCCACGCTCACGCTAATAAATTTAATCTATCATTCTGTCGTCAAATAGAAGTAGGTTAATTACGTACAGAGAATACGGCTGAGAGATAGTAGATAATTGGTTTACTCGCATGTTTCGCTAATGGCTGACAACTCTCAGACGGCTTGTCAAATGATGTGACTGAGGCTGGAGCGCTGTGGACTGAGTTTCAGCAGCCACTAGCTGTCAATATGCTGCAGGCGTACTGCCGGCAAATTCTCGCGGCAGGCGGCTGGCTGGCGTACAAACCGAGCCCACAGTCCGCGCCATTGTGCTGCTTAATGTTATAAAGTTGGAATGTCCGAAAGCTCCCACTTTAATTTAAATGTAAATTGAGGCACAGCCTCCAGGGTGTTTTTCTACGTGTTTTATCCTCCAACATGCTTTCTGTTAGCGACATCATTCCATTTGTTTTTAAATGGAAATATGACGACAAAGGAAATAAGTACTCCACTAAAACTGAGGAGGATTAAAATATGAACGGGCAGCGAATTTTTGATACTCTCGTGTCTTAAATTATGTGCTGCAGTGAATGTTAAAAGGTAGGAGGAAAAATCACGGAAAACTAGCTCAGTGTTTCTAAAATCATAAAATATATATGAAAATTGTAGGGGTGGATTACGGAATTATGTTACTATTACAGTAAATGTGAAGGATGAGAAACGAAGATATTGTATAAAGGGAAAGAAAAATAAGGCTTCTTAAAAACCACTGCGAAGAGTGCAATGCGAGACACGGAAGAAGTGTAGAGAGCAATTTGAGGAAAATAGAGCTTACAGAGATTAACGCATCACTATGAAGATTGGTGAGGGAACGAAGCATTAAGACCTAAAAATATATAGTTATAGAAGGATCAACAAAGATAGTAAAATGTTTCTCTTAATAACTAAGAAACAGACTGCAGCGCTAAATAAAAGTGTTAAGAACGAATCACCTAATGTCGGCCGCCGGGTAAAATGATCCGATACCAGCGGAATTTCATGAAGGTGGGTAAAGTTGAACGAATGCATTCTTTTCGACGACAAATGTCTACAAGCAGCAATGATCCCAAGGTGCTTGAATTGAGCTACCGTCGAAGTTAGCTAATGTCAGAGGCGATAAATAAATCACAGTCTGCTTTGGCCATATTTTCGTTCTTAAAACATATTGAGGATGTGGAACCCCACAAGAACAAAATTGTAAAGAAACTTATTTTCGTGCAGATAACCTTTCATCGTTAACTGACTTTTCTGTCGATGTTTGATAGAATATAACAATAGTATTAACAACAATACAACATTATCAATGCAAATACCTGTCACCCGAAATCACACAAATATACGTATTTCACACTATGATCAACAGAGTAACTAACTGGACGCTGTAACAGGACGCTATTCAAACATAAATTACAACCCTTGCAGTACGTGGCAAAACAGAAGGAATACAACCCACAAATAATCACAGAATTGTATATTCACAACACTCTCATCAGAAAAACGCAAATAAAATAGCAGTTTACATATATATCTACTACATAACTCGGAAATGTCAAACAAAATTAACTAGCATACGTTTTGCTTACCAGACACGAATAATATAAAAACAAAAATACAAACATGAAACTGGAAACCATGAATACACACAAACATAGGTGTATATAAAATTCACAGCAAAGACTGTGAAAAATTGTGCATATGACAGACAGGCAGAAACTTCACCACTGGGTATTGAGAACATGTTAAACTAAGAGACACCAACCCTTCCACCTTTTTCCACCACATTAAAAATTAACGAAAGGCGACAGACCTATTGAAAAATACTGTCGATACGTTACATATAACACCAAAAGTATAGATGATGAATATATTGGAGGAAGCTGAGGTATATTTACACATAATAAATTACCCACATTTATCTTCAACGAACAAATTGGCCTAAAACCAACACTTAATCGAAAACTTTATCGACATTTTCCATAAAGGTCCTGCATAAATCATAAAACAACCAGAGACGAAACTTATGTAACACAACGCCACAGATATCCGTTCAATATAACCCAGTAGCATGCCGATACAGTTTCCAGCAAACAGGGTTAATCATACAATTTCGCTGATTATCTGACGTAATTGCTGTCACGAAATTTCAACTGGAAATAAGTTTATTTCTGACCATAATTAATGAAATGCCAGGATACGACACACAACTGATTACTGCTAGGATAGCAATCACTAAACAAACAGACAACAACATAAATAACAAAATCGTTGATTATCTGTCACAACAGATGGCGCTAAATGTCAACTACAGATCGAAATGTATTTCTGACCACTACTAAATGATAAGCCAGAACATCTAAACAGATTATTATTTACATAAATTAAAATGTAACCAGCTGCAAATAGACAGCAACAGATACAACGATACTAAATGGAAGTCGATACTTGGAAACGTGTGTAACATCATATTATTTGTAAGTAAGTCACATGTAACACAACAAACGTACTGAAATTTATAAGATGTTATTGATTTAATTTATAATATGTTATAGATAACCTGATGATGGCTGTACAGATGAAATAGGCCTAAAGCTAAAATAAAAAAGGAAAAATAAGAAAACTCAAAGCAGCGTAACTGGTTTTACAAATTTCTTATGTCCTTGAAAGGCATTTATTACGCAGCATACCCTGTGGATTACAAATATTAAAAAAAAAAACTTTCTAATGTTCTTCAAAATTATATTAATTTAGTTTTCTTTAGAATTATTAGTTTTTGCGGTGATAGTTACTGTTGATCCGATGCAGTAACAATATCCATGGGAAACAACATACAATTTGCAACGAAGAAGATATTGAGAACAGGTAACCCAGCTTATTAAGACTCTGCTTAAAGTTAATGGGGCAGCTGGGAGCTGTTTATGTAGAAAAACGTTACATGGTTCCTTCGGTGACGAAAAGGCTTTCACGTGTGTCAGCAATGCAAATTCTCTGCTGAAATTAAAATTTTTCGAGGAACCATTCCGCGAATATAATATCACGCCGTAACGTAATTCTCGCAATTTGTGTTGCTCTCATGTCCATTTCCCAATCGTTTTATTGAGCGTGAGGGTGTAAAGAAATATTCATGGCCTATTATCGGCTTTCGCTTCGTTTAACTGGCAATCGTGCAGTTAAATTGGAACTTAATTGTTTTCGATACAGAATGCGGGCGCCTTATTAGACATTGCGGCACATAAACGATGACTCGTGTTCCAGCAGACACAAGCTTAAACTGTCGTCGCTGTGGCGTAACATTAGTTATTCAGTAGATACAAATGTGCCACATACCGAGTGAGAAATCTTATGAATAATGCCAAAATATATGGAGAAAATTAAACAGTTCACTTAAGTTGTTATTGCTAGGCTTGCTTCTAAAAAGAAGGCTGTATATCGAACCAGTTCCAATGAGTACTACGTCCGTCGAAAGCTGTAAATGTAACAGAATTTGTAACAAAAGGAGTCATTGATGTAATGAGGGAATGAGAAGAAATATAAGGGTGTGCCCAGCTGACATTTCTATCGCTACTTGGTGGATAAACAGAACACATTCTATGTTCTGTTTCAGTAATGTTAGTTTCCATACAAACCAGATTGCAACATATTGCCTCTTCGCCAGTCACTAAGTAACGAGCAATTAGCGTCCGCAAAGATGTTTGCGTGCAAGAATACCAAACGTTTAAAAGTTAATAGTGATATTACAATTCCACAGTTTCTTTGATTGTACCAGAGACAGGAAATGACGTACACAGATTTCTTAGCTATTATTACTTCTATTAATCGCTGGTTGTGTTTACTCACTGCAGAATGATACAAATATTTAAAAAGTTTAAATCGGTAAGCATGGCCAAAACGCTGTCCATAAAAACGGGTTTCTTCCGAAACCCATACCTCGGTTTCTGTTTGTAATAGAAAGGTAGGTTCAAGTGTTTTGAATAGCGCTTTGGCTAGCGACAATTTGTATAGCTAATAGAAGGATCGTCTTAGTTCCAGTATCCTACAACACAGGGTCGAAGTATAAATACAGGGCGTTTCAAAAAGAAAGAGCAGATTTCAAACATTTATTTCTCAAAAACTACAAATGATAGAAACACAATTCAAACGTTTCTTGTCAGAGAAAGGTTCAAAGTTTTTCAATGGTCCGCGCAGAAGTTCCATGCAAATCCGCAGTGGCGCTGGCGTTTGTTTGTAGGAAAATGGCGACGACACCACAGGAACGATCATTTTGTGTGCTGCAATTTGCAAAGTTAGAGTCCATTGTTGGTGTGCAATGTGCATTCCGCCGTCAATTCAACAAACAGCTGCCTCGTCATAAGCAAATTTATGAGTGGCATCACAGATTCGTAGAAGATGGTTGCATCTGCAAGCGAAAAAGCACGGGTCGTCCACGCACATCGGATGAAAATGTCGAGCGTGTCCGTGCAGCTTACGAAAGGAGCCCTAGAAAATCCACGGCACGGGCAAGTCACGAACTAAACATGTCTAAAACAACGGTATGGCGCGTTCTGAGTAACCGTCTGCACATGAAGCCGTACAAACTGCAGTTATTGCAAGCATTGCGTCCTGACGACCACAACAAAAGGTTCGAATTTTCAACTGCAATTCTACAGGACATGGAAGAGGACAATTTTGCCGAACGATTAATTTTTTCAGATGAATCAACGTTTCACATTTCTGGTAAAGTTAATCGGCATAACGTACGAATTTGGGCGAGTGAAACTCCGAGGGACGTTATTCAACATGAAAGAGACTCACCAAAGGTTAACGTCTTTTGTGCAATTTCGGTAAACAAAGTTTATGGACCTTTCTTTTTCATGGAGAAAACTATCACAGGAACCATTTACCTGGACATGTTAGAAAACTGGCTATTTCCTCAACTTCAGGAAGATTCAAATCACTTCATCTTCATGCAAGATGGCGCCCCACCACACTTCTCTGAACCTGTACGACGGTACCTAAATAACACCATTCCAGGACGGTGGATTGGAAGAGCAGGAGCACAAGATCAATGTCATCGTCTGTGGCCTCCCAGGTCACCAGACCTTACTCCCTGCGATTTTTATTTGTGGGGGTACATAAAGGACTGTGTTTATGTCCCACCTATGCCCGCTACTCTTCAAGAGGTACGACATCGAATTGTTGCGGCCGTGAATTCGGTAACTAAAGACCAGTTGCGTCGTGTGTGGCAAGAAATGAGATACCGGTTTGATATTTGTCGTGTAACAAATGGTGCTCATATTGAGGTACAGTTTTGATATTTGTTGTGTAACATTTGGTACTCATATTGAGTGAAGGACCGTTGGAATTGTGTTTCTATCATTTGTAGTTTTTGAGAAATAAATGTTTGAAATCTGCTCTTTCTTTTTGAAACGCCCTGTACTACACACCGCCTCCTGTGCAGGTAAATAGAGAAAATCGGTTGGTTCTTTTTGCATTTGATGAGGTCTACGATGGGCCTTAAAGGGTTTATGAAGGAGTCATCAGTTCATGTACTCTTCCTTAAACAACTCTGAAATATGGTTTTTCCTACCAAAAAAGAGACGCGGATTCAAGACGACTAAGCAAAGAAAATGGCTGAAATTTTTTGATATATTCCTGGATCCCCATGTTGAACAATCTCGAAACATTCCTTTATGTATTTATCCGTTTCTGAGATACAGAGGTCTAAAGTTACTAGCTCATGCATGATTCCTCAGAGTACCCAAACGAAAACGTTTTTCTTTTTACCATCTACCGTATCTAAACCGAGCTCCGTATTTCAAGACGGTTATGCTTAGCATATGGCTGAAATTTTTGCAAAACGTTCCTAACATCATAATCTCAGAAAATCGTGAAAATGCTATTAATATCTTTATCCCTTGCCGAAATACAGAGATTCAAAATTATCCTATTTGTACACGTAAAATACTCACTTAAAATTCGGTGTTAGGAGCAAATGTAATTCAAAAAATGACTTAACACGGGGACGTATGTTGTTAAGTGTCTTCATTATCATCAGAACGTTTCTGTAGTAGTACTGAGCCACATGCAAAATTTTAGTGGACGTACAATCTGGTTAGAAGTGTAACATTGATTTTGTATTATTTCAATTCCACATAAGTAAACTATCAAAGTTTTACTGATACATAAAGTTCTTTTCATATGAATGACGACCTGCTGTGGCAGGGAGAATAAGAAAACGAGAGGAAAAAACCTCCTATAGTATCACAAAGGAGGTGAAAACTGTCCTGTTTAAAAGAGTTCGACTGAAAAGTAGAGTACCACCTGCCTCATTCTACATTCCTCTCAGCTTACAAAGTAAATTTGATTTTGGGGTGAATTCCATTTAAGGAACTGTGGAAACCATGAAGCTCTTCTTCGTTGTGTGGCCATGTAAAAAATGTTTCGGCCACATAGCAGAGCCAACAAGAAGGCTTCAAAGGAGCACTACTTAATGCCTGTTGCTCAAAATGTTCGATAAAAATGTCAACTACAACTGGCGAAATGGGTGAGCCCATAGGAAGGCCGTCAGCCTATTCATAGAATTAACCATTGTATTTAAAATAGCTCGAACAAAGAGATAATTCATTTAAGACACAGACATCTGGAGCAACTTTCTCCCTTATGATCTACATTGTATTTGATACTGGGACGTTAGTGAATAACGATGTCACATCGAAGCTAAGATGAATGTCATCTGCAGATATCTTCGTGTGCGTATAATTTCTAAAAAAATGTTTCGAATCTTTGACGAAAGTGTTTTACCGACTAGATATCACAGTTTACAAGATAAGTGGCGTGCTAAAAATAGGTTGGTAAGTTAATCCCACTTACGATGGGCTTCAAAGGAACCTATTCCTTATGTATTTTGGGTAATCCATACATTCTGGGTGAGACAGGTAATCGTGGTGAGTCTTTGTAATTGATCAGTCCAATCTGGAGTCTGATATAAAGTTTTTCACTTTCCGAACGATTCTGTTCGTAAGATCGCTCTTTAACTTGCAATACGATGGATCAGCTTGTAGTTGTTCCATCTTCCTGTGACAATCCACAGCGTGCAAAACAACGGTAGCATTCCCTTTATCCGATTACTATTCAACGATGCTTTCGTTTCTCGTAAGTCCATTAAAATATTTCCTTTCCTGCGCCGATATGTTGCTTTTGGAGGTTTCGATTTCCGTAGAACTCTCGACACATCTTGTCATATTTTTCGGCCTGCACAAGGATGCTTCGTCGGCACTTAAAATTTCTTCAACACGCATTCTCTTCGGTGTAGTTATGAAATACCAACTTTTGCCCAGAACTGAAACAGCTGCTTCATCGAGTACTTCTGACTCGTTTCGGGTGCATAGTAGCGTCGTGCTTGAGGAGTTTAACCGCTAGCTTCTCGAACTTTTTATTTCATAGTATTGAAATCGGAAAACCTTGTTGAATGACCAAACGTTATTCTGTCCACTTCATTCCAGGCCGAGGATGAGCGAGTTACCGCCAATGAAAAATGCACATCAATTAAAACGGAGCTAACGTAATTCAAGTCCCTGCGTATTTGTTGGATTCTTTCACGAAGAAGTGCTTTCTGGTAGATGGCTATGACAGTTGTTCAATCGACAGGGCTTTTAGGCTATATATTAATCACGCTGATAAGTATGACGAGGAAGGGCCGTCTCACTTCGTTAGGTTAGCGTTCGTTTCTGGGGTCACTGACCGCATTGGCAGAATTATATAATAAGAGGACGCGACACTCGTATCAGACAGTGTTCTAACAATAGTGGACACCGGTAGATCCTGAAAAAGATCCCAGCAGAGGGGTCGAACCGTCGATTGTTTTAGAGGAAGTATGACGCGGCCTAATAACCCAGCAGATTTCAACATAAGCATAACTTACATAGACTCCACTTGTTGGTCGGCCTGCATCTGGCTTCTTCTGCCCCGGATATCTCGCATTTACTGCTTACTATAGCCTACATAGGTAACTATTGCGAGAGGTTTGGTTCTTTCTTTCCTGCCAAAAAGGATCCGAGTATTCATTCATATTACATAAAATGACGTAATATGATAACAGTATTCGAAAAGCTTATATCAATTATTAAATAATTTTTCAAATTACAGAACTCAACAAGTCCTTGGAAGGCCCTACAGAAATACTGAACTATGCTGCCTCTACAGCCGTCCATAATTGCCAAAGTGTAACCGGTGTAGGATTTTGTGCACGAACTCACCTCTGTATTATGTCCCATAAATGTTCGGTGGGATTCATATCCGGTGGTCTTGGTGACCAAACCACTTGTTCGAATTTTCCATAATGTTCTTCAAACCAGTCGCAAACAACTGTGGCCCGGCAACATGGCGCATTGACGTCCATAAGAATTTCATCATTGATTGGAAAAATTAAGTCCATTAGAGGCCACTAATGCTCACCTTACACGAAAATAACCATTTCCAGTCAACGATCACTTCAGTTGGACCAGACGATCCAGTCCATCCCATATAAACACAGCCCACACCAGTGTGGGGCCACTATAATCTTTCAGTGTTCCTTGTTGACAACTGGGGCCCCATGGCTTCGTGGGGTCTGTGCCACACTTGAACCCTACCGTCAGCTCTTACCAACTGAAATAGGGACTCATCTGACCAGAGCACGGTTTTCCAGTCGTCTAGGGGCCAACCGACATGATCAGGAGTCCAGGAGAGGCACTGCAGGCGATGTCGTGCTGTTAGCAAAGGCACTCGAGTCGGTAATCCGCTGCCATAGCTGATTAACGCCAAATTTCACCGCACTGTCCTAACGGACACGTTCGTCGTGCGTCCCACTGCGGTTATTTCACGCAATGTTGCTTGTCTGTTAGCACTGACAACTCTACGTGAACGCTGCTGTTCTCGGTCGTTAAGGCCATCAGCCACTGCGTAGTCTGCGGAGAGAGGTAATGCCTGGAATATGATATTCTCGGCACACTCTTGACACTGTAGATCTGGGGATACTGCTTTCCCTAACGATTTTCGAAATATAATGTTCCATGTGTCTGGCTCCAACTATCACCCCATGTTCAGAGTCTGTTAATTCCCGTAATGCGGTCATAATCACGTCGGACACCTTTGTAACATGAGTCAACATAGTTCAAATAACAGCTCTGCCAGTGCACTGCCCTTTTATATCTTATGTAAGCGCTACTACCGCCATCTGTATACGTGTATATCTCTATCTCAATACTTTCGGCATTTCAATGTGCTACGGTATTCAATATCAGCGTTGGATGTTATCGCTTGACAGCCTTTGGGACACTAACTTACATTTTAGTTTCTTCTGTACTATTTTGCCAACTGAGTCAATGGACTGCCAATATATCTTGTAATATTATTGGATTTCAGCTACTCTGCATGTGAGATATTTGTCATAAAAGAAGTTACAGCCAACGAGCTGTAGTTCGTAAAGATGCTAAGCATCACAGGGGGAGAGTAAAGAGACGAAATATTTTTTTTAATGTGCGCCTATACCAAGAAGCGCGTCCAGCGTTTAAATACGCTGAATAAACGCTATGACCCGCTGGGCGCTGATATTTAAAATCATTGCCGCAGCGCTTGATAGAAAGAAGCGGCGAAACAGAAGAAAGAACAATCTATCTTTTGTTAAGAAATATTCTAGAGACTTCATGGTCATTTGCACTTTTGGTCGCCGACGTGTTAAGACGTACTACATATCACTGCTACAAGTTGTATTTTTATTTTGTGTAAAAACTATGTGAAACGACGAACAAACATTTCGGTAGCTCGGGTGTGGATACAATGTACTTACGTACAAGCAAGGACATTTAATTTTAAGAAGGAACGGACTGACAAAGCAGCGATTATTGGGCTGCGCCATTTACAAAAGAAATATCAGATTTAAGTCATGCATTTATTGTGTATTTGTCAATGTGCAGAAGTTTAAAGCCAATTTGTTCAAAATATATTAATATTTTACGATGCAGTAATTTTCTTCATATTCTTTTCTTTCACTAACCAAAAATTATGTTTAAATTGTATATGAACTTTGATACAAGTTCGCTCTTTATCGCGGAGTCTCAATTGTATTTGGGACATCACTAATGTGTTCCACTTCCCATCTTTTAATCTTTCTCTTACGAAATTCCACTAATTTGCATTCATTTACATTTTTATATTCAGATAGGTCTCTTAGGTATTTTCATCGAAGATTCTGATTGCGTGAAGGCAATCCGGGTCAGAAGGTCAATTATTCGCGTAATCAATCCGTACGTCTCCTAAACACAATCCTCGAACCATCGCATCGGTGATCATTTAATAATCTCTCTCTCTTTTAAAGTCGTACTGAAAACCGGCCACAAAGGATAGCCGTAAGTACGCAAGCTAGTGTTAGATTGCATTTTGTCAATAAATATTACCAACCAACAGTTACAGCGTCACTATTATTAATAAGCAAGTTCTTAACGCCAGAATCGCCCTCTATGTCCATTTTTATGAGGAGCTCTTGCTTTGACAATGAGATGAATGTTAGATAATCCATCATGAAGTGAGAGAAGAGTGAGGGATTCGAAAAAAATACTGCAAAAGTTGTTGCAATTAATGAAGTAGTAGTCCTTATTATATGGCAGAGGAAACTTCTTACTTTGTCCCCCCCCCCCCCCCCCCCCCCCCCCCGAAAAAAAAATAAAACACAATAAAATAAAATAAAATAAACCTGATAAATACGAGATGGGATCCAGAGGCACACTAGTGACTTAATCACGGTAGATGCTCTTGCTCTAAGTTCTTATGAATTAGATCAACAATAGTGAACTATGGGACAAGGTTAGTCCGGTATATTTGTTGTAAAACGATGTTACGTTGGCAGTTTTACAGTTGGGGACACGGCAGAACAGTGCTCTAACTTAGAGATGGTCTTTGTTTTTCGGAAAAGCAGCAGCGAAACCTGCCACTCTGCCTAAGAAGGCGTATTAGAGGGCGGCGGCGAACCGTCTAGGCGAGAAACAACGTCAAAAAACAAGTTGATGTTCTTTGCAGAGATGAATTTTTTCCACATTGTTCCACCGTTAAAATGCATTACCACCTTAAGAGGCTGAAACTGTCGCTGAACATTGAGAAAAGAATGTCCGTTTTAGTGACAGGATTGTCTGCACCGTGAGAAAACGCAGCGAATAAAGAAATATAAAATTATCCCCTCGACGTTTCTAACCGTTTCTGGCCCCCGTCTCCCCAGCCTAAGCCTTTAGCAAATGCTTTGAAAATAGCCGGTTCGAATTCAGCTGGCGGAAATTTATTTCACTGCCAGTAGCTGTGACGGAGGATGGGATTAATCATCCCAATTGATAATGTAAAGTCATTGGTTACTATACGTTGATTACCGTGTACATACGTACTTACATTAATCCTTTTCCCGTAGATCATGAATGCGACATTTCGTAATGATGTACAACGTGTCACTTGAACATAAAATTTCTTTACACAAAATAATTAATTAATTAATTAATATTTTTTCTTTTTACAGTTACTACTTCATATCTAAAAACTCATCTATCGGGTAAAAGAAGTTTTCATTCAGAAATTCTTTTAAGTAGCTTTTATATATTGGTTGGATACCTGTCAGACTTTAAATGCTACTTGGCAAATGACCAAAGATTTTTGTGGCAGCATAATTCACCCCTTTCTGTGCCATGGTGTGATTTAATCCAGAATAGTGAAGATCATCCTTTCCTCTAGTGTTGTAGCCATGCACTTCGCTGTTATTTTTGAATTGGGATGGGCTATTAATGACAAATTTCGTAAGTAATTATACATATATTGCGAAGGTACTGTGAATATCCTGAGTTCCTCAAACAAATGTCTGCAAGCTGATCTTATTCTGATTACCCGTTTTTGTGCAATGAATACCTTCTCTCTTAATGAAGAATTGTCCCAAAATATGATGCCATATGAAAGCAGTGAATGAAAATAGGCATAGTAGGCTAATTTACTCTTATGTTTATCACCATAATTTGCAATAACCAAAACAGCATAAGAAGCAAAACCTAACCGTTTCAGCAGATAATCGATGTGTTTCTTCCAGTGAATCTTCTCATCACTGCATTAATTTCTACTGTTCAACCGTTTCAAGCGTTCAATTCAGTAAAGGAGCACATAGACAAGGAAAACTATGTCACAGTAGGTTTTGCGGGTATGATCAGTGCTAACGAGATAATTAAAAATTTGAGAAAGTAAATTTTCAAATAAACGTCCGCTTTGACGGAGCAATACTTCAGATAAAAATACATTCCGTATATATATATATATATATTTGTGTGTGTGTGTGTGTGTGTGTGTGTGTGTGTGTGTGTGTCTGTCTGTGTGTGTGTGTGCATACATTTGAATTACAAAAAACAAAAAATAAAAAAAAGTTGCATAGCCCGAGATTCGATCCGTTGACCTTCCGATTACGAACCAGAGCGCTTACCGCTGCGCCACGACGCTGCAGAAAATTATTAATCGTAGAGACTATTTCACCGCAACGGTTTCTTTTAACTGTCGATTTTCTCGACAACGGCTGAGAAGTGCATCTTGGTGCTTGGCCACATTACACCTCTGGCCATGAGCTTTTACTATGCACAGTATGAATCGAATCTGAATTTCACAATTGGCGGCCTCCCCTTGTTAGTACCTTTCCAATAAACTACTAAATTACGTTGAAATACATATCCATTTTATTCAAAGTAAAGAAATAATCTTACACAAATATTACTGACTTCGTTGCAAGTTCAGAGCAAAAATTATAATTCATGAAAAGTCTTTTGTTAGTATATAAAAGCCATAATTTATCAAGATGAGTTACAGTTCAAAACACTTTTATGTAAGTTGTTCAACTTTCTTTGAACTGCCACAGTACTCACCTTATGGTCATTCGAAGTCTGCGAACTGGAAGTAGGTTAATTGGGTAATACAACCAGCACGAAGTTTATGAATATGAATGAAAAATAGGTCTCGCGATAAAATGAGAAGCATATACATGCACTAGAATCAAAATACTACACGATGAACATGAATGAAAACGACAATTCGTTTCAATCAACAATCGAGATGTTACATTTCTTTGTACTTCTCAGTTGTTAATGACTAATACACATTTAAATTATTAGGACGTCGTTTCTGAAGGTATTTGTCTGAAGTGTGGCATTGTATGGAAGTTTAAAATGGACGATAGGCAGTTCAGACAAGGACAAAGAAGAAAGATTATGGCTTAACGTTCCATCGATAATGAGGTCCGTGGAGACTACAGACAAGAAGAGATAAAAACTTTTTAATTAGCTGCTACAGAAGAATGCTGGAGATTAGATAGTTCAAATAACTAATGCAGCAGTACTATGAGTTAGTCGAATTCTGGAAATAGGAAATTTAATGTACAGTCTGACTAAAATAAGGTATAGGCTGACAGCACAATCATCTGCATCAAAACAGACTTCGGACTGAAGGCAATAACAATTAAAAAGCGTCAAGGCAGAATGCCTCTCCTCTTTCCATTCCAGCGATACATTATTATTATTCAGATTAGCCTCATTTTACATGCAAATTAGAGTCAATTTCATACGCAAATTAAATCCTGTCGCAGTTGGGCAGAGTGAAAAAATGCAGGTTCATTTTCATTCTCAATACAACAACAGTGATTGTGCAGGTGATTTCTTCAAATCTAGCCACTCGCAGTTATTCCACTGTACGTACTGGGTTGGGGCCAAGGCGATTTCTAAGTGATGTGCGAGGTGCAGAGCAGGAATGGCGTTCAACAGAAGTACCGTTCCAACGGGCACTGGTTTCCGCCGGCCTCTGGCGCTGGACAGAAGAAGGTGGAGGACAGATGCAAGGCATAATAGTGCGTTGTAGCCTATCGGCAACCTGGAGAGTGTTTATCTGCCCGCAACTCTTTCCTGCTAACAAAGTTTGCGAAATGTTTCCCTGATGGAAAGAAGATTTGATAACTAACATGGCCAGGTTTTTGAGCCATTATATTTTTTCTGCCGTGAAACTGTAGCTACTCAAAGTCAGAAAATGAGTACAGAGTGACATTTATTACATCTCTAATTTTACCTAGGAGTAACGTGGAAGGACCGAGTGACCAACGAAGCACTGCTATCTAAAAATAACTACAACAGTATTTCAGCTATCTTAAAGCAGAGACGATTCCTCTGGCTGGAACACGTGCACCGTATGGATCCTGACAGATTACCACGTGAGACGATGCTTGGAGAGATCTCTATAACCAAAAGACCTGTAGGACGTCCTGTATTGAGATTCTAGGACTCCTGTAAACGAGATATGGAGAGCTTTGGAATCGACACAAACAGATGGGAGGCACGGACTAGCATGAGACCAGAGTGGCGTGATGATATATTATCTGGAATGTCGAAGCATGATGAAGGCTTGTTAGACAGATTAAGGCTGAAAAAGCTTCGCAATGCTACCACTGCTCCTGGCTCAGTAGCCAGATACACTTGTGACAATTGCGGCAAGAGATGCCGTGCTGCCATTGGCTTGACAAGTCATATGAAAAAATGCAACCCATAAACACGCAGACACTGCAACAATCATCTACCAAGACGTCGTGGCTAATATATTTATAATTGTACCTTTATCTAGTATGTTACCAAACTCATGGTAACAAAATCTTCATTCAAGAACTCTTTCGTGGTGGTAAGTTCCTATGAGACCAAACTGCTTAGGCCATCCGTCCCTAGGCTTTTTTTTTCGGTCATCAGTCTACTGACTGGTTTGATGCGGTCCGCCACGAATTCCTTTCCTGTGCTAACCTCTTCATCTCAGAGTAGCACTTGCAACCTACATCCTCAATTATTTGCTTGACGTATTCCAATCTCTGTCTTCCTCTACAGTTTTTGCCCTCTACAGCTCCCTCTAGTACCATGGAAGTCATTCCCTCATGTCTTAGCAGATATCCTATCATCCTGTCCCTTCTCCTTATCATTGTTTTCCACATATTCCTTTCCTCTCCGATTCTGCGTAGAACCTCCTCATTCCTTACCTTATCAGTCCACCTAATTTTCAACATTCGTCTATAGCACCACATCTCAAATGCTTCGATTCTCTTCTGTTCCGGTTTTCCCACAGTCCATGTTTCACTACCATACAATGCTGTACTCCAGACGTACATCCTCAGAAATTTCTTCCTCAAATTAAGGCCGGTATTTGATATTAGTAGACTTCTCTTGGCCAGAAATGCCTTTTTTGCCATAGTGAGTCTGCTTTTGATATCCTCCTTGCTCCATCCGTCATTGGTTATTTTACTGCCTAGGTAGCAGAATTCCTTAACTTCATTGACTTCGTGACCATCAATCCTGATGTTAAGTTTCTCGCTGTTCTTATTTCTACTACTTCTCATTACCTTCGTCTTTCTCCGATTTACTCTCAAACCATTCTGTGTACTCATTAGACTGTTCATTCCGTTCAGCAGATCATTTAATTCTTCTTCACTTTCACTCAGGATAGCAATGTCATCAGCGAATCGTATCATTGATATCCTTTCACCTTGTCTTTTTATTGCACTCCTGAACCTTTCCTTTATTTCCATCATTGCTTCCTCGATGTACAGATTGAAGAGTAGGGGCGAAAGGCTACAGCCTTGTCTTGCACCCTTCTTAATACGAGCACTTCGTTCTTGATCGTCCACTCTTATTATTCCCACTTGGTTGTTGTACATATTGTATATGACCTGTCTCTTCCTATGGGTTACCCCTACTTTTTTCAGAATCTCGAACAGCTTGCACCATTTTATATTGTCGAACGCTTTTTCCAGGTCGACAAATCCTATGAAAGTGTCTTGATTTTTCTTTAGCCTTGCTTCCATTATTAGCCGTAACGTCAGAATTGCCTCTCTCGTCCCTTTACTTTTCCTAAAGCCAAACTGATCGTCACCTAGCGCATTCTCAATTTTCTTTTCCATTCTTCTGTATATTATTCTTGTAAGCAGCTTCGATGCATGAGCTGTTAAGCTGATTGTGCGATAATTCTCGCACTTGCCAGCTCTTGCCGTCTTCGGAATTGTGTGGATGATGCTTTTCCGAAAGTCAGATGGTATGTCACCAGACTCATATATTCTACACACCAACGTGAATAGTCGTTTTGTTGCCACTTCCACCAATGATTTTAGAAATTCTGATGGAATGTTATCTATCACTTCTGCCTTATTTGACCGTAAGTCCTTCAAAGCTCTTTTAAATTCCGATTCTAATACAGGATCCCCTATCTCTTCTAAATCGATTCCTGTTTCTTCTTCTATCCCATCAGACAAATCTTCACCCTCATAGAGGCTTTCAATGTATTCTTTCCACCTATCTGCTCTCTCCTCTGCATTTAACAGTGGAATTCCCGTTGCACGCTTAATGTTACCACCGTTGCTTTTAATGTCACCAAAGGTTGTTTTGACTTTCCTGTATGCTGTCTGTCCTTCCGACAATCATATCTTTTTCAATGTCTTCACATTTTTCCCCAGCCATTTCGTCTTAGCTTCCCTGCACTTCCTATTTATTTCATTCCTCATCGACTTGTATTTCTGTATTCCTGATTTTCCCGGAACATGTTTGTACTTCCTCCTTTCATCAATCAACTGAAGTATTTCTTCTGTTACCCATCGTTTATTCGCAGCTACCTTCTTTGTACCTATGTTTTCCTCCTCAACTTCTGTAATGGCCCTTTTTAGAGATGTCCATTCCTCTTCAACTGTACTGCCTACTGCGCTATTCCTTATTGCTGTATCTATAGCGTTAGAGAGCTTCAAACGTATCTCGTCATTCATTCCTTAGTACTTCCGTATCCCACTTCTTTGCGTATTGATTCTTGCTGACTAATGTCTCGAATTTCAGCCTACTCTTCATCACTACTATACTGTGATCTGAGTCTATATCTGCTCCTGGGTACGCGTTACAATCCAGTATCTGATTTCGGAATCTCTGTCTGACCATGATGTAATCTAATAGAAATCTTCCCGTATCTCCCGGCCTTTTCCAAGTATACCTCCTCCTCTTGTGATTCTTGAACAGGGTATTCGCTATTACTAGCTGAAACTTGTTAAAGAACTCAATTAGCCTTTCTCCTCTTTCATTCCTTGTCCCAAGCCCATATTCTCCTGTAACCTTTACATCTACTCCTTCCTCTACAACTGCATTCCAGTCGCCCATGACTATTAGATTTACCATTTCAATATCCTCATACACTTTCTCTATCGGTTCATCTTCAGCTTGCGACGTCGGCATGTATACCTGAACTATCGTTGTCGGTGTTGGTCTGCTGTCGATTCTGATTAGAACAACCCGGTCATTGAACTGTTCACAGTAACACACCCTCTTCCCTACCTTCCTATTCATAACGAATCCTACACAAGTTATACCATTTTCTGCTGCTGTTGATATTACCCGATACTCATCTGACCAGAAATCCTTGTCTTCCTTCCACTTCACTTCACTGACCCCTACTATACCTAGATTGAGCTTTTGCATTTCGCTTTTCAGATTTTCTAGTTTCCCTACCACGTTCAAGCTTCTGACATTCCACGCCTCGACTCATAGAACGTTATCCTTTCGTTGATTATTCAATCTTTTTCTCATGGTAACCTCCCCCTTGGCAGTCCCCTCCCGGAGATCCGAATGGGGGACTATTCTGGAATCTTTTGCCAATAGAGAGATCATCATGACACTTCAATTACAGGCCACATATCCTGTGGATACACGTTACGTGTCTTTAATGCAGTGGTTTCCATTGCCTTCTGCATCCTCATATCGTTGATCATTGCTGATTCTTCCGCCTTTAGGGGCAATTTCCCACCCCTAGGACAAGAGAGTGCCCTGAACCTCTATCCGCTCCTCCGCCCTCTTTGACAAGGCCGTTGGCAGAATGAGGGTGACTTCTTATGCCGGAAGTCTTCGGCCGCCAATGCTGATTATTTATCAAAATTTAGGCAGTGGCGGGGACCGAACCCGGGACCGAAGATGTTTTCATTATGAATCAAAGACGCTACCCCGAGACAACGGGTCCTTACACACTAGGTTTACACACTAATTAATCCAACTTAAACTAACTCACGCTAAGGAGAAAACACACAACCATTCTCGTGGGAGGACTCGAACCTCCGAGGGGGAGGGGGGGGGGGGGGACTGCGAGAACCGCGGCAAAGCGCCTTACACCGCGCTGCTACCCTACAAGGTTTTATACAAGAAAAAATGGTTCAAATGGCTCTGAGAACTATGGGACTTAACATCTGAGGTCATTAGTACACTAGAACATAGAACTACTTGAACCTAACTAACATAAGGACATCACACACATCCATGCCCGATGCAGGATTCGAACCTGCGCGGTTCCAGGCTGTAGCGCCTAGAACCGCTCGGCCATTCCGGTCAGCTTTATACAAGAGATAATATCATTATGTTACGAAGCAGGAACAGATTATGAGAAATCAGCAGTTACAGAAAACTTCGTGATGCTTCAGCTTCACTTAATTTCGAAAGTAACACGACATGAGATCCATACACTTATTCATAGACATAAACTTGTCCTATAATTCACCGTGATAACAATCCAGTAATACTAACAGGACATACATGGCTCCGAAACGAGGGCAGCTCAGAATTATTCAAATACATAGTGTGACCCTTCATGTAGTCCCTGTCCTGTATATCCACCCATTTCTATATTACAGTTTTCTACAAGAGTTCAGCTGCAGTCATAACTGAAAATTTTCAACTAATACCGGTAACAGAATTACTAAAACCTGAAACCAACAATACAGTACAAAAACCAAGAATGCAATCTAATTCATTGATTAGTAAATTCTTTCCTCATTAGTAAATTCTTTTTCCTCTGAATGCGAAAACATTTTGTTGACACCGACGTACATAGGGAAAAACGATCATCATGATAAAATAAGGGAAATCAGAGCTCGTACGGAAAGATGTAGGTGTTCGTTGTTTCCGTGCGCTGTACGAGATTGGAATAATAGAGACTTGTGAAGCTGATTGATGAACCCTCTGTAAGGCACTTAAATGTGACTTGTAGAGTATCCATGTATATGTAGATGTAAAAGGTCATCAATATAAGACATAAGGATCAATACAAAACAAACATTTACGTAACTTGTAAACATTGACGAAATGGCTAATGCAGTTGCAACTTCTATGACTAGCGTGGTACATTTCCACTCATCTACCAGCCGTCACTCGTTCATGCCATTCTGTTCACTGTACACGCAGATAACAGGTGGTTATAATACATAAGATTCAAGTGAAACAGACGTACTATACGATCAGCTCCCGCTGCCCAGCAAGGTACAAAAAAATGGTTCAAACGGCTCGGAGCACTATGCGACTTAACTTCTGAGGTCATCAGTCGCCTAGAACTTAGAACTAATTATACATAACTAACCTAAGGACATCACACACATCCATGCCCGACGGAGGATTCGAACCTGCGACCGTAGCTTTCGCTCCGCTCCAGACTGTAGCGCCTAGAACCGCACGTCCACTCCGGCCGGCCAGCAAGGTACAGAAGAATCTGACTTCCGATGACGCAGTTAGCATTCCACAGTCAGATGAAAATGATTTGATATCAGAAATGCACCAAAAACCCAGTCCGCACATCACTGTACTGTGAAATGTTTACTCGCACCACAGCATAAGCGCCAACAGATAGGCAAACTACAGGCAGTATCGTCTGTCCCGTTATGTGAATAGTATATTGCTTAGAGAGCCCCAAGGCAAAGACAACGTACAGCGCCCATGAGTTTGCGGCCAATAACAGTGACAACAAGCAATGAATGATTTCAGTTCAGTGCAGCAAATTCCCTTCCATCAGGAATTAGTCAGAAGACCTACCACGCAACAGTCCCTTGACTTGGTCCATCCGTATATAGAACAGGAGGGTGCTCCCACTTACCGCGTTCTGTGAAAAGAAATATACCATCCTGTCCATGCTCTACCGGCACATTCTCTCTGGAGGCAGTGACAGAGTCTCCACAGACTTACCTACAGTAATCACTGTACGTTTCAACGTCAGTCACAAGTACCGACTGCCGCAGCCCCACTTGCAACACATATGCTCGGTTACGTACCGCCCCATATACAGCCCCACTTGCTTGTTATACTCCACGTAAAAACAACCTCACTGCTGCCATCGTCCTCGTAGCGATGCACGACATACAGTCCATCGACCGCCACAAACCTATCGATAGGCAAAGGCGTGTCAACCGGCACACTTTCCAGGGGACGTATTGATCTCGAAAGCTTTCTAAAAGACGCAGACAGTCTCTGGGAATGACGGTCACAATCTTTGACCGCGCGGTCAGCATCTAGCCCAACATTCTTCCCTTTTCATTTCGCTTTTCTCTTTTTACGTTCTGTGGTTACAAAACTGGCCGCAAAAGGCATCATATACTGGGTGAAGAAAATTCCTTGCACTCGGACTTTGCAGCACGATTTCTCACGTACTACCAATACAAACATGTCTCTCACAAAATTTCATCCTGCGCATATTTCCGGAAGTAAATGGACATTAAATATTGGTTATCTGGCAACACTATATTCATATTTACGGTAATTACCACTGCCAGCAGTTGGAGGTAGTGCTCTGCAGTTAGTGCAGTGGATAGCGTTTTGGGTTAGCACGCAGGGGGTCAAGGGTTCGATTCTGGACTGAGTCGAACTTTTTGCTACATGTAGCCTTCGTAGTACGGCATCTGGTGTCTTAACCGTCACACAGCCTTTAAAGTGGGACTCCCACAAGATATTTGTAGTTACCTACTGTTGTTGTGGTCTTCAATCCAGAGACTGGTTTGATGCAGCTCTCCTTGCTGCTCTATCCTGTGCAAGCCTCTTCATCTCCGAATAATTACAGCACCTTACATCCTTCTTAAGCTGCTTAGCGTATTCATCTGTTGGTCTTACTCTACGTTTTTTACCCCCCACGCTTCCCTGTAGTACTAAGTTGGAGCTCCCCTGATGTGTCAGAACTTTTCCTACCAACCGATCCCTGATTCTTGTCAAGTTATGCCACAAATTCCTCTTTTCCCCAATTCTATTCAGTACCTCCTCATTACTTACGTGATCTACCCATCTAATCTTCAACATTATTCTGTAGCGCCACATTTAGAAAGCTTCTATTGTCTTCTTGTCTAAATTATGTATCGTCCACGTTTCACTTGAATAGATGGCCACATTCCATACAATTACTTTCAGAGAAGACTTCCTGACGCTTAAATCTATACTCGATGTTAACAAATTTCTTTTCGTCAGAAACCCTTTCCTTTCCATAGCCAGTCTACTTTTTATATCCTCTCTATTCCGACCATCATCAGTTATTTTGCTCCCCAAACAACAAAACTCATTTACTACTTTAAGTGCCTCACTTCCTACTCTAATACCCTCAGCCACACCTTACTTAATTCGACACATTCCATTATCCTCGTTTTGCTTTTGTTGATGTTTATCTTATATCCTTTCAAGACACTGTCCATTCTGTTCTGCATCTCCTGCAGGTTCTATGCTGTCTCTGTCAGAATAACAGCTTCGTCGGAAAACCTCAGTTTTATATTTCTTCTCCAGGATTTTAATTCCTACTACAAATTTTTCTTTTGTTTCCTTTACTGCTTGCTCAATATACTTACATACTACGAATAAGGAAATGGGAGTACAATCGTTTTCACTGGTCAGCCTTGAACGTCGTGAATGCAGATTGTTTCGCGCCACGGCATCTACTGGACTCCAAACCTGTTTTCTGTGTATCCACCGCCAATGGTCCCATCGACTAGTACCAACCATTTTTCTTGCCACGTTAAGGTGCATTACATTTCGTTAAGGCAGTACGTCACCAGGGGAGCTTTCAATGTGCCTTGCAAATAATATTAAAACTCCCACTATGTAAATATCGGACACACCTGGCTTAAGGAACGTTGTATACTACAGTAATATATGGCGTAATGAAAGTGGCAGATAGAAACAAATACACGTCGACCCTGTATCGAGCCCTCAACGTCTAGCTTTCTAAACCGCAGTTCTGTTCACTGCACCAGCTGCACGACGCTACTGCTACGTGCTGACAGAGGTAGTTACTGTACATGCGATTACAGTGTTGCCAGACTGATAATCTTTAACGTCCATTTATTGATGGAAAAATGAGTGTGACAAAATTTTGTGAGAAAAATATTTTTGGATTGTTAGTACGTGAGGAATCACGCCGCGAAATGTGTGTGTGTGTGTGTGTGTTTCTTGTCTAATTCCAATGAAATGTTCAAATGGTTCAAATGGTTCTGAGCACTATGCGACTTAACTTATGTGGTCATCAGTCGCCTAGAACTTAGAACTAATTAAACCCAACTAACCTAAGGACATCACACACATCCATGCCCGAGGCAGGATTCGAACATGGGACCGTAGCGGTCGCTCGGTACCAGACTGTAGCGCCTTGGACCGCACGGCCACTCCGGCCGGCAATTCCAATGAAGGCCAAAAGTTTACTTTTTGACAGTCTTTATGTTGCGCCTATATGTGACTCAGCATCTCCACTGTATGGTGAATATCAATATATTCTCTTCATAATATTGTCATTATTCCAGCCTGGATTTTCTACAGTTATAGGGTCTATTATTATTATGCATTAGCTCCTCATTAGTAGTGACTCTCTGTACCCTTTCTAAGCATTCAATGAATCTATCCACATTATCCCTAGGTGGAGAAATGATTTATTTTTTTGCCAATACCAAGGCAGTTTAGTATCTAACTCTATTATCATAATTTCTAGTTTCATCTTCGCAGTTTAGCATCTAACTCTATTATCATAATTTCTAGTTTCATCTTTTGTCAATTGTGACAACAATGAAACTCATATCCTAGAAAATTCTTTGATACACTTGCGACTTGTACTATATTGTTTACCACTCCAAAATTCCAGGGGCTCCGGAAAGGCTCAAAATCATGAAAAGTTCAATTTTTACTTTTTTGCGTTTTCTGAATATGCAGACTATTACCTTTTAATAGATATATAATTTATTCAATTCCGAAGACTACAACTATTTTTAATTTTTTTTTTTTGAAATGTTTTCTAGATGGGCGTGACCCACTGTGGCGCTGTTAAACTGCTGTCAAATGGTGTTATTATTAACGTCCGTGTTCATCAGGTACATGTTAGTGATGTGAGATAAAGTATGTGTTGTGGCTAACCTGTGATGGTTCAATATATATCGCTGGTGTGATTGTCGATTGTTTCATGTTTATTTACTCTGTCGTTATCTCGAAAATTCTGTTTCTTGACCCTCTGTTTTGTTGAGGTATAATAATGAGTAAAAGTAAAGTTATTAGAAATCCTCTCAAGGCTTTTAAGAAAAGGGGATATGTTGGAAAGCCAAAGGTATGTGTTATTACTGTAAACAATAAAGACGATAACCAAGTGAGTGAACCTAACCTCTCAAGTACACCTGCCCATAGCAGTCAAAGTGGGAAAGAAAATACTTCACAGAAGAAGCTTGGTTCAATGAGTGAAAACCATGAATGTTTTATGGGCGAATCGGATGTGAATGAAATATTTGATATGTCGGTTCTCAAAGGATTTTTTTCAAACTGTGTAAGATGTATTCATTGTAGTGAAGTTGGTCTGGAACTCTCCATAATAAAGCACGTAACATTGCTAGTGAAATACAACTGAAATGTGATAAGTGTTCATACATGACCACCTTTTGGAACAGTGTTGCAGTAACTGCAACTGAAGAAAATGGTAGCAAAATCTACGAACACAACAACGAGCGATGCTTGCTTTAGACAAGGAACGCCTTCGGGCTGCAGACAGGGCTGTAAAGAGTCTAGAAATACAAGCAAGAGTAAACAGGAGGAGGAACAAGAAGAAGCTGGAGGAGGAGTTTGCAGAGGATGAAGATAATCCATCCTATGGACCTGGAATGCACTAAAAAGTTAATCCAATCTTTGTCGCTCGATTCCCAAAACTTTTATTTTCTCATACTAATTACATGTTTTCTAAGGATCTTCCAAACGTATTTGTTTCAAACTTTCAGTAAATGTTACACAGTACCTTCTGCATAATTTAACACAGCCTTTTTCCAAAAAACTGTATATTTTTGAATATATAAATAAAAAATTGCAAAAAAAATGTTGTGAATTTTCATTACAATTGAAAAAAATCATCTTTAATAACTGAACTAAAATTTTGTAAAATCCCTGTGTTAAGTTGTAGCCCATATTCCAATAAATAATCTGTAAAAAGTTCAACTTCCTACCTCAAATACTTTGTAAGGAAAGATGTAATTTATAAGCGTTATTTTAACATTGCAAGTATAGGGCGTTCCGGAGCCCCTTAATACATTGTTTTGTATAGCATGAGACCAATATTCACTCATGAAAGTAGATTCAAACTCAGAGAGTGTTTGAAAATGTAGCATAACATCAGCTGACCAATGCAAAGCATCTCATTTCAAATGAGTTCGAGTAAAAGAAATTTCGCCGGTCGGAGTGCCGAGCGGTTCTAGGCGCTTCAGTTTGGAACCACGCGACCGCTACGGTCGCAGGTTCGAATCCTGCCTCCGGTATCGATGTGTGTGATGTCCTTAGGTTAGTTAGACTTAAGTAGTTCTACGTTCTAGGGGATTGATGACCTCAGATGTTAAGTCCCACAGTGCTCAGAGTCATTTGAACCATTTTTTGAACAAGGGCAATGCGGGAGAGAAAGAGAGGGACACAGTGATGGAGGAACGTATTTGAACCAAAAGAAATTTCCTCACGCTCAGACCACCCTTTCAGCAACATACCTTTAAAATCATTTCAGAGGTTTATGGGTGAGATAGCTTATCTGGATCAACGCACAAAAATTTCTGACATCCAGTAAAAGTGCGCGATCTTTTCTTCATCCTGTATAAGACATTTGCACTGGACGGAGTATCACGACGTAAAGCTTTTGTCGGATGTTCCTGCAAGAGATTAGAAGGGCCACATTTTTCCTATATTGGTGGGTGTACCATGGTGTCTGCTTAATTTTTTCATTGGTGGAACAAAAATGTTACCTTCTGATTGGCAGTTGCTGCTTGAGATCTGAGAAACGGCTGCAGAACTGACGCGCTCTGCATTTTAAACTTCAGACTCTGATGTAGTTAGAGCGACTTCAGGTTCTGCTTGTAGAGAGAACACTTCGGCCTAAGTTTTCGGAACAGTCACTTCGCTTTTTACACTCTGTAGAGACGCTTCGGATTCCGTACGCACCTGGGACAGTATCCGGTCAGGACGCTCCAGGTGCGAGAGACTTTGCTCATCAGACTTCTGGACGACGCAGCAGCGGCACATCCGGCTGCCAGCACTTTCATACTCAACAATGGTGAGATTTGCCGGCAGCACTGGTAGTGTAGGGCGCGGTGAACATAATAGCCCTCAGTAACTTGGAGGTTAGGTTCCTGCTGGCCACTGGGGGCTGGCACAGTAGCACAACAACTTCACTTACACTACTGGCCATTAAAATTGCTACACCACGAAGATGACGTGCTACAGACGCGAAATTTAACCGACAGGAAGAAGATGCTGTGATTTGCAAATGATTAGCTTTTCAGAGCACTCACACAAGGTTGGCGCCGGTGACGACACCTACAACGTGCTGACATGAGGAAAGTTTCCAACCGATTTCTCATACTCACACAAATGCGTACCATCACGTTTCCGACTTTGATAAAGGTCGGATTGTAACCTATAGCGATTGCGGTTCATCGTATCCCGACATTCCTGCTCGCGTTGGTCGAGATCCAATGACTGTTAGCGGAATATGGAATCGATGGGTTCAGGGAGGTAATACGGAACGCCGTGCTCGATCCCTGAGTCAATAGATGGGGCCGTTTGCAAGACAACAACCATCTGCATTAACAGTTCGACGACGTTTGCAGCAGCATGGACAATCAGCTCGGAGACCGTGGCTGCGGTTACCCTTGACGCTGCATCACAGACAGGAGCGACTGCGATGGTGTACTCAACGACGAACTGGGTGCACGAATTGCAAAATGTAATTTTTTCGGATGAATCCAGGTTCTGTTTACAGAATCATGATGGTCGCATTCGTGTTTGGCGACATCGCGGCGAACGCACATTGGAAGCGTGTATGCGTCATCGCCATACTGGCGTATCACCCGGCGTGATGGTATGGGGTGCCATTTGTTTACAGGTCTCGGTTACCACTTTTTCGCATTGACGGCACTTTGAACACTGGACGTTACATTTCAGATGTGTTACAACCCGTGGCTCCACATTCGATCCCTGTGGAACCCTACATTTCAGCAGGATAATGCACGACCGCATCTTGCAGGTCCTGTACGGGCCTTTCTGTATGCAGACAATGTTCTACTGCTGCCTTGACCAGCACATTCTCCAGATCTCTCTCCAATTGAAAACATCTAGTCAATGGTGGCCGAGCAACTGGCTCGTCACAATACACCAGTCACTACTCTTGATGAACTGTGGTATCGTGTTGAAGCTGCATGAGCAGCTGTACCTGTACACGCCATCTAAGCTCAACTTGACTCAGTTCCCAGGCGCATCAAGGCCGTTATTACGGCCAGAGATAGTTGTTCTGGGTACTGATTTCTCAGGGTCCATGCACGCAAATTGCGTGAAAATGTAATCACATGTCAGTTCTAGTATCATATGCATGTGTCCAATGAATGCCCGTTTATCATCTGCATTTCTTCTTGGTGCAGCAATATTAATGGCCGGTAGTGTATATTCCAAACATGCATGCAATCACTGATGACGTGTCGTGGATTTGAGTGAGTTAAAATTTAATGAATTAGAGAGCTGAACTTAACATCAAGTGCTTCCCATCCTGAACTTGGCCGGTCATTAGTCGCTTCAGTTTTATCATGTTTTGTGTTTATTATTACTGTCGCTGCATCTGGATTAACTTTTACCGAATCCCTTGGCAATATTTTAAACGAAATCAACTCGTGATAATGAACTCGGAAAATTAACGTATCCTTGAATTTCATTTAATACGTAGTCATCAGTGCGCAAAATAAAGAAACATTGTGATTGCCTCCCACTCATTGATCCACTGCTGAGGCGAAAATTAGCGTTTTTTATCTCCACTGAACACATTTTAATTAGCGTGGTTCGTTGTGGAGTAATCTAGATAGATAGACAACTAACTCTCTTTTAATTACGAGGACGAATGAGGTTTCGCTTAATAACAACTGCAGTTACCGTCTTTATGAAGTGGAGAGATCCCCTAAGCTGAATAATAAGTAAAATAGGTAGCTGATGTCAGTTCTTTGGTAGGGTTTGGAAAATTCAGTCCGTTTATAAAGTAGAATGTTTAAAAAACGAAATTTCCTGCCACGTTAAAACTGTGTGCCAGAACAAGACTCGAACTGGGGACCTTTACCATTCGCGCGAAAGTGCTCTACCAGCCTTTTTTTTATCTTTGTTTGGGGCGAACGTTCCATGAGGCTTGTTCAAGTTCGTATTGTCCATTAACAGAGTTTTTTATTACGGAGGGCAGCTAACCCACTGAGCTACCGTGCCAGCACGACTCGCGACGCCTCGCCACAGGTACCTGCCAGTATCTCGTCTTCTGTCTTCCAAAAATCTGTAGGGATGGGTCGGCAGTCGCGCTTGAGTAGCTCAGATGGTAGAGCGCTTGCCCTCGAAAGGCAAAGGTTCCGATTTAGAGTCTGGGTACGACACACAGTTTTATCTGCCAGGGAGTTTCATATCTGCGCACACTCCTCTGCAGAGTGAAGATTTAATTACGTTTACAAAACACTCGTACACGTGAACCCGAGAAATTGCTCAAATACGTGGGACCCCAACAGGTCTCACAAGGGATATTGCCTGAACACAAATAATGGGATTATGACTGGTCACAGATTTGTTGACTGGAGAGACAACGTCAAGGGAATGCCAATATACTTAAAGTGATAGACGCTTGACGATAGAGTCAAATGCATGATATAATTAGAAGTACCCTCTGCCGTGTTCACAGTGCTCTCCTGACCATGGGTGGGGTATGTAGATGTACATCTACGAAAACAGAGGGCCAACTAGTTGCAGTACCAACGTCTGGATTGGGTCAAAATGACACCAGTCTTACCGAATACTCTCGTCATACAGAAAGATGCTTAAGGCAAAAAGAAAAGAATTTCATCATATTTGTGTCTTATACGGCTAAAATGAGTTTCCATTTCCACAGTAAACAAACGCCAAATCGTCGATAGTCATAAAATGCTACTTAGGGACCACTCTTAGCTTCTGGATTTTCGGTTTTCCCGTTCGTGACTTAGGGAGACATAATGGAATCCTCGAATACTAGTCCCGTAAAATATTTATGCGACAGCTGCGTTGCGTCGGCTCCCCTCTCCCGCCAGATTATTTGCTGAAGTAGAATTTCCTTGTCGACTGGGTAAGCCTTAATGGTTTCCGAGACGTGAAGGGAACACGGACGAGTGCTTGTGATGTTCTGCGCGATAACAGAGCTACGAATTGAATTGCTGGCAACGAAGCAACTTTATTCAGGGACGCATAACACAAAAAATGTCTGCTCTCCCATATTTTTTTATTCTCTTTATAAAAATGTTCACATAACAGCTTACGGCTAGCTTATCACTCGCTTTCACTATGGAAATGTGTTGTCGAAATAAGATTCACTTCAGGTTTTGTTGTGCCCTCGCATTCACATTCGCCTACTACTGCACTCCGGCTTATATCAACATTTCGAGGGATTGCACCTGACATATTGTAAATCGCGTGGAAAGATGGCGATTTTCTCTTGGCGCAATTGACAGATGGCTCAGACCGGTTTCAATTCATTCCGATTTTGAAGGATCTGCTCGGCCCAGGCTAAACGTAATCGCGAATTCCCAATTCAATTTTCGTTGCTTACCGCAAATGTTTCGTGACTGATTGAATGAAAGCCTTTGATAGGCTGAACGCGCTTCATTTGTTTCTGTCACAGAAATTACATGCTACTGCGCGGCATTTGAATCGTTTATGAAATATTGAATAAAACAATCGAATTCCCCCGCTTTCATTTCTCCGGTGTCACGCCATCACAATACCGACGGTAGCTGCTGCGCCAGCGAGAAGCGAAACAACAAAAACACACCGGAAAAATGGCTAAAAATTGGACATTATACGTCCTTGATTCAAAAGCGAGGCAAGCAGTTGAGCGGTGTGAAAAGCGCTCACGTACAAAGGGGAAAAGAATTTGGTTTTGAAAAACTGATCTCTGTCTTACTAGGTGCACGGAAGTGTAGATAAAATGGTGACAACTACAAAAATAAATTATTTTAGAGTTCTGCATTTGGTTAAGGAACGTGTTTAAAGAACAAACTATGTATGGATAAATACGAGGCTTTAGTTATAGTAATAGTGATGAATAGAAATGTCAAGAAATATGCTACTGGGCTGAAAATATAATATTTGATTATCCTTTAAAAAGCCTAATTTAGCGCTGGAGACATGTTTTTCTTGTGGGAAGGGGTGGAGGAGTTATTGGCTTTGTGAGTGGCTAGATATGTTCCGCCACCATTTCCTCTTCTGCCTCGTTATCTTCATCTCCGAGTAGCACTTCTGCCTATGATTACAAGAAGAATAATGTGTCTCTGATCCAATATCTAGAACTCATTCACCATTAATATAATCTAACAAATGGCCATAGGTGCCACTTCTGTCCCAGATTATCTTTGCATGGAAACTATTCTGAGCAGATGAAAATACGATCGTCCGGCCGTCCCTGTGGGTACCTCGGCTGCTCTGGCAAATGGCTCATCCTAACTACAACATATGAAATGTTAGTTCACTTTATTACATGAATGAATAAAAATATTAACTTAACTTGAAACAATCTTATGCCGCAGCAGTACTTGATAATTTACAAATGTCATTGACTAATAAAGTATTACTTGATGCCCTAATTAACTCGCCGGCCGCGGTGGCCGAGCGATTCTAAGCGCTGCAGTCCGAAACCGCGCGACTGCTACGGTCGCAGGTTCGACTTCTGCCTCGGGCATGGATGTGTGTGATGTCCTTAAATTAGTTAGGTTTAAGTAGTTCCAAGTTCTAGGGGCTGATGACCTCAGATGTTAAGTCCCATAGTGCTCAGAGCTATTTGAACAATTTTTGAACCCTAATTAACAAACTGTTCTCTTGACGTAAAATGTTCAACGTTTACAAAAATACATTCTCATCTGATACTCAACTAGCACAGGTCCTACTGGATGGTGTTCACTGCTTCAACTGAGGTCACGAAATGGGGCAGAGCGCTTTCACACTCAGCTCAATGTTGACCTCTGTGCGAGTGCCCTGCTGCGGATTGCAACTAGACGTGGCCAATATCTGTGGCACTGGTGTCCTTTGCCGATTGTGGTGTGTCCCCGTGATCTTTGGACGACAGCGCAGAAATAAAGTAAGCTCAATACTCTTATTTATTTTAGATTAAAATGTGGATACTACCCAAACGACAAAATAGCATGATCTGGACCGGGATTCCGACTTTGGACCCTTGCGATTCACGGTCAGATACTAATGCCTGAGGGGGTTGGATATGTGTGTGCATTAGTATGCTGCTTATGGGATTCAGGGAGGCGTGTGTGTCCATACAGAACAGCCTGGCGAACGAACGATAAGTGCCGGTGTGCCAGTCAGCCTGGATCTGATTTTTAGGCAGTTTCCCAAATCCCAGTATGTGAATGCTGGGCTGGTTCACGTGTCTCACATCAGTTACAGGATTCGGGAACATACTGAAAAATGTTCACACACTTTCACATCGGACAACACTAGACGCAGATCGATGAGATGCACAGTATTCCGTCTTGGGACGCACGGGAGGGGGAGGGGAAGCGGCGGAGTACAGGTAGTGACAGGAAGAACATTTAGGCTGCCTGTAGTATTAACAGTGACGAATCCATTAACAGGACGACCATATGAAGAAATGACGGAAGACGAGAAAAAAGGAGATGGAGATAGTAACATCCTGAACTGTATCAGCAAATCTCGGTCCGTAAAAGGATTGTTCTGAAACGGCCAGGGTCCAGGTCTGACTAAAAAAGTGGCGCACACAGAAGGGGAGAGGGAAAGAAACCTAACGGGTTCCGATGGTACACGATGATATTTCAGTAATACCGCAAAATCGAGTGAAATTTACAAAAAACGCGACAATACGACGCCACTGGTCAGTAAGAAGTTGTGTCCCCCCTGACCTAGATGCAGGAACCGATTAGGTTGGCGAGCACGTCATTATTCCATTGCATTCTCCCCTACGACAAGCTGCCCCTCACTTGTTGTTACTGGTCCCTCATATACTGTATATTGGTACTGGAAAGTGGTTGATGTCAGAGATGGTGCCACAAATGTTATTTCCGAGACAGATCTCGTGATCTTGTTGGCCGTGAGAGTAAGTCAACATCACACCTTTCGTAGAGACACACCTCGTATGTGAAGAAGCATTGTTCTGTTAAAAATGGCCACGCGAGCTGTCGCATGAAAGCATAACACGTGAAGACACAGAATGTCCGTGATATAGTGCTGTCCCGTCAGAATTCCCCAAATCGCTACAGGCCGTGACCTACAGACCCAGTGATTCCCCAGACCAGGACACCAGGAGTGTTGGTATTGTGCCTCTCCAAAACAATGGAAGAAAGGCACCTCTGTCCAGATAGTGTGCATATTCGCCAACGATGATCACCTGCGTTAGTGTAGAACTCCTATTCAGCTCTGAACACATTGCGAATCCTTCATCACCAATCCATTCTTCACAGTCATGGCATTTCTCCACCCTCAGCCGTCGTTGTTAGCCTGCCTGCACGTGGTACCATAACTTACCAGTCTGGTTGCTGTTGTTCTCCAACCAATAGTGCGGGATCATACAGAATGTTGCAAGGTGTCCGTTACTTGTTTCTTGATGGCTGGTGCAGGTGTGAAGAGATAATAGTGTGCATGATGCTCAATACGGTGATCCTCCCTCAGTGGATAGAATTTCACTCTTCAGCGGAGTGTGCGCCGATCTGGAACTGCTTGGCAGATTAAAACTGTTTTTCACTCTGGAAACACCCCTAGGCTGTGGCTAGGCCATGTCTCCGCGAGATCCTTTCTTCCAGTAGCGTTAGTCCCACAAAACATGCAAGAGAACTTCTCTGAAATTCATGAAACTGTACAGAGCTAGGTCCTGGGAGTGGTAACGCCCTGAGCATCAAGAAAATAATCTTTAAAAATATTTATTTAGCGCAGAGGCCAAACTGTAAATTACAATTTCCATAACAATACGTAGTATTTTAAACCGAACAAACCCTTTGAACTCTATACCAGTAAAAAATTACTTCAGATGTACTTACTGGATTTCACAATAGTTTTGGTTACTTAGAAATCGATATTACAAAGCACACAATGTGAATGCAATTGAATTATTAAAAATCTTTCAAAATACCAAAATATAAAAGGTAGCTTACTACTTTCCTATACAGGCTTCAAAATAAAAAAGTAGGCATTAGAAAATCGTCAAGCATAAGTAATTATTCTCAAGAGTAACCAAGGACAAACGCAAAACAAATAAACCGACTGAAATACGTGGATTAACCCACGCACGAGAGCCGAATGGATCTTGGCCCCTGCCCAGAACGGATGATCTACCGTATTCGGTAGAGATTCTAAAACTTACACAAACAAAATCAGTTATTCTTACATGGTACACTGAAGCATCACAGAAATTGGTATAGGCATGCGTATTCAAATACAGACATATGTAAACTGGTAGAATATGGCGCTGCGGTCGGCAACGCCTATATAAGACAACAAGTGTCTAGCGCAGTTGTTAGAACGGTTGCTGCTGCCTCAATGACAACTTATCATGATTTAAGTGAGTTTAAACATCGTGTTATAGTCGGCGCACGAGCGATGGGACACAGCATTTCAGAGGTAGCGATGAAGTGGGGATTTTCCCGTACGACCGTGTCACGAGTGTACCATGAATACCAGGAATCCGGTGAAACATCAAATCTCCGACATCGCTGCCGCCGGAAAAAGATCCTTCAAGAACGGGACCAGCGACGACTGAAAAGAATCGTTCATCGTGACAGAAGCGCAACCCTTCCGCAAATAGCTGCAGATTGCAATGTTGGGCCACAAACAAGTGTCAGCGTGCGAATCATTCAACGAAAATCGTCGATATGGGCTTTCAGAGCCGACGCCCCACTCTTGTACCGTTGATAACTGCTTGACATAAAGCTTTACGCCTCGCCTGGGCTCGTCTACGTCGACATTGGACTGTTGATGACTGGAAACATGTTGCCTGGTCGGACGGGTCTCGCTTCAGATTGTATCGAGTGGGTGGACTTGTGTGGGTATGGAGGCAACCTCATGGATCATGGACCTTGCGTGTCAGCAGGGCACTGTTATTGAAGCAGTTGGAGGCTTTATAATGGTGTTGCGGGTGTGCAATTGGAATGATTTGGGACCCTTGATAGTCTAGATACGACTCTAAGAGGTGGCACGTACGTAAACACCCTGTCTGATCACCTGCATCCATTCGTGTCCATTGTGCAAAGCGACGAACTTGGGAAATTCTACCAGGTTAATGCGACACCCCACGCGTCCAGAACTGCTACAACCTGGCTCCAGGAACACTCCTCTGAGTTTAAACACTTCCGCTGGCCATCAAACCCCCAGACATGATCATTATTGAGCGTATCTCCAGTGCCTTGCAAGATGCTGTTCAGAAGAGATCTCCACCTCCTTGTACCCTTACGGGTTTACGGAATACTCTGCAGGATTCATGGTGTGAGTGCCCTCCAGCACTACTTCAGACATTAGTCGAGTCCATGCCACGTCACGTTCCGTCACTTCTTCGAGCTCGCGGGAGCCCTATACGATATTAGGCAGGTGTACGAATTTCTTTGGCTCTTCAGTGTATATTAATGGCAGAAGCAAGCAGGCTCCCATTTCTGACAGAGGAAATGAGGGCAGACAACTGAGCTCGATTGATCCACAAGTACTTGCGGTTAACAGAGTAGCTGTTCAAATGTGTGTGAAATCTTATGGGACTTAACTGCTAAGGTCATCAGTCCCTAAGCTTACACACTACTTAACCTAAATCATCCTAAGGACAAACACACACACCCATGCCCCAGGGAGGACTCGAACCTCCGCCGGGATAGCAGAGTAGAGTTTCCATAAAAAAAAACTGCAACAGCACATTGGTCTCGTCTCCTTAACTGACAATGAAAAATATTAAAGACACCTTAGCCGGAGAGAGCACACATCAGTAGTGCAGGTGAAGGCAAATCTTTTTAGTTGAAAGTTAAATGATAAAAAAATTTAGAGACACCTCACACTAGAAATTACAGGCAACAGTAGTATGGGTAAAATTCAAGGATATCAGTCAGCGACAAAAATTGAAAGATACCTAAGTCTAGAAAATATACACACCATTGGTGCAAGTAAACACAGTCTTTCAGAAACGGTACAATGTAGAATAGATGCTCTATTACAATCGACTAAATGCATAACATGAGCATGTCCCTACTGTCAGGATGCTGATCCACGTTAAGAGTTTTGGAAAAAAACAACGGCCGGTGGTATAAGCCATGAACATCAAAATAAATTCAGTAGCAAAGCACAGGGGCTTTCGCGAACCGCATTGTGCACTTACCAGTGCACAAGAAATGGCGCTCACCTTTATTCATGCGTCAGGTCTAAGAAAATTGGTGTATGTAGCCTTGTGCACAGAACAAGGCAGCAGGAAACAGGCCAAGTCGTACTATAACGTTCCTCTACAGCACAAGCAGTGGTGACCCTTCAGGAGGCGTAGGTACGGCGTCAGAGTAAACATGCCCCAACGAAATGTAGCGAGCGGATCTTCACTCCTAGCAAGATCAGTCCGGAATCCACAGTTACTCCTTCCCAGACAGTCGTCACTCAGCAGACAGACCTCAAGCGTGAGCAGGAGCGCAATTAAAAGTTGCACACGAAGTGCCACAAGACTGTCACCTACCGAAAGCCGTAGCAAGGGAACGAAACTCAAAGACGTCCCGTAAGCAAAGGTATAGGTACCAGATTGCGCACGACTCACCGACTCACTTTGTGAGGTAAGAGATGTGGTGCTGGCGGAAAGTAAGCTACGAGGGCGTGTCCTGAGTCCTTCTTGGATAATTCAGTTGGTACAGCACTTTCAGTCAAAAGGCAAAGGTCGCATGTTCGAGTCCCAAACTAGCACAAGGCTTCAATCAATCTGGAAGATTGAGATCAGTACACAATGCACTGCAGAGTGAAATTCGACCCGGATCTCACTACATGAGAGGCTGCAGTCTGGTTCAGAGTTCAATCCAGGACACGGGCGCAAAGTCTGATTATCAGGAACTTTGCACCAATAACCTCTCCTCCCCTCTCTAAGCATACACTGGTGGTGAAAATTGCTATCACAACCTCGATTCGAACCAACTACCGACAAGTTGACCACAATGCCGGCTGTTAGCGACCTCGATTACAAAAGTTATCAGCTGTTTTCAGCTTACGTAGCTACACAAAATAGAGCCTTTTGACTATAATGTGTTGTAAGTGTATATAATAATTTGGAAAATAATAACACTATCAGTTGAAAATTTGTTTTCCTGCAATATGACTGGTTTCTGTCTGAGCACCTCAACGACACTAGGCTCATAACTACCTGAAAATGTCTTATGTGGCTGAAACCGGTCGTTTTCTTTGAGAATAAATGTGTAACGGGTGCATCACTTTGTTTCCAAGTCATTGCAATCCTTGCAGATCCTGAATCATCACGTTCAACATGCTGGGCAGAAGATATACGTAATGTGGCTTGAACCTCAACTGTTTGCAATGGTCTCACTTCATGACATTACATACTGTTAATCTCATCCACGCTGATGCATACATTTCGTTTCAGAGCATTTAATTCATTTGGTACAGTGCCAGATATTCAACGGTATTGCAAAGGAGACTGGTTTCTAAAAACGAAGAAGAATCACGCAGCTAACGAAAACACAGAAACAAGTGTCTCAACAATTTTTGAAACCATTATCGAATATACGTCACGTAAATACGCATGAACGAAAAATGCAAATGTAGTTCATGTTAGACATTATATCTTCTGATTCTGATCAAGATATGTAATATCTGTGTGTAACCGTAACTCCATCTGTCCGTGAAAACCATGTAATTCCAGTAACTAATAATTTCATTATCAAAGAGAGATTTGAAAGTGCATGGATTTCTTCTGCCAATAATTCAGCTTCTACCATATATTTACATATGTAGCAACCTTATCTGTATCATTTTATATTATTTTTTAATAAACAAATGACAAAAAGACAAATGTGTGTAAAATCTTATGGGACTTAACTGCTAAGGTCATCAGTCCCTAAGCTTACACACTACTTAACCTAAATTATCCTAAGGGCAAACACACACACCCATGCCAGAGGGAGGACTCGAAACGCCACCGGGATCAACCGTACAGTCCATGATTGCAGCGCCCTAGACCGCTCGGCTAATCCCGCGCGGCTTTTAAGAAACCGCTTTGTTTGTCCTGTAAAATTTAACAAAATGGTGTTGCAAGGTGTTCACAGCCTACCACCGATACATAACTCACATGCACATAGTTTAATAGATTGTACCTACTTAATATCAAGTAATCAAGTTGAGATGAGGAACCATCCTCACAGAGCTTAGTTCGCACTGGATCCAACCGTCTGTCGCCAGACGGTGTCCCAGGTGCGGGCCATTGTGACTGAGGTCAGCAGATCTGGTGGAACGCGTAAGCACCCAGCCCATTCCTCTCGACTGTCATCATGTAGGGACTTCGTAGTTTATATCCTTATGGTTTACTCATTTCAACATCAACATTAATCACGTGTTCCCACAACACAAAACGCCAAGGGGAACTTCAAAATTAAATACGAGACTTTGGTATACGTCCTGGTGATAAATATTTTGCACACATCTCTGTCTGAATATTTCTACTGAAACAAAAATCAATAAATCTGATCATGATCCTCCGAGTGTATAACAGCAGCACCTGAATACATTTGCAATTTCAGTTTATAGATGGTTCCTCATTCCTTTGTATATCACGAATGGAAAGGACGTGTAACAATGGACAGTAAACTATGTCCTAAGGATTTGTAATAAATTTTTATGTAGTGGATGAGGATCGCAAAGTCTGTTCAAATATAAATGACAAATAATCAGTCTTCGAACCTTCCTTGTACAAAGTATTTTTTTTAGTTAGGAGCTAAGAAATCTCAATTTGCAGTGGCCATTATGTTCCTAGGCTGGATATCAACAATGGGAACAAAGGAACCTGTGTACTTCCACTGCCCCCACTCCCCTATTGTCCGCCACCCAACCTAACTACATCACCGGCCTCAGGCAACTAGAGCATGTTTGTGCCACATTACCGGTCAATAACAAGCTAATGAGTGCCCCTGCCCTGCTTTGTGCAGTGTTACTACCAGGTTTAGAGTAAAATTGGTGGAAAGGTGTGGCGGAAAATTGTATCAGCCAGCAATGGCCTGTGAGCGTGGAACGTCAGTATTTGGGTGAAGACAACATGCGTGTGAATTTATTGACAGACGGGCTCATATTGCTTGGTGTAACTTTCCAATAAAGCAGTGATGCACAGTACAGCTAATGTGATGTCTCCTTAGTGTTTCAGTAGTGTTGCCAAGTATACAACCACGAGCAGTTCAAAAAATGTTCAAATGTGTGTGAAATCTTATGGGACTTAACTGCTAAGGTCATCAGTCCCTAAGCTTACACACTACTTAACCTAAATTATCCTAAGGACAAACACACACACTCATGCCCGAGGGAGGACTCGAACCTCCGCCGGGACCAGCCGCACCACGAGCAGTGCATTAGCACAACAAGACCACAGCTATCTGGTGTAAGTAACCATTAATTTTGTAGCAGATTCATTCACGGTCAAGCAGGGTTATACGAGATGAGGAGATGGATCCATTAGCCAACCGGTCGCTATGGCCGAGCGGTTCTAGGCGCTGCAGTCTGGAACTGCGCGACCGCTACGGTCGCAGGTTCGGATCCTGCCTCGGGCATGGATGTGTGTGATGTCCTTAGGTTAGTTAGGTTTAAGTAGTTCTAAGTACTAGGGGACCGATGATCACTGAAGTTAAGTCCCGTAGTGCTCAGAGCCTTTTGAACCATTAGCCACAGCTGCAGGTTCGAGTTCCTGATCCTGCTTCCTCCACTAAGCCTGTCCACTGAACTTCGCGCCACAGTGCAGTGGGTGTGGCACTTCACACCACTCCTGCCAGGTCGCAGCGAGTTGCACCCCAGGCGCAACAGGGGCAGCCATTCATAGAACTTCTGCAAGCTTTCCAGTATGTACCGGTGACGTCAGTGCTGCGTCCCACACAACATGCTGTCGGCCCGGTATTGAGTGCAGGAGTCAGTTAAGCAGGGCGTCAGCATGTGGAAGGAAGCCAGCCACTGGCTGACCGGCTACCGGTTCACTCCCATGTTTCACGGCACAGACGCAACTCCACCATGCCACAAAACGAATGCACTTGGTGGCACAGAGCCAGCTGTCATTTTTTAACTAGTCACATATAACATATCGAAGCAGATCAAAATAAGTAAAAGTATCGATAAATATGACCAAGTACGCCATTTATTTAACACCAATTACAAGGCAATTTTTTTAAAACTAGATCAGGCAGATGACCTACGTTAACATCAATGTACTGCTGCAAAGATTTTTTTCAAGTCGTCATACACATCTACATCTACGTGATTACTCTGCTATTCACAATAAAGTGCCTGGCAGAGGGTTCAATGAACCACCTTCAAGCTATCTCTCTACCGCTCCACTCTCGAACGGCACGCGGGAAGAACGAGCACATAAATTTTTCTGTGCGAGCCCTTATTTCTCTTATTTTATCGTGATGATAATTTCTTTCTATGTGGGTGGGTGCCAACAGAATGTTTTCGCAATCGGAGGAGAAAACTGGTGATTGAAATTTCATGAGAAGATCCCGTCGCAATGAAAAACGTCTTTGTTTTAATGATTCACGTATCATGTCTGTGACGCTATCTCCACTATTTCGCGATAATACAAAACGAGCTGCCCTTCTTTGTACTTTTTCCATGTCATCCGTCAGTCCCACCTGATGCTCACAACACACCGCACAGCAGAACTCCAGAATAGGGCGGACAAGCGTAGTGTAAGCAGTCTCTTTAGTAGACCTGTTGCACCTTCTAAGTGTTCTTTACCGCAGGCTTTGGTTTGCTCTACCCACAATATTATCTATGTGATCGTTCCAATTTATGTAATCCCTAAGTATTTAGTTGAATTTGCAGCCTTCATATTTGTGTGACACATCGCGCAATCGAAATTTAGCTGATTTCTTTTAGTACTCATGTGAATAACTTCACACTCTTCCTTATTCAGGGTCAATTGCCATTTTTCGCACCATACTGATATCTTATCTAAATCATTTTGCAAGTCGTTTTGATCATCTGATGACTTTACAAAACGGTAAATGACAGCATCATCTGCAATCAATCTAAGACGGCTATTCAGATTGTCTCATATGTCGTTAATATAGATCAGGAACAATAGACGGTCTATAACACTTCCTTGGGGAACGCCGGATATTACTTCTGTTTTACTCGATGACTTTCCGTCTATTACTACGAACTGTGACCTTTTTGACGGGAAATCATGAATCAAGTCGCACAACTGATGCGATACTCCGTAGGCACGCAGTTTGGTTAGAAGACGCTGGTGAGGAACGATGTCAAAAGCCTTCTGGAAATCTAAAAATATGGAATCAATTTGACATCCCCTGTCGATAGCACTTATTACTTCATGAGTATAAGGAGCTAGTTGTGTTTCACAAGAACGATATTTTCTGAAACCGTGCTTACTATGTAGGTCCTCATCAATGATTGCAGATTCACCACTAGCGCCTTTCTTGTGTTCTTGAATACTCATGATATTCCTCTACAACACACGGTCTTTCAGGAAAAGCATAGGAAATTGTCTACTACACTAAGCTGGCCAAGCAGTTTCGCCAATCGAGAGACAACAGATCCAAACATTGCCCGAATTACAACCATACTGTTTAGTTCAGTGTGGGCTACTGCTCCATGCTGCTGCTCATGTAAATCTTTAAGATTAACGCCAAACTGTTGTAACTTTTGTTCAACAAAGCCTTTCAATTTAGTCACATAACGTTCTCAATCAAATGTCACTGTTCGTTCATTGTCATTTTCGAAGAAATACGAGCCTACTATGCGCAAAATAGAGACTCCACACCAAACCGTCACTTTAGGAGAGCACAATGGATGTTCATGCTGTTCCTTAGGGTTCCCCAGTTTCACTTGTTCTCTTTGTTTACCGAGCCAGAAATGTCAAAATGTGCCGCGTCAGTCATAAAATTATTCAGAATGTATGAGTTTCCACATAACAAACCACCTATGTTAGTGGAAGAAGCAAGTCTTTCTTCCTTTTCTCTTTGATTAACTTCTTGCACAAGTTGGAGTTTGTAAGGGTGAAATTTTATCAATTTTAGCATTAGATTTAAACTTCTTCTACTGGTGCCTGAGTTGCGAGATTGCTAGCATTCCAACCCGTTCGAAAGTTTTCCTCAATGTCG